>NC_087362.1:41504512-42129512 GCF_030014295.1 Loxodonta africana
GATAGTAGTTTCAAAAATGATCGAAACAAGAAATTATATATCTTTAATTTGTTTTGACCTTTGAGTCAATTATCACTAACCTCTGATATGCAAAATAAAAACACTCAAGTGAAAGTAGAGGCTTAAGAGATGTGATAAGAGCTTGTTATTGCTTAAAAATAATTTAAATTTCCAAATTCATAAATTAGCTGTCTTGGGTACTAAACTAAAAGAACTAGTTAAATATGTTTATGGTAATTTGGCTGGGGGAGCTGTTTCTTTAAGAAAAGAGTTAGGTAGAATCACCCACAATGACAGTTCATCCAGAAGACCATAAATAAGAAAAAATTGGGTTATTTAAGGAGCAACTGGAAGAGCTGGCAACATTTAGGTTAGAGCAAACAGGATAAGGTATGGGGAAGACACGCTGGTGGTCCTCCCCATGCAGGAGAAAGTTTATGTTGCTGGGTTGCTTATGCAAACAGAAATCCTTTTGGTCACTAGATCTGAAGAGTTGTTACAGTGACTTCCTGCCTGTAAGCCTGATCCAAGAGGCAAAGAAGTGCCTTTCCTTACACTCATCCCCTCTTATTTCTCCCTCCCCTAGAGGTTTGCTTTTGGATTACAAAAGCAATACAGCTCTAATGATCTTTCCATATCCTCACAGCACTGAGGTTGGCAAGGAACAGGATGTACTACATCCGTGACCTAAACAGTGTTTGAAGAGTAGGAATACTTGCTTTGACCTAATAGCCTTAAAACCCACCACAGCCTCATCACAACTTCAGGAGATAAAGTGTGCACCTTTAAAATCTACTTAGAATATCCATAATTGATGCTACCCTCACTCTATGGGCCATGTTAATCCTCCGTCTTCATCACTCCTCATCCTCAATGTGTGCTGTCACACACTAACCTCCCTGAGTTTATATGTGAAACTGGCAGTCCACAGAGGAAAGTGAATCCCAGAAAGACAGAATCCAGGCTCTTACGCTGGATCCCTATGGTTTTCTCGGCCACATTTTTCTGTTATCATTGTTCTATTCTCCTGTGCCATGTACTGTGCTGGATTTTCCCTATACTATTCAGAGCATGGATTCCATTCATGCAGCATGTTAATTTAATTTATCTGCATGTAGAGCCCACTGCAGAGATTTCTCAGTGGATGGTTTTGGTTTAATTATCTAGATGACTGAATAAATGGCAAAGAACCAGTCCTGACAGTCTGATCATCCTAGGGCGAGTTCTATTCTACTCAGACAATCCTTTCCACTGCTCAGAGTTGAACTATTCGGACAATTGTAAATAGTGTTTGCCCCTACATGGCAGATTTCAGAAATGGTTTAGCCTACTTTGTCCTAGAAAATAAATTAAAGGAGAAATGCATAAACTAACAAACCAGGTATAATATTTTGCTTTATCTTCTAACTAAATTATTACTTATATTTCATTATTTAATCCCACTTTAGCCATTATTTTTGAAAACTGATTTCTTCTACCTTTACTGTAGAAATCTAATGTCTGCATCAATGAGGGGAGTTTCCCCGGGAAAATAAAATGCTTTCTTCAGGGAAAGGAAACAGTTAAGTATCTTGGGTATCTGAGTTCTGGAGTCAGCTTGCCTGGGCTGCAATCCTGGCTCCACTCACAAGCTACGTGGCCTGAGGACATTTAGATGAATTCCGGGTGCCTCGATTTCCTCATATGTAAAATGGGGATAATACATATTTTGCAGTCCTGCTCTGAAACACATAGGGTTGCCATGATTCGGAATCAACTTGACAGAAACTGGTTTGAGTTTTTTGGTTTGGTTCTAAGGCGAAAGTGTAATTATGCACGTTAAATGCTTAGAATAATGCTTAGAGCAGTGGTTCTCAGTGTCTGGGCCAGCAGCATCACCTGAAGACTTCTTAGCAAAGCAAATTCTCCAGTCCCACCCCAGACCTACTGAATTAGAAACCCTGAGAGTGGGGGGCCTAGTGATGAATTTAAGAGCTCGGCTGCTAATCAGAAGATTGGCGGTTCAAATCCACCAACCATTCCTTGGAAACCCTATTGGGCAGTTCTACTCTGTCCTGTAGGATCACTATGGGTGAGAATCGACTCTACAACAGTGGATTTAGTCCAGGTGGTTCTAAAAGGAGCCTTGCTTGCATACTGGTTAAGTGCTTGGCTGCTAACTGAAAGGTCAGCAATTCAAATCCCCAAGCCTCTCCACAGGAGAAAGATGTGGCAAACTACTCCCATAAAGATTACAGCTTTGGAAACCCTATGGGGCAGTAGCACTCTGTCCTGTAGGGTTGCTAAGAGTTGGAACTGACTCAACAGCAACAGGTTTGGTGTTTTGTTTTGTTTTCTCCAGGTGATTATACCACATGCTAAAATCTGAGATTAGCTCCAATGACATCATCACTTATCTTCCTTTCCTATATTCTCTAGGCTTTCCCAGTTCATTTTCCAGAACACATATGTGCTTTTATGTAACTATGTTGAATTTTAGCAAGCACTGTGATCCTGGAAATCCCCCACTCTTTTGTATCATGGAAAATGACTGACCAAGACAAGCACTAACATTTCCCTCAATTTGACTGAAGTCCCAAGGTGATGCAAAAGGTTACCAGCTTGGCTTCTAATCACAAGAATGGAGGTTCAAGTCCACCTAGAACTGCCTCAGAAAAAAAGACCTACCAATCTACTTGTGAAAAATCAGCCACTGAAAACCCTGGGAAGCACGGTTCTACTCTGATAAACATGAGGTCTCCATGAGTTAGAACAGATTCCAAAGCAACTGGAATCTATTCAGTTTCACTAAACTGTAGGCAGACTTCTTCCTAACTCTAGACACCTTACCTCTTCTTTCCCTGGCCCTTCCTTACAGAATCCAGATGGAACATGTGCCATCTACACTTCACAGTAAACTCAGGAGATAACTCCCAAGGAATAGATATTCCCACTGCTTAACCTCCCAAAAAACAACCTAAAGTAATTCAGTATTTTTTCACCATTGTACTTCAGCCGTTAAAATTCTTCCCAGCTCTGCTTCAGTGGAGTTGGAGCTCAGACTTTGTTCTGGCCTCTCTCCCATTTGTAATGACCCCCTCCCACATCACAATGACCTTCCTTACTCTCCCGTTCAATCTGCCACTCATCTGTCAGTTTGTCATACTGTGGTGCCTTACATGATGCTGTAAGGCTAGAAGCTATGCAACCAGTATTTCAAATACCAGCAGGGTCACCCATGGTGGCTAGATCTCAGCAAATCTTTCTGACAAGACAGACTGGGAAGAAGGACCTGATGATCTACATATGAAAATATTGGCCAGTGACAACTTTATGGATAGCAGCAGAACATTGTCTGATGTGATGCTAGAAGATGAGCCCCTCAGATTGGAAAGCACTCAAAATATGACTGGGGAAGAACAGCCTCCTCAAAGTAGAGTCAATCTTAATGATGTAGATGGAGTTAAACTTTATGGACCTTTATTTGCTGATGTGACACAATTCAAAATGGGAAGAAACAGCTGTAAACATCCATTAGTCATTGGAATGTGGAATGTACAAAGTATGAATCAAGGAAAATTGGAAGTTGTCAAAAATGAAATGGAATAAATGATGATCGATATCCTAAGCATTAGTAAGCTGAAATGGACTGGTATTGGCCATTTTGAATCAGACAATCATATGGTCTACTATGCTGGGAATGATAAATTAAACAGGAATGGCATCATGTTCATTGTCAACAAGATCACTTCAAGATCTATCCTGAAGTATAACCCTGTCAGTAATAGAATAATATCCATACAAGGAAGAACAGTTAATAGGATGATTATTCAAATTTACGTACCAACCACAAAGGCCAAAGATGAGAAACTGAAGATCTTTACCAACTTCTGCAGTTTGAAATTGATCAAACATGCAATCAAGATGCATTGAAAATTACCAGTGATTGGAATGTGAAAGTTGGAAACAAACAAGAAGGATCAGTATTTGGAATACATAACCTTGGTGAAAGAAATGACTTCAGAAATGGCATGATAGAATTTTGCAAGACCAACTATTTATTCATTGGAGATACCTTTTTTCCATGACATAAATGGCGACTATACGTGTGAACCTCGCCCGATGGAATACACATGAAGCAAATCAACTACATCTATGGAAAGAGATGATGGTAAAGCTCAATATCATCAGTCAGAACAAGGCCAGGGGCCAACTGTGGAACAAACAAACAATTGCTCATATGCAAGTTCAAGTTGAAGGTGAAGAAAATTAGATCAAGTCTACAACAGCCAAAGTACAACTTTGAGAATATCCCACCTTAATTTAAGTCTCTCTCAAAAATAGATTTGACACAGTGAACACTAATAACCTAAGGCCAGAGGAGTTGTAGGATGACATCAAGAACATCATACATAAAACAAACAAAAGGTCATTAAAAGGACAGAAAAGAAAAAATAAAAAGACCAAAGTGGATGTCAGAAGAGACTCTGAAACTTGCTGTTGAATATAGAGTAGCTAAAGTGAATGGAATGGAAGAAGCGATGAAGTAGATGACCTGAATGGAAGATTTCAAAGGGCAGCTCAAGAAGATAAAGTAGTATAATGAAATGTGCAAAAACCTAGAGTTAGAAAACCAAAAGGGAAGAACATCCTCAGCATTCCTCAAGCTGAAAGAACTGAAGAAAAAATTCAAGCCTCGAGTTGCAATATTGAGGAATTCTATGGGCAAAGAATTGAACAACATAGGGAGTATCAAAAGAAGACAGAAAGAGGCAGGGTCAAGAAGTCGGAGTAGTCAGATGCTTCTGATGAACCCTCTTATGACAAAGACCCAAAAAAACAATTTATGACAAGCTAGAAGCCCTGAACCTCAAAGGCAAAGTTAGAAAACAGGCTGAACGGCAGGGCGATGGAGAGACAGTTCAGAAGCAGAGAGGAGTTGCCAGACCTAAATTGCTGGAAGCCCTCAGGAGTGTTCAGGCCACAGTTTCCTCAGGGAGAAACACCCAGCCACACAGCCTACTCACACCTTCAGAGCCAGAGAAGAACAGCGCTCTTGGCAAAAGCTAAGTACTTGCGTATATTTTACTGCCTCCAGCTGCTAAGCTGGCTTCAGTGGCTGTCAATTTCCCTGGGCCTGAGATAGGTTCTGCACATTCTAAGCCATTCTCCTGGCCTTGGAGAAGGAATCAGTTCACAACTGGGGGAAAGATAATCTGCCAGCTCCACTAACCTGGGGAGCTCGGGACAGAAGCAGCTCCTGTCCAGGCATAAACAATCCATGGACTTTGAATACCTTCCCCCTCCTGCATGGACCTGTGTGGGCCTATTTCAGGAGAATAGGCCCTTGTTGGCAGATTGCAGCTGTTTCAGCTGAGCAGTGGAGAGGTGGGTGTTTGATGTTTGACACTGCTTGGCCTATAAAACGGGGTCCTCACCTACCCACATCAGGGGCCTGAGGACTGGTGGCTCCACTCAGGTCACCCAGCCACCTGCAATAGGGGTCTAAGGATAACTGGTACCTCCCAGTCCTTACAACCCAAAACATTGGGTGACCATGGTCCATCTGCAGAGCCCACCCACCTGTGCATGCTAGGGAAGAGGGACACACTTTTCTCGCAGACCCTCAGGGAATGGTTGTCACCCCCCTGCCTTATTCAGAGCATGACACCCTGCTGCAACCAGATACCGGTACCTACACCAATCACCCTGCCCCTCTAAGACCACAGGACAGAACATGTACCAGACACTTGATGCCCAACTACCAGGACACCTGAGCTGAATCCATACAAGAAAAGTGAATGGACTCCTAGGGTCATATGCCTGGTAATAGCTCTAGCCATCTAGTGACAGGACATTAGAACTTCAAAGGCGAAAATAATCAAGCTAGCTCACTCAAGCAAACTATTTGGACATATCAAAACAGAACAAAGCAAGAAGCTATGGTATAGGAAGCATACAAAATGAACTAATACAGTAACTTATAAATGGCTTCAAGACAAGAGTCAATATCAAATCACATAAAGAAGCAGACCATGATTGCTTCAACAAAGCTCTCAAAACAAAGAATCTAGGGATCTTCTGGATGAAGGTGCCTTCCTGGAATTACCAGATGCAGAATACAAAAGATTAACATACAGAACTCTTCAAAACATCAGGAACGAGATCAGGAAGGGGATCAAGCAATATGCAGACCAAGCCAAGAAATGAACAGATAAAGCAGTTGAAGAAATTAAAGAGGTTATTCAAGAACATAATGAAAAATTTAATAAGCTGCAAGAATCCATAGAGACAGAGCAATCAGAAATCCAGAAGATTAACAATAAAATTATACAATTAGACAACTCAATAGAAAGTCAGAGGAGCAGAACTGAGCAAGTGGAAGGCAGAATTGGTGAGACTGAAGATAAAGCATTTGGCACCAATATATTTGAAGAAAAATCAGATAAAAGAATTAAAAAAAAAAAAATGAAGAAACCCTAAGAATCATGTGGGACTCTATCAAGAGAAATAACCTATGAGTGATTGGAGTACCAGAACAGGGAGGAATAATGAAAATACAGATAAAATTGTTGAAATTTGTTGGCAGAAAGCTTCCCTGATATTGTGAAAGAAGAGATCTATCCAAGATGCTCATCGAACTCTACATAAGGAAGATCTTAAAAGAAAGTCACAAAGAAGATATTCAGGCAGCTAACAGATACATGAGAAAATGCTCTCGATCAGTAGCCATTAGAGAAATGCAAATTAAAACTACGATGAGATTCCATCTCACTCCAACAAGGCTGGCATTAATCCAAAAAACACAAAATAATAAATGTTGGAGAGGCTGCGGAGAGATTGGAACTCTTAGACACTGCTGGTGGGAATGTAAAATCGTACAACCACTTTGGAAATCCATCTGGCGTTATCTTAAACAGTTACAAATAGAACTACCATACAACCCAGAAATCCCACTCCTCGGAATATACCCTAGAGAAACAAGAGCCTTCACACAAACAGATATATGCACACCCATGTGTATTGCAGCACTGTTTACAATAGCAAAAAGCTGGAAGCAACCAAGGTGTCCATCAACGGATGAATGGGTAAATAAATTGTGGTATATTCACACAATGAAATACTACGCATCGATAAAGAACAGTGACAAATCTGTGAAACATTTCATAACATGGAGGAACCTGGAAGGCATTATGCTGAGTGAAATTAGAGGCAAAAGGACAAATATTGTATAAGACCACTATTATAAGATCTTGAGAAATAGCATAAACTGAGAAGAACACATACTTTTGTGGTTACAAGGTGGGGAGGCAGGGAGGGTTTTTTACTGATTAGTTAGTAGACAAGAACTACTTTAGGTGAAGGGAAGGACAATACTCAATACACAGAAGGTCAGCTCAACTGGACTGGACCAAAAGCAAAGAAGTTTCTGGGATAAAATGAATGCTTCAAAGGTCAGCGGAGCAAGGGCGGGGGTCTGGGAACCATGGTTTAAGGGGACTTCTAAGTCAATCGGCAAAATAATTCTATTATGAAAACATTCTGCATCCCACTTTGAAATGTGGTGTCTGGGGTCTTAAATGCTAACAAGCGGCCATCTAAGATTCATCAATTGGTCTCAACCCACCTGGAGCAAAGGAAAATGAAGAACACCAAGGTCACACGACAACTAAGAGCCCAAGAGACAGAAAGGGCCACATGAACCAGAGACCTACATCATCCTGAGACCAGAAGAACTAGTTGGTGCCCGGCCACAATCGATGACTGCCCTGACAGGGAGCACAATAGAGAACCCCTGAGGGAGCAGGAGATCAGTGGAATGCAGACCTTAAATTCTCATAAAAAGACCATACTTAATGGTCTGACTGAGACTAGACGAATCCCGGCGGTCATGGTCCCCAAACCTTCTTTTGGCACCGGACAGGAACCATCCCCGAAGACAACTCATCAGACATGAAAGGGACTGGACAGTGGGTAGGAGAGAGATGCTGATGAAGAGTGAGCTAATGAAATCAGGTGGACACTTGAGACTGTGTTGGCATCTCCTGTCTGGAGGGGGGATGGGAGGATAGAGAGAGTTGGAAGCTGGCAAAATTGTCACGAAAGGAGAGACTGGAAGGGTTGACTCATTAGGGGGAGAGCAAGTGGGAGTACAGAGTAAGGTGTATATAAACTTATATGTGACAGTCTGACTTGATTTGTAAACATTCACTTGAAGCTCAATAAAAGTTAATAAAAAAAAACTGTATTACAAGTCATATACAAAAAAAAAAAAAGAAAGTCACCAAGACATGTTATAATCAAACCTGCCAAAACCAAAGATAAAGAGAGAATTTTAAAGCAGCTAGGGATAAACTAACAGTCACTTACAAAGGGGAGTCAATACGAATAAGCTCGGACTGCTCAGTGGAAAGCATGCAGGCAGGAAGGCAGTGGGATGACCTATATAAAGCATTGGCAGAAAAAAATTGCCAGCCAAGAATCACATATCCAGCAAAACCATCTCTCAAATATGTAGGTGAAATTAGGACATTTCCAGATAAACAGTTTAGGGAATTCGTAAAAACAAAACCAAAGCTACAAGATATACTAAAAAGAGTTCTCTGGTTAGAAAATCAATAATATCAGATATCAACCCAAGACTAGAAAACTGGACAGAGCAATCAGATGTCAACCCAGATAGGGAAATCACAAAAATAAATCAAGATTAAAAAAATGCTCAAAACAGGGCAACAGTGATGTCATTATGTAAAAGAAGACAACAGTAAAGAGGGACTAACAAATGTAGTCATAGATCTTTCATATGGAGAGGAAAACAAGGCAATATAATGAAATAAAAGTTAGGTTTAAACTTAGAAAAATAAGGGTAAATATTAAGGTAACCACAAAGGAGACTAACAATCCTACTCATCAAAATAAAATACAAGAAAAAAATAGAGACTCAGCAGAAACAAAATCAACTATAACAAATAAGAGGAAAAGACAATATAGAAAGATAAACTACTCAGCACAAAAAATTAAGTGGGAAAAAGAAACTGTCAACAACACACAAAAAAAGATATCAAAATGAAAGCACTAAATTCATACCTATCTATAGTTACCCTGAATGTAAATGGACTAAATGCACCAATAAGGAGACAGAGAGTGGCAGAATGGCTAAAAAAAAAAAAGACCCGTCTCTATGCTATCTACAAGAGACACACCTTAGACTTAGAGACACAAACAAACTAAAACTCAAAGGATGGAAAAAATAAACCAAGCAAAGAACAATCAAAAAAGAGCAGGAGTGGCAATATTAATTTCTGACAAAATAGACTTTAAAGTTAAATTCACCATAAAGGACATGGAAGGACACTATATAAAGATTAAAGGGACAATACACCAGGAGGATATAACCATACTAAATATTTATGCACCCAATTACAGTGCCGCTCATCTTTCTTTGGAATGGGCACGAATATGGATGTCTTCCATTTGGTTGGCCAGGTAGCTGTCCTCCAAATTTTTTTGCATAAACAAGTGAGTACTTCCAGCAGTGCATCTGTTTGTTGAAACATCTCAGTTGGTATTCCTTCAATTCCTGCAGCCTTGATTTGCACCGATGACTTCAGTGTATCTTGGACTTTTTCCTTCAATACCGTCAGTTCTTGATCATATGCTACATTCTGAAATGGTTGAATGTCAACCAATTCTTTTTGGTACAGTGACTATATTCCTTCCACCTTCTGCATTTTTCAATTTTTTGCACATAGAATCCTTCAATATTGTAATTTCAGGCTTGAACTTTTTCTTCAGTTCTTTCAGCTTGAGAAATGCTGAGCATGTTCTTCCCTTTTGGTTTTCTAACCCCAGGTCTTTGCATATTTCACTATATTACTTTACTCGTCTTCTCCAGTCACCCTTTGAAATCTTCTTTTCGGATCTTCAACGTTTCTTTCATTTACTTTAGATACTCCACATTCAAGAGCAAGTGTCAGAGTCTCTTCTGACATCCATTTTGGTCTTTTCTTTCTTTCTTTTCTTTTTAATTACCTTTTGCTTTCTTCATGTAAGATGTCCTTGATGTCCCATGACTCCTTTTGTTCCCAGTCATTAGTGTTCAGTGTGTCAAATCGATTCTTGAGATGTTCTCTAAATTCAGGTGGGGTATACTCAAGGCTGTACATAGGCTCTCATGGACTTGTTTTTTCTTCACCTTCAACTTGAACTTGCATATGAGCAATTGATCGTCTGTCCCACAGTTGGCCCCTGGCCTTGTTCTGCCTGATGATACTGAGCTTTTCCATCATCTCTTTCCACAGATGTAGCCGATTTGCTTCATGTGTATTCCATCCAGCAAGGTCCACATATATAGTCACCGTTTATGTCATTGAAAAAAAGGTTATTTGCAATGAATAAGTCATTGGTCTTGCAAAATTCTATCATGTGATCTCTGGCACAGTTTCTATCACCAAGGCCATATTTTCCAACTACTGATCCTTCTTCCTTGTTTCTAACTTTCTCATTCAAATCACCTATAATTATTGATGCATCTTGATTGCATATTTGACCAATTTCATACTGTAGAAATTGGTATAAATCTTCATTTTCTTCATCTTTGTCCTTGATAGTATGTAAATCTGAATAATAGTCATATTAACTGGTCTTTCTTGTTGTTGTTGTTAGGTGCCATTGAGTTGGTTCTGACTTATAGCAACCCTATGTACAACACAATGACATATTGCCCCTTCCTGCGCCACCCTCATGATCATTGTTATGCTTGAGCCCATTGTTGCAGCCACTGTGTCAATCCATCTCATTGAGGGTCTTCCTCTTTTTCGCAGACCCTCTGCTTTACCAAGCAAGATGACCTTCTCCAGGGACTGATGCTTCCTGATAACATATCTGGAGTAGTGAGATGAAGTCTCGCCATCCTTGCTTCTAAAGAGCATTCTGGCTGTACTTCTTTCAATACAGATTTGTTAGTTCTTTTCTTGTAGGTGTATGGATACTATCCTATCAATGACAGCATTGTGCTTCAGGATAGATCATGAAATCTTTTTTTTTTTTTATGCTTCCCTGGTCTTCGAAGAGTTCAGTATATTCAGGAAACTTCTTTGCTTTAAGTACGTTAAGTGAAAGTTTACAAATCGAGTCGATCTCTCATACAAAAATTTATACACACCTTGCTATACAATCCTAATTGCTCTCCCCCTAATTAGACAGCACACTCTGTCCCACCACTCTCTCTCCTCGTGTCCATTCGGGCAGCTTCTGGCCCCCCTCTGCTCTCTCATCTCCTCGCCAGACAGGAGATGCCAACACAGTCTCATGTATCAATTTGATCCAAGAAGCTCTTTCTTCACCAGTAACATTTTCCATCCCATATTCCAGTCCAATCCCTGTCTGAAGAGTTGGCCCCGGGAATGGTTCCTATCTTGGGCCAAAAGAAGGTCTGGGGACCATGACCTCCGGGGTCCTTCTAGTCCCCAGTCTGACCATTAAATCTGGTCTTTTTATGAGAATTTGGGGTCTGCATCCCACTGCTCTCCTGCTCCCTCAGGGGTTCTCTGTTGTGTTGCCTGTCAGGGCAGTCATCGGTTGTAGCTGGGCACCATCTAGTTCTTCTGGTCTCAGGCTGATGTAGTTTCTGGTTTATGTGTTCCTTTCTGTCTCTTAGGCTCATAGTTACCTTGTGTCTTTGGTGTTCATTCTTCCTTGCTCCAAGTGGGTTGAGACCAAATGATGCATCTTAGATGGCCACTTCCTAGCATTTAAGACCCCAGATGCCACTCTCCAAAGTGGGATGCAGAATGTTTTCTTAATAGATTTTATTATGCCAATTGCCTTAGATGTCCCCTGAAACCATGGTCCCCAAACCTCCACCCCTGTTTCCCTGGCCTTTGAAGAGTTCAGTTTATTCAATTTATTGAGGATTTTTGCATCTAAGTTCATGAGAGATATAGGTCTGTAATTTTCTTTTTTGTGGTGTCTTTACCTGGTTTTGGTATCAGGGATATGCTGGCTTCGTAGAATGAGTTTGGTAGTATTCCATCCTTTTCTATGCTCTGAAATACCTTTAGTAGTAGTGGTGTTAACTCTTCTCTGAAAGTTTGGTAGAACTCTGCAGTGAAGCCTTCTGGCCATGGCTTTTTTTTTTTTTTTTTTTTTTGGGAGTTTTTCAATTACCTTTTCAATCTCTTCTTTTGTTATGGGTCTATTTATTTGTTCTACCTCTGTTTGTGTTAGTTTAGCTAGGTAGTGTGTTTCTAGTAATTCATCCATTTCTTCGAGGTTTTCAAATTTGTTAGAGTATAATTTTTTGTAGTAATCTGATATGATTCTTTTAATTTCAGTTGGGTCTGTTGTGATATCGCCCATGTCATTTCTTATTTTAGTTATTTGCTTCCTCTCCTGTTTTTCTTTCGTCAGTCTGGCCAATGGTTTATCAATTTTGTTAATTTTTTCAAAGAAACAGCTTTTGGTCTTGTTAACTCTTTCAATTGTTTTTATGTTCTCTATTTCATTTAATTCTGTTTTAATTTTTTATTCTTTCTTCTGGTGCCTGAGGGTTTTTATTTGTTTAAGTTGTAGGAATAATTCTTTGATTTTGGCCCACTCTTCTTTTTGGATGTGTGCTTTTATTGGTATAAATTGACCTCTGAGCACTGCTTTCACTGTGTCCCAAAGATTCTGATAGGAAGTGTTTTCATTCTCATTGGATTCTATGAATTTCTTTATTCCATCCTTAATGTCTGCTATAACCTGGTCTTTTTTGAGCAGGGTATTGTTCAGTTTCCAGGTATTTTATTTCTTTTCCCTACTTTTTCTGTTATTGATTTCTACTTTTATGGCCTTATGGTCAGAGAAGATGCTTTGTAATATTTCAATGTTTTGGATTCTGCTAAGGCTTGCTTTATGGCCTAATATACGGTCTATTCTAGAGAATGTTCCATGCACATTGGAAAAGAAAGTATACTTTGCAGCTGTTGGGTGGAGTGTTCTGTATATGTCTATGAGGTCAAGTTGTTTGTGGCATTTAGATCTTCTGTGTCTTTATTGAGTTTCTTTCTGGATGTGCCGTCCTTCACTGAAGTGGTTTGTTGAAGGCTCCTACTATAATTGTGGAGCTGTCTATCTTACTTTTCAGTGCTGTTAGAATTTCTTTTATGTATCTTGCAGCCCTGTCATTGGGTGCATAAATATTTAATATGGTTATATATTCTTGGTGTATTGTCCCTTTAATCATTATATAGTGTCCTTCCTTATCCTTTGTGGTGAATTTAACTTTAAAGTCTATTTTGCCAGAAATTAATATTGCCACTTCTGGTCTTTTTTGATTGCTGTTTGCTTGATATATTTTTTTCCATCCTTTGAGTTTTAGTTTTTTTCTGTCTCTTAGTCTTTGGTGTCTCTTGTAGGCAGCATATGGTTGGATCACTTTTTTTTTTTTATCCATTCTGCCACTTTCTGTTTCTTTATTGGTGCATTTAGTCCATTTACATTCAGCGTAATTATGGATAGGTATGAGTTCAGTGCTGTCATTTTGGTGCCTTTTTTGTGTGTTGTTGACAGTTTCATTTTTCCACTTACTTTTTTGTGCTGAGAAGTTTTTCTTTGTAAATTGTGTTCCTCTTTTTCATTTTAGTTGTATTTGTTTTTCTGAGCTTTTACGTTTACCTTGGTTTTTATTTTGAAATGTGGGATTGTTAGTCTTCTTTGTGGTTATCTTAATATTTACCCCTATTTTTCTAAGTATATTCCTAACTTGTGTCTCCCTGCATTGCCTTGATTTCCTCTGCATATGGAAGATCTATGCCTACTTTATTTAGTTCCTCTTTATTGATTTTTGTCATCTTTTACATGATGACGTCACTGATTCCCTGTTTTGAGCATTTTCTTTAATCTTATTTTTGTGATTTCCCTGTCTGAGTTGATATCTGGATGCTCTGTTCTGTGTCCTAGTGTTGTGTCGGTATCTGATATTATTGATTTTCTAACCAGAGAATTCCCTTTGGTATTTCTTGTAGTTTTGGTCTGTTTTTTGCAAATTCCCTAAGCTTGTGTTTATCTGCAAATGACTTAATTTCATCTTCATATTTGAGAGAGAGTTTTGCTGGATATATGATTCTTGGTAATTTTTCTCCTTCCGTGCTCTCTATGTGTCGTCCCATTGCCTCTTGCCTGCATGGTTTCTGCTGAGTATCCCGAACTTATTCTTATTGATTCTCCTTTGTAGGTGACTTTTTGCTTATCCCTGGCTTCTCTTAAAATTTTCTCTTTATCTTTGGTTTTGACAAGTTTGATGATAATATGTCTCAGTGACTTTCTTTTGGGATCTACCTTGTATGGGGTTCAATGAGCATCTTCGATAGATATCCTTTCATCTTTCATGATGTCTGGCAAGTTTTCTGCAAGCAAATCTTCAATTATTTTCTCTGTATTTTTTGTTATCCCTCCCTGTTCTGGTATTCCAATCGTTTGCAAGTTATCCTTCTTGATAGAATCCCACATGATTCTTAGGGTTTCTTCTTTTTTTAAAATTCTTCTATCTGATTTTTCTTCAGATATATTGGTGCCAAGTGCTTTATCCTCCATCTCCCCAATTCTGCATTCCAGTTCCTCAGTTCTGCTCCTCTGACTTCCTATTGAGTTGTCTAATTCTGTAATTTCATTGTTAATCTTTTGAATTTCTGAATGCTTTCTCTCTATGGATTCTTGCAGCTTATTAAATTTTTCGTTATGTTCTTGAATAATCTTTTTAATTTCTTCAACTTCTTTATCTGTGTGTTCCTTGGCTTTTTCTATATATTCCCTGATCTCATTCCTGATGTCATTCCTGATGTCTTGAAGCGTTCTGTATATTAATCTTTTGTATTCTGCATCTGGAAATCCCAGGAATACATATTCATCCAGGAGAGCCCTTGATTATCTGTTTTGGGAGTTTGTTGAAGCAATCGTGGTCTGCTTCTTCATGCGATTTGATATTGACTGCTGTCTCCGAGCCATCTACAAGACATTGTAATAATTTATTTTATATTTGCTCACTGTGTCCTATCTTCTTGCTTTGTTTTGTTTCATATATCCGAATAGGCTACTAGAGTGAGTTAACTTGATTATTGGAGCCTTTGAAGCACTAATGTCCTGTTACCAGATGGTTAGAGCTGTTCCTAGGTATATGAGCCTATGAGTACATTCACTATTCTTGTATAGATTCAGCTTAGGTTTCCTGATAGTTACCTACTATGTGGTGTAGGCTCTCACCTACTGTCTTAGAGGAGTAGTGGTGATGGTTGTATGCACTTTTTCTGGTAGCAGTAGGGAGCTACAGTCTGAGGAGGGCAGGGTGCTGACAGTCTTCCCCCAAGTGTCACTGAGGAAGGAGCATTTCTGTTCTCTACAGTGCTGTGGTGGGTGGGCTCTGTAGCTGTACCTTAGGCACCCAATGCTTATACCTGTAAAGACTGGCGGGCACCACTATCCTCAGACCCCTTTTGCAGGAGGTTAGGTGGCGTGGATGGAGCCTCAGCCCTCAGGTGCCTGCTGTGGGTAGGTGGGGGTTCTGCTTAATAGGCAGAGCAGTATCAGACCTCCAGAACCTGCCTCCACCACACTCCTGAAACAATTACAGTCAAACGTCTAACAAACTTTCCCTTTCGGTATAATAACCACCTGGTTTCATGTAGGGGTGAAAGCTGAATTCTGTGGATTGCTTATGCCTGGACTGGAGCCGCTTCTGCTCTGAGCTTCTGGTTTAGGGGAGTTGGGGAAGTATTTTTCACCAGAGTGTTAATTTGCTCCTTTTCCCAGGTGAGGAGAATGGGTCAGAGAGGGTGCAGCACGGCATGTTCTGTCTCAGGCCCAGGGAATTCAACTACTAATGAAACCAGCTGGGGTTGGTAGAGGGGGGAAGGATCAGATAGATAGGAGAGAGTACTTTCAGAAGAAGCTATTAGATCTGCACAGTAAGTTAGACAAAATCACTTATCTTGTGTCGAGAGCACTGTTTCATCTCAGATTTCAGAGGCATGTGTAGCCTGTGTGCACTGGCTGAGTCCCTGCTGAGATTGCCCTGGGGGTTAGGGCTGAGTCCCGCACTTGTCTTCTTTAGCTGAAGCAGCTTTTTACTAAACCCCACAGCCAGACTCAAGGCCATCACACCAGGGGGTCAGGGTGCTGGCACTTTGTTTGCCTTTCTTCACTGAAGCAGCCGCTTCCTATACTTTGTGGGCAGCCATGCTGTAGGCAAGCCACAGGGCCAGGGGTATGCTACTTTGCTTACCTTCTGTTGCTATACCTGCTGTGTCTCAGGAAACTACCATCAGCCCTGCCGCATTCGCATTAAAGAATGGCACCAAGGAATCAGAGCTGAGGTGTGTGGCACGGGCTCAGCAACTCATCACTGCTTCTGTCTGCGCTGTCTCTCACTCCCCTGTCACTCAGATTGATTCCTTAGTTCTTGTTTGATGCTCAATGTTCTTAGATTGTCATATATGTAATCGAGTCACTTGTTTTTTCCGGTCTTTATTGCAAGAGGATTCAGTGGAAGCTTCTGACTAGTTAGCCATCTTGGCCCCACCTCGAAATCTTCTTTTTGACAATGAATGCAATGCTGTTCTTTAATTTGTCCTTTGTGACGTAGTAAACCATATGATTGTCTAATTCACAATGGCCAATAGCAGTCCATTTCAGCTCACTAATGCTTTTTCAGTACCTATCATAATTTCTCAGAGCCAAATATATAACAGGCACAGAAAATATTTAGGGATAAACAATGCAGAAAATTATTTGCTGGTGGAGCCATTTCCCCAAGGCATATCTTTCATTTGTTTGAGTACCAGGTAGATCAGAGATAGTTTCCATGGTAACACATTCTCTGCAATTTATAAATTGCAGAATGTAGAGGTGAAAAATTATTAAAAAATGGTAAAGTTTTTCAGAAGAATGTATGAAATACCTTAAATTCGCATGTTCCTAGCCATGATAAACATAGAGGTTATGGGTTATTTAAATGGCTGTTGATATGGTCCGGGGGCACAGTAATTCTCATTAACCTTCCACTAACTGTAAAGACCTCTTTATTCTTAAAATGAACATGCTGTGATGGAAGTCATTTCAAAATACCCAGACTGTGACAGACATTAACCTCCTACACCAATAAGAAAAAAAAAAAATTTCAATAGCATCTACTTTTTCTGAACTTCAGGGAAGCCTAGGAATTTTCCACTGGAAGCTCTTTTCCTTCTACAATAAAGTTTGCATTTTGTGAACTCATAAATCAAGTCACTTTCTTTCTTCAAAGCAAAACACAGACTAGATTCCTTTCTGTCATTTTCATCAGCCCCCAAACTGATAAGCTTTCAACTGAGTCCTCTATAATTAGTGGTTGTTTCCCCAGGCAAGAAAGCACTGAGACAACGTTGCTAACCCTGGTCAAAATTCCTTTTATGCAAGAGCTGACATGTGTGGTTGATATTTTCAGGTAATCCCTGGATGACAGCAACAACCCAAGAGGGAGGGAAAGAATGTATATTTCTCCCAAAATGACTTCACTTTTATTTCTTTTTCATTTAAAAAAAAAAAAAGTCATTTCTTAAATATTATAGGGTAAATACCTCATTAGCTACCTGTTCTCTTCCATTGATTTTCACACTTCTAAAGCAGACAAATTAGTTTTATGAAACATCCTGAGCAATAGCCCAAAAAAGATGCCATTTGGGTTGAAGTGGGGAACAGATAAGGGGATGTCTGTGGGAAGGGGGATAAAGTCGGTCCAGTTTACCTCTTCCAAGGCAACTCTACTAAACCCTAATTCTTCTCAGGATTCAGGTTGAAACGCTCTCTCTGTCAGTCGTATCCTCATTATTGAGATATCTCCTTAATAATCTGTCATAATTAGATTGCCAGGACTGGACTAAATCATAAAGACCATCCGGTTCTGTTTTTGACTTGATGGAGGCCTGGTGGTGAACACTTGAGAAATGGAACTTAGTCTCACTCCACTCAATTTTCTACTTTCCTCTAATTTTTGAGGTCCCCTGGGGTCTTTAAAGGGGCCCTGGTGGAGCAGTGGTTAAGCATTTAGCTGCTAATCAAAAGGTCAGCAGTTCAAATCCACCAGCTGCTCTCTGGAAACCCTATGGGGCAGTTCTACTCTGTCCTATAGGATCACTATGAGTTGGAATCAGCTTGATCGCAACAAGTTCGGTTTTTGGTTTTAGGTCTTTAAAAGCAAGGGTGCCAAGTGGCATTCATTCTTACTTTGTACCAATGGCACATTTTTGTTTGGCTGGCAAAGTGTCAGAACAGCATATGTTCTCCTGTTCACCACATCCAAAGCCCTTCCATCCCAGTTTTACTTACTCATCTGAGCTGGCTGGCCCTGATGGCTTCTCTGTGTCCAGCCCTGACCCACAGTGACTGCCTGATAAACGAGAAATTAGAATCAGAGATGTCAGCTCACACATACTAGCAGACCACACACTCCATGAGGGCAAAGACTATGTATTGCTCACTAATACATCATCCACCACCCTTATGTCAGTTTGTTGTACTGTGGTGTCTTGCATGTCACTATGATGCTGCAAACTATGCCACCAATACTATACCAGCAGGGTCACCCATGCTGGACAGGTTTCAGCAAAGCTTCCAGACTAAGACTAGAAAGAAAGGGCTGGTGATCTACTTCTGAAAATTAGCCAATGTAAATTGCATGGATCACAATAGAAAACTGTCCATTAGTGCTGAAAGATCAGGAGATTGGAAGGCACTATGGCCACAACAATGGACTCCAAAATTCCAACAATTATGAAAATGCAACAGGACTGGGCAACATTTTGTAATGTTGTACTATATAGGGTCACCATGAGTTGCTGTTCATCAGACAGCAACTAACAACAACAAATGTCCTCAGCACTTGGTATACTACTTGAGACGTGGTAAACACCCAATGCGTTTTTTTAAAAATATTTTCTATTGTGCTTTAAGTGAAAGTTTACAAATCAAGTCAGTCTCTCACACAAAAACCCATGTACACCTTAGTACACACTCCCAATTACTCTCCCCCTAATGAGACAGTCTGCTCTCTACCTCCACTCTCTCTTTTCGTGTCCATTTCACCACCTTCTAACCCCGTCCACCCTCTCGTCTCCCCTCCAGGCAGGAGATGCCAACATAGTCTCAAGTGTCCACCTGATCCAAGAATCTCACTCCTCACCAGCATCCCTCTCCAACCAATCCAATCCGTGTCTGAAGAGTTGGCTTCGGGAATGGTTCCTGTCCTGGGCCAACAGAAGGTCTGGGGGCCATGAAAACTGGGGTCCATCTAGTCTCAGTCAGACCATTAAGTCTGGTCTTATGAGAATTTGGGGTCTGCATCCCACTGCTCTCCTGCTCCCTCAGGGGTTCTCTGTTGTGTTCCCTCTCAGGGCAGTCATCGGTCGTAGCTGGGCACCATCTAGTTTTTCTGGTCTCAGGATGATGTAGTCGCTGGTTCATGTGGCCCTTTCTGTCTCTTGGGCTCGTAATCGCCTTGTGTCCTTGGTGTTCTTCATTCTCCTTTGCTCCAGGTGGGTTGAGACCAATTGATACATCTTAGATGGCTGCTTGCTAGCGTTTAAGACCCCAGACGCCACTCTTCAAAGTGGGATGCAGAATGTTTTCTTAATAGATTTTATTATGCCAATTGACTTAGATGTCCCCTGAAACCATGGTCCCCAGACCCCTGCCCCTGCTACGCTGGCCTTCGAAGCATTCAGTTTATTCCAGAAACCTCTTTGCTTTTGGTTTAGTCCAATTGTGCTGACCTCCCCTGTATTGTGTGCTGTCTTTCTCTTCACCTAAAGTAGTTCTTATCTACTATCTAATTAGTGAATGCCCTTCTCCCACCCTCCCTCCCTCTCCCCCTCTCATAACCACAAAAGAATGTTCTCTTCTCAGTTTAAACTATTTCTCAAGTTCTTATAATAGTGGTCTTATACAGTATTTGTCCTTTTGCAACTGACTAATTTCACTCAGCATAACACCTTCCAGATTCCTCCACGTTATGAAATGTTTCACAGGTTCCTCCCTGTTCTTTATCAATGCGTAGTATTCCATTGTATGAATATACCATAATTTATCCATTCATCCGTTGATGGGCACCTTGGTTGCTTCCAGCTTTTTGCTATTGTAAACAGTGCTGCAATAAACATGGGTGTGCATATATCTGTTCGTGTAAAGGCTCTTATTTCTCTAGGATATAGTCCAAGGAGTGGGATTGCTGGATTGTATGGTAGTTCTATTTCTAGCTTTTTAAGAAAGCGCCAAATCAATTTCGAAAGTGGTGGTAACATTTGACATTCCCACCAGCAGCGTATAAGTGTTCCAATCTCTCCACAGCCTCTCCAACATTTATTCTTTTGTATTTTTTGGATAAATGCCAGCCTTGTTGGAGTGAGATGAAATCTCATCATAGTTTTGCTCTGCAGTTCTCTAATGGCTAATGATCATGAACATTTCCTCATATATCTGTTAGCTACCCGAATATCTTCTTTAGTGAAGCGTCCATTCATATCTTTTGCCCATTTTTTAATTGGGTTGTCTTTTTGCAGTTGAGTTTTTGCAGTATCATGTAGATTTTAGAGATCAGGCGCTGATCAGAAATGTCATAGCTAAAAACTTTTTCCCAGTCTGTAGGTAGTCTTTTTACTCTTTTGCTGAAGTCTTTGGATGAGCACAGGTGTTTGATTTCTAGGAGCTCCCAGTTACCTAGTTTTTCTTCTACATTCTTTATGTTTTGTATACTGTCTATGCCATGTATTAGGGCTCCTAACGTTGTCCCTATTTTTCTTCCATGATCTTTGTTGTTTTAGATTTTATATTTAGGTCTTTGATCCATTTTGAGTTAGTTTTTGTGCATGGAGTGAGGTATGGGTCTTGTTTCATTTTTTTGCAGATGGATATCCAGTTACGCCAGCACCATTTGTTAAAAAGACTGTCTTTTCCCCAGTTAACTGTTTTGGGGCCTTTGTCAAATATCAACTGCTCATATGTGGAGAGATATATGTCTGGATTCTCAATTCTGTTCCATCTGTTGTTGTACCAGTACCAGGCTGTTTTGACTACTAAAAAAACTGCAGCGGTAAAATAGGTTCTAAAATCAGGTGAAGTAAGGCCGCCCACTTTGTTCTTCTTTTTCAGTAATGCCTTATTTATCCGGGGCCTCTTTCCCTTCCGTATGAAGTTAGTGGTTTGTTCCTCCATCTCATTAAAGAATGTTGTCGGGATTTGGATCGGAATTGCATTAAATGTATAGATCGCTTTTGGTAGAATAGACATTTTTATAATGTTAAGTCTTCCTATCCACGAGCAAGGTATGTTCTTCCACTTATGTAAGTCTCTTTTGGTTTCTTGCAGAAGCGTACTGTAGTTTTCTTTGTATAAGTCTTTTACATCTCTGGTAAGATTTATTCCCGAGTATTTTATCTACTTGGGGGCAACTGTAAGTGGCAATGATTTGGTGATTTCCTCTTCGAATGTTCTTTTTGTTGGTGTAGAGGAATCCAACTGATTTTTGTATGTTTCACTTGTGTCCCAATACTCTGCTGAACTCTTCTATTAGTTTCAGTAGTTTTCTGGAGGATTCCTTAGGGTTTTCTGTGTATAAGATCATGTCATCTGCAAATAGAGATACTTTGACTTCTTCCTTGCCAATCTGGATGCCCTTTATTTCTTTGTCTAGCCTAATTGCTCTGGCTAGGACTTCCAACACAATGTTGAATAAGAGTGGTGATAAAGCGCATCCTTGTCTTGTTCCCGATCTCAGTGGGAATGTTTTCATGCTCTGTCCATTTAGGGTGATGTTGGCTGTTGGCTTTGTATAAATGTCCTTCATTATGTTGAGAAATTTTCCTTCTATTCCTATTTTGCTGAGAGTTTTTATCATGAATGAGTGTTGAACTTTGTCAAATGCCTTTTCTGCATCAATTGATAAAATCATGTGATTCTTGTCTTTTATTTATGTGGTGGATTACATTAACTGTTTTTCTAATGTTGGACCATCCCTGCATACCTGGTATGAATCCCACTTGGTCATGGTGAATTTTTTTTTTGATATATTGTTGAATTCTGTTGGCTAGAATTTTGTTGAGGATTTTTGCATCTACTTTCATGAGGGATATAAGTCTATAATTTTCTTTTCTTGTGGTGTCTTTACCTGGTTTTGGTATCAGGGATATGGTGGCTTCATAGAATGAGTTTGGTAGTATTCCATCCTTTTCTATGCTCTGAAATACCTTTAGTAGTAGTGGTGTTAACTCTTCTCTGAAAGTTTGGTAGAAATCTGCAGTGAAGCCGTGCGGACCAGGGCTTTTTTTTCTGTTGGGAGTTTTTTGATTACCTTTTCAATCTTTTCCTTTGTTATGGTCTATTTAGTTGTTCTACCTCTGTTTGTGTTAGTTTAGGTAGGTAGTGTGTTTCTAGGAATTCAACCATTTCTTCTAGCTTTTCAAATTTGTTTGAGTATAGTTTTCCATAGTAATCTGATATGATTCTTTTAATTTCAGTTGGGTCTGTTGTAATATCTCCCATCTCATTTCTTATTCGGGTTATTTGCTTCCTCTCCTGTTTTTTCTTTTTTCAGTTTGGCCCATGGTTTATCAATTTTGTTAATTTTTTCAAAAAAACAGCTTTTGGTCTTGTTAATTCTTTCAATTGTTTTTCTGTTTTCTATTTCATTTAGTTCAGCTCTAATTTTTATGATTTGTTTTCTTCTGGTGCCTGTGGGTTTATTTTGTTGCTCTCTATTTGTTCAAGTTGTAGGATAATTCTTTGATTTTGACCCTTTCTTCTTTTTGGATGTGTGCATTTATTGATATAAATTGGCCTATGAGCACCGCTTTTGCTGTGTCCCAAAGGTTTTGATAGGAAGTGTTTTCATTCTCACTGGATTCTATGAATTTCTTTATTCCACCCTTAATGTCTTCTATAATCCAGTCTTTTTTGAGCAGGGTATTTTTCAGTTTCCAAGTGTTTGATTTCTTTTCCCTGATTTTTCTGTTATCGATTTCCACTTTTATGGCCTTATGGTCAGAGAAGATGCTTTGTAATATTTCAATGTTTTGGATTCTGCTAAGGTTTGCTTTATGACCTAATATGTGGTCTATTTTAGAGAATGTTCCATGTGCACTAGAAAAGAAAGTATACTTTGCAGCTGTTGGGTGGAGTGTTCTGTATATGTCTATGAGGTCAAGTTGGTTGTTGATTATGGCATTTAGATCTTCAGTGTCTTTATTGAGCTTCTTTCTGGGTGTCCTGTCCTTCACCAACAGTGGTGTGTTGAAGTCTCCTACTATTATGAAGCTGTCTATCTCACTTTTCAATGCTGATAGAGTTTGTTTTATGTATCTTGCAGCCCTGACATTGGGTACATAAATATTTAATATGGTTATATCTTCTTGGTGTATTGTCCCTTTAATCATTATATAGTGTCCTTCCTTATCCTTTCTGATGGATTTAACTTTAAAGTCTATTTTGTCAGAAATTAATATTGCCACTTCTGGTCTTTTTTGATTGCTGTTTGCTTGATATATATTTTTCCATCCTTTCAGTTTTAGTTTGTTTGTGTCTCTAAGTCTACTGTGTCTCTTGTAGGTAGCATATAGACGGATCTTGTTTTTTAATCCATTCTGGCACTCTCTGTTTCTTTATTGGTGGATTTAGTCCATTTACATTCAGGGTAATTATGGATAGGTATGAATTTAGTGCTATCATTTTGATGTCTTTTTTTTGTGTGTTGTTGACAGTTTCTTTTTCCCACTTGATTTTATGTGCTGAGTAGATTTTCTTTATATATTGTCCTTTCCTCTATTTGGTGTTGTTGATTTTGTTTCTGCTGAGTCTGTATTTTTCCCTTGTATTTTATTTTGATGAGTAGGATAGTTTGTCTGCTTTGTGGTCACCTTATTATTTACCCCTATTTTTCTAAATTTAAAACTAACTTTTATTTCTTTGTATCACCGTATCTTCCTCTCCATATGGAACGTGTGTGATTACATTTCTTGGTCCCTCTTTATTATTTTAATGTCTTCTTTTATATAATAACATCGCTGTTACCCTGTTTGGGCCTTTTTTTTTTTTTCAATCTTGCTTTGTTTTTTTGGATTTCCCTGTCTGGGTTGACTTCTGGTTGCTCTGCGCAGTGTTCTAGTCTTGGGTTGATACCTGATATTATTGATTTTCTAACCAAATAACTCTCTTTAGTATTTCTTGTAGTTTTGGTTTGGTTTTTACAAATTCCCTCAACTTGTGTTTATCTGGAAATGTCTAATTTCACCTTCATATTTAAGAGACAGTTTTGATGGATATATGATTCTTGGCAGGCAATTTTTTTTCCTTCATTTTTTTAAATATGTCATCCCATTGCCTTCTTGCCTACATGGTTTCTGCCAAGTAGTCTGAGCTTATTCTTATTGGCTCTCCTTTGTAGGTGACTTTTCGTTTATCCCTCACTGCTCTTATAATTTTCTCTTTACCTTTTGTTTTGGCAAGTTTGATTATAATATGTCTTGGTGACTGTCTTTTAAGATCTACCTTATGTGGAGTTCAATGAGCATCTTGGATAGATATCTTCTCATCTTACACAATATCAGGGAAGTTTTCTGCCAACAAATCTTCAACAATTCTCTCTGTATTTTCTGTTATCCCTCCCTGTTCTGGTACTCCAATCACTCGTAGGTTATTTCTCTTGATAGAGTCCCAAATGATTCTTAAGCTTTCTTCATTTTTTAAAATTCTTTTATCTGATTGTTCTTCAAATATATTAGTGCCAAGTGATTTATCTTCGAGTTCAGAAATTCTAGCTTCTACTCGGTCAGTTCTGCTCCTCTGACTTTCTGTTGAGTTATCTAATTCTGTAATTTTACTGTTAATCTTCCGAATTTCTGATTGCTGTCTGTGGATTTTTCCAGCTTATTAAATTTTTCATTATGTTCCTGAATAATCTTTCTAATTTCTTCAGTTGCTTTATGTGTGTTTCTTGGCTTGTTCTGTGTATTTCCTCACTTCCTTCATGGTGTCTTTAAGGGTTCTGTGTATTAAACTTTTGTATTCTGTATCTGGTAATTCCAGGAATGTACTTTCATCTAGAAGATCCCTGGATTCTTTGTTTTGAGAGCCTGTTGAGGTGATCATGGTCTGTTTCTTTATGTAACTTGATATTGACTGCTGTCTCCAAGCCATCTATAAGTTATTGTATTAGTTTATGCTTGCTTACCGTGTCATAGCTTCTTGCTCTGTTTTGTTTTGATATACCCACATGGGTTGTTTAAGTGAGCTAGCTTGATTATTTTCACCTTTGGAGCTCTGATGTCTTGTTCTCAGATGGCCAGACCTGTTATCAGGTATATTGGTCTAGGATTCCATTCAGTTTTCTTGTATGAATTCAGGTTTTCCGGTAGCTGATCATCAGGTATGTGGTACAGGCTCTGTCCTATAGTCTTAGAGGGGCAGGGGTGATTGGCGTATATACCAGTATGTGATTGCAGCCGGGGGTCATGCTCTGAACAAGGTAGGGGGCTGAGAACTGACCCCCAAGTGTCTCCGAGGAAAACGCATCCCTGTTCCCTAGAGCAAGCTGTTGGGTGGGTTCTGCAGAGGGACCATGGGCACCCAAAATTTTTGGTTGTAAGGACTGGGAGGTACCAGTTATCTTTGGACCCCTGTCGTGGGTGGTTGGGTGACCTGAGTGGAGCTACCAGTCCTTAGGTCCCTGATGTGGGTAGGTGAGGACCTTGTTTAATAGGCAAAGCAATGTCAAACGTCAAACACCCACCTCTTCACTGCACAGCTGAAATGGTTGGAGTTTGCCAAGAAGGGCCTCTTCTCCCAAAATAGGTACACACAGGTCCATGCAGAAGGGAAAGGTGCTCAAGGTTCACGGATGGTTTATGCCTGGACAGGAGCTGCTTCTGCCCTGAGCTCCCTGGTTAATGGAGCTAGCAAATTATCTTTTCCCCCCAGTTGCAAATTTTTTCCTTCCCCAAGGCCAGGAGAATGGCTGTAGGTGCTCACCAGGGTCTATCTCAGGCTCAGGGATTCAGCCGCTGAAGTCGGCATGGGGGTGGAGGGAGGTGAGGTAAAATATATGCAAGTACTTAGCTTTTGCCGAGAGCGCCGTTCTTCTCAGGTTTTGGAGGTGTGAGTGGGCTGTGTGGCTGGCTGCTTGTCCCTGAGGAAACCATGGCCGAATGCGAGTACCAGCCCGCTGCCTCCATCGCCGGTCCAGGAATGGTGCCTGAGGGCTCCCCGCGATTCAGGTCTGGTAACTCCTCTCCACTTCTGAAGGGCCTCTTCCTCCCCCTGCCCCTCAGTTCATTGTCTAAGCTTGCATTTGATGCTCAGGGCTCCCAGCTTGTCACAAATATACTCGTTTCACTTGTTTTTTCTGGGTCTTTGCTGTAAAGAGGCCTCAATGGAAGCGTCTGTCTATTCTGCCATCTTGGCTCCACCCCCAATGCATATTTTTAAAAATTATTAATTAACTAATGGCACTAGCATATGCTCTTATCAGTTGATTTAAATATCAATGCATTAATTATCCTGAAGGAGCAGATGTGGTCCTACATGCTTAATTTATAAGAAGGAAGCTTTTTGATTATCATAGGTACTGTTTGTGAATCTTAGGAGGGAAAAAAAAAACAGCAGGGGGATTTTGTGATCTGATGAACCATGGAATTAACGGCATGCTCTGGTCAATTGGAATTACTCACTTCCTTTTCTGTTAAAGATGATTTTGGCAGCTTTGACACTTTGTTTTACATTTAAAATTGTAATAGCAGGTCAACTCACCTTCCGTTGTAAACAAGGAATTATGATCATCTCATTTAGCAGGGGACATTTAGCAGACTTTGAATATATATCCAAGTATACAAACAAGTTTGAAGCAAATTAATAACTTACAAAATAGTTCAGTTTTCCATATTTACCAGTGTAATTCCCTGGAAACAAAGCCCTCATTTGCCATTGTTTTTCTATCATTATAATTGAAAGTGACATTATAACAAGTTTTTCTTTATGTCCTCTGGGAAATTTGAAATATTTGCTAAACTCATATCACAAAGTACAGCTCTCTTAAAACTAAAATTACCAACATTTCATTAATTAATTATTTTTATTATGCTTATTTGTCATTAATATTGGAAATTAGTGCTATTGTTTTTTAAAAGAAGAAATGCTTTCAGCCACATCAATGCCACTTTACGTAATATGTGTGTCCACTTAATGTTAAAATGACTTTCTAGTTATCGAAATGCTAAAGAGAAGAAATAGTTTACCAGTTTGAAGTTATGTCCAATTTTTCTACATTCTAATATACAAACCTGCCTTTTTCAATTGCAGCGCTGTTTTTATGAATATTCTCAAGGAAAGTTAAAGGTATCAAAAATAGGTGAGATATTTGGACCCTACCATCATTTTTAGGTCAGAGTTATCCGAAATAGGAACATCACTTGCGTGAAAACAATGTCCCTCTTATGGCTGTAAACACAGTTATCATACAGTAGCTTGTTTCCTAATTTTATGTATCATTTCCCCAGGAATATTCAGCTTTTGAGTAACAACGAGGTACCAGACACTACAGCTATTAGATCCAACTTTCCTACAAACCTATCAGGTCATAAGGCATTAAGAGGCTACAGCCAAGATTTCAAAATCAGGCTGGTTAGATTCCAGTGTCTGTGCTTTTTCCTCCTTGCCATATTGCCTCTTTTTACAAATTGTTAATTCACTGTTCAATCATGTCACAGGTAAATTGTGCATTAAATATTTTAAGCGCTCTACACAGATTCACCATTTTACTATACAGTGGCTACATTAAACTTCACAAATGTTATTATAAATGAAGAGATAGGCATATTCTTTATGCACCACTAACGCCCAATCATCTTAATTTTTTCCAGTCACTTAATTACTACCGCTGGGAAAAGCATGGTCTTTAATATAAATACCATGATATTAGAGGGATGCCATTTTTCTCCAAAACAAAGCTTCACTAAGAAGAAAATACAAGGCTGACCCAAAAACTTATCTCTTGAAAAAAAAGCTGCAAAGCCTCATCTGTAATTCGAAATGTCTTTTGCAAAGGCCACAAGTCACTAAAATGCCGCTTGCAGAGATCTTTTTTTTTTTTTAACTCTGATCGTTTTTGTAAGCAAATTCATAGCCACAGCAATAGTCTTTCTAAAAATGCATTGAGACTTAAATAAATAAAATGCCTGATTGCAGGGGCTGCCACATGTTCTGAGACAAAAATTTGAAAGTTCACGAGACCATTCCAAATGATAGCCAGCCCAAGTTCCCTAGAGGAGCTGAGTGAACCAAAACAAACCCTTCCTTTACCGTTCAGAATGCGTGGCTGCGTTGAGTGTTGCTGTTTTCATTTTTACATCTCATCATCAGTGGTTTCCAATGGGATCAGTGGGTATGGGGTTATCAAGGATCAGCACTTGCAGGCAATTTTTTTCCATTGCTAGGTTAAAAACAATGATGGTCTGAAGACCCTGCAGGGTCCTGGTTCTGTGGCCCTCTTATGCCTCCTCTGTCCCTGCACACTCCACACACTGCCACCTTTCTCTGCCCTCTGGTCACCACCACTTCCTTTCCTCCTACTTCTGACTCACCATTTTTGCACACGGTGTTACATGGACATGGAAGACCTCCCCCCCCACATCTGTGTTGTAAAAATGTAACTAAAATGTTACATCCTCAGTAGATTGTTACAGGAGACATGAAGTTACCCCATTATTTGCTCTTGTGATGGGTAGAAGCTCTTTCATTACACATATATTTATGATAGTTAAATAATGAAACTTTTAATGTCTTCTTCACTGACAGAATGTAAACCCTTAGAGGAGGATAACCCTCCATGTACTCCCATCACTGCCACTGTTTATACCATCACAATCCTCTTAAAGATATATTTATTTCGGTATTCATCAATATCCTCCCCTACACTGTCATCTTTCTCCTGCCATAGTCATTGGCACAGAGTAGTAGATGCACTTGAACTCAACCCCACTCTCACTGTCCTAGTTCAGACCTTAATGATGTCACAATGGACTACTGAAAGGGGTTTCCCGACCTCAACACTGTTGACATTTGGGGCTGCATGATTCTTTGTTGGGAATGGGAGGGAGCACTCTTCTGTGAATTGTAGGATGTTTAGCATCATCCCTGGCCTCTATCCACTAGATACGAATTGCACCTCCTCCCAAGTCCTGATAATCAAAAATGTCTCCAGATATTGCCAAATGTTGTCCTGGGGTCAAAATCTCCCCTTTGAGAACCAGTGGACTAACCTAATAGTCTGATACTTCTCTTCCCTCACCCAAAATCTGTCACATTGCCAATACTGAAATATTTCTAGAATAAAAATTCCACTCATGTCTCTACTGTGCTGGAAGACCTTTCAGTGAGTTACTATGTCAACAGAATTTATAATTTGCACCATTAATAATGGTGTTGTCGAAAGCAGGTCCTATGATATTACTACCTTAATGTCTCTACGATGAATTGCTACAATGGCCTTCACGAGTGCACTGACCTCTCTGGATTCTAAGTTCCCCGTTTACAAAATGAGAGAGTTGGGCTAAATGATCTGTAATATTCTCCTCACTCTAAAATTCTTAGATTCTTTACATAACTTGGAGTTCCTGGGTTGTGCAAACAGTTGATGCATTTGACTGCTAGACGAAAGGTCGTAGGTTCAAGTCCACCCAGTGGCACCTTAGAAGAAAGGCCTGGCAATCTACTTCTGAAAAAATCAGCCTTTGAAAACCCTATGGAGCATGGTTCTACTCTGCGCATGGGTGGAGTCACCATGAGTCAGGGTCGACTGGATGTCAACTGGTTTTGCTTTGTATACAATTCAGTTGCCCTTTACCCATTGTGATCAAGTTGATTCCGACTTAGAGCGACCCCACAGGATAGAGTAGAACTGCCCTATAGGGTTTCCAAGCTGTGGCTGGTGGATTCCAACTGCCAACCTTTTGGTTGGCAACCAAGCTCTTAACAACCGCGTCACCAGGGCTCCATATAATTCAGTTACCCATGCACATTGACGAATGCTATATTTACAGGCTTAGTATTGTGTTTAGGCAAATCTATTTTTTGGTATTTAAAAGAATCATATCCATCTGCTCCAGGATGCTTTCTAAGAACTCAGGGTCTAATCCAAGTGTCCCCCTTTGACAGTACTGTGAACTCCCTTTGTGGTACACAAAACTTTGCACACCACATTGTTTTGAAGATAAAGTCTGCTCTTTCTCCAGTAGACTCTAAGTAGTAGCATGCTGAGTTGCTAAAAGAAAGGACCTTGATTTTACTAACTTACTATTTTGTGACCTTGGGGAAGTTCTTTAACTTCCCTACACCTTCTCTAATCTCTCCTATCTGTAAACTGGGAATTACCATGGTACCGTATACGGTGGTTGTGAAGTTTAAGGGTGCATAGTATGTGCTCAGCAAATTTTTTGTATTTCACTAACTCCAAAACACTTACTTTTAAATCTCTTAAACATCTGAGATTGGCACCTGTCTTGCAAGCAGTGGCTACTGTGCTTTAATCAGAAGCTTTTTCTCTCTCTTAGTGGCACATACAAGAATTGATCACCTTATAATCAATGACATCTTAGATTTGATAAAGTGTAGTATTATTATGGGAGCAGTGTTGGTTCAGTGGTGGAATTCTCATTTTCCATGCGGGGGACCCAAGTTCGATTTCCAGCCAATGCACCTTATGTGCAGCTACCACCCATCTGTCAGTGGAGGCTTGCTTGTTGTGTTGCTGAACAAGTTTCAAGTGAGCTTCCGATTAAGACAGGCTAGGGAGAAAGGCCTGGCGATCTGCTTCCGAAAATCAGCCAGTGAAAACCCTATGTATCACAAGAGTTCAATCCCCAAATAATATGGGGATGGCACAGGACCGGGCAGCGCTCTGTTTTGTTATGCATGGGGTCACCATGAGTTGAGGACTGACTCAATGGCAGCTCACAACAACAAATATTATTATGAGTTCACAGTGTCCAACAATATAGAAGTTCAATATAAATTTGTTGAATTAACTGGTGTTGGTGACATGCATGTTTCAGTGATACGTAGAGTCATCTTATTCAGCATTATGGAAAAATATAGTTTTGTCTTGACCTACGTGGGAATCAAAGGAAGTCATTAGATGGTCAGATTAAAAATCACATCATAAAGTTATCCTCATTTGCATAGAATGGCCTTTGGTTGTCACATTTAATTAATAATAGAACTCATCAAGTTTGCTGAATAATAATTTATGTCACTTTCCTAGTTGACCAATCCCAACAGAACACACATTTATTCAGATTTCCCTTACCAGACAGAGTAAGTCCTGAAGATGCTGCCTTACAACCTAGAGGTGTCTTTGTTTATTTTTCCCCAGGCTGCTAATTATGCTCTCAAAATATGATTAGTTGAAGCAATTTGTACAAAACGCATGTCACATCATATAATGACTTTACATTTTTGTCATATGATTGCTCGCTTCATGTAACCTAACCCATTATCAGGAAAGATGGTCTCTGCTCACATGAGAATGATGTATCAAATACTCATTCAAAATGTATCAATAAATTCAGAAAAAAAATCATGTTATTAAAAAATTAAATGCAATTTAATCAATGTAGCTTTCATTGAGTGGCCAGTAGTAGTTCTGAGGTTTGGATAAACAATAAAAAAAACAACAACAAAAAAAAGCCCATTGCCATCAAGTCAATTCTGAACCGTGTAGGGCAGAGTAGGTCTGCCCCATAGGGTTTCCAAGGCTGTAATCTTTACTAGAGGAGATCATCAGGTCTTTCTCCTGGAGAGCTGCTGGTGGGTTCAAACTTCCGACCTTTAGGTTAGCAGCCCAGCACTTAACCGCTGCACCATCAGGGCTCTTCCAGGATAAACAATAGAGCTACCCAAACCAACCCAAAAACCAAACCCATTGCCTGTCGAATAGTGACCCAGAGAACATTTAAAGCATAAGGGGGCCTCACCTTAAAACAATTAAATCAGAATATCTGAGGGAAATCCTCTGCATAGTGATAGCATTTAAAAGCTTCCCAGGTGATTCTAAATGTTTGCGAAGCACTGAGCTAGGTTAGCAGGAAGATGATTTCAGGGATACAGTAAAAATACTACCAAAATATATAATATTTACTTTCTGTACAAAAGGAAATTATACCCATGATGTTAGGTGGTGAAGAAGACAAACAAGACTCATGTTTGCTGCACTAATTGTCTGATTAAGCAGGAGAAGCTGATTTTGTTCTTAAAACTTTTGTTAAGGTTTGAAAGTGATGAACTCTTAAAGTTCCCCAAGAAAATAGCATAATAGAGTGTTTTTGTGATGATTTATATATCTCTGCATCCCCAGTAGCTTTTAACACAAATAAATGAAGGCAAATAAACACGACATATAGATATTTAAAGTACAATGAGCCATGGGACACTAATTTAATTTTATAGCTTTAGGACAAGAGAGAATTTAAATAAGATGCATACTGACTAAACTTTGTGAAATGTCAAAAATATGAATTAAGGGCCAAAGCTGCTCACCCTACTTCTCCAGACGGCATTAAAATTCCAGCCCTGGTATTTATTTCACTCATGCTATTTGTTGGAAAGTACAAAATGGAATCATTGCACTCATTTTATGTAGCCACACTATATACAGTAAATTGGATATATTCAGTAAAATTTACTCATAGCAATTGTATAAAACAAATACAAATATATACTGCTGTGGCCAGTCAGAAAGTGAGATGTTTCTCTCTTTTACAACAGAGGGTGAATGCTCTTTGTGGCATATTTGCTCCTTTAATTAACTAAAAACTAAAAAAAACTAAAGGAGCTAATTAATTAATTGACTCAGAGCATTGGAAATCTAGGGGCAAATGTTGATTTGACCTGACCTCAAACCTGACTCATTTTCCCCTTAAGCTCTAGCCTCAATGGCAATACCACGGCCAAGGCAAGCTGTGACCCACGTCAGGGCATTTGAACTTGCTAGAGTCTCCTCTGGTTGGTGCTTTCATGTCACTTCAGTTCTCAACTCAGGTAGAAGCTCTTTAGAGCTGACTTCTGGATGGCACAGTCTCTCTATCACAGCGTTCTGTTTTTATTTCTTCATAGCACTTATCACTCTCTAATGATCTTGCTTATTGATTGGTTTCCTTGTTTATCCTCTGGCTCCTTTGCTAGAATATGGCTTCCAAGGAAACAGATGTTTTCTTAGTCATGCTCCCAGTTGAAATCCTGACCAAATACCTCCTGTCAGGGGGCATACTTGTATATAATCTGCTGAACAAATAAAGTGAACAGTCTTGCTGCGGTAGATTGCAAAATTGGCTACAATTATTCCCCTCCCTTTATTCATACCCCCTTTTAATGTGACTTTTACCCTTTTTTCCTTGGCAAGGTGGGGCTGTTTCCCCATTGGCTGAATCTAGGTGGCCTTGTGACCTGCCTTGGTCAACAGAAGTCAGAGGAAGTAACAGTGCGCCAATTCTGAGCCTAGTCCTCAAGGCGGCTTGCTTACTTGTGCTTTCTCTCAGAATCCTCTGAAGGCTTTGTGAAAGAGCTTGAGCTAGCTAGCCTGTTGGAGGATGAGAGGCTGCATGGAGGAGAATACAAGCTGGAAGCAACAGCTGGAAAGGGTCACTGCACTAAACTTTACCTTGTCAGAAAGTACTGCTGCAACAGACAGAATTTTATGTTTAAACATCTAGAAAGTGTGATAGTTTTTGTGAGGCTTGACATATGTCATCTCATAGATTTCAAAATCTGTATTCAAATATAAAGTTTTAAATTGATAAAGAGGAATTATTTGGATTATCCTATTTTACCAAGTTATTATGAAAACATTTTTCTCTACTCCTTTATAACTTTATAAAGAAAACTATTCCTCTGAGACATCTATATTGCTATAGCTCCCATTCCAGTGAAAACATAGCTGGGAGCTATCTTACTACATATCTAAAATCTCTCTTGTGGTCATTTTGACAGGGGTTAAAAGCAGATTTCAGATTTACAAATCTTGCTTATGCTAATGCATAAAAAGCGGTTTTTTCCCTTCCTTGTCAGCGAACACAAACAATCATTGTTTCTGGCACTAACCATCCCCATTCACTTGGAAAAACCCTTATAAGAAAGGATAAAATATTTCCATCAGAAATCTGAAATTCGTAAGGAAGTCTTCCACTTCGGTCCATTAGAGTAGATCATTATAAAGTAAGAAAGTACTTTTAAAAACAAAATTAACAATAAAAATCTACATTGAAAATTTAATGTCAAAGAGATAGAGGAGCTAACTGAAAAGGTTCCCAATGGCCAAAGATGGAATTGAGTAAATAAATAAATAAATAGGTGTTAGATTATAACCCAAAGTATAAAATTAAATATCCATGAGCCCATACTAATATAAATAAATGACTGAGCACATAAACGGATGAGGGAGAAGAGACACAGCTTCTATGCGGAAGAATTTCAAATAACGTCTGTAGATACTCTGCCCTCAAGGCAGAGGAACATAAATCTCTACTCCTTAAGTGTGGGTTGCACATAGTAACTTCCTCCTGAAGAGGATAGTATGAAAAGGGAAAAAATCGAGCCACACACGAGATCACCTTGAGTCAAGATCGACTCTACAGCAACTAAGAACAACCCAGAAATCTGACAAACACTACCTCAGCCAGGTGATCGATGTCAACGTCAACAGCGAAAAGGCACGTTGACAGTACATACCTTGATATGATGTGAAGTGATGAGAAGGGCACTCTACCGCCGTGGTCTGCCTTCCTACCACACATAAAAAAAAAAAAAAAAAAAAATTTTAAGCCCAGTCTAATCATAAGAAGATTGTCCAAAAAAATTCCAATAGAGGGACATTCTACAAAATCCCTGACCAGTCCCACTCAAAACTGTCAAAGTCATCAAAAACAAGATCTGAGACACTATTACAGCCAAGAGTAGCCTAAGGAGATATGACAACTAAATGTACTGTGATATCCCGGGTAGGATCCTGGAACAGAAAAAGGGAAATAAGGTAACAACTACTGGGAAAGGAATAAAGTATGGACTTAGTTAATAATAATGTATCAATACTGTTCACTAAATGTAAGAAATGTACTGTACTAATATAAGATGTTAATATGGGAAGCTGGGTGTGGGGTATATGGGAACTCTGTGCTATGTTTGTGACTTTTCTGTAAATCTAAAACTTTGGAAGAAAAAAAAAGTTTGTTTAAAAAAGATATCAGCAAAGCATTTGAAAAGACAATTTACAAAATAAAATATAGAAATTGCTATCAAGCCCATAAAAGAGGATGCTCAGTTTCACTGGTCATCAGAGATATGCAGATCAAAACTGATAATACCAAAGCATGGTGAGGCTATGTTACAAGTAGAACTCCCATATGTTTGCTAGGCAGCATGTAAAACTGTGCAATCATTTAAGAAAACAGTTTGGAGTTTTTTAAAGTTAAATATACACTTTCTCCATGACCCAAGAATTCAACTCCTAAGTATTTACCCACGAGAAATGAAAATGTGTCTGCACAAAGATTTGTACACAAGTGTTCATGGCTTTATTCATAAAAGTACAATCCTCAAAACTGGTAAGAAGTTTCTTATAAACAAATTGCATTCAAGAATGAAATGATTATTACATACTTCTCTAGATTTTGCTGTTGTTGTTAGGTGCCATCGAGTCCATTCCGACTCATATGTACTCATATGCGCCATCCTTACAATCGTTGTAATCCATCTCCTTGAGAGTCTTCCTCTTTTTTGCTGACCCTCTACCAAGCATGATGTCCTTCTCCAGGCACTGATCCCTTCTGGTAACATGTCCAAAGTATATGAGACGTAGTCTCACCATCCTTGCTTCTAAGGAGCATTCTGGTTGAACTTCTTCCAAGACAGATTTGTTTGTTCTTTTGGCAGTCCATCATATATTCAGTATTCTTCACCAACACCACAATTCAATGGCATCAATTCTTCAGTCTTCCCTATTCATCGTCCAGCTTTCACATGCATATAAGGCTATTGAAAACACCGAGGCTTCGGTCTGGTGCACCTTAGTCTTTAAGGTGACATCTTTGCTTTTTGACACTTTAAAGAGGTCTTTTGCATCAGATTTGCCCAATGCAATGAATCTTTTTTGCTAGTGTCCCCAAATTTTGTATTACCTCCAGAAAAATCAAGAAAATGTTTACAAAGATGAGAATTCCATGTTTTACGGCAGGCTCATTACCATGTATTCCTATCTGTTGAAGGGTAACTCATCTATTTTTAAATAATGTATCCTTATAGACTTCCACTCCAATCCTAAGTATTCAGTCATATTCAACAACAGTGAAATGATTTCCTCCGAACCACAAAAAGATTCCTCTTTAGTGTGCCCCTCAGCTCTAGGTGATGCAAGTCAGATCTACCTCAAAGGAAACTGCTTGTGATTTGCTTTTCTGTCGGGCATTTGAACAACTTTCTAGATCAAAAAATATCTTGCACTAATGGAAAATGGATAGATGCATGGTTGGACAGTGAAATTACTCTCTCTTGCATTAGATCAAATATTGCATTTTTATTCTCTTTAATATTATGTTCTAAATGAAACTTCAAAATTAATCTGTTGTGGTTAGTTTCTAATAATAACAAAATATTTTCAATTGTGACCGTTTTTATAAGCCAAAAAACCAAACCCACTGCCGTGGAGTCAATTCCGGCTCATGGCAACCCTGTAGAATGGAGTAGAGCTGTCCCATAGGGTTTCAAGGCTGTACATCTTTATGGAAGGAGACTGCCGCATTTTTCTCCTGAGGAGTGGCTGGCGAGTTCTAACCACCAAACTTTTGGTTAGAAACTGAGCACTTAAACACTGCACCACCAGGGCTTCTTGCTGTTATAAAGTAACAGACATATAAAAGTGAAGAAATATATAGAAATATTCAAATATTTTAGTTTTTGTAAAGCAAAGCACCTATGTAATGATTCAATATTTCAAACTCAAATTGTTTCCTTACAGATATATAGTTTTGTAATGTTTCAGTAAAATAGAATTATTATAGTCAAATCCACTTACCAACTTTTGATTTAAAAAAAAAAAGAACGTTACGTTGGGTTTATTTCTTTCATTTATTTAAAAACACTCAGGTAGCCTCTGTCTGAACTTAAAGATGAGTCATCTCTATATTTTTCTCCTGACACTTACTAATATTTCAATGGCTAATATGTTGCCTTTGATTTAAGATTTTGGTTATTGGCAATGAAGATAATCCATGAGACCTGCTTCTTATAGAGAACTTCCTAGAAGATGTATTACTTTATTATTTAGGTATTATTTATTACATATTTCAAACTTTAAGTTGTGTGAAGACAAGAATTGCTTTTAAAAATATTCTTACAGTTCAAATTTTCCTACCTTGTCCTTTAGACAAGCCTGAGTAAATCATTCCTCAGTAGACTAGCAAAGAGAAAATAAAGGTTATAAGGGACATATTAAAGTTATTTGCTAGAACACTTCTGGACGAGCCACAGTTAAGATGCATTCACACATATGAGGATAGTCTTAAATGAGCAGCTTTCTTACCAATGCACTTTTCATAATTTGGAGGTCAGAATTTCCTCAAGAACAATAATACAGTCTCTAAGTATCAGTGCCAAAGTAAGAGAAACAGAAAACTAAACCAAAAAACCCAAATCCATTGCCATCAAGTTGATTTTGACTCAGGGTGACCCCACGTGTTACAGACTAGAACTTCTCCCTAGGGTATTCTTGGCTGTAATCTTTATGGAAGCAGATCTCCCGGCCTTACAGACTGCCAACCTTTAAGTTAGCATCAGATCTCAAACCACTTGTGCCACCCAGGCTCCTTCTAAGAGAAACATGCATGAATCCAAATCCATGAATCCACACCTTCCCCAAACCAACCAAACCCACTGAGGTCAAGTTGATTCCAACTCACAGCGACTTATAGGGCAGAGTAGAACTGCCCCATAGGGCTTCCGAGGGTGTAAATCTTTATGAAGCAGACTGCCACATCTTTCTGCACAGCTGCTGGTGGATTTGAACTCACCCTTTGGTTAGCAGCCTAGCGCTTTAACCACTACACCACCAGGGCTCCTTTCACAGCTTTCATCCCCTCCCAAAAGAGAATAACACACTGTCCTCACATTTGAGCAAGCCACTAACCTAGGATCCATTTTCCATACTTTCCTATTTTGTCTATGTCTGTTCAGTCACCAAAGCCAAGCCAATTCTAACCTCCTAAACATCACTAGGGAACTATCTATAACCCTATAACTATTTTTGGTTCTCTATTCACACAACTTCTCCTCCTTGGATTACTGTAAAAGTCTCTGAATCTCCTGCACCAGAGGCATAATTGTCTCCTTACAATGGAAACCCTGATCTATCTGCTTGAAATTGCACTAACGGCTCAGTTGCACAAGGAATCACGATCACAGCTGTATGAAGGTAACTTCTTGTACCTGTCCTAAACCCAATTTGTGGCTTACATAATTTGATGCCTTGGCATCCATTAATTCCTCCTGATTGCACTTTCTCCGTTTTCTGGCATGGCCCTTCTTATCATTTCACTCCGTCTCTCAGCAGTTAGAACCCCTCCTGGCCTCGCCCCCAGGGTTTCCCAGGTGAGAACCCATTACTATCTTGTAACCCAGTCTCTACACAGCCCTTGTTAACCTTTGCCCCGCCCATCTGTGCCCCACATGACTCCCTCAATAACCTCGCTCTCTTTTCTAGAGATAATGAGCTAGACTTAAACTAATCAGACCTCACCACTAACCTTGGGTCACACCTTGCTTGCCAGACAGCAGCGTCTCCTGGGATCCTAGCTTGTTGGTGCCTTGTCCCCAGGCGCAAGCCATTGTGTGGCCCTGAAGCTTGCTGCAGTTTCCAATCTGGGATCGTGAGTACTAAATTCAGTTCTTTTTCTAACCTTCCCGCGTTTTCTCACTTCCTCCTGCCGCCTTACAGACGGTTCGTGATATCCTTAGATCCCCTTTGCATTTAATGTAATGCTCTCTCCCTTCACAGGGCTGTTACACAAGCTGACTCTGCCTAAAATGCCCTTGCCACCCAAAACACCTCTCACATACCCACATCCCCCCTTAGTAAGTTACTCCCCAGATGTCACTTCTTCAGAGAAGTGACACAATACCCAGCGTAGGCCAGGGGCTGTTTTAGGACTCCATGGCATTATACTCTCTATAATATCAGCGGGTATTTTCATCACTATATGTTTAATAACCACAACCTATCTCAGTTTGTCTGCTGCAGTGGCTTGTGTGTTGCTGTGATGCTGGGGAAGCTATGCAAGTAGTATTTCAAATACTAGCAGGGCCGCCCATGTTGGACAGATTTCAGCAGAGCTTCCAGACTAAGACAGACTAGGAAGAAAGGCCTGGCAATCTACTTCTGAAAATTATCCAGTGAAAACTCTATGTATAACAATATAACGTTGCCCAGTATAATGCTGGAAGATGAGACTCCCCCTCCTCCCGGTTGGAAACACAAAATCCAAAACCAAACCCGATTTTGACTCATAGCAAACTTGTAGGACAGAGTAAAACTGCTCCATAGGTTTCCAAGGCTGTAATCTTTACAGAAGCAGATTGCCACATCTTTCTCCTGTGGAGTGGCAGGTGGGTTCGAACCACTGGCCTTTTGGTTAGGAGCCGAGGGCTTAACCACTGTGCCACCAGGGCTCCTTCCCCAGGTTGGAAGAAACCCAAAATGTACAATAGCTACAACAATGGACTCCAGCATACCAAAGGGTCATGAAGATGGCACAGGAATGGGTGATGTTTCAGTCCGTTATACGTAAGGTTGATTCGGAGCCCACTCACGAGCAGCTAACAACACATTGGGTAATGGATCGAGCACGTGCATATTTAGTCAACATTTTATTATGAGCAGCAAACAGAATGAAGTAAATATTTGTTGATGAATGAACAAATATTTATAAAGCACCTACTTTGTTCCTGGCAGTGATCAGCTAGTTTAGAAAACAGCAGCAAGCTCTGCAGAGACAGGCTATTAATAGATAAAAACAACTAAGTAAATTAAAAATCAGGGCACAATAAAAAAAAAAAGTCAGGAAGTCTATAGAAATACTATGTTATTAGTATTATGGATAAGAATAAACCATGTTAACATTACTGCTGGGTGCCATTGAGTCAATTTCTATTCATTTTATCGAGAGTGAGAGGAGAAGTCATCAGAGACTTGTGAGCAGGGGTGTGGTGTGGTCAGATTCAGTAAATAAAATAACGTGGTCTGAATGATAAAGGTTTGCTCTAGTTATGAAAAATGTAGACGCAGGTCGACTAGTCAGCAGGTCACTGTAAATGTGCAGAATAGAGATTTGGTTGCTGGATGTGTTTTGAAGGTGGAGCTTTTAGGATTTGCTGGTGGAACAGATAGGACTTGTGAAAGAGGAATATTGAGATGGAGCCCTGGTGGCGCAGTGGTTAAGAGCCCAACTGGTGTCCAAAATGTTGACAGTTCGAATCCACCAGTCACTCTTTGAAAGCCCTATGGGACAGTTCAACTCTGTCCTATAGGGTCCCTATGAGTCGGAATTGACTGGACGACAACGGGGTTTTTTTTGGCCAAGGACTTTCATCTGAGCTACTCAAAGAGGAAAGCTACCATTTACTGAAATAGAAAAGAGGTGCAGGTTTGGGATGGGTAGCTTTGGAGAGGAAATCAAGAGTCTGTAATAAAGTTATTAATTTTTTTTTTAAGAAAATCCAGTTTTCTTCATGGGTAAAAAGTGCGTCAACGTAGCAAAGAGCATTAGAAGTTCATGAACAAAAAATCATGCTCAGAGGATTTGACACTGAAATCTTGACAGTGTATGGTGAAGAAATTAAACAGTATTTATATAATGGTAATTTTTTAAGTCTTTTATGTTACAGTTAGCTTATAAGGTCAATACAGGCCAAATACTTGATCCTTTTTGATGGTTTAAAACCTCTGGTAACTATAGCAAACACGATGTATAGTGTACTGTCACGCTTGAGTATGCTGATTTATTGTAACTAAAACCTGACCAAACCAAACCTGTTGCCCTCGAATCAATTCCGACTCATAACAACCTTATAGAACACAGTACAACTGCCCCAAAGGGTTTCCAAGGAGTGGCTGGTAGATTTGAACTGCCAACTTTTTGCTTAGCAGCAGAGCTCTTAATCACTGTGCCACCAGGACCCCTTATTGTAACTAAAAAAATTGTAACTAGATGGTGTTTATTGAGGTATCACCACTCCATGCTAAATTATTACAATAATTCCACACTAGCCCCTCTTATACCCTTCAGTTAAGAGCTCAGAGTCAGACTGACAGGTACCCCCACCCCACCGTATTGTTGTTAGGTGCTCTCCAACTCATAGTGACCCCATGTGTTACAAAACAGAATTGCTCCATAGGGTTTTCCTGGCTGTAATATTTGTGGAAACGCCCTGAGTGGGTTGAACCACCAGCGTTTGGGTTAGCAGCCAAACACTTAACCATTAGCGTTACCAGGGCTTCTTGCTGTCCACCTTAGATAAATGCCTTACCTCTGGGGCCCTCGTGTCCTTCCCAGTAAAGGGGGACACAGTAGCATTGAGCGATGGACATCCAGCACCTACCGATGCCCAATTGAGGCTGTCTCATTATACAGGTCAAATGGAGTGGCCAAGGAAGGGGTGAGGACAGGGCTGAGGTGACACCAGCTTCCTGGGTTGCACAAAGGCTCCTTCTGCCCAGCTAAGGGCATCTTGGGGGAAGGAGGAGCAGATGCCCTTTATGGCTTATGGCTTATGGTTTTCTGGCTGTCACTGATTCGTTCCCTCCACAGCCACCCACATGGGCACGTCCACTTGGCTACCGTGGGGCAGAGACCAGCAGCAGGGGTGGAGGGTGGGGGGTGGGGGGTAGGGGGTGGAGGGCAGGGGGTCGGGGGAGGGCTTAAGGGTCTTGGGAAATGGGGTGGTAGGTAAGGGTGGCGACTATAAGTGCTGGTGCTGGCTCAGCCCTTGTCCAAAGTGTATCTACAGCATGTTTAAAGGTCGTCTGTCACATATCTACTACCTACGTGTGTCTGTGTCTACAACATGTCTACCGATAATGTGTTAAGTATTAAGTGATAATTATTGGAAGGAGTAGCTAAAATGCTACATGTTTTTTTAACCCTGTTCCTAAGCTTGTGAACTCTAAACAATTTGTAAAGCTTTCAGTGGCATGGTAAGATAAAACTAACAGGTCTATAATGAATTGGAAATCAATAAAACATTAAAAATGCAAATTCATCCTTGTTAATATGATATAATTGTGAAGAACTTTTAGGCATTCAATTACCATTTAACACAAAAGCCTGTAATGATTTAATTAGGAATCCGTCACCTAATTGAGGTCAATATTGTTAGCTGCAAGCAAGCTAATTAGACATCCACTGCTATCTTCTTTGGAAACTCCCTTGATAAATTTCTTCTTTTAAAAGCTCCCCCCCAACACACATGCGTGAGTGTGCACCCACACACACCCCCACACACACCCCTACACCCCACCCCATACTCACACACCACACCCACACACACATCACACCCACAGCACCCCCCCCCCACACACAAGACTCTATGTAAAAGCTGGTGAAATCCAGATAAGACTGTACCTGAGTACACATTCCTGGTTTTGACAGTGTTTTATTATATCATTATGGAAGGAGTAGATAAATGGAAACTCTCCATCCTATTTTTTACAAACTCTTGTATTAAACAATTTCATAATACAAAAGTTATTTAAAATACGTCCATATCTTCCAGATTTATAAGACAGAATTTAAATTGTCCACATTTTCTTTTGAGGTTACAGTGATTATTTTAGACAATAATTGATTCCATGAAATAAGACCAAATCAATATGGCATTTGGTATAATTCAAGTAAGTACCAGGTTGGTTGGTCCAAAATTAAAATGTCATTAGATCACAGCAATGCTTCTAAAGTTTACTGGAGAAGTTTTTCCTGGCTATTTACATTCCTAATTCACTTTAGGCCAGATTATGCTGTTTCAGCATCCAGGTATAAAACATCAGCTATAAATAAAACCCAAAATAAAGTTGTCAGATTGGTCTTTTTTGCCTAAGAGAATAAATACTCCATTTTATGTTCTTTAGGATTAAGGCTTTCATAATTATTTCAATGGAAAGTACATTAAAGGAAACAGTATTTCATAACAGGCTAACAAGAACGAAGGGAGATACGCCATTGTAGAGTTGCTAGAGTTTTTTTTGTTAAAAACAACAACAACAAAAAACACACAGTTGCCATTGAGTTGATTCTGTTTCATGGTGACCCATGTACTGCAAAGTAAGACTGCACTCCATCAGATTTTCAATGGCTGTGATCTTTTCGGAAATAGATAACAAGCCTTTCTTCCAAGATGTCTCTGGGTGGACTCAAACCTTCAGCCTTTGGTTTAGTAGCCAAGCGCTTAACCATTGGCACCACCCAGGGACTCCCTAGAGTCTTCTGTAGCCTGATCGTGTTTTGTTCCTTGCAACTAATGTTCCAAAAATAGCTCAAGAATCAAAAAGAAATAAGTAGCCACATAAATTTTTCATAATTGTTCATGTTTAATTTCCATGTTAAAGGATCTGAATTTTTTTATATTCAGCATATACTGAGCAAAATTTGACCTTGGAAATCTTTTAAAACTCTCTAATTAACAACTATAAAAACCTGTGTTCCATGGAACATATGTTGTGAATTACTAGTATAGAGAAAAAAAGAATTGGTCTCTCAATTTAATGACCTCAAAATCTTAGTTTTTTTAATCTTTTTTTTTTTTTTCACAATTGCTCCTTAAAAGCAATACAGATGAGAGATTTATTTTTACCTTGATTATAAGTTACATACACTATGAATTGCTTCACTGTCCTTAAAGCTCAGTATTCTCCGTCCCTACTGGCTGCTTTTCAGTTCTTTTGACTGAGCAAGTTCTTTCATGCCTCATGGCTTCATCGCAAGCTGTTCCCTCAACTTAGAATGCGTTTCCCTCTAGCCTATGCAGTACCGCCTTTTTATAATCCATTCAGACACCATTTAAATAAGTGTTGTTTCAAATGACATTTGAAGAACTAAGATACTATGATAACATTGACTTTGAACAGGGAAGTTCTCTGACATTCAATGGGGATTTGCAGACTGGATAGGAACATTTGTCCAAAATCATCTTCCAAGACTGGATAAGCTCGTTGTGCCCAAGGCATGTCTAGTGCATATACCCCTGCAGCGGTGGGAATTCTTTCGGGAAGTCACCCCAGAGGAGTGAGTCTGGGTGAAGGTAGATTTTGTCTGGGGGGCTCTAAAGTGCTTATCCATGGTCCTGTGGGCATGAACGTTGGGCTTGAGTTGGAGAAATGATCAGTAGAATACTGTTAAGAGCTGTGGCATCCAGGTAAACCAGTTAACCAGTTGCTGTCAAGTCGACTCACATTCATGGTAGTCCTGTGTGTGTTCATACCTAAGTCACTATTTGTCCACTCTCTTCTGTTAAAATTGTATGTCCTTCAATAAGCTTTTCAACTATCAGCCATATTCTTGAATTTAATGTGAGCGATATAAATGGCTGTTTTACATATAAAAAAAAAATTTTTATGCCTATAGCTTTAACCTCCACTCCTCTCTTTCATTCCCTTTTCTCATCAAGACTCCAGTTAACTCCACTCCTTGCATTTATGTTAAGACCAAAAGTTGGAAAGAAATGCGTAAGAGAAGGAAAATTTAAAAATTTTGCCAGTGAAATGAAAGTAAAATATTGTTTTGATTGAATGATCTTACTCATTCACCAGACATTCATTACCAGCTATCGCTGTTGAATGAGGTTATGCCAGGAGCTGTGCTATGAACTTTCAGTTGCAAATGTGCATATTTAGCATTGCTATTTTTTATTCTTTGGTAGAGAACTGTAATCCCTTACTAAATCAAGTGATTTATCAACCAGTTCCACCTCTTGACTTCCCCACCTATTTGTCAAAACTCTCAATCAGTAGCTACTACATGGATCATATATTTTTAGATGTAAAGATAAAACAGAGCAGCACTCTGTGTTATATGTTATTTTAAAATAGCATTTACCCAGTGACCTTGCCATTTTTATAAATATCTTCAAAATTGGGTCTTCCTTCTCTTCAGCTTCATTTCAAACTTGATTATAAATAGCTATTGGTAGAAAACTAGGGTATGAGTCAAACAGGGAAATGAGGCATTACTCAAAATAAAGAAAAACATAAATGAGCTTATTAAAATGAAAGAGTAAAACAATTTAGCTTAAAAATCTGTGCAAAACAGCCCTTCAAATTGAGTTATTTAAATAGAGTTATTTAAAGGCTTATTCACAGTAATAAAAATGGCATTTTTATACAATGTCAAAGTTACAGCAATAAAATAGGCCAATACTTCCCAGGACATTAGAGACTGACATGTGCATGCACGCACGTGGAGTGCTGAATTCCCAGCAGAGAAGACTGCTTAGTTTGGTCTTTCATCCACCAGTAGAGAGGGTTCCTGTTGGGTGGACCTTTGGATCGGGAGCCCACACTGTGCCTAAAGCGCTGCTGTCATGAGGTAGAGTCTGGCACAGGGACCACACAGGAGGAGATAGGTGTGGGTTTGACAGACTTCCAAGGCATCATAGCTTTTCTCCAGTACAGTGTACATTACTACTTCCCCAAACCAAGCCTTACATATATTTTACCTCCTTAGAGCCCAGCCAGCATCAATAAAGGGGGCATAGGGAGGTGACTGGCAAGCTGAGTCTTCCTGTGCTGCTCCATCCCTTCCCCAGCTATGCCCTTCCCTGAGCAGTGGCCTGGGGTCTCCATTCCAGCATGCTAAAGACCTTATCTCAGTCATGGTCTTCTCCATCACCTAAAAAAGAGACAGATGGGAGAAAGCTGGGTCTGGGGCAGAGGGGCTCCAAAGGGACGTATTTCTTACCATCTTCCAGTGGAAGGAAAAGAGAAGGGGAGGATAAAGGGTTAGAAGTGCAGCTTCTAGGGCACATAGAGGCTCAGTGTATTTCAGTGGGGAAGCTTGTAGGCTAAAACAAGGAGAAGGGCCCAGGGGCAGCTCCAGCTGATGCCACTTGGGTACAGAAAATTCTTCCAGTAAGGAAGAAAGAAAACAATTCTCAGTCAACCTCCACCCCCCATCCCCTTCCAGAACCATTTTCAAAATCAGGAATTCAGCCTCCTCCCAGCTGCTGGCTGTCAAGCCAGGCTGCCCCCCTTTTCTAGACCCTGGTCTCCTCAACTGGGCCTGCAGCACTCTGGACATTGGGGGAACTGCATTGGGAATTGAAGTGAGGCCTCTGGAGAGAGCAAGGGCCCTCAGGTGAGAGGCACGAGTGAGGGGCTGGAGCAGCCCAGCTGGTGGGCGGCAAGGTGAGCTCTCTGCACACGCACCTTCTGCTTGCCTGCCTGTGACAGAATGGCAGTGAGCCCCTTTCCAAATATGTGGACAGCTAAAATATGGGCCACTTGGAAAGACACTGTGTTTCTTACAAATTTCAGTGTCAAATGCATTCACAGAAGTGTAATCCTGCCTCTTGAGAATGATTAGTCTTCAGCCAAGCTGGCTTCATTGAATCAACCACCTTATTTCCATTTAATTCCCAGCATAAAGTCTCCCAGCCACGGTTAGTTGAAATATTTAGGAAGAATAAGGTTATGGTAATTATTCCTGCTAAGAATTGTGGTCCCCACCTAGAAATACAGTTTTATTTTGCAGCATTTTCTTAATTGCAAGATCTCAGTTCTGCTCCCAGGCACCCCTGGGCTAAGGGACATCCTCTGGTGTCTGGTGCTCACCTGACTTCTAGAAACTTTCCTCCTATTCTCAGGCCATTGTGAAGTGCTTCTTGGGGGTAGGAAGCAGTGTTGACTTCACTCCTCCTCAGTAAACACCAGTGCTTTTACTATGTGTTTGGATATCACTCTTTCTAAAGTCTGAAAAATTAACAAATGAACAGAATTTTTTCTACTCTTAATAAGAGAATTACAAATGTCCTTTTCAAACTTAGAGAGTGGCCATCAACAGAGTATTCACCTGTAAGCCATCCCTGACACTTGGATCCATTTATCTGCTGATAAATGGATGCGGAGTTGACCAATCCAAAGAATTAAATGTCAGAGTTCTTCAGTTTTTGTTCTCCAATTAATCATATTTTTTGCATACCTGTTATTTTTTAATAAACTATTTTTACAACAGTTTCAGATTTACATAAAAATTGTGAAGAAGATACAGAGTTCCCATATAAATAGACCACACCGTTTTCCTTATTATTAACGTATTAGTACACTAAAATTATAGAAAGCAAAAATCCTCACAACTGGACCAGTAAGCAGCATCATGATAAACGGAGAAAATATTGACGTTGTCGAGGATTTCATTTTACTTGCATCCACTATCAACACCCATGAAAGCAGCCGTCAGGAAATCAAAGGACGCATTGCATTGGGCAAATCTGCTACAAAAGACCTCTTTAAAATGTGAAAAAGCAAAGATGTCTCTTTGAGGACTAAGATGCCCCTGACCCAAGCCATGGTATTTTCAATGGCCTCATATGCATGCAAAAGCTGGACAGTGAATATGAAAGACTGAAGAATTGATGCTTTTGAATTATGGTATTGGTGAAGAATTTTAAACACACCACAGGCTACAAGAAGTACGAACAATTCTGTCTTGGAAGAAGTACAGCCAGAATGCTCCTTAGAAAAAGTGAGAATGGTGAGACTTTGTCTCGTGTACTTTGGATATGTTATCAGGAGGGACCAGTCCCTGGAGAAGGACATCATGCTTGGTAAAGTAAAGAGTCAGTGAAAAAGAGGAAGACCTTCAATGAGATGGATTGACACAGTGGCCACAACAATGATAACTATGATTGTGATGATTGTGCAGGACCGGGCAGTGTTTCGTTCTTGTACACAGGGTAGCTATGAGTTGGAACCAACTCAACAGCACCTAACAGCAACAACAATATCTGAGTGTTACATGTGTTACAATTAAGAACTAATATGACTTTATTATTATTAAAGTCTATACTTTATTCAGATTTCCTTAGTTTTTCCTAATATATTTTTTCTGTTCCAGAATCCCATCCAAGATTCTACGTTACATTTAATAGTCATGTCTCCTTAGGCATGACAGTTTCTCAAATTCTCCCTGTTTTTGGTGACCTTGACAGTTTTGAAGAGTGCTGGTCAGATATTTTGTAGAGTCTCCCTTAATTGGAATGTTTTGGATATTTGCCTTATGAGTAGACTGGGGTTAATGGCTTTTAGGAGGAAACCCATAAAAATAAAGTGCCTTTTCATCATGTCGTATCAAGAGGACATAATATCAACATGTCTTCTCACTGTTGATGCTGAAATTGATGACCTGGTAAGGAAGTGTTTGACAGGTTTCATCACTTAAAATTACTCTTCCCCTTTTCCATACTGTACTCTTTGGAAGAAAGTCACTATGCAACCCACTCTTAAGGAATGGGGAGTTATGTTGCACTTCCCTGACAGCAGATTGTCTACATAAATTATGCACAGTTCTTCTGTTCTCCCTCATGCAGTTATTTATTTATTATTCAGTCATTTATATCAGCATGGTCCCATGGATATTTATTTTATACTTTGGATATTATGTCCAATGTGAGTATTTTGTTGCTCACATTATTTCAACTTTGGCCAGTGGGAGCTCTTCCACTATTTCACTTATTATGAGAAGAGTAACATCACCTCTGTGGTATTCTTCCCCAAAGCCCATGACCCCAGTCTAATCATGAAAAAAAAAATCAGACTCTTCTATATTGGGGGGCATTCTACAGGATACCTGGAAGTTCTCTTCAAGACCATCGAGGTCATGAACAACCAGAATAGACTAGGAAATTGTCACAGATCAGAGCAAACTCAGGAGACATGACAGCTAAATCTAAGGTGAGATCCTGGATTGGATCCTAGAACAGAAAGTGAACGTTAACTGAAAAACTGGTAGAATCTAAATAAAGTCTGGACTTCAGTTTATGCTAAAATTCCAATCTCAGTTTATTAGTTTGGACAAATGTGCCATGATAATGTAAGATGTTGACAATGGGGGAAACTGGGTGAGGGTGTAGGGGAACTGTCTGTACTGTCATTGAAACTTTTCTGTTCATTTAATAGTATTCCCAAAGAGTTTATTTAAAAAAAAATCATTTCTGAATGTATAACAAAATAAATAATCTCTTAGAGAGGATATCTATTTAGCACATGATAATCAAGTAATATGGACTAACTGGAATGGCTTTATATTTCTAGGAGTGAACAGTATAAATCAAAGGTATCAAAAATACTTCTGACTTTCAAATCTAAAGAAACCATAAAAAGATTCAGAATACATTACCTTTACAGGAATCAGGTTATCAAGCAGAGTTTCTTTTTCTCAGAACAGATGGTATTCATATTTCTTTCCTGAAATTCTTAATTTTACAAGAAAGGCTGTTCTTGAATATAACTGAAAAAAAGGCTTAAAATATACTAAACCCATTAAACATTAGTGTGCCTACTGTTTGCTCCATTCACGCTGCATGGAACTGTGAGATGTTTTTACCATGGCAGGGGGCTTACTCTGAAGATATTAAAAACTGTAAATACATACAGTCCAAGGAAGCTACAGTGTATGCTGTCATTTAAAATTCTCTCATGGAGCAAATGCAGTAAGAATCACATATGGCCAATCACCCACTCTTTACTTGGAGGTATGTTACATTAATGCCAACTAAATAATGTTTAGAATATGCATTATGTCACCACAGATGCATATAAACCATAATGCAATATACTACACAATATAAAAATTTGATTTATTTTCTAAGGAAATGTCAATTTTTATATGTTTAATATCCAGTAAGTAATAAATGGTTCTGATGAGTGGATTACAGATTTCGTTGTAATGAAATTAGGTGATCACATGAGTCACTGAAATTTTATAAAAATAATTATGGCATTCTATTTGGAAAATTAGAATTTTTGTTTTACTTTTTTCTTTCTTGTATCAATATTCTAGTATTTCGCATGGATTGCATCTCATTAATAGAAGAATAAAATTCAAAATAGGACAGCTGAAGTGTTGACTCAAGAAGCCTCTGTAAAGACTGGGAAAAATTTTTGGTTATGACATACCTGATCAGGGTCTAATCTCTGAAATCTACAAGACACTACAAAACTTCAAGCACAGAAAGACAAATGACCAAATTTAAAAAATGGGGAAAGGATATAAACAGACATTTCACCAAAGAAGACATTCAGGCAGCTAATACATGAGGAAATGGTCATGATCATTAGCCATTAGAGAAATGCAATTCAATATTACAATGAGATACTATCACCCCAACAAGGCTAGCACTAATCCAAAAAACACAATAAATTTTGGAGAGGTTGTAGAGAGACTGGAACACTTATACACTGCTGAAGGGAATATAAAATGGTACAACCACTTTGGAAATCAATTTGGTGCTTCCTTAAAAAGCTGGAAACAGTACCATACGATCCAGCAATCTCACTCCTTGGAATATATCCTAGAGAAATAAAAGCCCTCACAGGAATAGATACATGCACACCCATGTTCACTGCAGCACTGTTCACAACAGCAAAAAGATGGAAACAACCTAGGTGCTCATCAACAGACGAATGGATAAACAAATTATGGTATATTCACGCAATGGAATACTATGCATTGATAAAGAACAACTATAAATCCGCAAAACATCTCATAACATGGATGAATCTGGAAAGCATTATGCTGAATGTAATTAGACACAAGAGGACAAATATTGTATGAGCCCACTATTATAAGAACTCAAGAAAAGGTTTAAACACAGAAGAAAACATTCTTTGATGGCTACGAGGGTAGGGAGGGAGGGAGAGGGGTATTCACTAACTTGATAGTAGACAAGAATTATCTTAGGTGAGGGGAAGGACAACACAGTACAGGGGAATTCAAGACCACTGGACTAAACCAAAAGCTAAGAAGTTTCCTGAATACAACCAAACAGTTCGAGGGACAGTGTAGCAGGGGCGAGGGTCTGGGGACCATGGTTTCAGGGGATACCTAGGTCAACTAGCATAACAAGTTTATTAAGAAAATGTTCTGCATCCCACTTTGGTGAGTGGCATCTGGGGTCTTAAAAGTTTTCAAGCGGCCATCTAATATGCATCAATTGGTCCCAACCCACCTGAAGCAAAGAAGAATGAAGAACACCAAAGACACAATATTAGCTCAAGAGATAAAAGGGGTCACATAAACCAGAAATTCCATCAGCCTGAGACCAGAGGAACTACCACCAATGACCACCCTGAGAGGGAACACAACAGAGAGTCCCTGACAGAGCAGGAGAAAAGTGGGGTGCAGAGCTCAAATTCTAGTAAAAGGACCAGACTTAACGGTCTGAGACTGGAGGAACCTGAGAAGACACGGACCCTGGGCTCTCTGTTAACCCAGAACTAAAACCATTCCCGAAGCCAACTCCTCAGACTAAGAATAGACTGGACTAAAAAGAGTGTGCTTCTTAGTTCAAGTAGATACATGAGACTAAATGGGCAGCTCCTGTCCAGAGGCAGGATGAGAAGGCAGGAAGGGATAGGAGCTGATTGAATGGACATAGGAAATCCAGGGTAGAGAGGAGGAATTTGTGGTCACATTATACGGATAGCAACTAGGGTCACATAACAATGTGTGTATAAATTTTTGTATGAGAAACTAACTTGAGGTGTAAACTTTCACCTAAAGCATTAAAAAAAAAAAAGCCTCTGTAGCAAAAATCAAAGCCTTGTACTTAATTACTTAATATAATCTACTAATTATTACAGAAACTTGTATGCCACTTAAAGTAAGGAAAATACAGGGGAAAAATGCTGTGTGAATATGCATTTTTCTCCTTAAATATTTAAATTCCTTCCAGTTAGGAGGATGGTGAAGAAAACTCAGTTCAGGATAAGTTGGAAAACTGAGAAAACATTACTCTGCTTTCTCACATATGATTTGTTTTTTCTACTAACAGGTACATTTGACATTCTTCCAGCTACCTCTAAAACTGTCAGAAAATCCTTGAAAATAGCATTTAAAAAGTCAATAGTGCCCCTTCACCTCTCTTAAATTGGTCAATTTGATTGCCTGAATCCCTGAAACACATTGGAATTCACTTGAGTATAGATGGCCTAGGCCAGTCATTATGAAAGCCATTGTAGAGAAACACCAAATTTAGAGAGCAAGGAACATTATTTAAATACGTCCTCAGGTGCTGTGTAGAAGGGATACCATGACTTCTTAAATTTATCCGTCTCCTGGGTCAGTACCAGTCATTATGATTGATACAATTTTTCTGGTTTGTTAAGTCAGAATAGTACTTGTAAGCATTTGGTTTAAAAATATAATCTTTTAAATTTACAAGCATAGGTTTCTAGCATGTTTACATGGCGGCGTGAAACAAACTGAGAAAGCCAGATATGATTTCCAGCCAAAGGTGCCGTGTAAATCATAGACCTCTCCTGAAATCAGGAGTTTTGAGAAAAACTCCTCCTCTGAGTTTGCTTTGTTTCTAGTCTCGAGACTTAGGACTTAAAAAGGTCACTTTAGGGAACCACTGTCATCCTTGTTCTTCCCTCCCCACCCCCTGATCCTTGATGGCAGCAGAAACATGACTTGCTCCACAAGATGATTGTTGTGGACTGAGTTGTGTCCCCTCAAAAGATACATTGAATTCCTAACCCCTGTACCGTGAATGTGACCTTGTTTGGGAGAGATACAGTTTTCTTTTCAAATGTTATTAGTTAACAGGTTTATACAGGAGTAGGGTGAGTCCTAATCCTTTCTGAGTGCTGTCCTATAAAAGAGAACAGATTCATACACAGGAGGAAGATGCCATGTAAAGATACACCCAGAAGCTGCAAAGTAACACCAAGGATTGTCGGCAGCTACTAGACCCTAGGTGGGAGGCATGAACCAATGCCTGTCTCAGGACCCTCAGAAGGAACCGACATGACTGATGCCCTGCTTAAGACTTCTAGCCTCTGGAACTCCGAGACAATACATTTCTGATCCTTAAAGCAACCCACTTTGTGGTGTTTTTGTTATGTATGGCAGCCCTAGGTAACTCAGACAGTGATCATATGATTGCAATTCTCTTCCGTCCCTTCTGTAATGGCAGCCAAATTTATGAATGAGAACACTGTGTTTTCAATACCCGGGAGAGTACAGATAAAAAGAATGATGAAATTACTTAGATAAAGCCACACTGCAAGCAGCAATGGCCAAATGAAATGGATTATCTTGTAATAAACTTTTAATTTCAGAATAGCTCTAGATGTATAGAACAGTTTCCTTTTTTTAGATGGAGTACTTTTAAAATAATCTGTATGCTTATTCTAAATTTAAGATGTGATAAACTCAAGAGAAGAGATGTGATAAACTGAAGATAACATCTTTAGAATCTTGGATCCAGTGCCTAAAGCTATATTTACCCCTAGCCATTTTTGGTTAATTGAGCAAATATGTTTATTTGTAGTCCCTGGGTACAAGTGGTAATGCACTCTGCTGCTAACCAAAAGGTCGGAGGTGTGAGTCCACCCAGATGTGCCTTGTAAGAGAGGCCTGGTGATCTGCTTCCCAAAAAATCAGCTATTGAAAACCCTATGGAGCACAGTTCTACTCTGACACACATGGGGTCACCATGAGTCAGGGTCAGCTGAAGGGCAACTGGATAAGGATTCATTTGTATGTTTGCTTTTTTTTGTTTGTTCCTTAGGCCACTTTGATATGTTTTTTTCTGTCACTTGTAACTCAGTAAGTACTAAAATATTCACATAGTTCATTTCACCGTTTCTCATTTGCTTATGGTGTTGGTTTTCTTCAAAAGTTGGGTGGACCCTAGTTGTCCTTTCATGCTTACTGAAGTAGAAAACCTAATGGAAATCTCTGTGCTTCTGTAGGGACTTTGTTACTAGAGCTTCATTTTAGGCTGAACTAGTGGGGAGCTGGTCTTCACACTGAGGTGCCGCAATGCCAAGTGAAGTTTTTATCCAGGATGCCAATCCTTCAGGAAGAATGCATTTGGAAATGAATTAACTAGTATGAAGAAAGGTCTGTTGGTGATTGCATGCAGTCACACTAGCCTTCTTGTATAAAAATTCTGCATTCCTTTGTGAACGTTGGAGCACTTTGTAATTCTCCTCAGTGCTGCCCAACTTGAGTAGTATTCCTCAAACTCTATCATTTCTCTCCATAGAGAGTGTTGCTTACACTTTTGGCAAATCTATCTGGCTACTTTCCTGTGAACCTATTGAGTTATTGTACCTCTGCCTCTTAGCTCCCTAATCCCTACCCTGGCTTCCCAGCTCTTCTTGAACAGTATGTTTTATGACTTTCATAGAAACTTCATTAGTTACTCATCTGAGTGTTTCCCTTTTCAGTGCACGAGACTGGAGAAGCAGTGGGGCAGTTGGGGGATTGAATTCTTCATAAAATCTTTCAATTGTTCTCTGTCTTTTTAGCACTGCCTCTTGTTCCTGCTCTATGCCACTCCTGCCACCTTTGCTTTGGACATCTCTACCCCTCTCAAGTCCTCCCTATGGATGTGACATCCTCTACTCGGTTTCCTCCCTCAAATTCTCCCACCTACTTTTAATTTACCAAAAATTAAAAAAAAAATTCTTATCTAGAGATGATTCCCTGTCTACCAGTGAACTAGTGTTGGCTCATGGTTTTGTATCCCTTGACTATCTATTTGCAACAGAGTCTGAGAATGTGATGCTGCCTCAATTATAGGTGAGACCTCAAGGACCAGACGAAAACAACAGTTGTCGTGTTGACATACAAGACCACCCATGCAGGACTTGCAACATGGATGTCCAAAAAGAGTTTGGTGACCTTTAGGCCATCACCCACATCAAACATGCAGAAGGATTCAAGAGTCAGAAGAGGAGCTTTCTTTGGAGGACACTGTTGGAATGCTATGAGAGCTGCTTGTCCGTCCTTCGCACCCAGTGAGAGAATCACATGGAAAGCTCATATGTGTCCACTAGAGTTAGAGAGCCAGTGGAATGGTGTCTGACTTACACTTGAAAATGTCTACAGATGAGAACCTTCCTTCCCACAGGTACTGGTAATTGCAAATAGGAGAGTCCATTGTCATTGAGCTAAAATTTTACCCAGGAGTTGGCAAATGTGCCTTTTTTATGGTGAAGTAAATGTGGACCCCCATAGATGGAAGCCAGACTGGATAGTTTTAGAACAGGATTTCACATAACAAGGCTCTCTACATGGGATGTTGTCATTGTTAGTTGCTCTCAGCTCAGTTCAGACTCATGGTGACCCCATGTGTGCAGAGTAGAACTACACCAATAGGTGACCTCAAAAAACATGTCAGGGGTGTGCCATAAAAAAAAAAAATGGCAAGCAGAATTTAGGAGGCATTTTTTACAGCCAGAGAAGAAGGCTACTATCAGAGAGACTTCCGTCCCCAAGAGAGAGTGAGTCAGCTCTAGAATTTGCCGTATCCACCAATGAAAACTTTTGACAGCATCAGTCATCTAAGAAGTCTACTCTCCGTTTCCTCAGTTCCATCCTCTGCTCCAACCCCAGAAAAGCCATGGGTAGCCGAGTGCGGTGGTGGTGGTGAAGGGGAAGACAGGCACACGGTGGGGAAATAAAGAAGGGGCTGACCACAGTCCTCCATTCTCTGTAATAGACTTTAAGCCTCTAATAGGCTCAAACTGAGGGGGGAGGAAGGAGCTGTAACTGCGAGCAAAGTTTCAGGGTTTACTCTTACTTAAAACCAGTTGCTGTTGAGTTACCTGTGACAGAGTAGAAATGTGCTCCATAGGGTTTTCAGTGGCTGATTTTACTGATGTAGATTGCCAGGCCTTTCTTCCAAGGGACCTCTGGGTAGACTCAAACCACCAGCCTTTCAATTAGCAGCCAAGCATGTTAGCCATTTGGACCAACCGAGGACTCCTTACTCTTACTTAGGACAAGATATTTCAATTACTAAAATTAAACTGATTGTAATTAAACTTATGTAATTAAAATTATGCAAATTATTTTCATCTTAGAGTATAGATGAGGACATCCATTCAAGTGTATGTCTGGACTGGCATGTTGTCAGTCTTGCTTATTCACTTTATCATTAATAGTTATCTGTACCTGCCAACACCAGGAAAAATGAGACAGGGGACTTTTTATCCCCAAACATGCCATTTAGGTATTTTATAACCTTGAGCAAATTCCACTAAGCCAGCATTTTCAATTTGTCAGGTGTGGGTGGTGATGGACCATTACTCTGAAAACCCAAAGAAGGCTCATGTAAGAGACAGGAGACCTCAAGAGATGGTAATTCCCTCACAAGCAAAAAGATGCTAAAAGTAGTGTGACGGTATAATAGCTCTTCTTTTGAACCCAAATAGCAATGATGTTTTGAGCCTGATCCAGAAAGCTACCATTACTGTATTCGATTATTATCTTTTATATCCTGGCCTGTGGGAGGAAATGCTTCCAGAATTTGTTGCTGTGAAAAAAATAATTATTCTCTCACATACAGAGGGTTATGTTTTTAAATAGAAAATGAGTGGCAGGAGCAGACAGGTTGTTTAAAAAATAATTTTTAACGGTCGCTATGAGTCGGAATCGACTTGACAGCACTGGGCTTGGGCAAGCAAGTATATGGAGCCCTAGTGGAGCAGTGGTTAAGAGCTTGGCTGCTAACCAAAGTGTAGGCAGTTCAAATCCACCAGCTGCTCCCTGGGACAGTTCTACTCTGTCCTAAAGGGTCACTATGAGTTGGGATCAACTCAATGGCAATGGTTTTTTTTTGTAAGCAAATATATGTTCATGTTTGTGCCAGATACAAATTAACAATAAATGAAACAATAAATAATATATGATAGATATGTATGCAATCAGAAACTCTGGTGGCGTAGTGGTTAAGTGCTATGGCTGCTAACCAAGAGGCTGGCAGTTCAAATCCGCCAGGCGCTCCTTGGAAACTCTATGGGGCAGTTCTACTCTATCCTACTCGACAGCAGTGGGTTTGGTTTTTTGGATGTACGCAATCTAGAAGCACACCTTTTTCAAACTGCTGTAATTGCCCTTAAAATATAATTAGTTGCCCTAGTTGTGGAGCATTATCTGCCGTATGGAAGCAATGTTTAAAGGAAGACCAAATGCCACATGTTTGCAGGCTGTGTCTAGCTCATGGACTGAGCTTTAAGCTGTGAGGTGGCCTACGCTCCTGTCCTGGCAGCCTGTGGTTCTAAATCTCACGGTGGGGTTGGGGTGGAAGACTCCTTAATTCTGGAGGGCATATTTTGCACTGGTTCTCCTTGTGCAGGACTGTCAGAGACAACTGCCTCCAGAAAGTGAAGTCTCCTACACCTAAATGCTTGCCCAGGGTTTTGCACACTCCTAAGGAAGAGGAGGGGAGGAGGTCAAGGGGTGCTGCCCACCTCTGTGCTCCTGTCCCCTCCATGCAGCAGGCCTGGTGCCTCATAATGGAACAGCCCTTCCTACTAGTGCAAGCTCACTGCAGGGACAGGATCCGTGAGATGAACGGTGATGTTGGTGTCAGCCTCGCCATCACCACAGGAGAATGATCTCTCCCCGATTGCCTAAAGGATGCCTCTTCTTAGAGCATCTGGAACTCCCCCATGGCAGCCTCCATGGGGAAGTGGGGGGCCTCTGTTTTGGCAGAGCCATCAGCCAGATCATCTTGGACATTGCTGAAGTGCCTGAGGCTGCCTGCGCCCTCCCGGCCTGATGCTTTGCGTCCCTGATTCCGTCAGGGGTACATAACCCATTGCCGTAGAGTCAGTTTAGACTCATGGTGACCCCATGAGTTACAGAGTAGAACTGAGCTCCAGAGGATTTGCTTGGCTGTAATCTTTTAAGGAAGTAGACCGCCAGGCCTTTCTTCTGTGGCACCACTGGGTGGGTTCGAGCTGCTTTCAGTTAGTAGATGAGCACAAACCATTTGTGCCACCGGGGGATTTACTAGGGGTGCATAGGGTCTGTGAAAGCAATGTCTGGAAGCCAGGGACACCTTCTTTGCCCACCCCTTCTGTCCACTGCCTTACAGGAGAGAACCATCTGATTTCTCACCCTGCAAGGGCTCTTACACGCACAGCTGGTGAGGCACCCTCCTGGAGGACTTCTAGAAGACACTGTCTGCATGGTGACTTCTCTCACCATGATCTAGCAATACCTGGGGGCTTAGGTAGAAGAATTTGGGGTCCTGCAGCATGGGCTTCTACCTGTCAGCCTCTGCAGGACCAAATCACTCTTCTCTCCAGAAGGAAATTCTTTCATTTGTGGTTATTAATAGGATACATATCCAAAAAGGTGTAGGTATTTCCCACTTCTTGAGTCGCTTTGTAAAGTAACTGCTAAAACTGCTCTAATAAATTACCATAAACCTAGTGGTTTAAAACAACCAAATTTTTTAGCTTACAGTTCTGGAGGTCAGAGGTCAAGTACAGATTTCAAGGCATCAGCAACAGGGCTGCGTTCCTTCTGGAAGCTTGAAGGGAGAATCCATTTCTTTTTCAGCTTCTAAGGGCTGCCTGCATTCCTTGGATTGTGGTCCTTCCTTTACATCACTTTACCCTCATCCATCATCATATCTCCTACTACTGATTCTGATCCTTCTACATTCCTCTTGTAAGGACCACTGTACTACATTGGGCTCAGACAGATGATGTACCCATCTCAAGATCTTTAACTTAATTATATTATCAATCTTTTTTTTTTTTTTGGTACACCATGTAAGGTAACATATTCACAGGTTCTTGGACTAAGATGTGAACATCTTTGAGAGAGGCCATTATTCAGCCTACCATAATGTATATGTTGGTACCTTTGATGGTATATCACAGATCTCTGAGAACCTGTACATTTTTTTTTTCTTTCTGTTCCTCAAACAAGGAAATCTCAATCAATCTGTCTTCAAGATTGCTGATTCTTCTCCCAGCTCAAATCTGCTGTTGATCCACTCTAGTGAATTTTTCATTTAATTCACTGTGCTTTTCAACTCCAAAATTTCAATTGGGTTATTTTTATAATTTCTCTCTCTATTGGTATTCTGTATTTGGTCAGACATTGTTCTTATGCTTTTCTTTAGTTATTTATGAGTTTCTTTAGTTATTTGAATGTATTTAAAATAGCTGCTTTAAACTCATTACATAATAAGTCCAACATCTGGGCTTTCTCAGGGAAGGTTTCTATTGTTTACTTTTTTCTATGTGTATGGGTCATACCTTCTTGTTTCTTTACATGTCTTGTAATTAAATTAAAAAAAAAAACCTGGGCATTTTAAATAATATAATGTGGCAACTCTAGAAATCAGAGCCTCCCCCCGTAGATGATTTGTTGTTTTTGGTATTCGTTTATTGACTTTCCTAATTCTTTACAATCTGTATTATATTCTTTATTGTGTGTAGCCAGTTAAGCCTTTATTTGGTGAGTCAGTGGTCAGCAAATGACTGGACAGAGATTCCCTTAAATGCTTGGAAGCAGTAAGCCTCCCAAGCCTTTGTTCAGGGACTTTGTTGACATCTTCAGTGCTCGAGCAGGCAGTTTACGCCTCTGCTTTAGTGTTCACTTCCTGCTTGCAAAGCCCCAGGGTCACCCAGAGTTGGTAATATGGAGAGTTCTCAGGTTTTTCTTAAGCACACTCACACCTCTGGGCATGTATATGGGCTTCTAGATTCCAAGTAATATGTTAGAGGTTTTCAAAGCCACCTATGGACATCTTATTTCTTGGATTTTTCTTTTAAAGTCAGCTTCTTGTTTGTTCCAACTGTTACCACCTTCCCAAACAGTTGAATTAAACACTTGCCACTGATTGTTTTTGACAAATGCCCCTGTATAAAAGGCTGATCATAATGGGCAAGCTGACTGAGGACAAATAAAGACAAGCTCTGTTAGTGTTTGTTTCTAGGGAACTGTCAAACAGGTAATAAGGACAATTCTCTGAGAATGGCGTTTTGGGGAAGTTCTAAATCTATTCTGTCCTCTCCACTGGCTGCTGTGCTGCTGGTTTTCACTGTGATTGCAGGGACATTGGTTTTCAAGGCTACCATGGAGCTGGGGAGAGGGAGATGAGAATAGGGCATGTTAAATGCCATAGAGTTCACTAGTCTTAATGATATTTAGGTGTTTTACTTGAATAAACACTGTATTCTTACAACCCTTTGGGTTATTTCCAAAGTTCCAGAAAAGTTGATTTTGTCAAATTTTGCCAGTGTTCTCACTGTTTTATAGAGAAGAAGGGTTTTGAAAGTCCTTATTCTAACATTCCTGTTAACATCACCTTGGGTCACTAATTGGTGTTATTAAAAGTATGATTGCAGCCATTTTTCTTCTCTTGTCTAGAAGTAAAGTTGTTCTTCAACCAGAGGTTAAAATTGCCCACAACTCTTCCAACTTTGTTGAATAAAGTGAAAGATGGTTTTGTTTGTGAAAACGCTAAAAACAAACAAGAAGTGTTTTCCCTTTTAACAGTAGTCCACAATAATCACTATAAAAAAATAACAATAAATAAATAAAATAACAATAATAAAAATAACAATAAATAAATAAAATAACAATAATCACTAGCTGTTCGATATTTGTGACACTTGATGAAGAATCTAACAGTGGAGTAGGAATGTCATCCTGAGTTGTTAATTGGGCACACCATCTCAATTTGTACAAGTTTTATCTTTTTTTATTGTAATTTTTCTTAATAAAATGCTTTGGCTAAGTTTTAAGTCTTTTTGTCCTTTTTTACTTTCTTTTTTTTTTTTTTTACAAGTGCCAGCACACAAATGATTCAAGTTCTCCAGTTAGTTTCATGATTCTCATGACATTTCAAGAAGGCCTCTTGTCCCCATCACCTCTAGATGGTAAACCTCTTTCACTTAAAATGTAATGACTGCCGTTAATCTTTTAGTGTCTCAAAATAATGGTGAATGTTCCCTCTGGTCTTTACCTCACAACATTGGTCCAGTCCCTGCATGTTTATTTATGTACAATCCAAGAAAACCTAGCCTGTTCATATTCTGTGTAATCTTCTCAGCTTCTGAGTATTCTTGTAATATTCCTCCACATCTTAGAACCCAATAGATGTAAATGATTTCTGTCTTTTTGAAAACAGTTTACGAACAAAACAATGTTTGTTTGAAACTGTTAGTCATGAGATAGACTGTTCAGAATCACATGTGTGACTTTTCAAAAACATGAAACATCTTTTTTATTCATTGTATGTTGTCTTTGATAGTCTGTAAATATTACTGGGTACATAATTTTCAAAAAACCCTGTCCTTTATGTAGTAGTGTTGAATTATATTGTTGAACAACTTTATCTTTCCGTATGGTTTTTCTTTACGGTTTTATTTGAATTTTGATGTAATTGATAATTTTGAAAAATATTAATATTTCTCTGAATTTAAGAATATCCAAAAATTCTTATAGCCTCTTCAAAGACCTCTGATTTGAGGGGAAGTGTGAGAGGAGAAATTGGAATGGAGAGAGAAAGCAGTCTTAGGTAATGGTGGTTAAAATGTCTTACTTATATAAGATTTCCATAAACATGATTATGTCATAGCATCCCCAAGCCTTGGAAGCTGCTTGTGCAACCGAGAAGTTCAGAAGCTTAAGTATATATGACTCTGATCCCAGACTTCTCTCCTTACTCTTACCAAAAAACCAAACCAAACCCAGTGCCGTTGAGTCAATTCTGACTCTGAATTAAAATTATTCTATATACCATAAAGGGGCCACAAGAATTTCTATTACCTAAGAGTAAGGAGTCACTCATGAGTAGAGGAGTATCAGTGACTCCTTACATTTAGGTAATAGAAATTCTTGTGGCCCCTTTATGGTATATAGAATAGTTTTAACTCAGTAAGGTCCCTGGGTGGCACGGTTTGTAACTCCTCTACTAAAGGTTGGTAATTTGAACACACCCAGTGGTGCCATGGAAGAAAGGCCTGGCCATATGCTTCCATAAAGATTATAACCAGGAAAACTCTATGGAGCAGGTCTATTTTATAACATGTGGGGCCACCATGAGTCAGAATCAACTTGGTGACAATGGACTTGGTTTAATGGGAGTCAAAAATATTAATCAACACTTTCCATTGTTATTGACTATCCTTCATATGGACTAATAGAGATGAAAATTTGTGAAGGAAGGAGACAGTGGCGGTGTCTCTCTGTGTCACTTACCTCCTCCTCCACACCCAAGCTGCTGCTTCTAATGCTGCCAGATCTAATGAAGGGAAGGGAGGAGAGAAACAGGTAGAAAAGTATCAAAACTATGAATATAACACCCTATATTTTTGTGGAACCTTAAAATAACAGTTTTTACAAAATCTACTTAATTATACTTAATTGGGTTGGAATATTTTTCAAAAAATCTAGGCCCTAGCAAATCAAACCTGTATTGATTCTGGAAAAAAAGTTGTGATATTGAGGTTGTTAAATCAATCACCAAACCAATCAATTAAAGTCTCTTCTTTCATCTTTCTTGAGTAATTCCTTCTAAACATTGCTAGAAAAATTAGAACTTGTTCTTTCTCATAGTTCTTTCATAATTTCAATCAGGATAATTGCAGGAGCTAAATAAGGTATGATTTTCTTACTTATATTGTATTCAAATAGAGTTTTCTTCTTGCCATTTCACCCCACTCTCACCCTCTGGTTCTACACACACCTACAGAAATATTTTCTTCTTCTGATGCTTTGTTCCAGCTATTGAGGCTGCTATTTCACTGGGTAAAACTCAGAGGAACACTGAAAGTAAATGATGTGCAGTCTCTACCCTTGATAGTCAGCTTTCTCCCTTCATAGCTAGTATAAAAGATATATTTAGTAAAAAATCATGAACACCGCCAAACAAAAATAGTCATTGTCTGCCTTTTGTGAAACCTTAAACAACTGTTTTGTCTGTAATAACTTAATCTAGTAAATACTTTTTTTATTCAGCATTTTCTTATTATCTTCCCAATCTAAGGTAGTTTATCATAAAGTACTGCCACCAATGGTCCTCAGTTATGCATCAGGTAAATGCAACATCTCTGCCGTATAAACTGTTTTTTTTTTAATAACTTTTATTAAGCTTCAAGTGAATGTTTACAAATCCAATCAGTCTGTCACATATAAGTTTACATACATCTCACTCCCTACTCCCACTTGCTCTCCCCCTATTGAGTCAGCCCTTTCAGTCTCTCCTTTCTTGACAATTTTGCCTGCTTCCCTCTCTCTCTATCCTCCCATCCCCCCTCCAGACAAGAGTTGCCAACACAATCTCAAGTGTCCACCTGATATAATTAGCTCACTCTTCATCAGTGTCTCTCTCCCACCCGCTGACCAGTCCCTTTCATGTCTGATGAGTTGTCTTCGGGGATGGTTCCTGTCCTGTGTCAACAGAAGGTCTGGGGAGCATTGCCGCCGGGATTCCTCTAGTCTCAGTCAGACCATTAAGTTTGGTCTTTTTATGAGAATTTGGGGTCTGTATCCCACTGATCTCCTGCTCCCTCAGGGGTCCTCTGCTGTGCTCCCTGTCAGGGCAGTCATCGATTGTGGCCGGGCACCAACTAGTTCTTCTGGTCTCAGGATGATGTAGGTCTCTGGTTCATGTGGCCCTTTCTGTCTCTTGGGCTCTTAGTTGTCGTGTGGCCTTGGTGTTCTTCATTTTCCTTTGCTCCAGGTGGGTTGAGACCAATTGATGCATCTTAGATGGCCGCTTGTTAGCATTTAAGACCCCAGACGCCACATTTCAAAGTGGGATGCAGAATGTTTTCATAATAGAATTATTTTGCCAATTGACTTAGAAGTCCCCGCAAACCATGTTCCCCAGACCCCCGCGCTTGCTCCGCTGACCTTTGAAGCATTCATTTTATCCCGGAAACTTCTTTGCTTTTGGTCCAGTCCAATTGAGCTGACCTTCCATGTATTGAGTGTTGTCTTTCCCTTCACCTAAAGCAGTTCTTATCTACTGATTAATCAATAAAAAACCCTCTCCCACCCTCCCTCCCTCCCCACCTCGTAACCACAAAAGTATGTGTTCTTCTCAGGTTTACTATTTCTCAAGATCTTATAATAGTGGTCTTATACAATATTTGTCCTTTTGCCTCTGACTCATTTCGCTCAGCATAATGCCTTCCAGGTTCCTCCATGTTATGAAATGTTTCAGAGATTCGTCACTGTTCTTTATCGATGCGTAGTATTCCATTGTGTGAATATACCACAATTTATTTACCCATTCATCTGTTGATGGACACCTTGGTTGCTTCCAACTTTTTGCTATTATAAACAGTGCTGCAATAAACATGGGTGTGCATATATCTGTTTGTATGAAGGCTCCTGTATTTCTAGGGTATATTCCTAGGAGTGGGATTTCTGGGTTGTATGGTAGTTCTATTTCTAACTGTTTAAGATAATGCCAGATAGATTTCCAAAGTGGTTGTACCATTTTACATTCCCACCAGCAGTGTATGAGAGTTCCAATCTCTCCGCAGCCTCTCCAACATTTATTATTTTGTGTTTTTTGGATTAATGCCAGCCTTGCTGGTGTGAGATGGAATCTCATCGTAGTTTTAATTTGCATTTCTCTAATGGCTAATGATCGAGAGCATTTTCTCATGTATCTGTTGGCTGCCTGAATATCTTCTTTAGTGAAATGTGTGTTCATATCCTTTGCCCACTTCTTGATTGGGTTGTTTGTCTTTTTGTGGTTGAGTTTTGACAGAATCATGTAGATTTTAGAGATCAGGCGCTGGTCGGAGATGTCATAGCTGAAAATTCTTTCCCAATCTGTAGGTGGTCTTTTTACTCTTTCGGTGAAGTCTTTAGATGAGCATAGGTGTTTGATTTTTAGGAGCTCCCAGTTATCGGGTTTCTCTTCATCATTTTTGGTAATGTTTTGTATTCTGTTTATACCGTGTATTAGGGCTCCTAGGGTTGTCCCAATTTTTTCTTCCATGATCTTTATCGTTTTAGTCTTTATGTTTAGGTCTTTGATTCACTTGGAGTTAGTTTTTGTGCATGGTGTGAGGTATGGGTCCTGTTTCATTTTTTTGCAAATGGATATCCAGTTATGCCAGCACCATTTGTTAAAAAGGCTATCTTTTCCCCAGTTAATTGACACTGGTCCTTTGTCAAATATCAGCTGCTCATACGTGGATGGATCTATGTCTGGGTTCTCAATTCTGTTCCATTGGTCTATGTGTCTGTTGTTGTACCAATACCAGGCTGTTTTGACTACCGTGGCTGTATAATAGGTTCTGAAGTCAGGTAAGGTGAGGCCTCCCACTTTCTTCTTCTTTTTCAGTAGTGCTTTGCTTATTCGGGGCTTCTTTCCCTTCCATATGAAATTGGTGATTTGTTTCTCTATCCCCTTAAAATATGACATTGGAATTTGGATTGGAAGTGTGTTAAATGTATAGATGGCTTTTGGTAGAATAGACATTTTTGCTATGTTAAGTCTTCCTATCCATGAGCAGGGTATGTTTTTCCACTTAAGCATGTCCTTTTGAATTTCTTGTAGTAGAGCTTTGTAGTTTTCTTTGTATAGGTCTTTTACATCCTTGGTAAGATTTATTCCTAAATATCTTATCTTCTTGGGGGCTACTGTGAATGGTATTGATTTGGTGATTTCCTCTTCGGTGTTCTTTTTGTTGATGTAGAGGAATCCAAGTGATTTTTGTATGTTTATTTTATAACCTGAGACTCTGCCAAACTCTTCTATTAGTTTCAGTAGTTTTCTGGAGGATTCCTTAGGGTTTTCTGTGTATATAATCATGTCATCTGCAAATAGTGATAACTTTACTTCTTCCTTGCCAATCCGGATACCTTTTATTTCTTTGTCTAGCCTAATTGCCCTGGCTAAGACTTCCAACACGATGTTGAATAAGAGCGGTGATAAAGGGCATCCTTGTCTGGTTCCCGTTCTCAAGGGAAATGCTTTCAGGTTCTCTCCATTTAGAGTGATATTGGCTGTTGGCTTTGCATAGATGCCCTTTATTATGTTGAGGAATTTCCCTTCAATTCCTATTTTGGTAAGAGTTTTTATCATGAATGGGTTTTGGACTTTGTCAAGTGCCTTTTCTGCATCAATTGATAAGATCATGTGGTTTTTGTCTTTTGTTTTATTTATGTGATGGATTACATTAATGGTTTTTCTGATATTAAACCAGCCTTGCATACCTGGTATAAATCCCACTTGATCAGGGTGAATTATTTTTTTGATGTGTTGTTGGGTTCTATTGGCTAGAATTTTGTTGAGGATTTTTGCATCAATGTTCATGAGGGATATAGGTCTATAATTTTCTTTTTTTGTAATGTCTTTACCTGGTTTTGGTATCAGGGAGATGGTGGCTTCATAGAATGAGTTGGGTAGTATTCCGTCATTTTCTATGCTTTGGAATAGCTTTAGTAGTAGTGGTGTTAACTCTTCTCTGAAAGTTTGGTAGAACTCTGTAGTGAAGCCGTCCGGGCCAGGGCTTTTTTTTGTTGGGAGTTTTTTGATTACCGTTTCAATCTCTTTTTTTGTTATGGGTCTATTTAGTTGTTCTACTTCTGAATGTGTTAGTTTAGGTAGGTAGTGTTTTTCCAGGAATTCATCCATTTCTTCTAGGTTTTCAAATTTGTTAGAGTACAATTTTTCATAATAATCTGAAATGGTTCTTTTAATTTCATTTGGTTCTGTTGTGATGTGGTCCTTCTCATTTCTTATTCGGGTTATTTGTTTCCTTTCCTGTATTTCTTTAGTCAGTCTAGCCAATGGTTTATCAATTTTGTTAATTTTTTCAAAGAACCAGCTTTTGGCTTTGTTAATTCTTTCAATTGTTTTTCTGTTCTCTAATTCATTTAGTTCAGCTCTAATTTTTATTATTTGTTTTCTTCTGGAGCCTGATGGATTCTTTTGTTGCTCAGTTTCTATTTGTTCAAGTTGTCGGGACAGTTCTCTGATTTTGGCTCTTTCTTCTTTTTGTATGTGTGCATTTATTGATATAAATTGGCCTCTGAGCACTGCTTTTGCTGTGTCCCAGAGGTTTTGATAGAAAGTATTTTCATTCTCGTTGCTTTCTATGAATTTCCGTATTCCCTCCTTGATGTCTTCTATAACCCAGTCTTTTTTCAGGAGGGTATTGTTCAGTTTCCAAGTATTTGATTTCTTTTCCCTAGTTTTTCTGTTATTGATCTCTAGTTTTATTGCCTTGTGGTCTGAGAAGATGCTTTGTAATATTTCGATGTTTTGGACTCTGCAAAGGTTTGTTTTATGACCTAATATGTGGTCTATTCTAGAGAATGTTCCATGTGTGCTAGAAAAAAAAAGTATATTTTGCAGCAGTTGGGTGGAGAGTTCTGTATAAGTCAATGAGGTCAAGTTGGTTGATTGTTGTAATTAGATCTTCCGTGTCTCTGTTGAGCTTCTTACTGGATGTCCTGTCCTTCTCCGAAAGTGGTGTGTTGAAGTCTCCTACTATAATTGTGGAGGTATCTATCTCGCTTTTCAATTCTGTTAAAATTTGATTTATGTATCTTGCAGCCCTGTCATTGGGTGCGTAAATATTTAATATGGTTATGTCTTCCTGATCAATTGTCCCTTTTATCATTATATAGTGTCCTTCTTTATCCTTTGTGGTGGATTTAAGTCTAAAGTCTATTTTGTCAGAAATTAATATTGCTACTCCTCTTCTTTTTTGCTTATTGTTTGCTTGATATACTTTTTTCCATCCTTTGAGTTTTAGTTTGTTTGTGTCTCTAAGTCTAAGGTGTGTCTCTTGTAGGCAGCATATAGATGGATCGTGTTTCTTTATCCAGTCTGTGACTCTCTGTCTCTTTATTGGTGCATTTAGCCCATTTACATTCAGGGTAATTATAGATAAATAAGTTTTTAGTGCTGTCATTTTGATGCCTGTTTATGTGTGTTGTTGACAATTTCATTTTTCCACATACTTTTTTGTGCTGAGGCATTCTTAGTAAATTGTGAGATCCTCATTTTCATAGTGCTTGACTTTATGTTAGTTGAGTCGTTATGTTTTTCTTGGTTTTTATCTTGAGTTATAGAGTTGTTATACCTTTGTGTGGTTACCTTATTATTTATCCCTATTTTTCTAAGTAAAAACCTAACTTGTATTGTTCTATATCGCCTTGTATCATTCTCCATATGGCAGTTCAATGCCTCCTGTATTTAGTCCCTCTTTTTGATTATTGTGATCTTTTACCTATTGACTTCCATGATTCCTGTTATGTGTATTTTTTTTTTAATTAATCTTAATTTGTTTGTTTTTGTGATTTCCCTATTTGAGTTGATATCAGGACGTTCTGTTTTGTGACCTTGTGTTGTGCTGCTATCTGATATTATTGGTTCTGTGACCAAACAATATCCTTTAGTATTTCTTGTAGCTTTGGTTTGGTTTTTGCAAATTCTCTAAACTTGTGTTTGTCTGTAAATATCTTAATTTCGCCTTCATATTTCAGAGAGAGTTTTGCTGGATATATGATCCTTGGCTAGCAGTTTTTCTCCTTCAGTGTTCTGTATATGTCGTCCCATTCCCTTCTTGCCTGTATGGTTTCTGCTGAGTAGTCAGAACATATTCTTATTGATTCTCCCTTGAAGGAAACCTTTCTTTTCTCCCTGGCTGCTTTTAAAATTTTCTGTTTATCTTTGGTTTTGGCAAGTTTGATGATAATATGTCTTGGTGTTTTTCTTTTTGTATCAATCTTAAATGGGGTTCGATGAGCATCTTGGATAGATATCCTTTCGTCTTTCATGATGTCAGGGAAGTTTTCTGTCAGGAGTTCTTCAACTATTTTCTCTGTGTTTTCTGTCCCCCCTCCCTGTTCTGGGACTCCAATCACCCGCAGGTTATCCTTCTTGATAGAGTCCCACATGATTCTTAGGGTTTCTTCATTTTTTTTAATTCTTTTATCTGATTTTTTTTCAGCTATGTTGGTGTTGATTTCCTGGTCCTCCAGATGTCCCAGTCTGCATTCTAATTGCTCGAGTCTGCTCCTCTGACTTCCTGGTGCATTGTCTAATTCTGTTATTTTATTGTTAATCTTTTGGATTTCTACTGTTGTCTCTCTATGGATTCTTGCAACTTATTAATTTTTCCAGTATGTTCTTGAATAATCTTTTTGAGTTCTTCAACAGTTTTATCAGTGTGTTCCTTGGCTTTTTCTGCAGTTATCCTAATTTCATTTGTGATATCATTAAGCATTCTGTAAATTAGTTTTTTATATTCTGTATCTGATAATTCCAAGATTGTATCTTCATTTGGGAAAGATTTTGATTCTTTTGTTTGGGGGGTTGGAGAAGCTGTCATGGTCTGCTTCTTTAAGTGGTCTGATATGGATTGTTGTCTCCGAGCCATCACTGGGAAACTAGTTTTTCCAGAAAATCCGCTAAAAAAAAAACGCAGTCAGATCCCTATCAGAGTTCTCCCTCTGGCTCAGGCTATTCAGATGTTAATGAAGCCGCCTGGGGAGGGTGGGGGAGGGAACAGAGAGATAGGAGAGTAGCACCTCAGAATATAGCCAGAGTTGCTTGTCTTGCTTGGAATGACTATTATATCTGAGATTCCCGCGGGCGCGTCGCCTATGTGTGCTGGCTGTGTGGAGATTGCCCCCGGGGGGTCTGGCCCGCTGGAGTCACGGTCAGATCCTCCGCTTCCAGCCCCACGCCCAGCGTCAAGACTCCCCTACTTGGACGGTGCACTCTCAACTCCAAAATCAGTCGCTGCCTCCCGGGGACTTCTCGTCCGTCCAGCCGCGTGGCCGTGCCGCCTCCGAGAACCAGTTGGGCCTCCTCCCGGGTTTAGTTCAGATGGGTGGAGCAGCTCCCCGTGCTTGTGCCATGACCGAGTTTCCCGGCTGGGACGCTGTTCTCCCCGCTCCAATACCAGTCGCTGCCTCCCGGGGACTTCTCCTACCGGCTGAGTCCCACGCCGCCCGTGCGACCCGGCTGGTCCCCTTCCCGGGGTTAGTTCAGGGGGGTGGAGCAACTGTCCGTGTTTATGCCGTACCTGCGTCCAGTCCAAATCCCTGCGGGACGGTTCCCCGGCTCGGACGCTGCTCTTTCTGCTCCAAGACCAGTCACTGCCTCCCGGGGACTTCTCCTACCGGCTGCGTCCCACGCCGCCCGCGGAACCGGCTGGTCCCCCTCCCGGGGTTAATTCAGGGGGGTGGGGCAGCTCTCTGTGCTTGTGCCGTACCTGACTGGTATGCTGGCTCCAGGCTCTGGAAACAATTGCTGCTTCCCCGTATTAGTTCGTTCTCCATCTCTAAATCTGTGTTTGTTGTTCAGGGTTCGTAGATTGTTATGTATGTGATCGATTCACTTGTTTTTCCGTGTCTTTGTTGTAAGAGGGATCCGAGGTAGCGTCTGCCTAGTCCGCCATCCTGGCTCCGCCTCTGCCCTATAAACTGTTTGATATGTTAAAATGTCTCTGTAACCCTAAAAATCTAGACAAATAAAAAGATTAAAAAAAAAAAAAGACAAGTAAACCCAGTGCCGTCGAGTCGATTCTGACTCATAGCGACCCTATAGGACAGAGTAGAACTGCCCCATAGAGTTTCCAAGGAGCACCTGGGGGATTTGAACTGCCGACCCTTTGGTTAGCAGCCATAGCACTTAACCACTGCGCCACCAGGGTTTCCAAAATAAAAAGATTAAAAACAAAAGTATCTCCTAAATGAGACTCTGCAAGGAATCTTATTTACTATCTTTCCTTCTCTTCTCTTCCCCCGAATGACATTCCTTATTAGTTTGTTTCCTTTTTTAAAGAAATCATTTTCAGGAGTGTAATACTAATACTTTCTCCTGCTGTCTTATCAGCTAAGTACAAATTTTGGTAGTATGTTCTTCCTGAGATGTAAGGGAAAATACTGTGTGGTAATTCCAAAACACTATTTTAAAATGGGAATGCCTACATTCTCTACAGCCCTTCTCACTTCCATCTGGCTCAAATGCAGATGTGATGGTTGGAACTCTAGCATTCATCTTGGGCTATAAGGGCACTTTAATCACAAAAGCTGTGGATGGTATAAGAGAGATCATAGCAAGAAAAATTTAATAACATTATTATTTTAAAACATGGTTTGGTAAACTGAAACTTGATAATCCTGCTTCAGTATTATAAAAATACTCCAACCAATAGCCAATATAATTTATATCATAGCTAAGAATATTAAGCAGGTTTGTTATCTAAACTATTGCTTAAAATTCTTCTGCAAATTCTAGTCTTTTTTTAAAATAAACAAAATATCTAAGGGTTATGTACAAGGAAATAAATTATTATTGGAAGATTATCAACTACCTTGAAAGTACTACAACATTATAATAGCAAAAATTTGGTAGGACCCTAAAGATCCAGCATAAGGGGATTAATTATTATACCCCCATAGTCCAGAACCTTCTGCCAACATTAAGCATATTTCAAACATATATATTTTTCATTTTTAAGTGTATTTCAAGCATATATTATAATATGGAAAATAATCTTATCATCTATACCATACCTAGTTAAGTGTAATTATCCAAAGTAGTCTTTTTTTTTTTTATGCATAAGCAATGTTTCAAAGGAGCCTCAGCATAAAAGTTTAAAAGATACCTACTCACCCAGAGTTTAACCAGACATCCCATAGTCGAGAACCCCTCTTAATGGAGAACCCATTCTTAATGGGGACCCGTTCCCTCTCCACTCCTTCCATAAAAATCCTTCCATAGGAGCTATTATTTATCTTCCTGGCTTATATTACAGAGGCTTTGTCACCTCTTCATGCACACGTCTGTCCCCCATTGTGCTCCTAAATGCAGGGAATATTTATGGTCCCTCTGGACCAATTATGCCTCTTAGAAAACTTGATTCTTTTCCAATCCAGACGTTCTTTCACTTAGATACCCCTATTCCTGCTCAATTGTGACTTAAAATTTCACTGATTATATATGTAAGGAACAGTCTTAGTTTGTAATATAAGTTCAGTTCTAGCTTAACTGGTCACTGAAGATAAACGAAACACCAAAAGGAAATTCTGCAATCAACACTGATGGATTTTATCTGATAATTTTTGAATTACAATTTTTTACCCATATTTGAACATTGATTCCCAGGATTCAATAGAATATTTATCAGTCCACTGTTAAAAGCAATTCCCTGAGTTGCACAAACAAGTGCCAGACTGCTAGCTGAAAGGCTGGCAGTTCGAACCCACCCAGAGGCACTTCAGAAGACAGGCCTGGCCACCTGCTTCCGAAAGGTCACAGCCTTGAGAACCCTATGGAGCTGTTCTACTCCGCACACATGAGATTGCCGTGAGTCAAAATCAACTCTATGGCAACTAACAACGACATCAACAACGTTAAAAACAAACAAACCCATTGCCATCGAGTTGATTCCAGCTTATAGTGACAGCATAGGACAGAGGAGAACTGCCTCAGAGGGCTTCCAAGGAGCAGCTGGTGGATTCAAACTGCCAGCTTTTGGTCAGCAGCCGTAGCTCTTAACCACTGTGCAACCAACCAGGGCTCTACAATGTTAAAAGACACTGAAAATTTCCTGTGGCAGATTTCTGACCATGGGCAGCAATCAGCCAAGCCAGAGCCTCCTTCCTCACTGGTCTCTTTCCTTCTGCTCTGGATGCTATTCCATCCTGTTTGCCAAAGAGCAGCTGGAGTCATATTTTAAAACACAAATGCCATAATCTCATTACCCTACTTCAAACTGCAGGAGTTTCACATTGCACTTCAAGTCAAAGTCAGATTCTTACTGGCAGTGCCCTGGAGCTCTTTATAATAAAGAATTCTGCAGAGCTCTCCTATTTAGCAGGAACTCAGCAACCTCTGAAGAAAACAACTTGCTTAGGTAAAAGCCCACCACCCCAGGAAAGCCCTGTGGAGCCTGAGTACTCATGAAGCTAGGTCTCCAGGGACTGAAGGGGACCCCACTGACCTTTTCCCTGTCAACAGTGTCCCTGCATCTCCCTGCCAACAGGTACTTCCCCTGCCTCAGAAGGTACCACTGCCCACAGATTCCCAAGAATTACAGGAAACCATTGACTATGGAAAAGGAAGATAAACAGCAATTCTCATTAGAAGAAATCTCTTAACAAGAAAGACAGTTCTAGCAGAGACTTATGATCGCTTGCCCAAACATTTAATCTAGTTTTGCCTACATATAATTTTTTTTTTTTTAATTTAAGGGTCCAAAGTGATGGTGTGGTATCCCTGCTATCTTTTTCATCAACAGCATTTCTAGGCTACTGTTGGATGGGGGTGGGGGGAGTAGGGCATGAAGTTCAAGGATTGGTGGGATCATCTGGGGTTGTTCATCGGATACGCGAGTAAATTAGTATGGGATTTCTATAAGGCAATTTTCCACACATTTCTAGAGCCTTAAAATTGTTCATTTCCTTTGACCCAACAGTTTTTCTGCTAGGAACTTATTCTCTTAATCAGAGATGCCGAAGAAAATTTATGTGTCAGGGTGTATACATAGCAGTATTATTTATAGACATCAGCAAGTATAGATCTCATTTCATAAACTCAGGTGCACAAGCAATTTAACTTTGTTTTTATGAAACTGAAGTCTTTTGAGCCTCCATTCTGCCAGGTGTTGCAAAGTTAATGTCATTCAATCACATTTCCCTTTAGAAGCCACCCCTACAACTTCCCCAGTGATCCATCCAAGTTCTGGGTGCCAAGATGTTAGGAAGAGAAGTCATGTGGCAGGATCATTATCATCTATTCCTGACAGCACCCACTGAGACATCCTCATCCCATGCTATCTACAGTCACTGGTCCACAGAGGTCACTGCTGTTTCCCCCAAGTCCCTACAGGGTCACTTCAATGTCTCTGGCTCTCTGACACTGCCACTGTAGGGCACATTGGAAATTATTCTTGCTTCATATCACATTGGGCTTCTGAGGCCCTGACAGCCTACACACAACTCAGTCCCTGCACCTCATATGATCCTAGGACTTGGACATCTTTCCTGGGACCGAAACTTTGGAATCTCAATACCAAAGATTGTTTTGTTTTGTTTTTGTCCTGATTTTGAAGTGTTAACCGTAGAAAGGTATAATTTCTGAATGGGGAAGGGGGAGAAGGACCACAGGCAGTGGCTTGCTGGACTCAGCTTTTATTGGCAGATTCTGAGCATTTCTTCCTATCTCCACATTCAGTGACATCACATTCGTAGTTTGCAACTGGTCGTGGTGAGAGTACTTACACCATGGAAATTGCTGAACACTACAAAAAAGGGCTTTTTTGTTTCCTTTTGAGAAGCAGTTTTTTGGCACTCCATTGGCCACAGGAAATAAAAAGTAAAAACAAATACTTCCATTTTATAGAGTAAAATATTATACTACTATAGTGGTTTTTTAAAAAAAAAAAAAAGAATAAAACTGAAATACCCAATATCTAAGAAGGAATAATTAAGGTTTCTCCATATAAGGAAATGTTATACAGCCTTAAAAATCTTGTTTCTGAAGACTATATAATGACATGGGGAAATGTTTATCGTATTGTATTAAACAAAAAAAGCATAAGGTTCAGTTATACAAAATGCCCATATATGAAAAAAACCCTAAAAAGAAATAAGTAAAAATATTAAACACTGTTTTTACATGGGTGGTAAGGATATGCATATTTTTAAATTTTCTTCTTCCTATGTAGTCTAAAGTTTCTACACTGGAAAGGTACAATCTTTACAAAAAGCCCAAAAAACCCATTGCCATCGAGTTGATTCCAACTCAAAGCGACCCTGTAGAACAGAGTAGAACTGCCGCGTAGAGTTTACAAGGAGCGCCTGGTGGATTTGAACTGCCGACCTTTTGGTTAGCAGCTGTAGCTCTTAACCATTATGCTACTAGGGTTTCCACAATCTTTATAGTAGGAAGAAATTTGTAATTTATATAAATTATTGTATATTTTATATAAATTATTGTAATTTATATTTCTAAGAATAAATACAAATACTACAGAGACTTCAAGTAAAATGAGGATGGAGAGATTTCATTGGCTTTGGTATTTAGAATGTAATTAAAGAACTTTGCTAGAGTATTTTCAGTAAACTCGATGAAGGAAGAGAAGTCAGTTCGTTGTAGATAAAAATTTAAATGGGAAGCTAATCATATTAGCAATTTTAAACCCAATTTCCAAACAAGTTAGCTGTAAAAATAAGAAAAATGATAAAGCAGTAGCTAAAGAGGGATGCTGGGTTAGAGGTGGGCTCCATCTATATATTCAATAGCACATACTAGGGTTTCCTTACGGGCTATGTGGGAGTCAGTAGGAAGGCTGATGTTTTAAATACAGGTTAAAAGCCTCAATTTTCTCTGTGAAGAAGGAGAGAAAATTATGTGCAGAGAAAAGTGTCTTGTGGCACTGGAGGTGCTTTGAGGGGAATAATAAAGAATTAAAATAGTTTCTGTGACAAGCAGCATAGACAGTTGACCAATAGATATAACCATATTGTTGAGCAGCACAGGAAGTCCAGCCGATACTGGGTTCCTAGAGAGTGTTATGACACCAGTCTGCTCAAATGTGTGATTTAATCCAACAGCCTGCAGGAGTCTGAGTAGGGAGCAGAAAAGGCATATGGCTGGACTGATTTAGAGTTGAGAGACTGGAAGGCTTGGTAGGAAAATAGGACAAAAATTAAAATTCTTATGCAACTTCAGTGACATGGAGTTTCAGAGAGGTGGGGTGGAAATTATTACTTTATAAGGAGTCGGGGTGTAGCAGATCAGATAATAGCACCCTCAAGATGGTTTCGGGTCAAAAGTAACCGAAGGAAAAATAAATGCACGAGACTCACTCTAAGCATTATGCCTTTTGGAACTCTTTTAAGATAAATGTTGTAACAGGATTTAAAAGACAAAATGCATAGAAAGCGGAGCAAAACTTTGTAAGCGAATTTGTAACTAAAATAGACCATATAGTTTAATCCATGTTAGAATCTATAACTCTCGTTATTGTTAAAATGAAGAGGAATCTGGGAGTATTTATTCCGATGAAGTACTTGGGTCTGGTGCTTTGTCAGTAAGTGGCACCAGCATTTTGCAATTTCTCATCTGTTGAAATGCACACATTTCATTCTAGTTTATATCTTCTGGTTTCTAAAGTTATGATTTGGTGTGAATAGTCAATTAGAAAATCCCAATTTGGGTAATATGTAATGAGCAACTGCCTTTAGCTGATTCAGATAAATTATTTCAAAGGCATCCGTTGTTCGTCATAAACAGGAAGTCTACTTTGGAGAAGACATTTTGTTCGTTACCACAAGGCCACCAGGCAGCCTCTAGGTTGCCTTCTCCAGTGATGACTTGATGATTCAAGGTTTGCTCCTACTTGGCTCCTCTGCTTCCCTCCAATGATGGCCTCTCTCTTTGCCATGACTCAAGGCATTCAGATTGGCTGTGTTCTAGAATGTGGTGCCAAGGAGGCTGCCCTGTGGTGCCAATGGCTCAAAATTCAGAAACCAAGAACTATGTTAGTACCCAAAATTGGTGGTGCAAATGGTTAAGCACTCTACTACCAACACAAAGGTTGGTAGTCTTAAGGCACCCAGAGGCACCACAGAAGAAAGGCCTGGCAATCTGCTTCTGAGAGGTCACAGCCATTGATAACCTTGTGGACCGCAGTTCTACTCTGAAACACGTGGGGTTGCCATGAGTTGGAATCGACTCCACTGCAACTGGTTTGGTCTCTGGTTTCTAGTTCATCAACTCTAAGCTGTCAGGGTTTTAATGTGAATATCAGCTAATCTGGGAATATTGTTGTATTTATCTTCCTCCAGTTCCATATAATTCTTTGAAAACTCAGGGAAGCAACAGAGCGTAAACTCATACAGGAAAATACACTGACTACTGAGAATAGATGTTCAGGTGGAGCTGGTGAGCTTGCTCTGTGGCCTGTGCAGATAAAGGGGGCTCCCAGGAGAGCAGACCCCGGCGGTTCTAAGGGACTTAACTTTCCTCTGGTTGGGCATCCTTACAGGTGTTATGTGAACTCTGAGCAAATGCACATGTGAAGACTAAAAATTGATGTTTGCCCTCTGATTAGAGGAAATAAGGTAGGATTGTGTCTTTAAAATATATGTGTGTGTGTATTTCATTAGTGAGATACAGTAATTCACAGATATTGTCATCCTGAACCCTTCAATTACATCAGAAATCAGATATGATTTTTATTCCGTATCATCAGAAATTACCTGTAATCAGTGGTTCCACAGCAATCCCCAAGGCCGTCTGGTTCTTTCCAATCACACCCTCAAAGGTGTTCAGAAGATTCATCATAAGCAGCAGCCATGTAACAGGTCTTACGGCAGGTCAGCAGCCACGGTAACAGGCCTTACGGCAGGTCAGCAGCCGTGTAACAGGCCTTACGGCAGGTCAGCAGCCGTGTAACGGGCCTTACGACAGGTCAGCAGCCGTGTAACAGGTCCCAGATACACTATGGGGTTGACTATGACCTCTGAAAGTATGAAAGGGACTATTGCAGCATGTCATATATAATGATTAGCGTTCTACAGATGGATTCTTCCACATCGCCTTACGGGCTCCTCTCCACCTATTCAGTGGAATAACCAATAATAGACCCGTGAGATTTTAAAAATTAGCCATATGTTGTGACTAAATAACAGCCTCATAGGCAAGTGAGGAGAAAAGGAAGACATCATGTATACTTTAATATATTCAATATTCATACCAAATTTTCAAAAATAGCTAGGCTATGTCTTGTACAATACCCCTAAAAGCAAGCAATTCTTAAGAGAATTTAATAATGATAGTGATAGTTTCTGAGCACATACTCTGTGCCTGGGGCTGTTCTAAGTGTCTTATCTGTATTATCTCATTTAATCTTCAACCCTATCAACAATGTATTGTTATTATTATCACTATTTTAAAGGAGAATAAAATAAAATTAGAAGAGGTAAACTTTATGCTAGAGAATATACTCCCCTCCACCACTACCTAATGCAAGGTTTTTATATGTCATTATTTATCCCAGCTTTAATAGGACAAAACTGTTAAGCCATTTAGTTAAACTTCTGTCTGTATGTCAATGTCATTAATGGAACAGTACACTGAACTTGTTATATCTCTTAATATAAAGCAAGAATCTATACCAAAATTTGTTAAACTGATAACCATAAGTACATTTCAAATTCACTATAAAAAAAATGTAGTATTCTGTTTAGTTCTGATTGTCGCTAGGTGGACTCATCTCACTTTTGGAGTTTCATTGAATTTTAAGGTACATCAATGTAATGAGATGCACATACATTTTCTAAGCACTATTGAACATAGCTGTTGTTTTTGTTTTGTTTTGAATACATTTTTAAGGGGAAACAAAGAAATATGTGTTTGGGGTTCATTTTTATTAAAACTCAGCGCGCCCTACCTAAATCACTCACCTGAGGAGCACACGGCAGATATATAACACTTTAAGTGTGAAAAACAGTTGTGCAAGTACAAATTAAATCTTGTCTCGCACAGGCTAAAAGTAGGTTTTACCAGCATTCTCCACAGGGAACAAAAAAGTTTATCTAAATTGGAGAACAGTAACTGATTGCTCCTAGAAAATTAGAACAAGCCATTACTGAGAAACACTGAATGATTTATCTGTGAAATTTTGTGAAATAAACATGCATCCTTACTGACTCAACCCAGCCTGTCTTCCCCTTTAGCAGGTCCTCAACAGAAGACTCTTAGCAGGATTCCCAATGTCACCAGTCTGCATTTAATTCATGAGAGGGAAAAAAAACTATCCAGTCGACTTCGACCTCCTGTGTGTCAGAGAACCATGCTCCACAAGGTTTTCAGTGGCTGATATTTAAGGAGCAGATCGGTATGCCTTTGTTCTGAGGTGCCTCTGGATGGACTGAAACCTCCAACCTTTCGGTTATCAGCGGAGCACATTAACTGTTTGTGCCACCCAGGAGCTTTGCAAGAGAGAAATAATGTGTACAAAGGAAATTTTTCTCTAGAAATCATTTCCCTAGGATTGTGACCTTTTTATATATTGTTGTCTGCTCTGGAATTTCCCCTTGACAAAAAATAAAGCCATCTTCTCCACTCCCTGGGGTTACTTGACTTCATCCTTCCAGACTAATCCTTAGAATTGTAGTTTTCTTTCCTACAAATGAATTCAACTGATTCTCCATTTTATTGTTGTATCAAAACTTCCTCCAGCCCAACCCATTTTTCCTGAGATGATCATTCCCTATCAAGGGCCTCTCAGTCCCCACTCTGTCCTATCAGTTCTGCCTCCTGACTCCATAACTAACTTGGTATTTCACTGACCTAAAATATTGTTTAGCTTTTCCTTTTGTCTTCCATTCAAAATACGGTAATCCTACTATTGGGGGCAACAAAATCATTACCTGAAGGTTCATTTATTATCTATATTAACGCTATTCCCATGTTCTTCTATCTTCTATTAATGGCTAATTTTAACATAAATTTATGATGTTTCCAGAGCAAAGTTGTTTTTTTTTTCTTTTTTAATTCAATCAAAAACAGCAGAGGAGAGGTGGGGCCAAGATGGCAAACTAGTCGGATGCTTCTGCTGGTCCCTCTTACAACAAAGACCCCCAAAAAACAAGTGTATCGATTATATATATGACAAGCTAGGAACCCTGAGCATCAAAGCAAAATTAAGGAATTGGTCTGAGTGACAGAGGAGAGAGAGATGGTGCAGAAGCAGCGACCAGTTGCCGAGCCCACCCAGCACCCCAGCTCCGATTCCTTGGCGCATTCCTCTGCACGACTGCAGTGGGGCTGATGGTAGTTTCCTGGGACACGGCAGCTTCAGCAAAAGAAGGCAAGCACAGGATGCAAAAATCTCTGGGGCAATCTTGGTGGGGACGCAGCCAACGCACATAGGCTACACATGCCTCTGGAATCTGAGGTAAAACAGCGTTCTCAGTGCTTTTGTCTAATTTAACGCACATATCTAATAGCTCTTTCTTTTGAAAGAACTATCTCCTATCTGATCCCTCCTCCCTGTGCCCCAGCCAGCTTCATTAATAGTTCATTTCCCTGGGCCTGAGGTAGGACCTGCTGCGATTCCTGAGCCATTCTTCTGGCCTGGGAGAAGGAACAAATTAACAAATGGGGGAAAAATACTTTGCCGACTCCCCTAATCTGGAAGCTTGGAGGAGAAGCAGCTCCAGTCCAGGCACAAGAAATCCACAGGCTTTGTCTTTCACCCCTCCATGGATCCAGGTAGCTATTATATTGCAAGGGTTAATCTGTTTGAGGTCTGACTGTAACTGTTTCAGCTGTGCAGTGGAGAGGCAGGTTTTGGAGATCTGATACCACTCTGCCTATTAAACATGGTCTTCACCTACCCACAGCAGGGGCCTGAGGACTGGAGGCTGCATCCACCCCACCTAACCACCCGTGAGAGGAGTCCAAGGATAGTGGTGCCTACCAGTCCTAACAGGTATAAGCATTGGGTGCCTAAGGTACAGCTGCAGAGCCCACCCACCAGCACACTCTAGAGAACAGAAACGCTCTTCCTCACTGACACTTGGGGTAAGACTTCAGCCCCCTGCCTCCCTCAGAGTGTGACCCCCTGCCACTACCAGAAACCAGTGCATACACCCATCACCACTGCTCCTCTAAGATAGTAGGTGAGAGCCTACACCACACACTGGGTGACCAACTATCAGAACACCTGAGCTGAATCTATACAACAATAGTAAATGGACTCCTAGGCTCATATACCTGGTAACAGTTCTAGCCATCTGGTAACAGGACATTAGTGCTTTAAAGGCTCCAATAATCAAGTTAGCTCACTCTAGTAGCCTAGCTGGGTATATCAAAACAAAACAAAGCAAGAAACTAGGACATGGTGAGCAAACATAAAATAAATTGTTACAATAACTTATAGATGGCTCCAAGACAACAGTCGATAACAAATCACATAAAGAAGCAGACCATGACTGCTTCATCAAACTCCCAAAACAGAGAATCAAAGACTTTCCCAGATGAAGATGTATTCCTGGAATTACCAGATACAGAATACAAAAGATTATATACAGAACTCTTCAAGACACCAGGAACGAGATCAGGCAACACAGAGAAAAAGCCAAGAAACACACAGATAAAAAGTTTGAAGAAATTAAAAAGATTATTCAAGAACATAATGAAAAATTTAATAAACTGAAAGAATCCATAGAGAGACAGCAATCAGAAATTCAGGTTAACAATAAAATTACAGAGTTAGACAACGCAATAGAAAGTTAGAGGAGCACAACTGAGGAAGTGGAATGCAGACTTAGTGAGAATGAAGATAAAACACCTGGCAACAATATATTCAAAGAAAAATCAGATGAAAGAATTTTAAAAAAGGAAGAAACCTTAAGAATCATGTGGGACTCTTATCAAGAAGAACAGCTTGCGAGTGACTGGAATACCAGCACAGAGAGGGGGGATACCAGAAAATACAGAAAGCATTGTTGAAGATTTGTTGGCAGAAAACTTCCCCGATATTGTGAAAGATGAAAGCGCATCTATCCAAGATGCTCACTGAACCCCATACAAGCTAGATCCCAAAAGAAAGTCATGAAGACATATTGTCATCAAACTTGCCAAAGCCAAAGATAAAGAGAAAATTTTAAGAGCAGCCAGGGATAAGCAAAAAGTCACCTACAAAGGAGAATCAATAAGAATTAGTTCAGACTGCTCAGCAGAAACCATGCAGGCAAGAAGGCAATGGGATGACATATATAAAAAAATTGAAGGGGAAAAATTGCCAGTCAAGAATCATATATCTAGCAAAACTGTCTCTCAAATATGAAGGCAAAATTAAGACATTTACAGATAAACAGAAGCTCAGGGTATTTGCAAAAACCAAACCAAAATTACAAGAAATACTAACCATCATTCCCTGGTTAGAAAATTAATAATATAGATATAAACCCAATGCTAGAACACAGAACAGAGCAATCAGATATCAACTCAGATATGGAAATCACAAAAATAAGTCAGGATAAAAAACTGCTCAAAACAGGGAATCAGTGATGTCATTATGTAAAAGATGACATTAAATCAATAAAGAGGGACTAAATAAAGTAGGCATAGATCTTCCATATGGAGAGGAAATCAAGGCAATATAGGGAGATACAAGTTAGGTTTAAACCTAGAAAAATAGGGGTAAATATTAAGGTAACCACCAAGAAGACTAACAATCCTACGCTTCGAAATAAAAAACAAGATAAATGTAAAGACTCAGCAAAAACAAATTCAACTACAATGAAAAAGACGAACACACAATTTACAAAGAAGAACTCGGCACAAAAAAGTGGAAAAATGAAACTGTCAACGACACACAAGGCATCAAGATGAGAGCACTAAACTCATACCTATCTATAATCGTGTTGAACGTGAATGGACTAAATGCACCAATAAAGAGACAGAGAGCTGCAGAATGGACAAAAAACACAATCCAGCAATATGCTGCCTACAAGAGACACACCTTAAAGACACAAATAAACTAAAACTCAAAAAAAAAAAAAAAAACTCAAAGGATGGAAAAAATATATATCAAGCAAACAACAATCAAAAAAGAGCAGGAGTGGCTATACTAATTTCCAACAAAACAGACTTCAAACTTAAATCTACCTAAGGAAGGACACTACATAATGATTAAAGGGACAATATACCAGGAGGATATTACCCTATTAAATATTTAATCATCCAACGACAGGGCTTTAAGATACATAAGACAAATTCTAACAGCATTGAAAAGTGAGATAGATGGCTCCACAATAGTAGTAGGAGACTTCAACACACCACTTTCAGTAAAGGACAGAGCATCCAGAAAGAAGCTCAATAAAGACATAAAAAAAAAAAAACATAGAAGAGCTAAATGCCACAATTAACCAACTTGACCTCATAGACATATACAGAACACTCCACCCAACAGCATCCAAGTAAACTTTCTTTTCCAATGCACATGGAACATTCTCTAGAGTAGACCACATAGTAGGCCATAAAGCAAACCTTAACAGAAGCCAAAACATCAAAATATCACAAAGCATCTTCTCTAACCATAAAGCCATAAAACTAGAAGTCAACGGCAGAGACAACAGGGAAAAGAAATTAAACACGTGGAAACTGAACAATACTTTGCTCAAAAACGATTTGATTATAGAAAAAATTAAGCGTGGAATAAAGAAATTCATAAAATCCAACAAAAATGAAAACACTTCCTATCAGAGCCTTTGGGACACATTGAAAGCAGTGCTCAGAGGTCAACTTATAGCAATAAATGCGCACATACAAAAAGAAGAAAGGGCCAAAATCAAAGCATTAACCCGACAACTTGAACAAATAGAGAGCAGCAAAAGAAGCCCTTGGGTACCAGAAGACAGCAAATAATAAAAATTAGGGCAGAATTAAATACAGAATAGAAAACCAGTTGAAAGAGTTAACGAGACCAAAAGCTGGTTCTTTGAAAAGATCCACAAAATGGATAAACCATTGGCCAAACTGACAAAGGAAAAGAAGAGAGGAAGCAAATAACCCAAATAAGAAATGAGGTGGGTGACATCACAACTGAAATTAAAAGAATCATAGCAGAATAGTATGAAAAACTGTACTTTAACAAATTTCAAAACCTAGAGGAAATGGACAAATTTCTAGAAACACACTACCTACCTAAACTAACACAAACAGAGACAGAACAACTAAATAAACCTATAACAAAAGAAGAGATTGAAAAGTAATTTTAAAACTCCCAACAAAGAAAAGCCCTGGCCCTGATGGCTTCACTGGAGAATTCTACCAAACTTTCAGAGAAGAGTTAACACCACTACTACTAAAGGTATTTCAGAGCATAGAAAAGGACGGAATACTACCAAACTCATTCAATGAAGCCAGTATAACCCTGATACCAAAACCAGATGAAGACTCCACAAAAAAGGAAATTACAAACCAATATCCCTCATGAACTTAGATGCAAAAATCCTCAATAAAATTCTAGCCAATAGAATTCAACAACATATCAAAAAAATAATTCACCATGACCAAGCGGGATTCATACCAGGTATGCAGGGGTGGTTCAACATTAGAAAAACAATCAATGTAAACCATCACATAAATAAGACAAAAGACAAGAACCACATGATCTTATCAATTGTTGCAGAAAAGGCATTTGACAAAGTCCAACACCCATTCATGATAAAAACTCTCAGCAAAATAGGAATAGAAGGAAAATTCCTCAACATTATAAAGGGTATTTATACAAAGCCAACCGCCAACGTCATCCTCGAATGGAAAGACACTGAAACCATTCCCACTGAGAACAGGAACCAGACAAGGATGCCCTTTATCATCACTCTTATTCAACATTGTGCTGGAGGTCCTAGCCATAGCTATTAGGCTAGATAAATAAATAAAGCGCATCCAAATTGGCAAAGAAGTAAAAGTATCTCTGTTTGCAGATGACATGGTCTTATACACAGTAAAACAATTGGTCTCAACTCACATGGAGCAAAGAAGAATGAAGAACACCAAACACACAAGGTAAGTATGAGCCCAAGAGTCAGAATGGGCCACATAAATCAGACTACATCAGCCTGAAACCAGAAGAACTAGATGGCGCCCAGCTACAACCAATGACTGCCATGACAGGGAGCACAACAGAGAAACCCTGAAGGAGCAGAAGAGCAGTGGGATGCAGACTCCAATTCTAGTAAAAAGACCAGGCTTAATGGTCTGGCTGAGACCGGAGGGACCCCAGAGGTCACGGTCCCCAGACTTCTGTTAGCCCTAGACAGGAACCATTCCCGAAGCCAACTCTTCAGACAGGGATTGTACTGGTCTATAAGACAGAAAACGATACTGGTGAGGAATGGGCTTCTTGGATTAAGTGGACACATGAGACTATGTGTGCAGCTCCTGTCTGGAAGGGAGATGTGAAGGCCAAGGGGGACAGAAGCTGGCTGAATGGACACGGAAACACAGGGTGGAGAGAAAGAATGTGCTGTCTCATTAGGGGGAGAGCAACTAGGAGTGTATATAAGATTTTGTATGATAGACTGACTTGAGTTGTAAATGTTAACTTAAAGCACAATAAAAATATAAAAAGAAAAAAAAAAAGGAAACCAACCAAAATGTACTATAAAATATAAAATAGAGCTATCTCCTAGGACTGGAGTCAGACTGTCATTAGGTAATATGTCAATTTCTCAATAAATAGGCCAGTTTTTAATGTTGAAGAAGCCCTAGTGGCACAGTGGTCAAGTGTTTGGCTGCAAACCGAAAGGTCAGCAGTTCAAACCGCCCCAGTGGCTCTGCAGAAAAATGATGTGGCAGTCTGCCTCTGTAAAGATTACAGCCTTGGAAACCCTATGGGGCAGTTCTACTCTGTTGGAATCAATTCAACAGAAATGGGTTTGGTTTAGGTTTTCTTAATGCTGACAGGTGTAAAAGGGCAGTAGTGGTTAAGAGTATCATCAGTACCTGTCTAATTTCAGGGGGGTTAATGTGAATCAAGATCAGCCCAAGGCTGATCCCTGTGAGGTGGTGGTCAGACATACCTCCACTCTCCAACCTTTCGACGAATTCTGACACTAGCCATCCCCCCCCCACAGCACTCTCTCTTCTGGGTTTGAAAATTTTTTGCAAAGGTCACACAGAACCCAAAGACCATACTTACAGTTAAGTAGTTTATTAAGGAGCAGGGTACAACTCGAGATCAAGAACAACAGGCTACAACTCAGGATCAGGATCAAGAAGCATGGAGGCAAAGTCTGCTTTCTTCAGTACAGGGCAGCTCTCTCAGCAGGACAGGCCTCATCTTGACCCTTGAGGACAGGCTTCTCTCAGCCCCCTCAGGATAGGCTCCTCTTGGCCTGGCCATCTGTTGCCGCTGGCTCACTGCTGGGTCCCTTGCAGGCCTGTTGCCAGCTGGTTCTGCTGCAGGCCTTTTCCATGCCTCTCACTGTCTTCAGCATTATAGCCCTTGACCAGTGTTACAGCTCTTTTAGGAAGTTTCTTGCCACCTCTCTCTCTCTCTGCTTCTTCCTGCTGCTTCTCTTCTTGCTTCTGCCTCTGAAAAACCTCTGTGGGGCTACTGTTTAAATACACAAAATCCTTATCAATTTCTAGGCATGGCACTCCCACTGGGGCCATGAACTAACCAGTCCCCTCTATGTAGGCCACACCACAGACACTTCATTTGTATAGGTGCAGCTGGGCTACAACTCACCTCAATTCCATAGTCTACTGACCAATTCCTACAAGGTATATACCAATCACAGGGCAGGCTGTGGCCCAGGACCAGACAGAAAATATCAAAACCAAGTTGTTGGCAGCTTACCCAGGAAATGTCAATCAACCTGGACAAAAGTAACAAACCCTCTGAAGAACCAAGGCAAAAGGCCATGTAAAAGAACTCATTTCACCACAAGAGGCTTAATGTAGAGTTCTATCTTTAGTTTTCTTCTCAAGAGAACTGATTATTTCCATTGAATGAAACTATCTTATCTCTTGTATAGAAAGAGATACAATGCTTTACTTTTCTAATATTCTAAAAAGAAAGGTTTTATCACAAAGGTTATTGTCACACCAGATCTGTAGTGAAATATACTGATTAACTTTTCTATCATGCACAATGTATGTGTTCCCTAGATGTTTTCGTCTACTCCAGATAAATGCCTCTGTACCCCAAACTAAGTTTAACTTAAATTTACTGCAAGTAGAAGACTAATTTAATATTCATCTAAAAGTATTTCACTTAGGATTATATTTGTCACTGATATAAGATGACATGTAACTGATTTAATTAAATCTTAAATACAAGCACTTGTTTATTAATCTACATACATGAATTTTATTGATATAATAAACGTTATGCAAATAGAATTATTCTGAAAATATTTTTAGCTCAAGTATATCAAAACACAGTCTGAGAAATTACTCATATAATTATGGTATTTTGACTCATTAGTATCAATTTGGTTCTAAAACATGTGCCAAGCAACAATAGTATAATTATACCTAAGAACTAGTATTTGTTCCCTTTCCTCACTTACTAACAATGCCCTAACATCGCAGTGCTCGTGGCTTTCAAACGCATCTGGGGAAAGCTCCTGGTCATGGCTGTAATCATGCATCACAAAGGACTGTTTCCTCTGTAAGCGTACCCGTTGCTCAATCCTCACCAGCACATGTCCTCTAGTCCATGAAGATCCATATATTTATCATTTTTGTGCCTTTCCATAATGTTTAATTGCTGCTTGGAAGAATCACATTCACTTTTTAAATTTTTTTTTACAAAGCATATCCCGTTTGGAAATGGTAAAGTAAAAAGTTCAGTAATTCATTTACAGCTTGACTTAAAGTTATAAGAATTCTCCTCTGGTCCTGTCCATATCTTTGTCGGAACCTCATAATACTATTTATACTTCACTTTGGTGAGCCTTTCCATCTCTTCTATTGGATTGTTTAAGTCCCTGCAATGTACAAAACAGGACTAATTTTTGTATAAAAAATAGTGACCTTAAATTGCCCTTAATATGCAGGCCGTGTTTAAGAATTACTCTGTCAAAGTTGAAGTGAGAAATCATAATTTTTCTGTTTAACATTCCAAGTACTTATAATGAAATGTATCATGTTGTTACTAAACACCAAAAGAACCAAACCAAACCCACTGCCGTCGAGTCAATTCTGACTCATAGCGACCCTATAGGACAGAGTAGAACTGCCCCATAGAGTTTCCAAGGAGCGCCTGGCGGATTTGAACTGCTGACCTTTTGGTTAGCAGCCGTAGCACCTAACCACTACGCCACCAGGGTTTCCTTACTAAACACACTTCCCTATAAACTTTAAATAATGTGAAGCCATTTAAATTCATTTGTTCAACAAGCACCTATTGAACAGAATATAAGAAGCCTGATGCTGTTTGGGTGCTTAGGATATGCTGCTGATCCCTTATCCCATGATGGCATATATTATTAAAGAGCAAGAGAGATGAAAAAATGCAAATAAATGTGCGTTATGTATGACGTCAGACATTAATATACACTATGGAAATAACGAGAACGGTAAAGAACATTTGGACTCAGACATACCAACAGTCGTGAAGATGGCACAGGACCAGGTAACATTTTGTTCTGTTATATATACAGGTGCCCTGAGTTGGAGCCAACTTGGCAGCAGCTAACGAAAACAACAAAGCAGAATTAGATGTTTAGGGAATGTGAGGTATGAAGCCTTTGGGGGTTGTATTAAAATTCTGAATATTTTAGACAGAATAGGACTAATCGCAAAGGTGATATTTGAACACATATACTAAGGCTCTGAGGAGGTTAACCATGCAGGTGCCTGGGAATGGCCACTCCAGGCTGAGGAAACACCCAGTGCCAAGAGTTGCAAGTGGGAACCTGTTTGTGGTAACCAAGGACTAGTAAGGAGGCCACTGGGGCTGCACTGGGGAGAGTAAAGATTAAATCGTAGGGGTGAAGGGAGCAGACCTGATGGCCTGTGAGCCATGGAAAGGCTTTAGCTTTTACCCTCAGTAAAATGGGGGGTCACAATGGACTCAGAGTGTAAAGATCTGGCTTATATTTTAACAGAATCACTCTGGTAGCAATGTTTAGAGTAGACTGAGGGATGCAAGACAACTGTCAAGGCTAGAATTTAAGAGGCAACTGCAGTGATCCAGGCAGGAGAGAAGGCTGCTCAGATGTACATGATACCAGGGGAGACTGAGAGAAAGTGGCCAGGTATGGGGGTATTCGGAAACATTGCTGACAGGTTATGCAGACAATTTGAATGTGAAACATGAAACAAAGATAGGAATCAAGAGTGGTATCAAGGTTTTTGACCTGAGCTATTGGAAGGATGTATTTGCCATCATTATTGGGTGCCATCAACTCCATTCCAACTCATAGCGACCCTCTGTGATAGTAGAGCTGTCCCATAGGGTTTCTTAAACTGTAATCTTTACTGGAGCAGATTGCGAAGTCTTTTCTCCCGTGGAGGAGCTGGTGAGTTCGAACCACTGACCTTTCAGTTGGCAGTCTAGTGCTTAACCACTGCTCCCCCAGGGGTCCTTGGATTTGCTATTTGCTGAGATGAATAAATAAAATGATGTAAATTATTGCCTAGCGGTAGCAAGTGCTCTATCTTGGTAAGTAATAAAAGGCACCTTTTTGGAAGATTGGTCTATTTAACGAATTAAAGGCAAAATATCAGTAATCTGCATTTATATAGAACCACTGAGACTTCATTATTGTTAAAACATTTAACAGAAAATAATATGAAGAACAATAAAACAATCAAAAGCAACAACTACAACAAAAATACTCCTGAAATTTCCACCCTGTATACAATTTTAAACACCCAGCTTTCATCAAAAATTAATATATATTGAAATATTTTGAAGAAATCCTATTAAACTCCAAATACCATCAATGAAATTATTATTTTACCCTTTTAATAATTAAGAAATGACAATATTTTATCATGATTGCTTGATTTAGGGCTTATGAAATCACTGAATCAGATACAACATGTTTACTACTATCGCTTCTAGTTTATTAAAATAAGGAATGAGATGAAACCGTGTTTTAAATAGAAATTACCAGCAGTGATTTCTTGGCCACAAATGTCTCATAAAAAACTCTCGAAGTTTTAAATTCCAATCTAGAAATAGTAATAACAATTTAAATGAAAAAAAAAAACTAACAAATATGAATGAAAACCCCCAGTCTTAACGGGGAACGTCAAAAAGAGCTCTCACAGATCCTAATTTTCTTCCTAGAGCCTCTGATTTCACTCAGAGATTTAACTCTGCTTTGAATAAAAACTTACACCAAAAAATTTTGAAGCAAATTGAAAAGTCCTATTTGCAAAAATAATGCACATGTATATAAATGAACTCTAACCAGGGCGATGGGGCAGAAAGAAAAAAAGGAAAGTAAATTCCCAAGGGCTGTTATGTTTTTTTTTTCTTTCATCTCTGACATCGATATTGCATAGGACAATTATGCCAATATAAATATCTATAAGGACATTATAAAGAAAATTACAAATATAATTTCTATACATACACAATTTATATTACATATATGTGTGAATGAGTATGTTTGTGTGTATTCTGCTAGTTGACAACAGCACTGTAGTTTTAGATATCACTAAAATAGTTCTTTCCATAATGTGATCTTTATGATATCTTAATTCCAGTTTCGCTTTCTAAATGCCTAACATCTCTTAAAGAAGTTTCTAGGAAAAGCCTGCGTATCTTTACACTTCTACATAAAGCCATTTCTATGCAATCTGCAAAGCACAAACCCAGTAATTTCAAACGTGCTAGTTAAGTCTGATTTGAGCCTGCTGACTCATTCCCAGCCCAGATTTACTAGCAGATAAAAAAAAAAAATGGACGTATCTTTTTACATTTTTCATTATGTAATGGAGATCATGGCCACTTTGATACCAAGTGGTATCAAATTGTTGTTTTAATCTACAGTACAGACTCATTCAAATTAGAGACTCTGCTTTATCTGTGTACTATTGTATCTTTTCATTACAGTATTACAATTTGTATTTTCCTGTGAACTTCCCATGCATATGTGTTGCCAATTTTTCCCAGTTTCTTATTTATCATTTAACATCTTTTCTAGTTTGTGGTTTGACATTTTATATACCCATGTAAATAAAAAAAATAAAAAGTATGTATGCATGTTGTTGTTAGGTACCATCTAGTTGGTTCCAACTCATAGCGACCCTATGTACAACAGAATGAAACACTGCCCAGTCCTAAGCCATCCTTACAATCGTTGTTACGCTTGAGCTCACTGTTGTAGCCACTTCGTCAATCCACCTTGTTGAGGGTCTTCCTCTTTTCCACCAAGCATGATGCCCTTCTCCAGGGACTGATCCCTCCTGACAACATGTCCAAAGTGTGTAAGACGCAGTCTTGCCATCCTTGCCTCTAAGGAGCATTCCGGTTGTACTTCTTCTAAGATAGATTTGTTTGTCCTTTTGGCAGTCCATGGTATATTCAATAATCTTCGCCAACACCACAATTCAAAGGCGCCAATTCTTCTTCGGTCTTCCTTATTCATTGTCCAGCTTTCACATGAATATGATGTGACTGAAAATACTATGGCTTGGGTCAGGTGCACCTTAGTCTTCAAGGAGACATCTTTGCTCTTCAACACTTTAAAGAGGTCCTTTGCAGCAGATTTGCCCAATGCGATGCGTCTTTTAATTTCTTGACTGCTGCTTCCATGGCTGTTGATTGTGGATCCAGTAAAATGAAATCCTTGATGACTTCAATCTTTTCTCCATTTATCATGCTGTTGCTCATGTATTTATACATACACATTTCAATTTTTTTAATTTTATTATTCTGCTTTCAGTTTACAGTTCAAGATAATTTCTCATACAAAAGTGTATACACACATTGTTATGTGACCCAAGTTACTCTCCCTATAATGTGACAGCACACTCCTTTTAACCCCAGAATTCCCATGTCCATTCAGCCAGCTTCTGTCCCTTTCTGCTTTCTCATCTGGCCCCCGGACAGGAGCTGCCCATTTAGTCTCATGTGTCTGCTTGAGTTAAGAAGCACACTCCTCACCAGTATGATTTTATATCTTATGGTCCAGTCTAATCTTTGTCTGAAGAGCTGGCTTCGGGAATGGTTTTAGTTCTGGGTTAACAGAGAGTCCCAGGGCGGTGTCTTCTGTGGTCTCTCCAGTCTCACTCAGACCATTAAGTCTGGTCTTTTTACTAGGATTTGAGTTCTTGCACCCTACTTTTCTCCTGCTCCATCAGGGACTCTCTGTTGTGTTCCCTGTCACGGCAGTCATTGGTGGTAGCCAGACACCATCTAGTTCTTCGTCTCAGGCTGATGGAGTATCTGGTTTATACGGCCATTTCAGTCTCTTGGGCCCATATTTTCCTTCTGTATAAAAATTAAAAAAAAATTTTTTTTTTTTGGTGTTCGACATTCTCCTTTGCTTCAGGTGGGTTGGGACCAATTGACACATCTTAGGCTGCTTGCTAGCCTTTAAGACCCCAGATGCCACTCACCAAAGTGGGATGCAGAACATTTCCTTAATAAATTTTGATATGCCACTTGACCTAGATGTCCCCTGAAACCATGGTCCCCAGACCCCCACCCATGCTACACTGTCCCTTGAAATGTTTGGTTGTATTCAGGAAACTTCTTAGCTTTTAGTTTAGTCCAGTTGTGCTGACTTCCCCTGTATCGTGTGTTGTCCTTCCCTTCACCTAAGATAATTAATTGTCTACTGTCTAGTTAGTGAATACCCTTCTCCCTCCCTCTCCACCCTCATAACCATCAAAGAATGTTTTCTTCTGTTTAAACCTTTTCTTGAGTTCTTATAATAATGCTTTCATACAATATTTGTCCTTTTGCAACTAATTTCACTCAGCATAATGTCTTCCAGACTCATCCATGTTATGAGATGTTTCATGGATTCATCATTGTTCTTTATCGTTACATAGTATTCCATTGTGTGAACGTACCGTAATTTGTTTATCCATTCATCTGTTGATGGGCACCTAGGTTGTTTCCATCTTTTTGCTATGGTGAACGGTGCTGCAATGAACATAGGCGTGCATGTATCTATTCATGTGATGGCTCTTATTTTTCTAGGATATATTCCAAGAATTGGGATTGCTGGATTGGTAGTTCTATTTCTGGCTTTTTAAGGAAGCACCAAATCAATTTCCAAAGTGGTTGTACCATTTTACATTCCCACCAGCAGTGTATAAGTGTTCCAGTCTCTCCACAACCTCTTCAATATTTATTGTGTTTTTTTAATTAATGCTAGCCCTGTTGGGGTGAGAGGGTATCTCATTATAGTTTTGATTTGCTTTTCTCTAATGGCTAATGATCATGAGCATTTCCTCACGTATCTATTAGCCACCTGAATGTCTTCTTTGACGAAGTGCCTGTTCATATCCTTTGCCCATTTTTTAATTAGGTTTTCTTTTTCTTGTTGAGGTTTTACAGTATTTTGTAAATTTTAGAGATTAGACCCTGATCACATTTGTCTTAGTCAAAATTTTTTTCCCACTCTATAGGTTGTCTTTTTACTCTTTTAGTGAAGTCTTTTGATGATCATAGTGTTGGATTTTTAGGAGCTCCCAGTTATCTAGTTTCTCTTCTCGTGTTTGTGCATTGGTAGTTATGGATTGTATTCCATTTATGCCATGTATTAGGGCTCCTAGCATTGTCCCTGTTTTTTCTTCCATGACCTTTATCGTTTTAGGTTTTATATTTAGGTCTTTGATATATTTGTGTTAGTTTTTGTGCATGGTGTGAGGTATGGGTCTTGTTTCATTTTTTGCAGATGGATATCCAGTTATGCCAATACCATTTGTTAAAGAGAATTTCTTTTCCTCATTTAATGGACTTTGGGCCTTTGTCAAATATCACCTGCCCATAGGGGGATGAATTTACATCTAGATTCTCAGTTCTGTTCCACTGGTCTATGTATCTGCTGTTGTACCAATATCAGGCTGTTTTGACTACTATGATGATATACTGGGTTCTAAAATCAAGTAGTGTGACGCCTCCCACTTTGTTCTTCTTCAGTAATGCTTTACTTATCCAAGGCCTCTTCACTTTCCATATAAAGTTGGTGGTTTGTTTCTCCATCTCATTAAAAAATTCTACTGGAATTTGGATCGAGACTGCATTGTATCTGTAGATCGCTTTGGGTAGAATTGACATTTTCACAATGTTGAGTCTTTCTATTTGTGAGTAAGGTATGTTTTTCCACTTATGTAGGTCTTCTTTGGTTTCTTGTAGTAGCGTCTTGTAGTGTTCTTTGTATAAGTCTTTTACACCCCTAGTTAGATTTATTCCTAAGTATTTTATCTGCTTGGGAGTTATGATATTGATTTGGTGATTTCCTCTTTGAAGTTCTCTTTTTTGATGTAGGGGAATTTGATTTTTTCATGTTTATCTCGTATCCTGATACTTTGCTGAAATCTTCTATTAGTTCCAGTACTTCTGTTGTGGATTCTGTGGGGTTTTCTATCTATAAGACTATATCATCTACAAATAGAGATACTTTTACATCTTCCTTACCAATTGGCTGCCCTTTATTTCTGTCTCTAGCTGAATGTCTCTGACTAGGACCTCCAGCACAATGTTGAATAAGAGTGGTGATAAAGGGCATCCTTATCTGGTTCCTGTTCTCAAAGGGAATGCTTTCAGACTCTCTCCATTTAGGATGATTTTGGCTGTTGGCTTTGTATAAATTCCTTTTATAATGTTGAGGAATTTCACTTCTGTTCCTATTTTGAGAGTTTTTATCATGAACGGGTGTTGGACTTTTTCAAATGCCTTTTCTGCATCAATTGATAAGATCATGTGGTTCTTGTCTTTTGTCTTATTTATGTGATGGTTTACATTGATTGTTTTTCTAATGTTGAACCACCCCTGCATACCTGGTATGAATCCCGCTTGGTCATGGTAAATTATTTTTTTGATATGTTGTTGAATTCTCTTGGCTAGAATTTTGTTGTTTGTGGTGTCTTTACCTGGTACTGGTATCAGGGTTATGCCGGCTTCATAGAGTGAGTTTGGGAGCATTCCATTCTTTTCTATGCTCTGAAATACCTTTAGTAGTAGTGGCGTTAGTTCTTCTCTGAAAGTTTGGTAAATTCTCCAGTGAAGCTATCAGAGCCAGGGCTTATTTTTTGGGGAGTTTTTAAATTTCTTTTTCAATCTCTTCTTTTGTTATAGGTTTATTTAGTTGTTCTACCTCTGTTTGTGTTTAGGTAGGTAGTGTGTTTCTAGAAATTTGTCCATTTCCTCTAGGTTTTGAAATTTGTTAGAGTACAGTTTTTCATATTATTCTGCTATGATTCTTTTAATTTCAGTTAGGTCTGTTGTGATGTCACCCATCTCATTTCTTATTCAGGTTATTTGCTTCCTCTCCTCTTTTCCTTTTGTCAATTTGGCCAATGGTTTATCCATTTTATGGATCTTTTCAAAGAACCAGCTTTTGGTCTTGTTAACTCTTTCAACTGGTTTTCTATTCTGTATTTAATTCTGCCCTAATTTTTATTATTTACTTTCTTCTGGTACCCAAGAGCTTCTTTTGCTGTTCTTTATTTGTTCAAGTTGTAGGGTTAAGGCTTTGATTTTGGCCCTTTCTTCTTTTTGTATGTGTGCATTTATTGATATAAATTGACCTCTGAGCACCGCTTTTGCTGTGTCCCAAAGGTCCTGGCAGGATATGTTTTCATTCTCATTTGATTCTGTGAGTTTCTTTATTCTGTCCTTAATTTCTGTTATAACCCAGTAGTTTTTGAGCAAGGTGTTCAGTTCCCATGTGTTCGATTTTTTTTTCCTTACTTTTTCTGTTATTGATTTCTATTTTTATGGCTTTATGGTCAGAAAAGATGCTTTGTAATATTTCGATGCTTTGGATTCTGTTAAGGCTTGCTTTATGACCTAATGTGGTCTATTCTGGAGAATGTTCCATGTGCACTGGAAAATGAAGTATACTTGGCTGCTGTTGGGTGGAGCGTTTTGTATATGTCTATGAGGTCAGGTTGGTCAACTGTGACATTTAGATCTTCTGTGTCTTTATTGAGCTTCCTTCTGGATATTCTGTCCTTCACCGAAAGTGGTGTGTTGAAGTCTCCTACCATTATCGTGGAGCTGTCTCTCTTTTCAATGCTGTTTTGGTTTGTTTTATGTATTTTGGAGCCCTGTCATTGGGTATGTAAATATTTATTATGGTTATATCCTCCTGGTGTATTGACCCTTTAATCATTACATAATGTCCTTCCTTATCCTTTGTGATGGATTTTACTTTAAAATCTTTTTTGTCAGAAATTAATATTGCCAATCCTGCTCTTTTTTGATTGTTGTTTGCTTGATATATTTTTTTCTATCCTTTGAGTTTTAGTTTGTTTTTCTATCCTTTGAGTTTTAGTTTGTTTTTCTCTTTAAGTCTAAGATGTATCTCTTATAGGCAGTATATAGAGAGATCTCTTTTTTAATCCATTCTCCCACTCTTTGTCTCTTTATTGGTGCATTTAGTCTATTTACATTCAGCGTAATTATTGATAGGTATGAGCTTAGTGCTGTCACTTTGACGTCTTTATTTGTGTGTTGATAATTTCTTGGTCCCACTTAATTTTCTGCGCTCAGCCATTTTTCTTTATTTTCATCATTGCTGATTTTGTATTTGCTGAGTCTTTATGTTTTTCTTGTTTTTATTTTGATGTGTAGAACTGTTAGTTTCCATCATGGTTACCTTAATATTTACCCCTATTTTTCTCAGTTTAAACCAATCTTTTATTTCTTGATATCACCTTGACTTCCTCTCCATATGGAAGATATATGACTACATTTTTTAGTCCTTTTTTGTTTTAGTGTTATCGTCTTTTATGTATTGACGCCTCTGTTTCTGTATTTTCAGTGTTTTAGCTTTGATTTATTTTTGTGACGTCCCTATCTGGGTTGACATATGGTTGCTCTGTTCTGCGTTCTAGTCTTGTGTTGTGATCTGATGTTATTGATTTTCTAACTGGAGGACTCCCTTTAGTATTTCTTATAATTTTGGTTTGGTTTTTGCAAATTCCTTAAACTTCTGTTTTTCTGGAAATGCCCTAATTTCATCATCGTATTTGAGAAACAGTTTTACTAGCTTATATAATTCTTGGCTGGCAATTTTTTTCCTTCAAGGCTTTATATACATTATCCCATTGCCTTCTTGCCTACATGGTTTCTGCTGAGTAGTCTGAGCTTAGTCTTATTAACTCTCCTTTGTAGATGACTTTTCATTTATCCCTAGCTCCTCTTAAAATTATCTTTGGCTTTGTCGGGTTTGATCATAATATGTCTTGGTGACTTTCTTTTGGAATCTACCTTGTGTGGGGTTCAATGAGCATCTGGGATAGGTCTCTTCTCATCTTTCACAGTATCAGGGAAGTTTTCTGCCAACAAATCTTCGACAACTCTCTCTGTATTTTCTGTTATTCCCCCCTGTTCTGGTACTCCAATCACTCGTAGGTTATTCCTTTTGATAGAGTCCCACATAATTCTTATGGTTTCTTCATTTTCTTAATTCTTTTATATGATTTTTCCTCAAGTAAGCTGATATCAAGTGCTTTATCTTCAATCTCACTAAATTCTGACTTCCAGTGCCTCAATTTTGCTCCCATGACTTCCTATTGAGTTGTCTAATTCTGAAATTTTATTGTTAATCTTCTGGATTTCTGTTTGCTGTCTCTTTGAGGCTCTGGCAGCCTGTTAAATTTGTCATTATGCTCTTCGATAATCTTCTTAAGCTCCTCTATTGCTTTGTCTGTATGTTCCTTGGCTTGTTCTGTGTGTTGGCCAATCTCCTTCTTGATCTCTGTATATTGATCTTTTATATCCTACCTCTGGTTTTTTTTTTGTTGTTGTTGTTGTTCTGGTTAATTCTAGGAAGTTCTCTTCATCCAGATGATTTCTTGATTCTTTGTTTTGGTCACTTGCTGAAGCCATCATGGTCTGCCTGTTTATGTGATTTGATATTGTCTTTTGTCTCTGAGCCATCAATAAGTTATTTTTTTTTTTTAATGTTTGCTTACTGTGTCCTAGATTCTTGTTTTGTCTCGATATGCCCAAAGAGGCTGCTCACGTGAGCTAGTTTGATTATTGGTGCCTTTCAAGCTTTAACGTTCTGTCACCAGGTGGTTAGATCTGTTACTAGGTATGTGAGCCCAGGAGTCTGTTTACTTTTCTTGTATGGATTCAGCTCTGGTGTCCAGGTAGTTGGTCACCACATGTATGGTGTAGGCTCTCACAGTCCTAGATAGGCAGGGGTGATGAGTGTAGGCACAGGTATCTGGGTGCAGTAGGGAGTCATGCACTGAGCAAGGCAGGGGGCTGACAGCTTCCCCTGAGTATCTGGGAGGAAAGTGTGTCCCTGTTCTCTAGAGCACGTAGGTGGGTGGGTTTTGCAGCTGGACTATGGGCACCCAGTGCTGTTGGCTGTAAGGACTGGGAGGCACAACTTATTCTTGGCCTGTCATGGGTGGCTAGGTGCTGTGGGTGGAGCCACCAGTCCTCAGGCCCCTGATATGGGTAGGTAATGACTCTGCTTAATGGGGAAAGCAGTGTCAAATGTCATGAACCTACCACTCCACCATATAGCTGATATAGTTGAAGTTAGGCTTCAGATATATACTCCATCCTACTGTGCTAATGAAGGCCTATGCCATTGAAATGGGCCACAGAGTGCAGGGGTGAAAGGCATTCAAAGTCCATGGACCCCTTACGTCTGTGCTTAGGCAAATGAGCTGTGCCTGCCCTGAGTTCCTGGCTTAGAGGAGCTGGCAGATTATTTTTTCCCTGTTAATTTGTTCCCTCTCCAAGTCCAGGAGAATGGCTCCAGGCACATTACAGGTCCTACTTCTGGTCCAGGGGACATGGTAATCTCTGAAGCCAGCCCAGGTGCAGAGCAGGGAGGAGGCAGGTAAATGGGAGAGAAGTTTTTCCCAAAGCAGTGTTTTTTGCTCCGTATGGTAGGTTAGACACACGTACTTGTCTTTCACCTATCAAGCGCCACTTCTCACTGATTCTGGAGGTTTGAGCCAACTCTCTGCTGCTGGGCTCTCTCCCGATGTGTAAAATGCATCCCGAGCACCACTGCTTGCCTCACAGCTTGCTCCAGCCAATCTGGCCTGCAGGGTACCGGTTCCTGCTGGGTCAGGTCTGGCAATTTCTCACTGCTTCTGAACTACCTCTCCCTCCCCCTGGCACTCAGTCCAATTTCTCAACTTTGCCTTTGATGTTCAGGGCTCCTAGATTGTTGTATATAATCGATTCTCTCATTTTTTTGGGTCTTTGTTGTAAGATGGACCACAGGAAGCGTCTAACTACTCCACCATCTTGGCCCCACCTTTTATTTCAATTTTTTAATATTTTGTGTAACTTTATATTCTTCTGAGTATGGACTTTAATACATTCCATAGGATTTTGAGCAGATCTAAATTTGTAAACCAGTTATGTAATAATCAATATTGTTTTTGTAGTTTGCATATGTCTACCTTGAAATGATTCTAAATAGGTGTTGAATTGGAGAAGAAACAAAAGCCCTGATTTCTTGAAGAAATCAACTTTTAAAAGTGTTAACATTTCACTTTGTGTTTTACATTAGAAAATCTGTTGCATAAAGAATTAAATCCAAATCTTAAAAATGTACATAAATATCCTAAAAATAAAAACAGTAAATTGCCCTCTGACACAGTGAAGATCAAAATGTACTGCAAAGTGGAAAGGATATGAAGCTGAACCTCAGATCTACTAATTATGTATTACTGAGCAAATCACATAACCTCTCTGGTCTTTAGTTTTCTCACTTATAAAACAAGAGAGTAGGACTGTCTTACTGCTTTCCAATCAATGTTTGGAAGAGCCTGTATAGCTTATAAAAGCACTGAATGTTAAAAGTATTTTGAAGCAAAAAATAAACTTTGTATTCAACCATAGCTATCACTGAAACCTCATAGTTTAACACTTAGACAGGTGAGAACAAACCAAACTTCAAAGAAAAGTGTTAAGTCTCCTTTTCCTCTCAGTATAAGCCAACCGCAAGTAAAAATGCTGTTAGTGTGCTTGTGTCCACAAGTATAAAGTGGTATGACCATATTAAAATCATGTTTTAAATTGCCCACCTGGGTGACAGTCTAAAAAGGCCTTTGTTGATGTAATTATTTATATAAAGGAACAGATTGGCTTTGCTGGATCCACTGACTTCTAAACTCCATCTCTACATTTCAAGGCTGCCTTGATTAAGATATAGGAAGGAGTTGAGTTTATTCAAGCTGGATTAATGAAATGTTGGCTTGAAAGGAGCATTTATCACACAACATTTAGTACTTCCTTGCTTATTTTTTTCCAGTTTTTTTTCTTTCATCCTTGCATTTAATATATGATTATTTTACAGAAAACATTTACGCAGAATGTTTCAGAACCACACATGTGGCCATTTTATACAGGTTGCAATATTTTATGGTTTCATTATCTCTTAGCCTGTTTTTTTTTTGTTTGTTTGTTTTTAGAGAGAAAAATATATGTATCACCACCATTATAAGCCTTGGAGGCTTTAGCACACTATTGAGATCAAAGTGTTATGCTTGCAGAAAACCTGATTCCAACAAATGGAGTGCTTTGACTTTTCCTTTCTACTGAGCTTTATACATTTTTTTTCCTCCTGTAGTGTTCTGAAGCAGTGACAAAGAATCATGCCACTGCATTCAGCTTGGCAAATAAATTAACAGAAATTACAGATACTTCATCTAGAAATATCACCTGAGGGGAAAAAAAAATTAAACCTTTGCTGGCTAGTGTCGCACAATGAGCCATAAGAATTGAATCAGTATTATTACTTTACATTTGACAAGCACAGTATTGTGCTATCCCTCAGAGAGGAACTATCTGTAAACTTCTTTGAACATAGTTACCTCTGTATTCATTATTTACTGACACCTATTATGTACCTCAGTAATATTGCATAAACACCACTGTGCCTGAACATACATCATGTGCCTTGTTTAAACTCTTATGCTTGAGACATTAGCAATGTTGTTTAAACATTTGCTTTTGGGAACTGAGTGGCTTAAGAGTGACCTCATTGGGATCTAAAGGTAGTAAACGAGTTGCTATCCAGTTGACTCCAACTCATAGTGACCCCTTGCACATCTCAGCAAAACTGGGCTCCATGGAGTTTTCAAAGACTGATATTTTGGAAGGAGATCACAGACTTTTCTTCCCAGGTACCTCTGGGTAGAGTTAAACCTCTAACCTTTTGGTTAGGAGCTGAGCATGTTAAACATTTGCACCACCCAAAGGTACCCTAAATGTACTACAAACAGCTGCATATAGTCAGGACCCAGTCTCATCTTTGGACAAAATACATTGTGTTTACCTTATAAATGTTCTGCAGTCTAATTTCACTGATCACATGGACAGCACCCCAAATGATCTCCAATGTCTCCATCAACTGGGGCAGCTCACAAATCACTGTTGACACGCTGCTTCAAATTCTAAATGTTATGAATCAACTCATAACTAAGAAAACCTTTCAATATACAGTCTCTTCTTGAGAACATGTACTATAATAGTTGTGAAAAACTGATACTTCTGTATTGTTATTATGCAGGATATTTGCTTATGCGCAGTTTTCGTATTTCTATCACACTTCGGTTTGCGAGGAAACCCTACTGGCGTAGTGGTTAAGAGCTATGGCTGCTAACCAAAAGGACAGCAGTTTGAATACACCAGGCATTCCTTGGAAACCATTACGGGCAGTTCTACCCTGTAGGTAGGGTCACTATGAGTCAGAATCTACTCGACAGCAATGGGTTTGTTTTTATTTTTTGGTTTGCAAATAAAAACATGAGATGGAGAAAGGAGGGTAGAAGATACCAAGATCATTTTGTGCCTTGGCTTCAATAGTGAAAGTTTATGAGATTGTAGGTTACCACTGATTATGTGAGGTTCAGGGAGTACTTGGGCATTAGTCTAGCTATATGTTCAATTACCATAAAAAAAATGTTCAATTACCATAGATAGTAATAAACCACGTTTATATGCTACTCTGAAATAATGGAAAACCTTTTAAATCTGGGTTAGCTTGAAAATTGCACATATTTACTTAGGTTCCTGCTGTGTAACTTTCCAGTGGTTCTTTTATAAATTATTAATAAATTCTGCATAGTCAGACAATATCTGTGTAAGTAAATCTAAATTCCTGTGGTTTAACACTTTCACTATTTTAATAAATGTTCTTCTCTATCTTACTCCCATTAAGAGGCCCAAATTTCAGATTAAATAAGAGAAATGCTACAGGAATTAATTTCCTTTTATATGGTATATCTTTTTTTTATCGGTCGGGGTTCTCTAGAGAAACAGAACCAATATGATATTTTATATATATAAAGAGATTTATTTTAAGGAATTGGCTCACTGTAGGGACTGACAAGTTCAAAATCCATATGGTACACTGGCTGGCTGGCAACACTCAGGCAGTAGTTGATACGACAGTCTTGTGGCAGTCTTTCCTGCTCCAGGAAAACTCAGTTTTTGCTCTTAAAGCCCTTCAGGTGATTAGAGGAGGCCCACTCACATTATCAAGGGTAATCTCCTTTACTTAAAGTCCACTGTTTATAGATGTTAACCACATCTACAAAATACCTTCATAGCAACACCTAGATTAGTTTCATTAAATAACTGGCCTAGCCAAGTTGACACATAAAACTAACCATCACATGACAACATGCTAATTTCTTAGACATAGACATGGACATAGACATAGACGTAGATATGGTTAGGCATTCACATGTATATACACACAGTTCAGGTGAGCATTTGAGTCATTTTTAAACTAAAGGAGATACAGTTCCTATCACTCTTAGCTAAACTTTGAAAGTTACTCTCTTAGTTGCCATTGTTCTTCCATTTCCTTTCTGTACTGGCTGAAAATGTCAAGACTCCGGAAGGACTCAGAACATGCCCCTCCGTTCCCTTCAGAATCTTTATTGATCACGTTGTCTTTACTGTGTTTTATTTAACCTCTTGAATGAACTGGAGAGATTAAACCAAGCAGGAAACTGAAACTAAATTGCCAAATTAAGCTAAAATTTGGAGCCCCGTGCCTGCGTAAATATATATATATTTTTTGTAACAGTAAATTTGAACTCTCAACAACAAAAAATAAAAGGCTGCTTTAAAAAAAAAAAAAACTGCTTTTTAAAAACCTGTTCTTAAATAGTATGCTTTTGCATCCTTAAACATTTATTTCCTTCAAATACATCAAAGATATCATTCATACAAAGCCTTATATGATCCTTAATCATGAGACACAACAGACTTATTGAATCTGAATAAGTTCTGTGGTTTTATTCATTATAAAACGCTATGCTCTGCTTTTCTTTAAAAAAAAAAATCCTTTCAGTGTAACTTTGGCTTATGAATATTATAATAGTTCTTTTCTATTCACATTCAGTGAACTGAGACAACCTTCACTCTAGTATTTGGACTCTTCTTCCATGAGTTTGTCTTATTGGAATGCATATTCAACAGTTTTAAGGCCTGTGAAGAAAAAGCAATGTGGACAACTCATGACCTTTATGGGCACTTTGGTTTTTGTTTTTCTTTTTTAATATATCTTGGGCCCAAATTTTCATATCTTCCCTTTTCAAAGAAAGGTTAAATATGTTTCATGATCAGAGTAGCTAAAGCTACTATCTTTCTCACCAGGGAAGTTTCATTCTGGCATATGACATTCATAATAACTATCTTCCTCATTTAACAATCTATTCATTATTGCCAGTTGGCTTATATAACCCTTTGCCTTCATAATCTTCCAAATGTTTTATCTAGAAAATATTAGGGTTTTTTTTTTTTTCCAAATCAATGAATAAAAAATTAATGCTATTTTTTTGAATTAAACATCTGAACTTAGAAATCATGAATCTGGGAATATTCAAATGTTAGAAAGTATTATTAAGTCTAAGTTAAACAAGGTTAAGAACTTTTATTATTTTTGGAGAAATCTTTCCTTATGTCCTTACTGCCATTTGATAGCAATGTATATAACTGATAAGTGTAAAGTTAGATAAAAGGAGCTGATAGCCAATCAACCAGGTTTTATTGGGGCAAAATATTTCTAGTTGAGAAAAACAAGTAAAAAATAGGAATAGGGTTAGTGTTGAAACACCATCAAAAAAGCCTCCAAAAAGCTCAGTCCCAGATGTTGTCACCAAGTAATTATATTAGATATTTAAAGACTACATAATTGTAGTGCCATTTAAATGCTGTTTATCATGCAAGCATAACATTGATCCCAAATCCTGATAATTATTGCATCTAAAAGAAAATTATAGACTAATCTCATTTATGAATATTGATGTGAAATTTCTAAGAAATACTTATCCAACAGAATTCATAAGAACATTGAAAATTAATATAGCATGACCAAGTTGGATTTACCCAGGAGTGGAAGGATTTTTCAGTAATAAAAAAAATTATTGATATAATTTAATATGTTAATAGACCTAGAGAAAAAAAATCATATCATCATCTCCACAGGGACAGAAAACACATTGGATAAAATTCAACATCTATTTGTGGTTAAAAAATAAAACAAAAACTTCAAAAAAAAAAATAGGAATTGATAGCTACCTCAAATGCCCATATCTCACTTAACACTAGAAAACACTAGACACTTTCCCATCAAAGTCAGGATTAAGAAACTGACCCCCATTATATCTACTACTATCTAAAATTTTATATGGGATTTTAGCCAAAGCAATTGGACAAGAAAAGGTAATCAGTTACATAAGAATTAAAAAGGAGGAAATAGAACTTATCTATTTGCATTTTTATACTGTTATGTATCAAGAATGGAAAAACTACTGTAAAAATTCACTAAAAATTTATAAAATTAAGATAAAATATATATACACAAACAAGACTCCACAACACAAACAAAAACAATTTTAGAAGATATAATGGAAAGAAGACCAAATTTACAAAAGAAAACAACAAAACCGTAAAACACCTAAATGGAACCTTAACCAGAAATAGTTAAACTTATAGGAGAAAATTATATAACACTTCCGAAAGATACAAAATTTAATTAAAAAAATTGAAAGACATACTGTGTTCTTGAGTAGAGAGGCACGCTTAGACTTGTTAGCTCCTGTCGAGTCGGCCCCTGACTCATGGTGACCCCATGCACAAGATTAGACCATTGTGATCCATATCATTTTCAGGGACTGATTTTTCAGGAGAAGATGGCCAGGACTTTCTTCCTACCACTTATAATAGATGTGAGTTAATATAGAAATTAAAACAAATTTGCATAATTCCATAACAGTACAACACGAACAAAAACCTCAGGCTTTTTCTGGAGATAGATAAGCTAATTTTTTAAAGTTTATTGGTTAACACAAACAAGTAAGAATAGTTGGAAAAATGCTGAAAAACACAATCTATGGTTCCAGTTGCAGCTATGATGTAGTTATATGAAACAAACATAGCCTCCCTCACTATGAACAACTACAAAAATTGATAAAACATATGCAACAAATATTTTCAGACCTCACAAGAGTTGTGCAAAACCCCAAAACCGAACCCACTGCTGTTGAGTTGATTCCAACTACAGCAACCCATACGACAGAAGAAAACTGCCCCATAGGGTTTCCAAGGCTGTAAATCTTTATGGAAGCAGACTGCCACATCTTTCTCCAACGGAGCATGTGGTGGGTTTTAACTACTGACCCTTCGGTTAGCAGCTGAGTGCTTTAGCCACTGTGCCACCAAGGCTCCTAATAAGTTGTACAGGACTATGACATCTTGAGAATTGGTAGTTACTGACTTATAATGTATTAAAGTTACAGTGAACCACACCTACGACCATCAGCATATCTGGAACATTGCATCTAACTGGGAGGAAATTATAGGAAATCGCTGAGCTATGTGAACACGTTCCAAGCATTTGATTAGGAAAATATGAGGAAGAGATGGGTGGGAAAATCGTCCATATGGCAAGAATGCTGAATTTAGAACTCGCTATCACTGTTGTGGAACAGCTCATAGATCATGAAGAAGGGGAATTGACAGATCAGGACTTAATGGATTTTTAAGAGGAAAGAAATGCTGGAGAAGAAGTAATGAGGAAGAGAAATGAAAGAAGTTGTCAAAAATTTTTACAGTGAAAGAATTAACTGGAATTTCTTTCTAATCTAAATTGGGGTTTCAGTTGATTGAAAATATGGACCCAAAGGCTAATGGCTATGATAAAGTTGATAGGCAGATCTGGGAACCAGTTAAATATTACCATGGGATACATGGAAAAAAGAGAGAGAGAAAAAAAAATACCATACAGACAACTCACACTAATCTCCTGACTAGAAATGCCATCCAGATGATCCAGAACATTCCACGAGTGGAGTTATTACCTCAACTGATGAAATACCAAAGTCATCCAACTCTTCATCCTCAGAGTAAATTTTTATGATTTCTGTATTTTTTTATGTATGCATATATGAATGCATATATGTACTATTTCAAGAGGTAGCGTGTGATCAAGAACTAATGGTATTAAAGGAAGAAGTCCAAGCTTCACTGAAGGCACTGGTGAAAAACAAGTCTCTGGGTATTGAAGGAATACCAATCGAGGTGTTTCAACAAACGGATGCAATGTTGGAAGCACCCATTTGTACATACCACGAAATCTGAAGGATAGCTACCTGGCCATATGACTGGAAGAGATCCATGTTTGTGCCCATTCCAAAGAAAAGTGATCCAACAGAATATGGAAGTTATTGAACAATATCATTAATATCACACACAAGTAAAATTTTGCTGAAGATCATTGCAGCAGTACATGGACAGGGAACTGCCAGAAATTCAAGCCAGATTCAGAAGACGATGTGGAACAAGGGGTATCACTGATGATGTCAGATGGATCCTGGCTGAAAGCATAGAATACCAGAAAGATATTCCCCTGTGTTTTACTGACTATGCAGAGGCATTCGACTGTGTGGATCATAACAATTTATGGATAACATTAGGAAGAACAGGAATTCCAGAACACTTAATTGTGCTCATGAGGAACCTGTACATAGACCAAAGGGTAATCGTTTGAAGTGAACAAGGGAATACTGTGTGGTTTAAAGTCAGGAAAGGTTTATATCAGAGTTGTATCCTTTCATCATACTTATTAAACCTGTATGCTGAGCAAATAATTCAAGAAGCTGGACTATATGAAGAATGGGGCATCAAGATTGGAGGAAGACTCCTTAACAACCTGCAATATGCAGCTGACACAACCTTGCTTGCTGAAAGTGAAGAGGAATTGAAGCACTTACTGAAGAGGATCAAAGAACACAGCCTTCAATATGGATTGTACCTCAATATAAAGAAAACAAAAATCCTCATAATTGGACCAAGAGGCAATATCATGATAAATGGAGAAAAGACTGAAATTGTCAAGTATTTCATTTTACTTGGACACGTGATCAACACCCATGGAAAGCAGCAGTCAAGAAATCAAATGGCATATTGCACTGGGTAAATCTGATGCAAAAGACCTCTCTGAAGTATTAAAAAGCAAAGATGTCACTTTAAAGACTGAGAGGTTTATCTGACCCAAGCTATGGTGTTTTCAGTAGCCTTATGTGCATGTGAAAGCTGGACAACGAATAAGGAAGACTGAAGAAGAATTGATGCCTTTGAATTATGGTGTTGGTGAAGAATATTGAAGATACCATGGACTACCAGAAGAATGAACAAATCTGTCTTGGGAGAAGTACAGCCAGAATGTCCCTTAGAAGCAAAGAGGGCAAGACTTTGTCTCACACACTTTGGACATGTTATCAGGAAGGACCAGTCCCTGGAGAAGGACATCATTCTTGGTAAGGTAGAGGGTCATGGAAAAAGAGGAAGACCCTCAACGTGATGGATTGACACAGTGGCTTAAACAGTGGGCTCAAGCATAGCAATGATTGTGTGGATGATGCAAGACGGGGCAGTGTTTCATTCTGTTGTCATTGTGAGCTGGAACTGACTCGACACACCTAACAACAACATATATGTATTAAAATGTATCTGCAAGTTGTATGTAACGTTTTAACCCCCAAAGTCAAAAATTGGATTTATAAAGAAACTGATAATAAAAGGCAATAATAAATGAAAACACACACAAAAAAATGAGGTATTCAACTTACATCAGAACTGACTTATGATGTTGTCAGAACAGAACCCTGTCATAAGTCAAGGACTACCTGTAAAGGTGATAATTAAAGCTCGTCCTAGCCGGTCCTACAGTTATATCAACTTTCTGTTTGAAGGCAATTTCTAGACCACAGGTGTGGAAAAACAAGAAAGAGGCACCTATAGATTGCAAGTAGCTTAAGTGAAATATACAGGAGTTTCTCTTATTTGTATCCCGACTTTTTGTGTCTTCATGAGACAATTAGGGAAATTTTAAAACTGATGAGATATTTGATGGTATTGAGGAATAATTGTTAGCTTATGCTATATGTGAAAATGACGTTCTTATCCTTTAGAGGCATATGCTGACATACCCCTTGATAAAATTATATTAAGGATTTTAAATAAACTTTTTATTCTTGCAGTTTTAGATTTACAGAGAAACCGTGAAGATGTGTTGAGAGCCCCTCTAGATCCCACACTTAATTTCCTCTATTATTAACATTTTACATTACTCAGGTATATTTGTCACAATTAATGAACTAATATTGATATATTATTATAAACTAAAAATTGATATTATATTCAGAGTTCCTTAGTTTTAACCTGTTGATCTTTTTCTGTTCCAGAATCCTATCTAGGATACCACATTTAGTCATCGTGTCTCCTTAGGTTCTTCTTGGCTATGACAGTTTCTCAGACTTTCCTTGTTTTTGAGAATGTTAATGATTTTTAAAAAGTAATTGAGAGCAAAGGTGAAGGTATACTTGAAACAAGATCATTTCTGAGCCGATTTTTGCATTGCATAATCGTTTCATAGAAATTCATTGTACGTACCACAATCTCCATTTTCATTTGTTTTACACTTCTTATGATTAAAAGGTAGAAAACAAACACTATCTTCCCCTTTTTCTTATCTTTTAAGTTTCCCACCTAGGAGCCCCGGTTGTGCATTGGTTAAGTGCTCAGCTGCTAACTGAAAAGTTGGCAGTTCAACTCCACCAGCAACTCTGTGGGAGAAAAGACCTAGAGAACTGCTCCCATAAAGATTATAGCATTGGAAACTCTGTGGGGCACTTTTACTCTGTCACATGGGGTCGCTATGAGTCAACACTGACTAGAGGGTACATAACAACAAAAAACAATGTTGGCTGGCTGACAGTATATAAAGTTTCAGACTAAGGTGTATAGGGCATTAACTGCATGACCACATAAAGAGAAGGTTGTCTCCTTCAAAGCGTATTTAGAATTTTTGAGTTGTTTCCATCATCATTCTCCTCTCCTGTTTGATTCAGAGTGGACCCACAGCAAGCCAAATGAAAAGGATTTGTATCTTGATTACATTATAACCTACTGAGAAAACCTCATTTGACGCAGTGGAATAGAGCATGTTCTTCGAACCCAGATTTGAGTAACTTAGCAAATGTTTTAACCTCACTAAAGCTCAGTTGCCTTATACTAAAACTACAGTCATTATACAGATAGAACAGGGCTAACCTTAGATTTCAATGAGATGAAGCATGCAGCAACACAGTACATTTATAATAATTATATCTAACATTTGTTGGATGATTATTTTGCATAAGACACTATGTTTATTGAATTGTATGTTGTTGTTAGGTGCCATCAAGTCGGCTCTGACTCATAGCAACTCTATGTACAACAGAACAAAGCACTGTCTGGCCCTGCGCCATCCTCACATTCATTGCCGTGCTTAAGCCTATTGTTGCAGCCACTGTGTCAGTCCATCTCATTGAGGGTCTCCTTCTTCTGGGACAGGTCCTCCTGATAACATGTCCAAAGTATGTGGGACAAACGAAGTCTCACCATCCTTACTTCTAAGGAGCATTCTGGTTTTACTTCTTCCAAAACTGATTTGTTCATTCTTCTGGCAGTCCATGATATATTCGGTATTCTTCACCAACACCATAATTCAAAGGCATCAATTCTTCTTCAGTCCTCCTTATTCATTGTCTAGCTTTTACATGCACGTGGGGCGACTGAAAATACCATGGCTTGAGTCAGGCACACCTTAGTACTTAAAGTGACATCATTGCTTTTTAACACTTTAGAGAGGTCTTTTGCAGCAGATTTTCCCAATGCAATACATCACTTGATTTCTTGACTGTTGCTTCTGTGGGCATTGATTGTGAATCTAAGTAAAATGAAGTCTTTGACAATTTCAATCTTTTCTCCTTTTACCGTGATGTCACTTATTGGTCCGTCAAGGATTTTTGTTTTCTTTATGTTGAAGTGTAATCCATACTGAAGGCTGTAGCCCTTGATCTTCATCAGTATGTGCTTCAAGTCCTCTTCACTTATAGCAAGCAAGGCTCTGTCATCTGTGTAACACAGGTTGTTAACAACTCTTCCTTCAATCCTGATGTCCAGTTCTCCTTCTAATAGTTGAGCTTCTCTGATTATTTGCTCAGCATACAGATTGAATAAATATGGTGAAAGTATACAACCCCGATACATACCTTTCCTGCTACCATTTTTGAATTATCTTCAGCAAAATTTTATTTGCATGTGATATTAATGATATTGTTTGATATTTCTACATTCTGTTCAATCACCTTTCTTTGGAGTGGGTACAAATATGGATCTCTTCTAGTCAGGGCCAGGTAGCTCTTTTCCAAAGTTCTTGGCATAGGGGAGTGAACACTTCCAGTGCTGCATCCATTTGCTGAAACGTCTCAGGTGGTATTCCATCAATTCCTGGAGCCTTGTTTCCGATAATGCCTTCAGTGCAGCTTGGACCTCTCCCTTCAGTACCATGGATTCTTGATCATATGCTACCTCCAGAAATGGTTGAAGGTCGATCCATTCTTTTTGGTAAAGTGTCTCTGTGTATTCCTCCCACCTTTTTTTGATGCTTCCCACATCATTTAATATTTTTGCTATAGAATCCTTCAATATTGCAACTCGATTCTTGAATTTTTTCTTCAGTTCTTTCAGCTTGAGAAATGCTGAGCGTGTTCTTCCCTTTTGGTTTTCTATCTCCAGGTTTTTTGCACATTTCATTGTAATACTTTGTCTTCTTAAGCTGCCCTTTGAAATCTTCTGTTTGGCTCTTCTACTTCATCTGGTTTTCAGTCATTAGTGTTCAGTGTGTCAAATCTATTCTTGAGATGGTCTCTAAATTCAAGTGGGATATACTCAAGGTCGTACTTTGGCTCTTGTGGACTTGCCCTAATTTTCTTCACCTTCAACTTGAACTTGGATATGAGCAACTGATGGTCAGTTCCACAGTCCTCCCCTGGCCTTGTTCTGACTAATGATATTGAGCTTTTCCATCATCTTTCTCCACTGATGTAATCAATTTGACTCCTGCGTATTCTTTCTGGTGAGGTCCATGTATATAGTCACCATTATGTTGGTGAAAAAAGGTATTCCCAATGAAGAAGTTGTTGGTCTTGCAAAATCCTATCATGTGATCTCCAGTGTCATTTCTATTGCCAAGGCCATATTTTCCAACTACTGATTCTTTGTTTCCAACTTTTGCTTTCCAATCACCAGTAATTATCAATGTATCTTGATCGCATGTTTGATGAATTTCAGACTGCAGGACTTGGTAAAAATCTTCAATTTCTGAGCGACTAGGATTCTTACTGACAAAAGAATAAAAGGAAAAAAAGAACATAGCATATGGTCTCAGACTGGATTCCCTGGAAATAGACTCTGAGGACTTATAGTTGTACACAGGAGGCAGTATGCTGGGTGTCTTAGTTTCCTAGTGCTCCCCAAACAGAAATACCACAAGTTTTGGCTTTAAAGACCAGAAATTTATTTTCTCATACACAGTTCAGGAGGCTAGAAGTTTGAATTCAGGACTCTGGATCTAAGAGGCTTTTTCTGTCAGCTGTGGGGGAAGATCCATGTCTCTGCCAGCATTCCTTGGTTCCCTAGTGATCTTCACATGGCATCTATCTTTCCCTATTTGTGCTTGCTCATCTCTGTGTCTACGCTGCTCCTTATAACTCTGAAGTGATTAGGTTTATGACACACACAACACTGATATGGTTAAGAGCTCATCTGCTAACCAAAGGTTGACAGTTTGAATCCACCACCCACTCCTTGGAAACCCTACAGGGCAGCTCTACTCTGTCCTATAGGGTCACTATGAGTCAGAATCGACTTAATGGTGATGGATTTGGTTTTTTTCCCTACATTAATATAGCCTCATTAACATAACAAAGAAAACTCTATTCCCAAATGGGATTACATCTACATGTTACAGGTGTTAGGATTCCAACACAAATTTTAGCAGACATAATTCAACCTGTAACATTGGGCTTTTGTTTCTCCTCTTCAGCCAGTTATTTTCTACAGGTAGCACTAGGGATCGAGACTTAAGCCTGAGGAGGCAGTATCCATTGAGAGGTCCAGCTGTGAACTGCCACAGCCTATGTCCCCAGCAGCTGCAGTGTGAGTATGTTGGCCCTGAAGTGAGCATCTGGGCAAACACCCTTATATCCACCACAACCACTGTGTAGTCCCTCAGCTTCTGTAACTCATAACCAAGAATAAGTCAACATTTCCCTTGAAGACTTTCCATATCCTCCTAAGACTATGTGGCACAGTGGTTAAGTGGCTGCTCACTGAAAGGTCAGGAGTTTGAACCCACCAGCCGCTCCATAGAAGAAACATGTAGCAGTCTGCTTCCATAAAGATTAAGGCCTTGGAAACCCTATGGGGCAGTTCTACTCTGTCCTACAGGCTTGATACGAGTCAGAATCTACTAGATGGCAACAGGTTTGGGTTTGGTTTTGGAAGACTATCTACAGTGAATTTTGTACTCCTGCTAAATGAAAATAGGATTATATAGAGGAATCACTTATCGTCATCGACAGGTCTACACATTTCCTGTAAGAGGAAAACTTCCATGAAATTCCAGGCTGGAGATTGTCTTGAAGTGTATCTTCTTTGCAGTGACTTGATCTCATCTTTTATCCACTCCACTAGCTGAGCCCACCACTCTAGGTATGATGGCCTTAGAATTTTTAGCTAAAGTCTCTTCTTCGGCCTTACAGGTGATTTATGTGGGTAGACTTTTTTATATGAACATATTGAAGAACTGTCAGATAGTGTTGATTAAGTACCCAGGCTTAAGAGGCAAAATGCCAAGGCTGAAAACAAGATGTTAAAGCATACCATCTTGGAGTCTGTCAGCAATTTACCAACTTCTCTGTGATTTAGTTTAGTTTCCTAATCACTAAGACAGGAATGCTGTTAATAGTAATAATAATGAAAATCGTACCTACCTCATAATGTTGTTTCAAATATTCTATGAAATTAATCTATATAAGGCACTTAGGAAAGAAGTCTGGAACATGGTAAACATAAAACAAATATTAGTTTCTAAAATACTGTATGTAGATATCCTATCCATGTGCATTGTAGTATAATTATTCTAAAAATAACTTTATAATATTTGCACATAGCAAACCACAGTCATGGCATCCCTGGGATGCAGAAATGGTTAAGCATTTGGCTGCTAACCGAATGATTGGAGGTTTGAGTCCATTCAGAAGTACCTCAGAAGGAAGGCCTGAGAATCTTCTTCCAAAAGGTCACAGCCTTGAAGACCCTACGGAGCACTGTTCTGACATACATGAGGTTCCCATAAGTCAGAACTGACTTGAGGGCAATTTGTTTTATTTTTTAAACCAGTCTTAATGTATTTTACAGCACTTTACTGAAGGTAGAATCACCATTTAGATTCAAAAGATTAAAAGATGGAGTCTCATCTAAGTGAGGATTCGTCCTCAAACTCCTCTGTACCCATTACACTAAGGTAGGAATCATTCGAGGTGGAGTTGGGGTCTGAGAGCTCAAAAGAGGGCATTAGCCTGGAAGGCTGGGAGGTCAGGTAAAGATTGAAGAAAGAGGTAAAAATTAAGGGTCAAAGCCCTGGAATGGGAGACTTGAAAGAGGCATAGTGAACACTTTCAGGAGCCTGATAGATTACTGGCAGGACTGTGGAGAGTGATGCACATTCAAAATGGTGTGGCGGGCTGCCATCTCTGAGTGGGTCACCGCCGTTTCCCACTCTGCAAAATCCGACGGGCTAGAGATTTAGTTGCTATGTGGTGTGTACATGGCCCTTATCTTTTAACAGGCAGATTAAGTTTCTACCAGAGCTTTGATCTGTAATTTTTCCCATTCCAGTTCACCCAAATTCTAAACATTCGGGTCTTTTTCAGCGTCACTTCCTCAGCCATGACTGAACTGGGAAGAACCAATTCAAAGCCCTGATAAGAAATTAATCTTATTTAGGAAAGTAGGTAGGAAAATAGCTACTTATTTTTAAACAGATACACATTTTTACAGTGATAAAAACGTGCTGCAGTTAAAAAATATTTTCACATATATTTGCTTTTTGATAATGCAAATACCAGATTAAAAGCATAAAAGAGTCTATTGAAATAGTCATACATATTTTTCCACAAATAGTATCATCTCAAAGATTTTGATGCAGAATTTTAGAATTTGTGTGATCTTACATGATATAGAGGAATTTAGGTTGCAGATGGAATTAAACTGGCCTTAAAAGAGGGACATTTTAACCCACTGAGACCTATTTTAGACTTCTGACTTCCATGACTTTGAGATAATAAATTTATATTGTTTTAATTCACTAAATTTGTGGTAATTTGTTAGGGTGGTGATAGAACACTAATATACCATCCTTCAAAACAGCCTAGCAGTTACCTCTTCCCTTTCCCTTTTCCGTTCTAGATCACCCAAATCGTAAAAATTCAGATCTGTTCTGGTTTTACTTCATCGACCATAACCAAACAGGTTTGAAGCTCTGTTTCTTATACTCACAGAAGACTACTGGCTCAAAACTCTCAGACCTAAATTTCTATATATATAATTACTTTTAGCTATGCTAGACTAGAGATGGTGGGAAAAAAAAGTTAAAAGAATTACTAGGAGTATAAGTAGCTGGAGCTTTTGACTATGTGTGTGTGCATATGTGTGTGTGTGGTTAAGTGTGTGTTTGTGTGTGTGTTCTATGTGTGTGTTCCTTGTCCTGCTATAAGTATGATTGGGCAAGTTATTTAATATCTGTGTATCTCCTTTTCCAGAATCTCTAAATTTTTTTTTAAAGTATTATAGTTTACATATTAATCAGTTGGCACAGTGCCTAATATACAGTAAACTGTAACTGGTGATAACATTGAATTTTACGCTTTCTCTGTGTCACTCCAAGAAAGAAAAAACTTACCATCCTGTTCCAGTTTTTTTTTAAAAGGGTATTTGTTACATATGTTGTTGTTATTGAAAAAAGATGACTTGGAAATATGTAGGTATTCCTAATTCCTCTATTATTTAAGGAAAACTTAAAAACTCTGTGGGAAATTTTTGATTGTTCTCATTATTTAATCGTGGAATATATAATCCAAACAAAATAATATCAATGCAAATACACGATGGAACAGATAATATAGTATTTTTGAATCTCTACACAGAGTAATGTAAGTGTTAAAGCCTTCCCTGCCCAGACCCAGAGCAGACATTGCTAACTGATACTGAATTCCTTTTTGGATGTGCTGAGTGACCCTGGAGGTTATTCTCAGCATTGCACTTCAGGTGGCCACTACCAGATCAACCACTCCTGCTCAATGAAATGTTTTAAAGGGGGCTCAAAAGTACATAAAGAATGTCAAAGGGTGTACTTCCTCCAAATAAAAATAATAAAGTACAAAAACAACAAAGAGTAAACTAAAAAAGATTTCATACACGTAGAACATCTGCAGGAAAATACTCCTATAATAAATAGGCAATATAATAAGAGAAAAGTTTGGAAAATAAATGAGATATTGAACTTACTTCTACATCTGTGATTTAAAAGAATAATTATGCCAAAACAGAGAATAATTATGAAGCAACAAAGATTCAGGAAAATATGTATTAATTAAATACAGAACATAGTTGTGCATGTAAATTTATACCCAGTGTGGAAAAACTTATTTAATATTCAAAGATATAAAGTAAATTTCTAAGTATTACAGTTTTATTTAATTGTCTTCAAGTCCTGAAAACAATTCTTGTAAAATATATTAAGATTTAAATATATAATTTATATATATTTAGAATTCAGAATATAATTTCCTCTAAAGATGCATTTTTACATTTATCTGATAGTTAATTACACTGGAAAAGCACAGGAACAGTCAATAAAAAACTAAAATGGATGATATATTCATTTCCAAACATAAAATACCAGAATATTAGAGCTAAAAAACATATTTTTGAGGGTTAAATAATACAATCCTCTCCACCTTTGTTTTTCTTTGTACTAGTATTTTCCTTTCATCTTTTTATATTTCTATCTCATGTGTATTTCAAGCAATCGTCTGATACACATTTTGAAAATAGGGTAAGACATAAATAAACTAATGGCTTCTTTCCCTTTTTTATTAAAATGAGGCTTAGAGAGATCAACTGACTGAACCACACACATAGTTAGACAGCCAAAAGTCAGGAGCAGCTCCTGAGACCATGAGTTCTTTGCACAGTTTGTCTTCTGTTTGCACATTTTTGTCAAAAGGAAACTTCAGCACAGAAAACTTTGCGTCAAATAAATTCACAAGTAATTCAAAATATTATAAGCACAAGTCCATATGCATAACAAGACTATGACGCAATTTTCAAGGAAAAATTTGTTACAAAAATGATTACTATATTGGAGTAAATTTTATCTAAACTATTAGGAAACCTGACTAAGGTTGCTACAAACTTAAAAAATAGGGCAAGCACAGTAAGTTATATCAATTAAATTTGAATGAATACTAAGATAAATATTGTAATCTGGGTTGGAAATGGAGGGAGCTCTCTATGATGGTTTTCCCCAAATTGTATTCTTTGGATCATTAGTTTTAGAGTATGTTAATAGGTGTTTCAATGGAACATGGTGCTTTGGTCAAATACATTTGTAAAATATTTGGTTACATGACATTATCCAAGTTCTTCTATTATGTATGAGTTCAAATCCTTTAACGTGCAATTGTGCTCAGTGAATCTCCCAGAAGGAAGGTGGGCAGCTTTTCCCCATTCCGTTTGGCTGTGGAACCTTTTTGTAGCAGATACTCTCACAAGAGTTCTGTTCCTTGGAAGGCTCATGCAAAATGCTGTTTTACATTATATTGTCCATATTTATCATTTACTGCATAAGTAACGTGGCTATTTCATAAGAGGGACACCCAAACAACTTTAATATATGCAGGGGATAGGTAAGACATCGATAGCTGCAGTAGCGTCAACTCTGACTCATGTTGACCTTATATGCAACACAAGGAAACATTACCTCGTCCTGTGTCATCCTCATGATTGCTGTAGTCATTCCGACTATTGTGTCAATCCATCTCACCAAGGGTCTTTCTCACCAGCTCATGACTTCACCAGATAAGGTGTCCTCCTCCAAGGATTGATTCCTCCTGATATAACCAGAGTAAGTAAGTCAGACAATGTTCCATTGTGATACATAGGGTTTTCACAGGCTAATTTTCAAAAGCAGATTGCTAGCCCTTTCTTCCTAGCCTGTCTTACTCTGAAAGCTCTGCTGAAGCTTATCTAGCATGGGTGACCCTTCTGTTACTTGAAATACTGGGAGCATAGCTTGCGGCATCACAGCAACATGCAAGCCACCACGGTACAACTCACTGACACATGTGTGGTGGATGCAGGGGATAAAGATGTAATATATATAGTTAAGTACAGTTCCTGGATAGAAGTTTTACTTTCCTCCATAGTAACAGATCCCTTGACTCAGGCCTATCATCACAATAAAAATGTAATTTTGACTTGCCCTGTGTACATGATAGATATTTCTTAAAGATGAATCAGATCATGAGTGATAGCAAAACATTGCAGGTTATCCCAGAAACTCCTTTATTATCGCTGGCTTTTCTATTTACACAGCAAAGATTTATAGGCGTGCTAAAGGTAAATGCAATTACTTGTGCTCTGAGATCTAGATTTCACACCTCAATACAAAACAGAGTATGATTTTCCAGCATTGTTTATGGTAGTGTCTGTTTGAAAATTAACAATTACTTTTAAGAACATTATATACATCTTTAAACACTGTATAAAGGGAGTAAGTTCGTGGGGGAAAAATCTTCAAGAGCTAATTTTCAGGAATTAGCAAATTCAGGAAGATGGTCAAAAATCTGGTATTAAGCTAAATGTGTGGTCTTCCCCAAGCAGAAGTCATTTTATATTTGTTTTCTTTGAAAATAACTGAATACCATTGTTCTTGTTTACTTACATTAATCGGCATTTAAAATGCATCCAAATACTTTTCCTACTTTATAGGCTACACTTAGTGAAGTTGATCCAACAAGCAGGTTGTATGTGTGATGACACATACAAGAGTCAGAAATCAAACATGTACCAACTAAACAGCTTATTTACAGTAAATAAATTTGCAGTGTATTTCTGCAGCTGCATTGTGTCGTATACAGTTTACACTGTGTCACAGACTGTTAACTCAAGTTGTACATAATAAAACTTTGAGTTTACTTAAATAACATTTTAGGAGATGACTTTTTTACTCCTGGGTATAGGTATAAACTCAGAGAACTGTAGATTTAGGTGAAAGAACTTATTCTAGGCCATCCAGCATGGAAGCCGCTAGCCAGATATGACTGTTTATGTTTAAACTAATGAAAATTAAATAATTCTAAGTATTTAGTTTCTCAGTCACAGTAGCCTCATTTCAAGTGTTCAGTGGCTGCATGTGTCTGTGACTACTGTACTGGACAGTGGAAATATAGAACATTTCCATCATCATAGGAAGTTCTATTGGGCAGCCCTATATAGATCTTGCTGTCCCTATACGAGATCCCAAAGTATGTGGAGATCAAATAGCTAAAAGCCTCCTTTTTCAATTTTAACTTTTGTTCAAAGACATTAAGTGACTTGTTCCAGGTCCTTTAGCTAAAACTACTTAATTTAAAAGTAATTGGCTGTGTGTCTAACTGTGTGTGTGTGTGTGTATGTTCTTGAGTGTGTGTGTAAAATGAAGTTTATCAATCCCTTTAAAATTGGGTTCAGATGTCTGTTGATTTTTTTCTGAAATGTAACGAGACAATTTAAATAAGTGAATACAACAATTAGGTGTAGAGCGCTATGGGTTGTTAAAAATGTATTCACCAATCTAACCACCAACACCTGAAGATCAGAACATTTCATCACCTCAAGAGGTTCTTTTTGAATCCTTGCCAATCAAACTCACACCAGGGCCTAGCCTCAGGTAACCACTAATCTGCCCACTATGAGAAGAGATTAGATTTCTATTTTCTAAACTTCAAAAGAATCATATATATTTAATGTACTCTTTCCTGTTTGGCTTATATCCTGCATAGTTGCTAAGCTCATTTATTCATTCTAGTAGATTTTTTTTTTTGTAGATATATTGTAAATTTGTTCATACACAATGATGTCATTTGCAAATAAAGTCAGTTTCATACCTTAATTTTCAGTCCGTATGCCTTTTATTCCTTCATCTAGCCTTATTTCTTTGGCTAGAGCCTCCAGAACAACATTCAATACAGTGATAACAGTGAACATCTTGTCTTATTCTTGAACTTAGGAGGAAATATTTCAATCTTTCATCAGTAAGCATAATGTCAGCTGTAGGTTACCTACCTTATCTACCCCACCAACCAACCAATCAACCAACCAACCACAGAGATTTGACTTTATGTGATTGTAGAAACTAGCTAAGCAGTCTCTCTAAGACTGTTGTCTTTCCATGTCTGCCTGGAGCTTGAAGTCCGAAGGACAAGCCATTAGGGAATGAAAACTGATGTAAGGTAGGCATGAGCATGGACAAGCTGAAGCCCACAAGCATGAGCTGAAACTCACAAGGCTAGACTAGAATCTGTGTCAGCTGTTGCTGTCCTCAACGTTGCTGATGTGGGTGTCTAGGAGAAGCTGATGATCTTCATCACACACCAGGCCCAGAAGTCCAAAGGCACTGAAGGAGGACCCAGTGGAAGGTCGAGCAGTTGTAGGCCTGGCTGCTGTCCCACGCCAATGATGGGAATTAGCAGATAGACAGCAGGATGTGTGAGCTACAAAAGTGCCTGCCCTTACCTTGGCCTTCATCAAAATTTAAAATGTTTGCTCTGTCAAAGACTATATTAAGTAGATTAAAAGACAAACAACAAAATGAGAGAAGATATTTGCAAAGCAAATTTTTAAATTAAACTTTTAATTATTCATTCAATAATAAATGATATTATTGAATATATATGAATATATATATCTGATAAAGGAATACCTACCCATTGCCATCGCGTCAGTTCCAACTCATAGCAACCCTATAGGACAGAGTAGAACTACCCCACAGGGTTTCTAAGGAGCGGGTGGTAGATTCAAACCACCAACCTTTTGGTTAGTAGCTGAGCTCTTAACCACTATGCCACCAGGGCTCTGATAAAGGAATAGTACCTAGAATAAATTAAAAATCCCAAGCCTTAATAGTAAAAATAAATAACAAATTAATTAATTTATTAATGTAATTAAAAATTTTGGCAAATGCCATGAAGGGACATTTCACCAAAGGGAATATAAAGATGTCAAACGAGCATGTGAAAAGATGTTCAACATCATTAGCTATTGGAAAAATGAAAGTTAGAAACCACAATGAGGTGTCACTACACACCTATCAATGTGGCTACAACAAACAATAATGACAACTGCAAATACTGATAAGCGCGTGAAGAAACTGGATCTCTCAAATATGGCTGGTGGGAACGTAAATTGTTCCAGACACTCTGGAAAACAGTTTGGAATTTTCTTTTAAAAATTAAACATGTAATCACTATAAAAAAAAAAAACTCAACAATTGCACTCCTGGACATTTATTCCACAAAAATGAAAACTGAGGTTCACACAAAAACATATACATGAATATTTACAGCAGCTGTCCTTCAGCGGGTGAATGGTTAAAATGTGATACATTATACTGTGAAATACTGTTCAGCAATAAAAAGGAACAACTTATACACACACAGCTTGGATGGAGCTCCAGAGAATTATGCTGTGACAAGAGCCAGTCCCCAAAGATAATGTACTGTATGAATCTATTTATATAATATTAAGATTATAGAAATAGAGAACACATTAGTGGTTGCCAGGATTGGGGGGAGGGCATGAAGGGAGGAGGGACGTGGGTATGGCTAGACAACAGGAAGGATCCCTGTGGTGATGGAAATGACTGAATCAACGTCAGCGTGCTGGTTGTGATATTGTACTATTGTTTTACAAGATGTTAACACTGAGAGAAACTGAGTAGAGTCCAATAGATTTCTATTATTTCTTACAATGGTACGGAAATCTGTAATTAAATAAAAGCTTCATTTTAAAAGTAAAAGCTAAAGCATTTTCCTTTGAAATAATTGATGGAATTTTTAAAAATAACAGCAAAAACTGATAAACATAACACAGAAAATACAATATTTTACATGAATTTAAAAAATATCACTATTGACCTTAAACCAGGAAAAAAAAAAAAAAAAAACACCAAACCTGTTGCCATCGAGTTGATTGCAGTTCATAGTGGCCCTATAGGACAGAGTAGAACTGCCCCATAGGGTTTCCAAGGAGCGGTTGGTGGATCTGAACTGCCCACCTCTTGGTTAGTAGCTGAACTCTTAGCCACTGCACCGCTGGGATTCCACTATTGATCTCAGAGACATTAAACCAGTCATTAAAGGATATGTTGTAGAAATTGTGCCAGTTTGACAATTTGGATGAAATGGATAAATTTATCAAAAAGAAAGAAAAATTAAACAAAAATACAGTTTTGATTAGTTCTTTATCTTGTAAAGGAATTAATTATTTAAAGCCCTCCAACAAGAAAACGTCAAGCCTAGGTAGCTTCATGGCTGAATTCTTCCAACCGCTTAGGGAAAAACATACACCAATCTTAAATTTTTTCAGGGAATAGTAAAAAAAAAAAGCAACATTTCATTTTATGAGGCCAGCATAACTGTGGTACCAAAAACAGAAAGGGAAGTTACAGGAAAATCACACTTAATGTCAAGATCTCCAAAAGAGATAACTAATATGGTCATTCCATAAAATTCAACACCCATTTAAGGGGGAATTGACAAACTAAGAACAGAAAGGACATTCTTTAACCTAGTTAAGAATGCCTCCAGAAAATACAGCAAAAATTGTATTTAACCTTAACACAGTGAAAGCTATCATCAACCTGCACAATTACAGTATATGCATTTTCTCTGTGTATTCTATCTATCAATAAAAAGTTTTATAAAGGCAATTTAAAATTCTATGCCATGATTAAAAGAAGCAATCATTCATGACTAAAAGGAAAATGAGAACATTTTCAAATACATAAAAACAGAGAAATTTTTTGCTCATTCCTTCATTATGTTGTGTGAAAAGTATGATTTGAACTACACGTGTCCTGTTCAGGACACTATTGTTAATATGAAGGCTTACTATTTTTAAGTCTATAATATCTTAAGATCTACACTTAGTTGGAGCCCTAGTGGTGCAGTGGTTAAGAGCTTGACTGTTAACCAAAAGGTCAGCAATTCAAACCCGCCAGCCGCTCCTTGGAAACCCTGTGGAGCAGTTCTACTCTGTCCTATAGGATCGCTATGAGTCAGAATCAACTCAATGGCAACAGGTTTGGTCTTTTGGGGTTTTTTGTTTGTTTGGTTTTGGTTTTACCCTTAGTTAACTGCAAGATATTCCTGAGTATCTAGGTGACATTAGATAAACTCATTTCTTCATAGTTGTAGATGATTCTGTCTTTTATCAAACTGTGGAAATTTCCATTGATTGCCTTTTCTCAGAAAAGGTAGCCACTTTCATTTAGCATAAATTTGAATCCTCTGGTTAATTTCCCCAGCAACATAGACATGAGTCAGATGAATTTTCTGACTTTATTGAAGTTTTTCAAATAATGGAGAAAGCTTGGAGCATAGAACTGAGAAAATCTTAAAGTTATATCAGAAAACATTGTTTTTTTAAGTCCACTGGCTACCTTTTTTATTACAAAACATTAATTAAGAACTTAAAAAAATTCAGGACCCATGAGTAGAGAGCAAAAATACAAAGTTCATACTTCGTAACCTGACAGGAATATTTAAAGCAGAAAGAAACCTGTATGATTAAAAAGAAAACAAATTTTTTTTTTCTCCAAAAGTCCATTTTACATTAGGTTTAGAGAGCAGTTTAGTTCTATGTTTTCTTCACCTCTATCATCCTAGACAAAATTCAGGATCTTGTTTTCATAAACAAAAGGCCTATTGAGATGTTGACTCCCACAAAGACATACTTCTGTTAAGATGAATACTGTTGTTGTTATGAGGAAATGTATACAGGTAGCCTTTTTTTTAATAATTTTTATTGAGCTTTAAGTGAAAGTTTATAAATCAAATCAGTCTGTCACATATAAGTTTATATATACCTTACTCCATACTCCCACTTACTCTCCCCCTAATGAATCAGCCCTTCCAGTCTCTCCTTTCGTGACAATTTTGCCAGTTTCTAACCCTCTCTACCCTCCTATCTCCCCTCCAGACAGGAGATGCCAACACAGTCTCAAGTGTCCACCTGATACAAGTAGCTCACTCTTCATCAGCATCACTCTCCTATCCATTGTCCAGTCCCTTCCATGTCTGATGAGCTGTCTTCGGGAATGGTTCCTGTCCTGGGCTAACAGAAGGTTTGGGGACCATGACCGCTGGGATTCTTCTAGTCTCAGTCAGACCATTAAGTCTGGTCTTTTTATGAGAATTTGGGGTCTGCATCCCACTGATTTCCTGCTCCCTCAGGGGTTCTCTGTTGTGCTCCCTGTCAGGGCAGTCATCGGTTGTGGCCAGGCACCATCTAGTTCTTCTGGTCTCAGGATGATGTAAGTCTCTGGTTCCTGTGGCCCTTTCTGTCTCTTGGGCTCATAGTTATCGTGTGACCTTGGTGTTCTTCATTCTCCTTTGATCCAGGTGGGTTGAGACCAATTGATGCATCTTAGATGGCCGCTTGTTAGCATTTAAGACCCCAGATGCCTCATTTCAAAGTGGGATGCAGAATGTTTTCATAATAGAATTATTTTGCCGATTGACTTAGAAGTCCCCTTGAGCCATAGTCCCCAAACCCCCACCCTTGCTCCGCTGACCTTTGAAGTATTCAGTTTATCCCGGAAACTTGTTTGCTTTTGGTCCAGTCCAGTTGAGCTGACCTTCCGTGTACTGAATATTGTCCTTCCCTTCACCTAAAGTAGTTCCTATCCGCTAACTAATCAGTAAATAACCCTCTCCCACCCTCCCTCCCTCCCCGCCTCATAACCACAAAAGTATGTGTTCTTCTCGGTTTATACTATTTCTCAAGATCTTATAATAGTGGTCTTATACAATATATGTCCTTTTGCCTCTGACTAATTTGACTCAGCATAATGCCTTCCAGGTTCCTCCATGTTATGAAATGTTTCAGAGATTCATCACTGTTCTTTATCGATGTGTAGTATTCCATTGTGTGAATATACCACAATTTATTTACCCATTCATCCGTTGATGGACACCTTGGTGGCTTCCAGCTTTTTGCTATTGTAAACAGAGCTGCAATAAACATGGGTGTGCATATATCTGTTCATGTGAAGGCTCTTATTTCTCTAGGGTATATTCCGAGGAGTGGGATTTCTGGGTTGTATGGTAGTTCTAGTTCTAACTTTTTAAGAAAATGCCAGATAGATTTCCAAAGTGGTTGTACCATTTTACATTCCCACCAGCAGTGTATAAGAGTTCCAATCTCTCCACAGCTTCTCCAACATTTATTATTTTGTGTTTTTTGGATTAATGCCAGCCTTGTTGGAGTGAGATGGAATCTCATCGTAGTTTATACAGGCCTTTTAAAAAGCAATTGTTCTTCCCCACTACAACCAAAAATAAGGAAAAAAAAAATCCACAGTGGTCTTAATCTTAAATATCCTAAAAAATTACCGAATGAGTTTTATTGGGATAAATAGTGACCTTGTCTTCTTACAAGACCATTCCTTGACTTTTTAAACATTTCAATTGAAGAAATATTAAATGCAGTGTTCAAAATAGTAAAATTTAATAATATTTAAGAGTACACAATAAAATATAAAGATCTTCATTTATATAAAAGTATATGAGAATGCCTATTTTTCTTAGGCCTTAATGATAACATGAGGTAAATCACAATTCTGGAAGTTTTATTTAACTTATCAATGACAAAACTGTCAAGAACACGAGAGCTTGCTTAAGGACAATTGAGAAACAATTGTCTTTTTTTCCTCAATTGAGAACAAATGAGGATGATTTGTTTGGTTAGTCAAGAAACAAATGTCTAAGTATGTCTAAATAAGATTGCTAAATTATGTATAAGACTGGCTGTCTAAACTGCAATAAATTACATTATCAATATTTGCTGGTTAACCTCTAACTTTATGAAGCTCTAATCTACTTGCCCATTTATAAGCTGTGGATTGTTAGTCAAATATACTGTGACCACAAAGTGACACCTCCAAGAGTATCAGATGAGAGTCAAGAAGAATTTTTATAAAATGCTATAACATCATATCAAAAACAATCATCACTTTGTCTCTTTGTAGACGCTACTCCCTAGGTCACCTTGTGTTTCTACACTAGGATGTCTTTTGGGTTCAGAGGGTAGAAGTGATAGCTCCTATCCCCTGTACATCTTTGCCGAAGGGTTTATTTACAATATATAATCCACACAGACCAGGCACAGCATACTGAAAGGATTTCTTAGGTAAGAAACCAGTATATAGCCGCCCCAGAAGACTCTCATTTATCTTCCAGCTAGTAAATTCCATCAGTATGTTTAAAGGAGGTAACACTGCCTGAGGTGTCTCCAAGGAGGATGGAGCAGAGTGGCAGACCCACTGTTAACCTTTTCCTTTCCATGCATATGACAAATAGTGTGGCCATGAATTGTCTAGTATATGTTTTTTCCTGGTGTTAAATGATATATTTTTTTAAGGGCAAATTCATTACTTTTACATAAATTTAAAAAGAACAAATGTCAAAATTTTATTTAACACATTAATTGTTGTTGTTTGCCAGGCAATTCCAACTCATACTGACCCTATGTGACAGAGTAGAACTACCACGTAGGGTTTCCTAGGCTGTAATCTTTACAGGAGCAGACCACCAGGTCTTTTCTCCCGTTGAGCACCTGGTGGGTTTGAACTGCCAACAGGTTAGGGCTTACCCATTGTACCACCAGGGCTTCTTATTAGCAAGCCAGTAAAATGTTCAGTTGATCCAAAGGACAATTCAAAGAACACACCCATACAGCAATTAGAAATTAGGAATACCGGAATGAACTTAGAAGTAGATGCTGATCCAGTCAACATTAGCAAAACAATGATCGGTTGCATTCCACAGGATTAAATTATATTGTATGGAAAATAATAATATATACAACAAGTGTTTCCTACAATCTACAGAGTTATAAAAGATCTCAAAAACAATGAATTAGGGAGGCAAAGCCAAGATGGCGGATAGATAGACGCTTCTGGCGAGCCCTTTTTACAACAAAGACTCAAAAAAAAAAAAAAAACAAGTGAAACGAGTATGTTTATGACAAACTAGGAGCCCTGAGTATCAAAGGCAAGCTTATAAAATGAACAGAGGGGCAGGGGAGAAAAAGACGGTTCAGAAGCGGAGAGGAGTTACCAGACCTGAATCTCAGGGTGCCCTCAGGCACCATTCCCGGAGCAGCGCAGGCTGCTACTAGTATTTGGTCACAGTTTGCTCAGGGAGAAGAAGCCAGCCACACAGCCCACTCACACCTCCGGAACCAGAGAAGAAGGGCACTCTCAGCAAAAGCTAAGTACTTGCGTACATTTTACCATGCCCCCCACCCCCCCACCAGCTTCAGCGGCTGAAATCCCTGAGCCCGAGATAGGTACTTTTGAGCCCCTAGAACCATCCTCCTGGCCTTGGAGAAGGAAAAAATTTGCAATTGGGGGAAAACACAATTTGCCAGCTCCACTAACTGGGGGAGTTCAGGACAGAAGTGGCTCCTGTCCAGGCAAAAATGGTCCCCGGATGTTGAGCAGCTTTCCCTTCTGCATGGACCTGTGTAAGCCTATTTCGGGATAAAAGGCCCTTGTTGGCAGACTCCAGTGGTTTCAGCTGTGTGGTGAGAGGTGGGTGTTTGATGCTTGACATTGCTTTGCCTATTAAACAAGGTCCTCACCTACCCACATCAGGGGCCTAAAGACTGGTGGCTCAACTTAGGTCACCCAGTCACCCACGACAGGGGTTCAAGGACAACTGGTACCTCCCAATCCTTACAACCAAAAACATTGGGTGCCCGTGGTCTGTCTGCAGAGCCCACCCACCTGCACACTTTAGGGAACAGGGACGTGCTTTCCTCAGAGACACTCGGGGGTCAGTTCTCAGCCTCCTGCCTTGTTCAGAGCGTGACCCACTGCTGCAATCAGATACTGGTACATACACCAATCAGCCCTGCACCTCTAAGACTGTAGGACAGAGCCTCTACCACACACTTGATGATCAGCTACCTGGACACCTGAGCTGAAGTCATACAAGAAAAGTGAATGGACTCCTAGACTGATATACCTGATAACAGCTCTAGCCATCTGGGAAGAAGACATCAGAGCTCCAAAGGTGAAAATAATCAAGCTAGCTCACTTAAACAACCCATTTGGGTATATCAAAACAAAACAAAGCAAAAAGCTATGATACAGTAAGCAAGCATAAACTAATACAATAACATAGATGGCTCGGAGACAACAGTCAATATCAAGTCACATAAAGAAACAGACCATGATCACCTCAACAAACTCTCAGAATAAAGAATCCAGGAATCTTCTAGATGAAAGTGCATTCCTGGAATTATCAGAGCCAGATTACAAAAGATTAATATAGAGAACCCATTAAGACATCAGGAAGGAAATGAGGCAATACGCAGAACAAACCAAGGAATGCACAGATAAAGCAATTGAAGATTAGGAAGATCATTCAGGAACATAATGAAAAATTTAATAAGCTGGAAAAATCCATAGACAGCAATCAGAAATTCAGAAGCTTAACAATAAAATTACAGAAGTAGACAACTCAATAGAAAGCCAGAGGAGCAGAATTGAGCAAGTAGAAGCTAGAATTTCTGAACTTGAAGATAAATCACTTGGCACTAATATATTTGAAGAAAAATCAGAGAAAAGAATTTTAAAAAATGAAGAAAGCTTAAGAATCATGTGGGACTCTATCAAGAGAAATAACCTACAAATCATTGGAATACCAGAACAGGGAGGGATAACAGAAAATACAGAGAGAATTGTTGAAGATTTGTTGGCAGAAAACTTCCCTGATATTGTGAAAGATGAGATAATATCTATCCAAGATGCTCATCGAACTCCATGTAAGGTAGATTTTAAAAGAAAGTCACCAAGACATATTATAATCAAACTTGTGAAAACCAAAGATAAAGAGAGAATTTTAAGAGCAGCTAGGGATAAGCGAAAAGACACCTACAAAGGAGAGACAATAAGAATAAGCTCAGACTACTCGGCAGAAACCATGCAGGCAAGAAGGCAATGGGATGACATATTCAAAAAATTGAAGGAAAAAAATTTCCAGCCAAGACTCATATATCCAGCAAAACTGTCTCTCAAATGTGAAGGTGAAATTAAGACATTTCCAGATAAATACAAGTTTAGGGAATTCATAAAAACCAAACCAAAGCTACAAGAAATACTAAAGACAGTTATTTTGTTAGAAAATCAATAATATCAGGTATGAACTCAAGACTAGAACACTGGGCAGAGCAACCAGAAGTCAACCTAGATAGGGAAATAAAAAAAACAAAGCAAGATTATTAAAAAAAAAAAAAAAGCTCAAAACAGGATAACGGCGATGATATTATATAAAAGAAGACAACATTAAAACAATAAAGAGGGACTAAGAAATGTAATAATAGATCTTCTATATGGAGAAGAAGATAAGGTGATACAAAGAAATAAAAGTTAGGTTTAAATTTAGAAAAATAGGGGTAAATAATAAGGTAACCACAAAGGAGACAAACTATCCTACTCATCAAAATAAAATACAAGAAAAAAATAGAGACTCAGCAGAAACAAAATCAACAACAACGAACAGGAGGAAAGGACAATACATAAAGATAATCTACCCAGCACATAAAATTAAGTGGGAAAAAGAAACTGTCAACAACACACAAAAAAAAGACATCAAAATTATAGTACTGAATTCATAAAAAAAAATACCTATCCATAATTACACTGAATGTAAATGGACTAAATGCACCAATAAAGAGACAGAGTGTGGCAGAATGGATTAAAAAAAAAAAAAAATCCATCTACATGCTGCCTACAAGAGACACACCATAAAGACACAAACTAAAACTCAAAGGCTGGGCAAAAAAATAAATAAATAAATCAAGCAAACAATCAAAAAAGAGCAGGAGTGGCAATATTAATTTCTGACAAAATAGACTTTAAAAGTTAAATCCATCAGAAAGGATAAGGAAGGACACTATATAATGATTAAAGGGACAATACACCAAGAAGATATAACCATATTAAATATTTATACACCCAATGACAGGGCTGCAAGATACATAAAACAAACTCTAGCAGCATTGAAAAGTGAGATAAACAGCTCCACAATAATAGTAGGAGACTTCAACACACAACTTTTGGTGAAGGACAGGACATCCAGAAAGAAGCTAAATAAAGACACGGAAGATCTAAATGCCACAATCAAACAACTTGACCTCATAGACATATACAGAACACTCCACCCAACAGCAACCAAGTATACTGTCTTTTCTAGTGAACATGGAACATTCTCTAGAATAGACCACATATTAAGTCATAAAGCAAGCCTTAGCAGAATCCAAAATATTGAAACATTACAAAGCATCTTCTCTGACCATAAGACCATAAAAGTAGAAATCAATAACAGAAAAAGGAGGGAAAAGAAATCAAACACTTGGAAACTGAACAATACCCTGCTCAAAAAAGACTGGATTATAGAAGACATTAAGGATGGAATAAAGAAATTCATAGAATCCAATGAGAATGAAAACTCTTCCAATCAGAACCTTTGGGACACGGCAAAAGCAGTGCTCAGAGGTCAATTTATATCAATAAATGCACACATCCAAAAAGAAGAATGGGCCAAAATCAAAGAACTATCCCTACAACTTGAACAAATAGAAAGAGAGCAACAAAAGAAACCCACAAGCACCAGAACAAAACAAAAAATAAAAATTAGAGCAGAACTAAATGAAATAGAAAACAGAAAAACAATTGAAAGAATTAACAAGACCAAAAGCTGGTTCTTTGAAAAAATCAACAACATTAATAAACCATTGGCCAAACTGACAAAAGAAAAACAGGACAGAAAGCAAATTAATCTGAATAAGAAATGAGATGGGCAATATTACAACAGACCCAACTGAAATTAAAAGAATCACATCAGATTACTATGAAAAATTTGAAAACCTAGAGGAAATGGATGATTTCCTAGAAACACACTACCTACCTAACCTAACACAAACAGAGGTAGAACAACTAAATAGACCCATAACAAAAGAAGAGATTGAAAAGGTAATCAAAAAACTCTCAACAACAACAACAAAAAAGCTCTGGCCCGGATGGCTTCACTGCAGAGTTCTACCAAACTTTCAGAGAAGAGTTAAGACTACTACTACTAAAGGTATTTCAGAGCATAGAAAAGGGTGGAATACTACCAAACTCATTCTATGAAGCCACCATATCTCTGATACCAAAACCAGGTAAAGACACCACAAGAAAAGAAAATTACAGACCTATATCCCTCATGAACTTCGATGCAAAAATCTTCTACAAAGTTCTAGCCAATAGAATTCAACAACATGTTAAAAAAGTAATTCACCATGACCAAGGGGGATTCATACCAGGTATGCAGGGATGGTTCAATATTAGAAAAACAATTAATGTAATCCATCATATAAAAAAAAAAAAAAAGACAAGAACCACATGATTTTATCAATTGAAGCAAAAAAGGCATTTGACAAAGTTCAACACCCATTCATGATAAAAACTCTCAGCAAAAGAGGAATAGAAGGAAAATTCCTCAACATAATAAAGGACGTTTATACAAAGCCAACAGCCAACATCACCCTAAATGGAGAGAGCCTGAAAGCATTTCCCATGAGAACGGGAACCAGACAAGGATGCCCTTTATCACTGCTCTTAATCAACATTGTGCTGAAAGTCCTAGCCACAGCATTTAGGCTAGACAAAGAAATAAAGGGCATCCAGATTGGCAAAGAAGAAGTAAAAGTATCTCCATTTGCAGATGACATGATCTTATACACAGAATCCTCCAGAAAACTACTGAAACTAATAGTTCAGCAGAGAATCAGGATACAAGATAAACATACAAAAATCAGTTGGATTCCTCTACACCAACAAAAAGAACATCGAAGAAGAAATCACCAAATCAATGCCATTTACAGTAGCCCCCAAGAAGATAAAATACTTAGGAATATCTTACCAGAAATGTAAAAGACTTACACAAAGAAAACCACGATACACTTCTGGAAAAAAAAACAAAAGAAACCCACATAAGTGGAAAAACATACCTTGCTCATGGATAGGAAGACTTAACATTATTAAAATGTCTATTCTACCAAAAGCAATATACTGATTTAATGAAACTCTGATCTAAATTCCAATGACACTTTTTAATGAGCTGGAGAAACAAATCACCAACTTCATATGGAAGGGAAAGAGACCGCAGATAAGTAAAGCATTACTGAAAATGAAGAACAAAGCAGGAGGTCTTACTCTACCTAATTTTAGAACCTATTATATCACCACAATAGTTAAAATAGCCTGGTACTAGTACAACAACAGATACACAGACCAATGGAACAGACTTGAGAAACCAGACACAAATCCATCCACATACAAGTAGTTAATATGTCACAAAGGCCCCAAAACAGTTAAATGGGGGAAAAGACAGTCTTTTTAACAAATGGTGCTGGCATAACAGGATATCCATCTGCAAAAAAAAATGAAACAAGACCCATACCTCACTCCACGCACAAAAACGAGCTCCAAATGGGTCAAAGTCCTAAATATAAAATCTAAAACAATAAAGATCATGGAAGAAAAAATAGGGACAACGTAAGGAGCCCTAACACATGGCATAAACAGTATACAAAACATTATTAAGAATGCAGAAGAAAAACTAGATAAATGGGAGCTCCTAAAAAAAAAAAAAAAAAACAAAAAAAACACCTATGCTCATCCAAAGGCTTCACCAAATAGACTGGGAAAAATTTTTAGCTATGACATTTCTGATCAGCACCTGATCTCTAAAATCTACATAATACTGCAAAACCTCAGCTACAAAAAGACAAATAACCCAATTAAAAAATCGGCAAAAGATATGAACAGATACTTCACTAAAGAAAACTTTCAGGTAGCTAACAGCTGTATGAGGAAATACGATCGTTAGCCATTAGAGAAATGCAAATCAAAACTACAATGAGATTTCATCTCACTCCAACGAGACTGGCATTAATCCAAAAAACACAAAATAATAAATGTTGGGGAGGGTGTGGAGAGATTGGAACACTTCTACACTGCTGGTGGGAATGTAAAATGGTACAACCACTTTGGAAATCGATTTGGTGCTTCCTTAAAAAGCTAGAAATAGAACTATCATACGATCCACCAATCCCATTCCTAGAGAAATAAGAACTTTTACACGAACAGATATATGCACACCCATGTTTATTGCAGTACTGTTTACAATAGCAAAAAGATGGAAGCAACCAAAGTGCCCATCAACAGATGAATGAATAAATAAATTATGGTATATTCACACAATGGAATACTACACATCAGTAAAGAACAGTGAGGAATCTGTGAAACATTTCATAACATGGAGGAACCTGGAGGGCATTATGCTGAGTGAAATTAGTTGCAAAAGGACAGATATTGTATAAGACCACTATTATAATAACTGGAGAAACAGTTTAAACTGGGAAGAAAATATTCTTTTGTGGTTATGAGACAGGAGAGGGAGGGAGGGTGGGTGAGGGGTATTCACTAAATAGATACTAGATAAGAACTACTTCAGGTGAAGGGAAAGACAACACACAATACAAGCGAGGTCAGCACAAATGGACTAAACCAAAAGCAAAGAAGTTTCCTGAATAAACTGAATGTTTCGAAGGCCAGCATAGTAGGGGCAGGGCTTTAGGGACCATGGTGGCAGGGGACATCTAAGTCAATTGGCATAATAAAATCTGCATCCCACTTTAAAGAGTGGCGTCTGGGGTCTTAAACGCTAGCAAGCAGCCATCTAAGATGCATCAATGAGTCTCAACCCACCTGGATCAAAGGAGAATGAAGAACACCAAGGACACAAGGTAATTCTGAGCCCAAGAGACAGAAAGGGACACATGAACCATCATCCTGAGACCAGAAGAACTAAATGGTGCCCGGCTACAACCAATGACTACCCTGACAGGGAACGCAACACTGAACCCCTGATGGAGCAGGAGAATAGTGGGATGCAGAGCCCAAATTCTCATGAAAAGACCAGACTTAATGGTCTGACTGAGACTAGAAATACCCCGGTGATCATGGCCCCCAGACCTTCTGTTGGCCCAGGATAGGAATCATTTCCAAAGCCAACTCTTCAGACATGGATTGGACTAGACAATGGGTTAGAGAGGGATGCTGGTGAAGAGTGAGCTTCTTGGATCAGGTAGACACTTGAGACTATGTTAGCATCTTCTGTCTGGAGGGTAGGTGATAGGGCGGAGGGGGTTAGAAGCTGGCAAAATGGACAGGAAAAGAGATACCGGAGGGAGGGAGCGGGCTATCTCATTGTGGGGAGAGTAACTGGGAGTATGTAGCAAGGGGTATGTAAGTTCTTCTGTGAGAGGCTGACTTGATTTGTAAACTTTCACTTAAAACACAATAAAAATTATAAAAGGAAAAAACAAAACAGTGAATTAGAAATATCAGAAGAGTGAGCTAGACAGAAACTCCAGTAATCTTTTGTGTGGACATGTGTGCATTTCAAAATGGTTCACAATTTTTCCTTACAGTGGACATTTTTGTTAGGCTTTTAGCTGGAACTGGATTCACTGGATCAGGGGTATTCATACATTCAACTTTAGTAAATATTGACAGATTTTTTCCCCAAGTAATTGTGCCAATTTACACACTTGCCAGTCACATACGAGAGCTCTTTAAATGCTCTTTAAAATAGGAAGTTATGAGTCTCAATTCAAATCTACAGAAGGTGAATCTACATTTTAAACAATCTCCTTCATAGTTCTCATAAATCCTAGATTTTTAGAACTACTACCTTTTTAGAACTAAAATGAATTGATTACTGATTTGGAATTTAAGACACAAAACTATGAAGATTTGAAGCTAAAGATAAGGAAGAGAGATATAAATTAAATCATGTAGTTTTCATCCAAAGAACTTAATGGAAAGACGGCAAATGCTTTGAGGAGACAAAAGCCAGAAGAGGGTAAGCAGAGAGGAAAAGAAAACAACTTTGAAATTTTATGTGAATATGTGGGAGATTAAATAAGCTCAACTGCCATTCAGAGAAAATTATGATAGAAAAATACCTTTAAACTGAAAAGTTGAAGAAGTAATAAATTATTAAAACAAGAAGCAACCAAACTAAGCAAAAAGTTATATACTGTTTAAGGGAGAAATCACTAATTTAAAATTATGATTAAATCCTGCTTGTTATTCATCATGAATTGTCTAAAACATATTTAGTTTTTAATCATTTTAAACCATAAAATTAATACTCACTGTTAATGAATCTATAGATGAGATACCGGAAAAATGCTAAAGAAAAAATAAGATAAAGAGGGAAATACACACTCACACAGGAAATTAGGCAATTGTGGAATACAAGAACATTATTCACTGGCATTGAAAAAAACAATTAAATCTTGATAAGAAACTGATGTTGTAAACAAAAAAATTTCAAACTGGAGACGTGTGTCAGACATAAGAATGACAGGGCCAACATGCATTCCCTGGAAGCAAAAGCTCAGGATGTAAACCATCTGTTCATGGGAGGAGTATATCAAGACATAAACAATTTCTTCTCATGAAAAACATGTTCATGACTGCTATCATGTATAACCAAACCCACTGGTGCCACTCACCTAGGTGGTTAACTCACTCCCTCCTAGCCAAGTGGCCTACCTTTACACTTCAAAGGATTCCAGCTAAAGCTGATTTTATCCACACTTATCTATAATCAATCATTAGTCCCCTTTCTTTTATTCTCTGTGTATACAGATCCTTCAGCTTCAATGGTGGACTGCTTTATATTTTTACTTAACACTGCCCAGCTCAAGCTGTATTATTCCTCGATAAAACTCCTTTTCTTTCACTCCTAACAGTACAAGATTTTCTTCTTTGACATTTCTGGCGTAAGGATTGGGACTTGGAACGTGTATTATCTTTCATGATCCCTGGGGCATCCAGACACGGTATGGTACCTGCTGACACACTTTGGGCTCTCCACTTCTGTGAATTCTCAGGATCGTTTAAAGTAAAAAACAAACAAACTCTTCAATCTGAGCCTTGCTCCTTTGCATTGATAGCTTTTGGAGTTCTATTGTGGGTTTGTTTTGGTTCTTCCAAGTAAGAGTTTGTTTTGTTGTAACTGTCATTAAATGGGGAATGCCTTGTCTAAAAGAGATTTGCAGCCACCTTCTGCAACTCCTGGTCATTACATCAACAGGCATTATGATCTCTTACTGTGCATTTCTTGTCTGTCTGGCATAACCTCACTCAAGACAGTTTGGAAAATCAGTGGCCACTTTTGATCTAAGTCAAATTTTCTGTGCAGTAAGGTAGAGAGCCGAGGTTCCTGGATTAAACAGTCCCAGTGGAATGCCTATTTTGATTGGTATGTTGAAGTCTCAAAAACACACCAAGATAATAAAATTGCTTACCTACAGAATACTGTCTCTATATTAAGGAAGCAGAAAAAAGAATTACAATGTCAAATTTCAGCTGCCACCCTTTCTGCTCCCTGCCAGCTCCTACCTCTATATACCCTTCTTTGCCTTCCTTCTTCCCTGATAACAGTTTATCTGAACTTTCCTTTTTCCCTAAAAAAAAAAATCAAATAAACTCTTGCTTGAAATGCCCTTTAAAATTCACCTCAGCAGTGATGCCAAAGATTTCTCTTGTATCACTTTTGCCCCATGGGCACACTCAGAATTATACAGCATGATGAAAAATTTTCCTAAATTCTGTGAGGACCCCTAGAAATTTTCTGAAGAATTTAAAGTCCTTGTTAAAGCCAACCAACTTGGGCTACCCAAAGTTTATTAGGTTGTTCACATGACTGCTGGCCCAGGGGAAGCCCAAATATGGCTAGAGAAAGATGCCCCCCAAGGATGATTTAGCCTTAAGTATTGATAAAATGGCCACCAAACTGTTGGGAGACTCTCAGGCCATGAGTAAATACTGCTACAGGCTAGCCCAAAGGCCTTTCCTCCACAAACTGATTGGACTAAAATTCACTCTCATAAACAAAATAAGGATGAATATGTTTATGATTACCAGACTCAGCAGCTCTAGAAGTTTTCTAAACACTCTGGCCTCACTTGGACCATGCCTTGTACCTCTGGTGTTTTCAATGATGTTTTTATTAAAAAAAAAAAAAAAAATTTTTATACCTGGTTTTAAATCTGAGATCTCAGTCTTAAAATGACATCAGTTAGAGTGGGAGAGAGCTCCTATTGTCAAGGTAACCAACTTAGCTTACAAACTTTTGCAGACTTTTGAAGCCAAAAGGGTTTCTAATGCTAAAAATTAATGACCCTTCAGTTGCAACAATTACAGTCTTTCAGTCAAAAGAAAAATGTTAAACCTCCCAGTGGCTCAAAAGGCTGTTATCTGTCACTATTGTGAAAAACCTGACCATTGGAAAAAAAGAATGCTATAGGTTAAAGAATAAACAAAAGACTGACATAGCTCCCCCGCCACCTTAAAAAAATCCTGTAATCCAATTCAGAATGAAGGTGATCTGGGGACAAGGATTTTTTTTTTCCTTTGGTGGCTCTTAATTTGCAAGGAGAAACTACTTTTTTAATGGAGAATCTTGCCAATCTTTAATTGACACTAGATCCACTATGTCTGCTATTAACCCCACCTGTTTACAAAAGCCTCTGCTCTGGAGTATTAAAACCTCAAAAGTAGTGGAGGTCACCAATCAGGAACAAGCATTGATTCATTTCCAATCTATTATTTTATCTCTTGGTCCTAAGTAAGATTTACAATTTTTTTTTTTTTTTGCTCAGTTCTGATACCCCTGTCAGTCTATTGGGAAGAGATCTTTTATCCAAGTGTAATTGCCATTTACAACTTAATGAAAAGGGGGAAATATTATTGAGTCTGTTTTATATCCCCATGTCAACAGAGACAGGTTCTGAACTAGACAATATTTGAGAAGAAGAAGCTATTTGCTATATGCAAGCACTTGTCATGCCTCTCCAAAATATAACTCAGCCTAGTCTTCTCTTTTCTGACGTCTCTTCCCTAGATCCTGAAACCTTATAGGCCACCACACCCACAGATGTAGTCTGAGTTTTGTCAGCTGAGCCAATCAAAATTCAAATAGATATATTTAAACCTCTGGCAAAAATTCCCAGTATCCACTCAAATGAGAAGCAAAAGAAGGACTAGCTCCAACCATACAAGATTTCCTTTCGAAAAGTTTAATTTTCCCTTGTACCAGCCCTTGAAATACTCATGTTCTTCCAGTTAAAAAAAACAAATAATAGAGACTGGAGGTTTGTTTCAAGATTTAGGTGCAATCAAGCATATTGTTATTCCTAGATTCCCAGTAGTCCCTAATCCTCATTTATTACTTAAAAAAAAAAAAAAAAAATTTTTTTTTTTTTTTTTTTTTAATGTCCCTTCAGATGCAACTCATTTTACAGTTGTGGATTTTTGCAGTGCCTTTTTCAGTATTCCTGTGTATTCTGAAAGTCAGTATTTGTTTGCTTTTACATGGGAAAATTAACAGTTTACCTGGGTTGTACTGCCCCAAGGACTTACTAAATCTCCCACCTCATTTTCTCAGGTTCTGCAGGTGGATTTGCAGCCTTTACAGCTTACAAAAAATCCACATTGCCGTAACACACTGATGATTTGCCACTGTTCTCAACCTCACAGTAGGTCTACCTTGACAACCGTGCAGCTTTATTAAAACATCTGGCTGCTGGTAGACATAAGGTTTTCAAGGAAAAATTACAATTGGCACAGCCTTCTGTTAAATATTTGGGACACCTAATTTCTGTAGAAGGCAACTCTATTGATCCTAAGCAGAAAGAAGCTATTCTTGTCTTTCCTATACCAAAACAAAGAAATAGCTTTGGGGGCTTCTAGGACTTTGCCGCTAAAGTTGAACCTGGGCTCCCAAATTTTCTTTTTTGGTTCAACCTTCACACAGATATTTAAAAATCTCTGGGCTAGATTCATTCCAGATTTAACCAGAAGACTGAGAGGCCATAGTTCAATTAAAAGGGGTTTTAATGAACACACCTGCTCTAGGTTTTCCTAATTACCACCTGGGTTTTTTTCTTATTTGTACATAAAAAAAAAAATTTTTTTTTAACTTTTTTTTTTTTTTTACATGAAGTACCTGGAAATTCTTTTGGTGTACTAACTCAAAAACATGGAAGACAACAAAGACCTATAGGTTATTATAGTCTACAGCTTCACTTTTAAGCAGGGGATACCCTCCCTACCTTAGGGCCATGGCAGCTACTGCCAAACTAGTGGAAATCACAACAGATGTGGTGCTAGGGAACTTTTTAGATGTTTATGTGCCCCATGTTGTATCTGCCTTACTTAATTCTGCCTTGATACAACATCTTTCCACCAGCAGGTTCACCTCCTAAGAAGTTCTCCTCCTGGCTGCATCTAACATTAGACTACACTCTGTGGCCTGTTTAAACTCAGGTACTCTTCTGCACACAACTAGTGAGAACAATGATCCTACACATGATTGTCTAGACTGGACTGAGCAACTTTTAACCCCTTGAAAAAACTTAAAAGAGACCCCTTTAACTAATCCTGATTTAGTTTTGTTTGTGGATGGTTCCTATTTAAAATCTAATCCTACTAGTCCTTACTGTCAAAATGAATATGCTGTTATGGCTTCTACTGAAGTGTTTGAAAATCAGCCTTTCTCTGAAGCCACTTCAGCCCAACAAGCCAAATTAATTGCCCTCACTAGAGTTTGTGGAATTGTTTCAGGAAAATATATATTAATATTTTTACAGATGATAGATATTGTTTTGGAGTTGTACATGATTTTGGTGCGCTCTGGAAACAAAGGGGTTTTTTAACCTCTTCCAGAAATGCCATAAAAGATGCAGCTTTAATGGTGGACCTTCTAGACACTCTATTACTCCCCTCTAAAATTGCTGTGATAAAAATACAAGCTCTCCAACCAAAAAGAGAACCCCAAACTGAAGAAATTAGAGGAAACAATCTTGCTGATGTGGCAGCCAAACAAGCTGCTTCTCAAGCTATTTCTGCTTTTATAAATGAAGAGACCCCTCAAATTTGTCTATTGATAACTGCAACCTTCGTGAATTAGCTTTATAAAAACTTCTTAAAGCACCAACTATTAGCCCAAATAGACAAAATTAAGGCATGGAAAAAGGCAGGCTGTTACCAAGATCCCACCACTAAATTATGGGCTGGGCCTAGAAAGAAAACTGTCTTACCTAATGTCTTAGTTATCTAATGCAGCTATATCAGAAATACCACTAGTGGATGGCTTTAATAAACAGAAGTTTATTCTCTCAGTTTAAGAGGCTAGAAGTCTGAATTCAGGGCACCAGCTCCAAAGGAAGGCTTTCTCTGTGTCAGCTCTAGGGGAAGGTCCTTGTCACCAGTCTTACCCTGGGTCTAGGAGCTTCTCAGCACAGGGACCGAGTTCAAAGGATGTGCTCAGTTCCTGGATGTTCTTGCTTGGTGGTAATGAGGTCCCTCTCCTCTCTGCTCATTTCTCTCTTTTATATCTCAAAAGAGATTGACTTAAGTTACAACCTAATCCTGTGGATTATGTCCTGCCTCATTAATATAACTGCCTTTAATCCTGCCTCCTTAACATCATAGAAGTAAGATTTACAACACATAGGAAAATTACATCAGATCACAAAATGTAGGACAACCACACAATACTGGGAATTATGGCCTAACCAAGTCAGCACACATTTTGGAGAGGCACAATTCAATCCTTAACATATAATTTCCTGCATGTTCCTATGATGTGAGTCTTACATGAAGGTTCCCACATGGGATGAGGTAAATTGATTGAGACTTAAAAATATATATATAAAAAAAATTTTTTTGGTAGGGAAAATTTTTCAAGGCTGTCAAACATGTTACCACCCATTCCCCTATTTGCCTGTGCTACAGTCCCAGAAAACACCTTAAAGTCCTACCTGGACAGTACCCTTTACCTTCTGTGCCTATGCTGAAATGGCAGCTAGATTTTATTCAGCATCAACCCTCAAATGGTTATATATATGTATTAGTAATGATATGTAGATTTTCACGTTGGATAGAAGACTTTCCCCCTTCCATCATGCTACTGCAGCCTTTGTAGTAAAGAAATGTCTTGAAAACCTGGGGAGCACCAAAAAATTCTTTGTAGTAATTGGAGAACTCATTTCACTGGTCAAATCACCCAAGAACTATGTCAAGTTTTCCCCATTTACCAAAGGCTACATCGTTCATATTATCCTCAGTCTTCTGGTCTAGTAGAGATAACTAACGAAATAATAAAGACAATAATAGCAAAACTTTGTGAAACTTTATATTTATCCTGGACTAAGGTCCTTCCCTTAGTTCTTTTAACTCTGAGGTACACACCATTTGAATCTCACAGATTTACCCCCTAAGAAATAATTACTGGGGCACCCATGGTCCTTCCTCATATTGCCAACACCGACCCTACTATGGTTCGACCTGAATTACTGAAGTATTGTCAGTCTTTAGAGCAATATTCTAAAGGATATCTTTCATAAGTTAGAGAAGACTTTGATGAACAGAAACTAGACTCCCAAAGTCTGCCTAATATCGCCCCAGGAAAACATGTATATAGGAAGGGACACTAAATAAAAGACTTATTAGAACTTCATTGGAAGGGACCATACTTAGTTCTCCTACCAATCCATGTATAGCCAAATTAGAGGGAATAAAACCTTGGATCCGTTTGTCACAGTTAAAAAAGGCTAACTCTTTTTTTTTTTTTTTTTTGGACTAGCCAACCCACTAGATAACTGAAGATTACATTTAAACACCCCTGTGGCAAGAAGGGAAACCCTGGTGGCATAGTAAAGTACTACAGATGCTAACCAAGAGATCGGCAGTTCTAATCGACCAGGTGCTCCTTGGAAACTCTATGGGGCAGTTCTACTCTGTCCTACAGAGTTGCTGTGAGTTGGAATCGACTCAATGGCAGTGGGATTTTTTGGTTTGGGTGGCAAGAAGCAGACGACATCTGAGGCAGGCTGCTGACCCAAGAACTTGGACAAGGCCCAAAAATGCACCTCTTTATCTTTTTTTTCTTTTTACTTTTATTAAAATCATGCCTCTACCAATGTTTTCTAGATAGAGCAGATGCTTATGCTCAGCATTTTAAAAGGTTTAATTGTTGGATATGTGGTGCCCTCAAAACCTCAAATGAGTTTGGCCTTCCCTGGTGGTTCTCTTTACTCCAGTGATCTATTTGGGTTGCTCTTGACCTATGGATACAAGAACAATGAAGAAATAGTTCATTACTATAGGAAATTACTATTACCAGATTTTTCCATTGATAAATGGCCTGTCTTCAGATCTGAATGAAATCCAGGCCATAACCTAACCTTTAGTCTTAACACAACTCTTACTTTATTAAATAAAGTTTCCCAAGGAGAGCTAGCTAAGAATCTTCCAATTCCACAAACAGTACTCTTCGTATTGAAGGTCCATAACAACAACTGTGAGATGGATTCACCTGGTTAACTCCCCAAGCAGGGAGGCTAATTCATTCACTTCCCTCTGCTAGGAACAATCTGATCACACCCATATGAATAACCCAACCATCACCAGACCTATGGGATGTCTTCCAGTGTCTGAATGTGCATCAGTTACTACCTTACAAGCACCGATTAGTTCTCCACCAACTGGCTATGACACTTGGGTATCTATTGGACAGCCCCTAATAGCACCTTTTGGCTATGTGGAACCAGCATTTGGCCTTGGCTCCCACCAGGCTGGATAGGAAGATGTACTCTAGACCTGAGCTATACTCAAAGACACATTTAAACTCCCTTTACCAGCTAAACCCCCCAAAAACCTGTTGCTGTCAAGTCAATTCCAACTCATAGTGACCCTATAATTGAACTCGTATTAAAAGCTCAAAGGTCTCAAGCAGTATTTCATTGGCTTGATCCTTCAGTGGCAGTATTCTCACCTCAGATAGGACGTAAAGATATTATGGCACATGTAGAAATATTAACCAAATATATACAAACTGCTGTAAATGACAGTGTCCATGGGCTTCAAGAGATCAATACTGAAATAGCAATGATGAGAAAAGTAGTACTCCAAAAAAGCACTGCCCTTGACATTCTCGCTGCAACCTAAGAAGGTATCCATGCCATAATAAAATCGGATTGCTGTGTTCATATTCCTGATAATAGTGCTAATATTACTATCTATGTTAATCATATGTAACATATAGTATCTTGCTTTAATGATCCTGTTGCATCCTAAATTGATATTACAAGTGATTGGTTTTCCTCTTGTAGTGGATGGTAGAAAAAATTGCTACTTTATTTTGGGATCTTTATATTCCTCATCATTTCTATTACTGTAATTATAAAATGCCATTTTGCTTCAGTTCAATACATTTTATCCATGAAATACTGTACTTCAAAACCATTTGACCCTTCACATAAAATCAGGCTCATTTCACAGGCTTTCACCAGTGATTGCATTGTCTAATCACCTCCCTTTTATCTCCCTGGGTATGTTTCATCTTGACCTCTATCACTGTCCTGACTGAGAGAATTCCTCAAATGTAGCCTTGTTTGTTAAGATGTTCCCCATGAAACCTACTCACCCTGAAGATGAGGCCTATTAGCTCGACAAAAACCCAGTGCCGTTAAGTTGATTCCGACTCATAGCAACCCTATAGAACAGAGTAGAACTGCCTCATAGAGTTTCCAAGGAGAGCCTGGCAGATCCGAACTGCCGACCCCTTGGTTAGCAGCTGTAGCACTTAACCACTACAACACCAGGGTTTCCATTAGCTCGACACGGTGAAGAAAATAATTTTCATTACCCAAAACCTTCTCAAGAAAACAAAGTCCTTGCAGAAAGAAAAGCTACTCCACTGTGGGTGATCATCACCCCCCAGTGGAGGCTTGATCAAAATGGGGAAATATACACAGAAAAGTTTCAAACTGGAGACACTTGTGTCAGACCTTAAGTATGATGGGGCTGACACACATTCCAAGGAAGCAAAAGGTCAGGACATAAACCATTTGTTCATGGAAAGAATGTTTCAAGATGTAAACAATTTGTTTCCAGGAAAAACATGTTCATGACTGCAATCATGCATAACCGAACAGGCTGGTGCTGCTCACCTAGGTGGTAACTCACTCCCTTCTAGCCAAGTGGCCTACCTTTATGTTTCAAAAGACTTTAAGCTGAAGCTGATCTTATCTATAATCAATCATTAACCCCCTACATTTCCTTTGTTCTCTATGTAGATAGACCCCTCTCTCTGCTTGATCAGTGGAGTGCTTTGTATTTTTACTTAATGCTATCCAGTTCCAGCTGTATTATTCCTCAATAAAATTCTTTTTCTTTCACTCCTAAGAGAGTATGAGATTTTCTTCCTTGAAATGTTAAGATGTTTGTTTCTAGGAACGAGAGAGAGACTAAATGTATCTCATTTATGGATGTTCTTTTAATTCTCTGAAAGCAGTCTCTGAGATATATTTAGTTTTTAACTAAATATGTAAGAAAACATTTGCCATGAACATAATATCACTGAATTGTACATGTAAAAAATATTGAAAATATTTGGTTTTAATCTTTTTTCACAGTTGGGAGTTAAGGGTTTTTGATCAATGGAGTGAGGAGGGAAATTGGTAACCCAGTGAAACTGATCAATAATGGCCAGGATGAATTGAGGGAGGTAGAGCAAAGAGACAATTGGCATTCACTATATTTGGGTACCTTTTCAACTCGTAAGATTACTATAAGTTCTTCCATGAAGAGTGTGCTCTTACATATGCTTATATACATACATATATGTGTATGTTTATAGATATATGTGTATATATATACACAAACATAGACATATACACACATACATATTTTAATAAGAAACTTCATGCTCATTTTCAGACAGGTATGTAATTTCTGAATGATTAAAGAAATCTAAATATGTCATAGAAATCTCATTGTTTGAGGATTCTGGCTAATTACCAGTAACTTTAATATCCAACTAAGGTAAAAGGAGCCTGTTTATATAATTAAGTCCCTTAAAAAGTACTGAGCAATCAGCCTAGGAAAGAGAAAACCAAAAAACCAAACCCATTGGCGTCAAGTCAATTCTGACTCATAGCGACCCTATAGGACAGGGCAGAACTGCCCCATAGAGTTTCCAAGGAGTGCCTGGTGGATTCGAACTGCAGACCTTTTGGTTAGCAGCCACAGCAGTTAACTGCTACATCACCAGGGTTTCCAGGAAAGAGAAGAACTCTCTAAAAATTTTCATGGAATTCTATAATGTCTTTCTGAAGTGAGTGCCTCTGAGAAACATCCATTTACCACCTTATTGAATATACCAGCTACCTAATGGAAAAAAAATTCAGTGAACTTGACATAGACTAGGTTCCTGTAAATTTTTACAGCTTCAGAGAAATAGAAACAATCATAATTTTTCTTTTTGAGATAATGAAGCTTGCTTTGAAATATAAGAATATCAAAAGAGAGCCCTGAGGCAAAGGAGACACTGCTTTGTAAGAAAGGGATCTAATATGGGAAGCAGGAAACAGCGTTCCGTGGCCATACAGGTAAGAAGACTCTGACCTTCTGATGATAACAGAGTATTATTTCTGTAACTGCAGGGAATCCAGCACACAATCTGAGAAGCAAACAGATTTGCAATTTACATTTGCACTGTGATATGGCAAAAAGTGAGAAGTGAAATATAGCCTTCCTCCGAGCTAGTCTACCCAGGAAAACTACAACCCATGAGAAGAATTAGATGTCGTTAGCCTTAGAAATGATAACTTCAGATATTGTGTAGTGCTCAGTACTTGGAGAGAGTAGGAGATAGGAGAATCAAATAGAAAGATGCATTCAAGCACTAAATAGAGATGTTAAGAAGAGCTTGCAGCAGATGAAGTTATTATTCACCTGATGGGCTGTTCTCTCTCAGATCACTGGATACACGTTAAAATGCAAAATGTTCCATCTAGATACTGGCAATTTTTTCTCTATTCAAGGGACTGAAGATAATTTTGGCTCTCTACCCAGTTCCTTGCTTTTCAACTCTCTAAAGTTTCAAATAAAGGTAAAGTTATTTTAATCTGTTCCCGCTTGTTCTTCCTTTCCCTGGAGTCACTATTATGCTATAAGACTCAGCTCTAAAAAGTCTAATAATGAACAGCCAACTTCTAATAGTAAGAAAATTAAACCACTCCACGACACAGATTTCTGAAAACATAGTTTCTATGTTAATCACTTCCCCAAGATCAAGAATCGGCATGTTGTCGTTACTAGGTGCCATCAAGTTGGTTCCAACTAATAGCAACCCTATGTACAAACAGAAGGTAACACTGCCAGGTACTGTACCATATCCTCACCATTGTTGCTATGCTTGAGCCCATTGTTGCAGCCACTGTGTCAACCCATCTTTTGGAGAATATTCCTCTTTTACACTGACCCTCTAACTTACCAAGAATGATATCCTTCTCCACAGACTGGTCCCCCTGATAACATGTCCAAAGTACATTAGATGAAATCTTGCCATCCCTGCTTCCAAGGAACATTTTGGCTGTACTTCTTCCAAGACAGGCTTGTTCATTTTTCTTGCAGTCCATGGTATGTTCAATATTCTTTGCCGACATTGTAATTCAAATGTGTCAATTCTTCTTTGGTCTTCCTTATTCTTTGTCCAGCTTCCACATGCATATAAGGCAATTGAAAACACCATGGCTTGATCAGGTACACCTTAGTCCTTAACGTGACATCTTTGTTTTTAGCACTTTAATTAGGTCTTTTGCAGCAGATTTGCCCAATGCAATACATCATTTGATTTCTTGAGTGCGGCTTCCGTGGGTGTTGATTGTGGATCCAAGTGAAATGAAGACTTTGACAACTTCAACATTTTCTCTCTTTATCATGATGTTGCTTATTGGTCCAGCTGTGAGAATTTTTGTTTTCTTTATGTAGAGGTGTAATCCATACTAAAGGCTGTAGTCTTTGTTCTTCAGTGGTAAATACTTACAGTCCTTTTCACTTTCAGCAAGCAAGGTTGTATCATCTGCATATCACAGGTTGTTAATGAGTCTTCCTCCAAACCTGATGCCATGTTCTTCTTCATATAGTCAACCTGCTCTGATTATTAGCTCAGCATACAGATTGAATAAGTATGGTGAAAGGATACAACCCTGACACATACCCTTCCTGATTAAAAAAAAAAATCTTGATTTTAAACCACACAATATTCTCTTACTTCTGTTTGAATGACTGCTTCTTGGTCTAAGTACAGGCTCCACATGAGCACAATTAAGTGTTCTGGAATTCCGATTCTTAGCAATGTTATCCATAATTTATTATGATTCACACAGTCAAATGCCTTTGCATAGTCCATAAAATCCAAGTAAACATCTTCCTGGCATACTCTGCTTTCAGCCAAGATCCATCTGATATCAACAATGATACTTCTCATTCCATATCCTCTTCTGATTCTGGCTTGAATTTCTGACAGTTCCTTGCTGATGTACAGCTGCAATGACTTTTGAATGATCTTCAGCAAATTTTACTTGCATGTGATATCAATGATACTGTTCCATAATTTCCACATTCTGCTCGATCACCTTTCTTTGGGATGGGCACAAATATGGATCTCTTCCAGTCATTTGGCCAGGCAGCTCTCTTCCAAATTTCCTGGCATAGACGAGTGAGCACCTCCAGCACTGCCTCCCTTTGTTGAAACATCTTATTTGGTATTCTGTCAATTTCTGGAGCCTTGTTTATTGACAATGCCTTCAGAGCAACCTGGACTTCTGCCTTCAGTACAATTGGTTCTTGATCACATGCTACTTCCTGAAATGTCTACCAATTCTTCTGGGTGCTGTGACTCTGTGTATTCCTTCCACCTTCTTTTGATGCTTCCTGAGCTGTCCAGTATTTTCCCCGTAGAATCCTTCAAAATTGTAACTCAAGGCTTGAATTTTTTCTGCGGTTCTTTCAGCTTGAGAAATGCCAAGTGTGCTCTTCCCTTTTGGTTTTCTAACTTCAGGTTTTGCACATTTCATTATAATATTTTGTCTTCTCGAGCCACCCTTTGAAATCTTCTGTTCAGCTCTTTTATTTCATCATTTTTTCCATTTGCTTTAGCTATTCTACATTCAAGAACAAGTTTCAGAGTGTCTTCTGACAATCATTTTGGTCTTTTCTTTTTCCTTGTTTTTTTTTTTTTTTTAAATAACCTTTTGCTTTCTTCATGTATGATGTCCTTGATGTCATCCCACAACTAGTCTGGTCTTCAGTCAATCTGCATAACATAGTTACTGTAGTTGGCAAAGTCCACGCCCTAGTTTCTATTTTCCTATGCTACTCCAATTTTTTTTCTTTTTTGTATGCCACCCCAAATTTTTATTCTTATTTAATTCCAAAGTTTACTTTCATAAATATTGCATTATTTTTTCTTTATCCACTTAGAATGTGAAATATTTAGCTATTTGAATTCATAAAAAACACCTGCTGTTGTTGTTAGTTGCCACTGAGTTCGCCCTGACTTGTGGGACCCCATGGACAACATAACATAACATTGCTCAGTCTACAGCCATCTTCACAATGTTCAAGTCCATTGTTGCAGCCACTGTGCATTTTCAGTGCCTTCTAACACTGTATCAGACAATATTCTGTTGTGATCCAAAGGGTTTTCATTGGCTAATGTTCAGCAGTAAATTGCCAGGCCTTTCTTCCTAGTCTGTCTTAGCCTGGAATCTATACTGGAAACTGTCCAATGGGTGACCCTGCTGGTATTTTAAATACTGGTGGCTGTCTTTTTTTAATCTTAGCCCTGGTGGTGCAGTGGTTAAGTTTTCCTCTATTAACCAAAAGGCCAGCAGTTCAAATCCATGAGTAGCTCCTTGAAAACCCTATGCGGCAGTTCTACTTTGTCCTGTAGGGTCTCCATGAGTAGGAATCAACTTGGCAGCAACGGGTTTGGTTTTTTTTTTTTTTTTTTGGTCTTAGTTATGTTGCTATAAGAGAAATACGACAAGTGGGTGGCTTTAACAAACAAGAATTTATTTCCTAACAATTTATGTAGCTAGAAGTCTTAATTCAGTGTCTGCTCTAGGGGAAGGCTTTCTCTCTGTCTGACCTGGAGGAAGTTCCTTGCCTCTTCTGTTCCTCGGTGACCTTCACATAGCTTGGCATCTATCTTCCCCCATCTCTATTCCTTTGCTTAATCTGTTCCTTTTATATCTCAAAAGACATTGACCCAAGATACCCCCTACACTAAAATACTAAACCAAACCCCATGCCATTGAGTCGATTCAGACTCTTAGCAACCCTATAGGACAGAGTAGAACTGTTCCATAGGGTTTCCAAAAAGCTGCTGCTAGTGGATTCAAACTGCTGACCTTTTGGTTAGCAGGCATTGCTCTTAACCACTGTGCCTACACTTATACTGTCTAATTAAAATAACAGACAAAACTCATTCCCAAATGGGATTATAACCACAGGTATAGGGGTTAGGATTTAAAACACATACTTTTGGTGGACACAATTCAATCCGTAACAGTAGCATAGCTTCCAGCATTATAGTAATGTGCAAGCCACCACAGTATGACAAACTGACAGACGAGTGATGGTAAAAATGCCTAGTTTGTCATATTTCCTATATTCAAAGAGCCTACCAGTTGTAAGGCACTTCATACATTTAATAACATTTTAGGGAAAAATAAACTATCGAATAGACTATAGGATGAATTTGGGGTCATAAAACTCAGAGAAAGGTATTTATGATTTTGAATGTGTAGCTTACACCAGAAATGAGAAGATTACACATAAGTCCCAATTTCCAGGTTCTCTAAAAGACCAGAAGATCCGGTCCCCTGGCTGGAGACGAGTCTGGGCCTGCCCTATTGGGCACGGATGCGCCAGCTGACCAGTTTCCCACACTGCCTCTCATTTTTAACCCAGCCTGCTTTACTCTGTTACATGCCTTGCCTGATCCCTGTGGGATTTTGAGTGTCTGGTCTCATTATTTTAAGGGCCAGAGTTCTATATTCAGATGATTTTAAAAACACTTTTCGTTAAATATATCTTAGGTAATTTTGGAATTCTCTTTCTGGCTCTCTTTGCATTCTTTTACTGCTGTCATAAGAAGTCATGAGTGTTTGGCATTTGGATGATTTCCCAGTCATCTGACCTTGAGAAAAATCAATTATTTCTTAAGAATAAAAATCCTTAAGAAAAAAAAAAATCCTAGATCTGTAAAATTCTTAAGTGGGTACCAACTTTTGTTCCTCCGTTATATGAATTTAACAATTTTTCCAAGAATCTCCTACACATCAGCACTCGGCCATGTTAAAAAACAAAAAGCATGTTCAAAGCAGTAATGTCAGCAATAGCAAACAGGAAATAAGAAACAACTCATAAGTCAGTCTTAAAGAGATTGGAAAAATAAATGCATAAGAGCACTGTTCAATACTGAAAACAAATTAAGTACAGTTTTACAAGACAAAGAACATGAAGTTAGTATTAGTTCAAATAGCAAACCACAAAATATATATTGATACATGTAATGATGCAATTTCTATGAATTTAAAAATCATGTAAAACTAAAAGGAATATCACTCAAGGATCTATGTGTATTTACTAAAACTTCAAAGTAAAAGAAAGTTATTGATAAACATTTTAGTATAGGTGTTTCTTACTCATTGGTCAACGGAAGAATGAACTTCAAAAGTACCAGCGCTGAATGATTTCTTGAACTGGGTGGGGAAAGGGTGCCTGTGTTTTCCTTTTACTATTATTCTTATACTTCTCAAGTATGTTAAATAATGTATAATATACATATATTTTTGTTTATTTATACTACACATACACACGCATGTGTAAAAAGCATCAATTAGTGACGGCTGATTTAGATCTAGCATGGGATATTACTCCTTGATACTGTTTTCTTCGATCATTGTTTATGTAACTCATGAATTGAATTGCTTTTGAAACAGATTTTCTCAAACTTAATTTGGTTGGGAATAAACACTTTTGACAATATTGCATGATATTACTTCTCCAAGATTAATCTACTTGGAATCCTGCTGTAACTTAAAATTGCGTAAAAAGAAAATGCTGCCCTTACTTACAGCAGTACTTGCTGTGTGGAGATATCAAAACAAAAACTGTCTCTCTAAAATTATTCTCACCAGCTAACATTGTTAAAGAATCAGGAACTTGGAGTCACACTCTCCCCCTCCCCCATCTGCTAGACTGGTATCAGCTCCAACTGACAATTCTTTCCTGACCAGAGACCAATGTGGCTCGTCACTAATCACGAACAGACTGATGGACACATCCTGTCTGTCCAAAGAGCTACCTTTCAGTCCATCAGAACACTCACCATGAAATGCCTTTCCCAACATTTGAAATACATGACCAGCCTCACTTCGCATACACAGTCCCTACTTACAGGGTAGAAGTTCTACATCTAGTATGGCACTCTGAGAATGCTGGGCCCCAGACAGCTCTGCCCCAGCTCACTCTTAATGTGGAAGTTTGATAACTGGGAATAGCAAGGTAAGAAGACTAGGTGCTATCAGCCACCCAGCACCCACTCTTAGAGCACGTTGTCACACCAAGAAAAGAGGTCCACTGTGTCTACCCCCAACTCCTGTGCAGAAGCACAGAGGTACAGGGACAAAAGAGGTTCTTAAGTTCAGAAACAAGTGACACTAGACAGTAATTCAAATTGACACGACACATCAAAGTGCACTGGTAAATTACAAAAGACAGCATAATTGTATTTTTTTTCCTTTTTCTTTTAACTGATTTAAAGCTTAATTGCATAAGACAATTAGGGAAAAAAATATATATATAAAATAAAATTCATACAGAAAGAAGAAAGGCTATCTATTCAAAGATGGCATGATTTTGTGTATAGAAAATCCTAAGGAACCACTAAAAAAAAACTGCTAAATAATGTAATTCAAAAAGATAGCAGGATAGAACAATATTCATAAATCAGTTGTATTTCTATACACTAGCAATAACTGATCCAAAAGTCAAGAAAATGATTCCATTTACTATAGCATCAAAAAGAATTAAATTCCTAGGAATAAATCTAACATAAGATGTGTAAAACTTGTACTCTAAAAACAACAAAATACCATTGGAAGAAATTAAAGAAGTTCTAAATGAATAGAAAGATATCTGGCATTTGTGGATCAGAAAATGTGATACAGATTCAGTGTGATCCCTATCAAAGTCCCGGCTGCATTTTCCACAAATTGAAAAGCTGATTCAAAAACTTATACGGAAGTTCAATTGGCCCAGAATAGCAAAAGCAGTCTTAAAAAAAGAATGACAAAGTTGGAGAACACATCTTTCCTGATTTCAAAATTTACTAGAAAACTACAGCAATCAAAACAATGTGGTATCAACAAAAAGATAGACATATATATCAATGGAAGACAACTAAAGAGTCCAGAAATAAACTCTCACATTTATATTCAACCAACTTTCAACAGAAGTGTAAAGACAATTCAATGAGGGAAAGAATAGTCTTTTCAACAAAGAGTGCTGAGACAGCTGGCTGTCCACATGCAAAGTAATAAAGCTGGACCCCTACCTCACACCTTACACAAAATTTACACAAAATATGAGAGTTATAACTGTTCAACTCTTAGAAGAAAGAGTTTTGTGACTTTGGGTTATGGAATAGTTTCTTAGATATGACACCAAAAGCACAAGTGACAAAAGCAAGTTCAGATAAACTGAAATTGATTAAAATTTTAAAACATGTATGCTGCAAATGACATCATCAAGGAAGCAAAAAAACAATCCACAAAATGGGAGAAAATATTTGCAAATCATTTATAAGGAGTCTATGTGTGTGTGTATACATACGCACTCACAAATACAGACACAACCACACACACATATATAAGTATATTAAAAAACTTGTACATAGCAATTAATGGAGGCCACGTTAGGGGTCTGTCTGCTGCGGGGAATAATAAAGTAGAAATCAAGTGTTATTATAGACACTATTGTTCTTGAAGCTTCTAGAGGTGAATTTTCAGGTAAAAAAAGGTGATAAAACACAATCCTGAAATTGCAATATCCGATATGAATAGCCCCTAGGCTGAGGATGTAGCAAAATACTTGTCTTAACACCGATGTTATTATTAAGGTGACGCCAATGTCTCCTGTGTGAGAAATTCCACGTAACTACCAAATGAAATCAATTTGTCGCCAGAAGGAATCGTACAGGTTTGGAGTGAAAATTAACAGATTTACAATAATAAACAAAGACAGCTTGCTTAGGAGTAAGAAAACCCAATAAATTAAGCATGTAAAGAATTGTTAGTGGCTTCTTTAGAAATCTACATAATCAGAGAAAATCTAAAGACAAGCACTGTAGATATGGCTGAATCACTTTGGGGTCTAAGAGAGACAATCCTTTTAAAACATCATGAGCTTATCAAAGGAACTTGTCAAAATAACTTGCACACACAAAAACACACACACAGTTAAGAAACTGAAATTAACTTCTTGTTTTATAATGTAAAAAAATTTTTTTATAATGTAGTTGAATATATATAGTCTATTATATAAAAAAAAATTTTTTTTTTTTATTGTATAATTGAACCCCATGGGATAGATTTTGTCATCTTTTCAGATTAAAAAAAAATTGAAACTTAAGGAGATTAAATGACTTACCTAGTACTAGTAGGTCCTACAGTTTATGAGTAGATCTAGGATTAGACCCACCAGATAAATAATGATCAGTAACGATTTCATCATTTTTATAAGTCTCTCTTTATTCTGTTAATAAAATGGATATTTTCAAAGATAGCTGACTTAAAAATTTCGATCGTTAATCAGTGGAAAAAAATTTTAACAAGATACATGAATTTTATTGTTAGCATATGCTTGATTAAGAAACAAAATGCTCACTTGTGAACTTAGATTGGCCCATGTCTAAGAAAGGTAGAGAGGTGGGAATGGTGTTTGGGATCATGACAACCAGGCCCATAGAATATACCACAGCAACCCTTCTATTCTTGATAGAACAGCTCACACCCTCAAAATATTGTCTCTTTACCTTTACAAGGAGTCCTTTGGTAGTGCAAATGGTTAAGTGCTTGGCTACTAACTGAAAAGTTGGTGGTTTGAAGCCCCCTACAGGCACCTCCGAAGAAAAACCTGGTGACATACTTCCAAAAGACCATAGCCATAAAAACCATATGGATTAAAAAAAAAAAAAAAACATGTGGAGCAATACTCTGCACACATGGGGTCGCCATGAGTCAGAATCAACTCATTGGCAGATGGTAGTACCTTTTCAAGACAAAAATAGTCATGCAAAATGGGAACTGGTTGAAACATTGCTTTAAACAAATAAAAAAGTTGATTTTTGAAATGTTTTACAAGAGAGACATTGTTAGCTTATATGGGGGCTGAGACTTCTAGAGAATTTTTTAAAACTTAGGAGTGGATTTTTATCCATCTTCATAGGGAATAAAGTTTATATTAATGTATGTCTTTACTGACCACCTTAATGACAAAGAACGGCCCACTATGTTGAATTTTTAAAAGGTGTTCCTTTAAGCCTTCTTATCCACAGTCCCAAAGAAGAATTTTAGCTGTGTGATTGCTCCTTAGAAGATTACGTTGTTGTTGTGTGCTGTAGAGTTGATTTTGACTCATAACGACCTGATAAGACGGAGTAGAGCTGCCTTACAGGGAGGGTTTCCTAGGCTGTAATCTTTACGTGAACAGATCATTAGGTCTTTTCTCCCGTGGGGTCATTGGTGGGTTTGAACTGTTAACCTTTTGATTAGCAGCTGAGTGCTTAACCACTGTGCCATCAGGGCTCCTTCCTTAGAAGACTGCTGTAATGAAAATGAAGTTTGAGAGTTGGGATAGAAGAGTTCTCACAAGGAAAAGTAAATCGCTTGAGACTCTAAATTCATCAGTTTTCCTACCCAGGATATCTGTACAACTCACTTTATTGTGGGCCCGGCTCAAATGTAAGCCTGTCAGAGAGACATTTCCAGATCCTTCTCCCTCAAAATCACTGCCTGTCATTCCATTATCCTGCTTTGGTTTTCTTCACAGATCATAATTTATCTAAAACATGATTTCTTTTTTTTTTTTTCATTGTTTTAACTATATATGGAGTGAATTTTTTGCCTTGTCAACATTCTTCACATGTACAATCCAGTGACATTAGTCAAATGACATATTACATTGGCAGATCTCCTGCAAAAGACATTTTTCAAAGTGTTAAAAAGCAAAGATGACACTTTGAGGACTAAGGTGTGCCTGACCCAAGCCATGGTATTGTCAATCACCTCATATGTATGCGATAGCTGGACAATGAATAAGGAAGACTGAGGAAGAACTGATGCCTTTGGCTTATGGTGTTGGTGAAAAATATTGAATATACCATGAACTGGCAGAAGAACAAACAAATCTGTCTTGGAGGAAGTACAGCCAGAATACTCCTTAGAAGCGAGGATACCAAGACTTCATCTCACTTACTTAGGACATGTTATCAGGAAGGGGCAGTCTCTGGAGAAGGACATCATGCTTGGTAAAGGAGAGGGTCAGCAAAAGAGAGAAAGACCCTCGACAAGGTGGATTGAAACAGTGACTACAACAATGGGCTGAAACATAGCAATGATTGAAAGGATGGCACAGGACTAGGCAACATTTCATTCTGCTGTACATAGGGTCGCTATGAGTCAGAACTGATTCCACAGCATCATCCAACAACAACAGTTATGTTTATCATGATGTTCAACTATTACCATTTTCCATTTCCAAATTTTCCCTACATCCATGAAATCAGGTCAAGACTAAATTGTACTTGTGACCACATACTTGCCTGAACCCTTGCCCTCCCCTATCCTGCTTCCCTCACTACAAAGATATTTCCTGAAGAGGACTCTGAATAAATCAGGTTACCCTGAAACCTTGTCTCAGTTTCAGTTTCTTGAGAACCAACTCAACCTAAGACACACCTTTCCACCTACCTTGTTTGCTGTATGTCTCTTTCTCACTGTCTCAATTCTTGTTACTTCCAACCAACAAAGTTCTGGTGAAAGAACTACACTTTTAGTCTCTTTATTCTTGAGTCTTTTGGTCTTAAGGATTCACAAGGTGCCGTTTATCCAAGAGTTTTAATAATGAGTGAAGAGCAAACCTTTGATTTGATGCTTGCTGCAAGACTGAACTTCAATTGTCCTTTATTGCACAGGGCCTTCTGAGGTTTATCTTTCACCTTGATGATAAAAAGCAGTTGCTTCTTCAAACCTTACATGTACTATAAGATCTCTATGCTCTTTTGCTTCTGCTTGCATATGGGATAATCTTTTTTTGATCTTACCTTTAATTCCTTGTTAAATGAGGTAGACAATATATCCTGTTAACAATGTATTTTCTAACCTCATCCTCTAGAGCTACAAGTTCATTAGGTATAATATCTGGCCCCCCCCCCAATTATTTCAGGAAACAGTTTTACCAAGTAATAGAATATCAGGGATAGCCATTCTTAGAGCTTTCAATATCAGTTTACTTCCAGCCTCTCTACTAGCTATTATAATGCTATACATATTAGTTTTCATTATAGTAGTCCCCATCTTCTTGGTTGCCTTATTTTTAACAGAATGGCCAGGTTCCTATCTTTTAAGTTGGTGTTGTCAATTTGATCCCATATAGATAGATCTTAAAGAGCATAATGCCCCAGGCAGACATTCTTTATTACTTAACCTAAACTACTGTTTGGGTTTAAAAAGACTTCAGGGGTATTTTGGTTTAAGGTTTAAAGATTATCTCTGGGCAATAGTTTTGGGGGCTCATCCAGCCGTCACAGCCCCAGAAAGCCTGGATTCCATGAGAATTTGAAATTCCCTTCTGTATTTCCCCCCTTTTGATCAGAATTCTTCTGTAGAATCTTTGATCAAAATTTTCGGTAATGGTAGCTGGGCACCATCAAGGGACACATGTCACTTCTGCTTAAAGTTCATCACTAGCCACATCAGCCAACCACAGGGTTCAAGAAATGCAATCCTGCCATGTGCCATGAAGGCAGACAGCCAGAAATAGTTGCAAACAGTATTAATGATTACCACAGAAATTGTCATCAGAATTTCAGAAATAATGATTAAATTGGAAAACCACATTTCTAAGAAAGCTAAGACTATAAGGCAAAAAAAAAAAAAAAAAAAAAAGTGCGGATGTGCACAGCAGGAGAAAAATGTACTAAATATATCGAAACTATGGATCCCTGGATGACACAAATAGTTAAGCACTGGACTACTAATCAAAAGGTCAGCGGTTTGAACCACCCAGAGGCATCTCGAAAATAAGGCCTGGCGATCTGTGTCCAAAATGTCACAGCCTTAAAAACCCTATGGAGCACTTTTTTTTTTTTTATTGTACTTTAGATGAAGGTTTACAGAACAAACTAGTTTCTAATTAAACAGAACACATACTGTTTTATGACATTGGTTAACAACTCCATGACAAGCCAGAACTCCCCCTTTTTGGCCTTGGGTTCCCTATTACCAGTTTTCCTGTCCCCTCCTGTTTTCTAGTCCTTGCCCCTGGGCTGTTGTGCCCCTTTAGTCTCATTTTGTTTTACAGGCCTGTCTAATCTTTGGCTGAAGGGTGAACCTCAGGAGTGACTTCATTACTGAGCTAAAAGGGTGTCTGGGGGCCATATTCTCAGGGTTTCTGCAGTCTCTATCAGGCCAGTAAATCTGTTCTTTTTTGTGTGTGTGAGTTAGAATTTCGTTCTACATTTTTCCCTATGGAACACTTTTATTCTGCAGACATGGGGTCGCCATGGGTTGAAATTGACTTGATGGCAACTAACAGCAATAATACAATGAAAATAATGTAGAAGGGTATCTGGCACATAAATATAATGAAACTAGAGTGAAACCTTAATGGCACAATACAGTGGAACAAATATATTTCAATTTCAGTTCAAATGTGCTATTCCTCCTAGTCCCTCTGCTGGAGCAATCACCATATAATAATACCTTATGCCATTTAGCAAAATTCTTTTTCACTATAAATATTAATAACATCATTGTCCTTTTATTTAACTGAAAGGCTTCCTATGTCAAGTTTGCAATGTCTGTCATACTGAAAATTAGCAAATAATACAGTTAAAAGGAATTTCCAAGTCATTTAGCAGTATAACCCTAAACTTGATTGCTCTTAATAACTCAGCTTCAGACTGAATTGGGCAAAAATTGGCAGAATTACTAGTCACGCAACTAGCAAGTAGTAGTGCTGGGGTTAAAAATCAGGCAATCTACCATCAGCAAGTTTATATAGTCTGCATATCACGGTTGCGAATTAGTCTTCCTCCAGTCTTGATGCCAAATTGATGCATTTGAATTATGGTGTTGGTGAAGAATATTGAATATACCATGGACTGCCAGAAAAACAAACTAATCTGTCTTGGAAGAAGTATAGCCAGAATGCTCCTTATAAGTGAGGATGGCAAGACTTCATTTCATTTGGGACATGTCACCAGGAGAGACCAATTGCTGGAGAAGGACATCATGCTTGGTAGATGGTCAGTGAAAAAGAGGAAGACCCTCAATGAGATGTATTGATACAGTAGCTGCAACAATGGACTCAAACATAGCAATAGTGTCTGCAACAACGTGCTGAAACACGGCAATAATTGTGAAGATGGCACAGAAAGGGGCAATGTTTTGTTCTGTTATATATAAGGTTGCTGTTCTGGGTTTTATGAATGAGAACTAACTGAACAACAACAGCAAGCACCAGCATCAATGCTTTTTGCAAGCATATGATACTTCCTTTTGATACAATAAAGTCAAGAGCAACAATTAAATACACAATGTAGTAAGAAAAACAAAGACTCCCTTTACCAAGAGAAAAAAAGAAATGCTATTGGTAATTAGAGGCAATTAGAAATTCATTTTTAAAATATTAACTTTTACAGGAGCATGGTATGAATACTAAGATGATCAAAGGGATGAAAGAAGGGAATGCTGAACCCAGACACGTCCCCAGGTATGTGCGGAGACCTGGTCTAGGAAAGAAGTGGCATTACAAATCACTGGGAAATGATGACTGTTTATTCAATGCTAATGGGAAAATTGAACATCTGTAGGAAGATATATATATATATATATTCCTTCCTCATATTGTACACCAAAGTCAAGCCCAAATGTACTAAACATCCCAGTGGGAAAAGGTAATCTAAAACATCTAAAAATACATATAGGTAATTATCCTAAGGCTAGCAGGGGAAAGAAGATTTTCTTAAACAAAGTAGCACAATTATAGAGGAAATACTGCTACATCTGTGCACTAAAACTAATCATAAGCAGATTCTAAACACGAGACACAGACAAGCAGTGTCTTTATAGCTCATTCAAGCAGCCAGTATAAAGAAATCCTAAAAATCAATAATGCACAAAATATGCATGAGCAATTCACCTGAAAAGCAATAAATGCATGGAAAGAAAATGTTCAACCTCACCAATAATCACGAAAAATGCAAATGAAAGCCAACATTTCAGAGTCTACTATGGGAGAAACTATCTTACAAGAGATACAACAGATTGCGTTATTAATGGCTAATATGATGACGAGGAACTTAAATACATATTCTGTTTTGATATTATTTGCAGGCTCATTTTGGCTTCCTTCATGACATCAATTCTAACTATAAATAGTTCAGGGACAGACAGCTAAGGGGATATAATCAAAGCTTGCCAGAAAATAATGTGTGTAGCAGCCTTAGAGAAATTTAGTCTTGTAACATCACTGAGCTGACAGCCCTGCAGAAAACACACACCTACACAAGAAATGAAGCCTGAAGTAAAGGGACTCTTGGCATATAATTTAACAGGGTGCTAATTAGATGAACAACAACAAGAAACGGTGCCAGGAAGATACTTTTGGCATTTTTTTGATGCTGAATGGGTAGAACACTAAATGTTATTTAAATCAAGATGTTTGGTTATGTAGAACCACATAACCTGCCACCCCAAACTCAGGTGCTTAAAGCAATAATTTATTATTATTTCTCATAGGTTAGGTTTGTGGGTTGACTTGGCTCAGCCACACAGTTTGCATTTAAGATTTCTTACATGGCTTCCCTCAAATGGGGCTCACATGTCAGGCACCTCAGCTTGATGAGGGAACAGCTGAGGGGTTGGAAGGAATGTTCTTGCTCTCTCTCTCCACACAGCTCTTCCATGGGGCTAGCTTGCACTTCTTCATAGCATGACAGCCTCAGGGTTACTGGACTTCTTATGTGACGCCTGGTTTCCCCCAGAGCAAGAGACTGAGGTGAAATCTGCCAGCTTCCTGTAACTAGCTTCTGAAGCTCCAGAGCAGCAGTCCCATTGCATTCTACTGTCAAACAAGTGATTAAGGACAGTCCAATTCAAGACAGTGAGAGGGTGGATGTGAGAAGAGGCGTGTGGGCCCAGGGAAGGAAGGAATGATGGTGGTCACCTTCAGAGACTACCCACCACACAAAATAACTTCCACGTTGCTTCACTTCTCATGGAGCATTACCAAAATGATTCCGAAAGGCCAGCATCTTCACGTGTCAGCACTGTCTATGAATGGACCAGCAGTACCTCACATCATTATCCCAAGGCAGGGCATGGGCACAGGCCAGGGCCAGTGGAAGTCTGCATCATGAGGGCCTGCCTGAGAATTGGATTGTGTTATCCCTGAATTCCTAAAATAGCACATCCTATGGCAGATCAGGGGGCAGTGGTGGCTCAGGGGCAGAATTCTCACTTGCCATATGGCAGACCCAGGCTTGATTCCCGGCCAAGTACGTCATGTGCAGCCACCGCCACTGCCAGTGGAGGCTTGCATGTTGCTAAGATGTTGAAGAGATTTCAGCAGAGCTTCTAAGTCAGAAGAAAGGCCTGGCTATCTACTTCTAAAAATCAGCCGATGAAAACTGTATGGATCACAATGGTCTGATCCCCAGCCTGTCATGAGGATGGTGTAAGACTGGACAGCGGTTCATTCCACTATGCATGGGGCAGCCATGAGTTGGGAGCCAACTCAACAGCCAACAAGAACAACATGGCAGATCAAGTCATCTGGCTCTGGGGGATTATTCTGACCAGTGAACATCAATCGAATCCTATCTAAGGAATCAAATCAATTAAAATATCTTCTGAAAATAGCACGTGCCTGAAGATATTTTATCCTTTATATTATTTTACTCAAGGAGACTTCGCTTTCCTTAAAATCAAATAAAATATTGGTCTGTTTCACTGAAAAGCAATGAATAGGTAAGAGGGAATAAGTGTTTCATTCCAATTCTTGGCATAGATTTAGTTTTACTTTTTCACATTATCTTCCAAGTGAATAGCTAACTCTCATTTCAAGCTAATAGTATGTGGTGTTTGCTCTCATTATCAATAATTAATTTTTAGCCAATTCTGTGGGTTATGGTATTATATTTCTTAAATTTCTCAAAAAAATCCAAATCTATTCTAGAATTTTTCTTTGTTTGAATAAATACTATTGTATAATTTAACTACACTAGATATTTCTTTTAAAATTATTTTCCACATTCTATCAGGAAAGATACCACTTGATAGGGAAACTGTTCATAATTTAATTCATTAAAGTCTTTTTGCTCTTAGAAATTTTCTTTTTTCATGAAATTCAGGTATTGTAGTAATAATGTGGCCATGCAATTTAGCTTTTATACATTCCTATCTTCCAGCATTGACTTCTATCACTGGGAAATTCTGAGCTCAAAATGCTTTTTATTGCTTCATTTTTTTTTCCTGCTAATTAAGAATCTCTTTTCTATATTATAAAATAGCATGTTATAATTCTTCCATGATAATGATTGATATCTAACTCTTTCCTTTAATCCTTCCTTTTTTTGTCTAAAGCCTAACATCTCAAAGAATAAACTACTGCCTAAAGTATCAAAGTGTTGTAAGATATTTACTCCTGACGTGAAAGATAATTCAAACGATCAGATCAGTCTGTTCATGTGTCTAACTCAAAGCTGTTTCTCAAAACAAACTAATGAACTAAAAAATAATAAAGTAAATTTTCTTTCCCAATCTTTAACCCACATTTCCTTAAGTGTAATCTGAGCACTTATTTCTCTAATGTCAAAGCAGAAGCTCTAACATACCATTAATTATTTAACATAACAATAGAAAAGCTCAATGCTTTCCAGAATTTTACTGGAAACCTTAATCATATATATCTGATTAGTGACTTTACCTTTCTGAGATTTTTTTCAAGGAAGGCATGGTTAATAAAACCATCTGTATATCTCTCCCTAGCATCCTATTAAAATATTAATAAAAACATAATGTGGGAAATAAACTAATAATTTGAGAAAATAAATGAATACATGTCTGACCTGAACAGTTTTTTCCCGCTTTGTCAATGGAGTATTATGTAGCCTTAAAATATTGGTTCACACTACATTTTTGATATGGGTATTTCCGTATCATATAGTTAAGTGACAATACAAATTGTAGAATAGGTTTTGTTATCCTATAAAAAATTATACACATTTGATATGCATCTGTGGTACATCAGTTTTTTTTCCAAGATGCTTATATGAATAAACATACCCATGAACAGTGGGAAAGAGCTCTTTTTGCCCCATGTCACTACAAACATTTGATTTTGCCCAATTAAAAAAAAAAAAAAGGATGTTCTAGTATTGTTTGTGGTGAACAGAAATACTTAAATCCACTCTAGTTGAATTTACTAATTATTAGCTTTATATGTTGGAAGAAAGCTATATTTTAATAGAATATGGGAAAAAGAAATATCTAAAGTTATCAAGAATTTTTCACAATTGGACATGTGTCTTTAAATCCATTGTATGCATAATATCATGCTTTGTTATTTATAACATTATATAGAAATTAATTATGATATCTAAGAACTATGCCAAATAGCTAAATTCACTTGACCTACCCATACCCTCCATTTCAGAAAAGGCAAACCATAGATCAGTTTGTATATATACTAGCTTGAAAAGTACAAAGACAATTCTGTGAATTTGTGGCAAAAATTAATCTACCTTTGCATTACAAAAGTGCGTATGTTCTCCAGAAGAATGTGTATCGGCTCTACTTTCGAGAATTCACATTTACGGATACCTTGTTCTGAAGGGTAATGGAAGCCAGCACAGAAAGAGCCAGAATTAAGAGACGTAACATTTATCGAAGAGGAAAATATTTACCTTAGAACCTGATCTATTTTTTCCTTGCTGTTGAGGAGATAAGCTGAGCCTCACGAAAGGATTTTCTATTTCATGAGTATGAAGACAAATATTGACCTTCTCAGTTTTCACTCCCAGTAGTCATTTCTTTCAGGAATCTGGAGGCTTAATTTAGGTCAGTGTCCTGCCTCCTGAACTTGTTGCTGAAGACTGTTGAATCATGTGGGAGAAATGTCAGAATGAGACTTTAGAGATTATGTAACTATATAGAGCAGGCTGTTGCTTGTGTTTGAGCAAAAAAAAAAAAAAAACCCTAAAACAACATGACCATTCCCGAGACAAGTAATTATCTTCAGTAATATTTATCCTTGGTGTATTCAGAGTTAACAGAAAAATCACAGGTGTAGAAACAGATATTTGTAAATCTCTCATTTCCTTTCTATTTCCTGAAGTTTTACATGTTTTTTCCTTCCTTAATAATATCTTATTTTATTTTATTCACCTCTTCATAAGCCTAACTCTTTGTAATTTTGCCTCCATGGCTATTTCATAAATATATTAATGGTTGTGTCCAATGCTTTTATTTTTTAAGGAGTCTTGATATTTGAAATTCTAATTATTTATCCTAGTTTCTTCCAAAAGTGATTTACAACAACTTTCAAAATATGTAGAGTACAATGAGCTTAAATAATAAAAAAAAAATTAAGAAGGGGAAAATCAGGTAAAGATAAAACAACCATACCAAATACCAGAAAAAATCTAGTCTGTCTAAAGCTACTAGAAGGAACAGTTAATATGCCTTTGATTTTTTCCATTATTTGGTGCTGCGAGGGAAGTATATTCACCCTCATGCTTGCCAATGTCCTAAGGATCCTATCAAGGTTGTTGCTCAGAGGAAATACAATTACCCCCACTTATGCTCTGATAAACTTCCCCTCTAGGACTCACAAAGGGGACTCTGTGCAAAGCACTCAACAACTTTTTAAACAACACCTTATACTAAATCACATAAATGTCATCATTTTTGTCTGATAAAGCATCCCTCAAAGTTGCAATGACAATGATGCAAGACTGTGTTTTAAAAAAAGAGGTCCATGATTGTGTTACCAGGCCTAAGGTTTAGTTCTCCTCTAGATTAATATGAGGACAGAATGTAGAGCATCGAGAGAGATGGACAGATATATCCTTTCAAATCTAAGTGTCTCGTTTCACTCAACTAAGGTATTTGATAAGTTCGATGAATTAAATTATATTCATTAATAATTACTGACAAGCAGGAATTCTATTTTATTATTTATAAATAGATAATGTGTGTTTTATAAGCAGCCAGCCACAAGTAGAATTTCATCTGATATCAGAAGATACTGACAAAGCCACAGGCTGTGTTATAAAATTTTCTACCTGCCCTTGGAGGACGAGTAGGCAGCGCCTACTTGTGTTTAACACACACACACACACACACACACACACACACACACACACACAAATGAAGCTACAGTACTATATGTCATAGGATATAGCCTGGGAAAATTTTAGATCAGATGTACAAAAGTTATGAATCTCTAAGTAAGAAACTCAAAAAGAGGCGGGGCCAAGATGGCAGAATAGACAGATGCTTCCAGCGAGCCGTCCTACAACAAAGACCTGAAAAAACAAGTGAAACGAGAATATTTATGACCAACTAGGAGCCCTGAGCATCAAAGGCAAGCTAAGAAAATGACCTGAAGGGTGGGGGAGGAAGAGACAGTTCAGAAGCAGAGAGTAGTTGCAGGACCTGAATCGCTGGTAGCCCTCAGGCACCATTCCCTGGAGGGGCTGCAGTGGGCTGGTACTAGCATTTGGCCAGTTTCCTCAGGGAGAAGCGCCCAGCCACACAGCTGACTCATACCTCCAGAACCAGAGAAGAATGGCGTTCTCAGCAAAAGCTAAGTACTTGCGTGTATTTTATTGCACCTCCCTGCTCCCAAGCCAGCTTCGGCAGCCGATTTCCCTGGGCCTGAGATAGGCACTGTTGAGCGCCTGGAGCCATCCTCCTGGCCTTGGAAAAGGAATAAGTTTGCAATTCGGGGAAAAGATAATTTGCCAGCTCCACTAACCGGAGGAGCTCAGGACAGAAGGAGCCCCTGTCCAGGCATAAAAGCTCTGTGGACTTTGAGTACTTTTCCCTTTTGCATGGACCTGTGTGGGCCTATTTCAGGAAAATAGGCCCTTGTTGGCAGACTACAATTGTTTTAGCTGTGCGGCGGAGAGATGGGTGTTTGACATTTGACATTACTTTGCCTATTAAACAGGGCCCTCACCTACGCACATCAGAAGCCTAAGGACTGGTGGCTCCACTCAAGTCACCCAGCCAACCTCGACAGGGGTCAAAGGATAACTGGTACCACCCAGTCCTCAAAACCAAAAACACTGGGTGCCGATGGTCTGATTGCAGAACCCACCCACCTGTACGCTCTAGGGAACAGGAACACGCTTTCCTCAGAGACACTTGGGGGACAATACTCAGCCCCCTGCCTTGTTTAGAATGTGACACCCTGCCGCAACCAGATACTGGTACCTACAACAACCACCCCTGCCCCTCTAAGACTGGAGGACAGAGCCTGTACCACGCACTTGATGACTAGCTACCTGGACACTTGAGCTGAATTCATACAAGAAAAGTAAATGGACTCCTAGACAGACATACCTGATAACAGCTCTAGCCATCTGGGGACAGGACGTCAGAGCTCCAAAGGCAAAAATTATTAAACTAGCTCATTCAAGCAACTGATTTGGGAGTATCAAAACAAAACAAAGCAAGAAGCTATGACACAGTAAGCAAACATAAAATAAACTAACACAATAACTTATAGAGACAACAATGAATATCAAGTCACATAAAAAAACAGACCATGATTGCCTCAACAAGTTCTCAAAACAAAGAATAAAGGGATTTCTAGATGAAAGTGCCTTCCTGGAATTACCAGAGGCAAAACACAAAAGATTAATATATAGAACCCTTCAAGACATCAGGAAGGAAATCAGGCAATATGTAGAACAAGCAAAGGAACACACAGATAGAACAGATGAAGAAACTAAATAGGTTTTTCAAGAACATAATGAAAAATTTAATAAGCTGGAAAAATCCATAGACAGCAATAGAAATTCAGAAGATTAATAAAAAATACAGAAGTAGACAACTCAACAGGAAGTCAGAGGCGTAGAACTGAGTAAGTGGAAGGCAGAATTTCTGAACTTGAAGATAAGGCACTTGACACCAATATATATGAAGAAAACTCAGATAAAAGAATTAAAAAAAATGAAGAAACCTTAAGAATCATGTGGGACTCTATCAAGAGAAATAACCTACAAGTGATTGGAGTACCAGAACAGGGAGGGTTAACAGAAAATACAGACAGAATTGTTGAATATTTGTTGGCAGAAAACTTCCCTGATATTCTGAAAGATGAGAAGATATCTATCCAAGATGCTCATCGAACTCCACATAGGGTAGATTTTAAAAGAAAGTCACTAAGACATATTATAATCAAACGTGTGAAAACCAAAGATAGAGAATTTTAAGAGCAGCTAGGGATAAACGAAAAGTCAGCTACAAAAGAGAGTTATAAGAATAAGCTCAGACTACTCAACCATGCAGGTAAGAAGGCAGTGGGATGACTTACATAAAAAATTGAAGGGAAAAAAATTGCTAGCCAAGAATCCTATATCCAGCAAAACTGTCTCTCAAATGTGAAGGTGAAATTAAGACATTTCCAGATAAACAGAAGTTTAGGGAATTCATAAAAACCAAACCAAAACCACAAGAAATACTAAAGGGAGTTCTTTGGTTAGAAAATCAATAATATCAGGTATCGATCCAAGACTAGAACACTGGGCAGAGCAATCAGAAGTCAACCCATATAGAGAAATTACAAAAATAAATCAAGATAAAAAAAATGCTCAAAACAGGGAAACAGCAATGTTATTATGTAAAAAAAAAAAAAAAAACCAAACCCCCCCAAAAGACGACATTAAAACAATAAAGAGGGACTAAGAAATGTATGTAGTCAAAGGTCTTCCATATGGACAGGAAGACAAGGTGATACAAAGAAATAAAATTAGGTTTAAATTTAGAAAAATAAGGGTAAGTAATAATGTAACCACAAAGGAGACAAAATATCCTACACATCAAAATAAAATACAAGAAAAAAATAGAGACTCAGCAGAAACAAAATCAACAACAATGAATAGGAGGAAAGGACAATATATAAAAATAATCTCCTCGGCACATAAAATTAAGTGGGAAAAAGAAATTGTCAGCAACAGACAGAAAAAGACATCAAAATGATAGCACTAAATTCATACCTATCCATAATTACACTGAATGTAAATGGACTAAATGCACCAATAAAGAGACAGAGAGCAGCAGAATGGATTAAAAAACATGATCCGTCTATATGCTGCCTACAAGAGACATGCCTTAAACTTAGAGACAAAAACAAACTAAAACTTAAAGGATGGAAAAAAAAATAAAGCAAACAACAATCAAAAAAGGGCAGGAGTGACAATATAAATTTCTGACAAAATAGACTTCAAAGTTAAACCCACCATAAAGGATAAAGAAGGACATTATATAACGATATAAGCATATTAGATATAAGCATATTAAATATTTACGTAGCCAACGACAGGACCGCAAGATACATAAAACAAACTATCGGCACTGAAAAGTGAGAAAGACAGCTCCACAATAATAATAGGAGACTTCAACACACCACTTTCAGTGAAGGACAAGACATCCAGGAAGAAGCTCAATAAAGATACAGAATATCTAAATGCCACAATCAACCAACTTGACCTCATAGACATATATAGAACACTCCACCCAACAGCAGCCAAGTGTACTTTCTTTTCTAGTGCACATGGAACATTCTCTAGAATAGACCACATATTAGGTCAAAAAGCAAGCCTTAACAGAATCCAAAACATCAAAACATTACAAAGCATCTTCTCTGGCCATAAGGCCATAAAAGTAGAAATCAATTTTTAAAAAATCAGGGAAAAGAAATCAAACACTTGGACACTGAACAACACACTGCTCAGAAAAGACTGGATTATAGAAGACCTTAAGGATGGAATAAAGAAATTCATAGAATCCATGTTATGAAAACACTTCCTGACAGAACCTTTGTCACACAGCGAAAGCAGCGCTCAGGGGTCAATTTATATCAATAAATGCATACATACAAAAAGAAGAAAGGGACAAAATCAAAGAATTATCCCTACAACTTGAACAAATAGAAAGAGAACAACAAAAGAAACCCTCAGGCACCAGAACAAAACAAATAATAAAAATTAGAGCAGAACTAAATGAAATAGAAAACAATTGTGAAAGAATTAACAAAACCAAAAGCTGGTTTTTTGAAAAAATCAACAAAATTGATAAACCAATGGCCAAACTGACAAAAGAAAAACAGGAGAGGAAGCAATAACCCAAATGAGAAATGAGATGGGCGATATTACAACAGACCCAACTGAAATTAAAAGAATCATATCAGATTACTAGGAAGAATTGTACTCTAACAAATTTGAAAACCTAGAAGAAATGGATGAATCCCTAGAACACAATACCTACCTAAACTAACACAAACAGAGGTAGAACAACTAAATAGGCCCATAATAAAAGAAGAGATTGAAAAGGTAATCAAAAAACTCTCAACAAAAAAAAGCCCTGGTCCTGACGGCTTCACTGCAGAATTCTACCAGACTTTCAGGGAAGAGTTAACACCACAAAACACCACTGCTACTAAAGGTATTTCAGAGCATAGGAAAGGATGGAATACTCCCAAACTTATTCAATGTATCTGTTGTTGTACCAGTGCCAGGCTGTTTTGACTACTTGTGGCGGTATAGTAGGTTCTAAAATCAGGTAAAGTGAGGCCTCCCACTTTGTTCTTCTTTTTCAGGAATGGTTTACTTATCCGGGGCCTCTTTCCCTTCCATATAAAGTTGGTAATTTGTTTCTCCATCTCCCTAAAAAATGTCAATGGAATTTGGATCAGAATTCATTAAATCTATAGATTGCTTTTGGTATAATAGACATATTTACAATGTTGAGTCTTCCTATCCATGAGCGAGGTTATGTTTTTCCACTTATGTAGGTCTCTTGGTTTCTTGCAGAAGTGTACTGTAGTTTTCTTTGTATAAGTCTTTTACAGCCCTGGTAAGATTTATTCCTAAGTATTTCATCTTCTTGGGGGCTACTGTAAATGGTATTGATTTGGTAATTTCCTCTTCAGTGTTCTCTTTATTGGTGTAGAGGAATCTATCTGATTTTTGTGTGTTTATCCTGTATCCTGATGCTCTCCTGAACTCTGCTATTATTCAATGAAGCCAGCATATCCCTGATACCAAAACCAAGTAAAGACACCACAAAAAAAGAAAATTACAGACATATATCATTCGTGAATGTAGATGTAAAAATACTCAACAAAATTCTAGCCAATAGAATTCAAAAACATATCAAAAAAATAATTCACCATGACCAAGTGGGATCCATACCAGGTATGCAGGGATGGTTCAACATTAGAAAAACAATTAATGTAATCCACCACATAAATAAAACAAAAGACAAGAATCACATGATTTTATCAACTGATGCAGAAAAGGCATTTGACAAAGTTCAATGCCCATTCATGATAAAAACTCTCAGCAAAATAGGAATACAAGGAAAATTCCTCAATATAATACAGGGCATTTCTACAAAGCCAACAGCCAACATCATCCTAAATGGGGAGAGCCTGAAAGCATTCCCACTGAGATTGGGAACCAGACAAGGGTGCCCCTAGCCAGAGCAAGTAGGCAAGATAAAGAAATAAAGGGCATCCAGATTGGCTAGGAAGAAGGAAAAGCATCTCTATTTGCAGATGACATGATCTTATACACAGAAAACCCTAAGGAATCCGCAAGAAAACTCCTGAAACTAATAGCAGCAGTCAAAACATCCTGGTACTGGTACAACAACTGATACATAGACCAATGGAACAGAATTGAGAATCCAGACATAAATCCATCCACATATGAGCAGCTGATATTTGACAAAGGCCCCAAAACAGTTAAATGGGGAAAAGACAGTCTTTTTAACAAATGGTTCTGGCATAACTGGATATTCATCTGCAAAAAAATGAAACAAGACCCATACCTCACACCATGCACAAAAACAAACTCAAAATGGATCAAAGGCCTAAATACAAAACCTAAAAAGATAAAGATCGTGGTAGAAAAAACAGGAACAACATTAGGAGCCCTTATACACAGCATGAACAGTATACAAACATTACTAACAATGCAGAAGAAAAACTAGATAGCTGGGAGCTCCTAAAAATCAAACACCTATGCTCAACCAAAGACTTTACCAAAAGAGTGAAAAGATTACCTACAGACTGGGAAAAAGCTTTTAGCTATAACATTTCTGATCAGTGCCTGATCTCTAAAACTACAGGATACTGCAAAAACTCAACGACAAAGAGACAAATAACCCAATTAAAAAAAGGGGAAAGGATATGAACAGGCACTTCACTAAAGAAGACATTCAGGTGGCTAACAGATACATGAGGAAATGTTCTTGATCATTACCCATTAGAGAAATGCAAATTAAAACTACAATGAGATTTCATCTCACTCCAAAAAGGCTGGCATTAGTCCAAAACACACAAAATAGTAAATGTTGGAGAGGTTGTGAAGAGACTGGAACGCTTATACACTGCTGGTGGGAATGAAAAATGATACAACCACTTTGGAAATTGATTTGGCACTTCCTTAAAAAGCTAGAAATAGAACTACCATATGATCCAGCAATCCCACTCCTTGGAATATATACAAGAGAAATAAGAGCTTTTCCACAAACAGATATATGCACACCCATGTTCATTGCAGCACTGTTTACAATAGCAAAAGGATGGAAGTAACCAAGGTGCCCATCAATGGATGAATGGATAAATAAATTATGGTATATTCACACAATGGAATACTATGCATCAATAAAGAACAGTGATGGATCTGTGAAACATTTCATAACATGGAGGAATCTGGAAGGCATTATGCTGAGTGAAATTAGTCAGTTGCAAAAGGACGGATACTGTATAAGACCACTATTATAAGAACTTGAGAAATAGTATAAACAGAGAAGGAAATATTCTTTGATGGTTACGAGAGGGGGAGTGAGGGAGTGTGGGAGAGGGGTATTCAATAATTACCTATTAGATAAGAACTACTTTAGGTGACAGGAAAGACAACACACAATACAGGGGAGGTCAGCACAATTGGACTAAACCAAAAGCAAAAAAGTTTCCTGAATAAACTGAATGCTTTGCAGGCCAGTGTAGCAAGAGCAGGGATTTGGGGACCATTGTCTCACGGGACATCTAAGTCAATTGGCATAATAAAATCTATTAAGAAAACATTCTGTATCCCACTTTGGAGAGTGGCGTCTGGGGTCTTAAACGCTAGCAAGTGGCCATCTAAGATGCATCAACTGGTCTCAACCCACGTGGACCTAAGGAGAATGAAGAACACCAAGGACACAAGGTAATTACGACCCCAAGGGATATAGAGGGCCACATAAACCAGAGACTACATCAGCCTGAGACCAGAAGAACTAGATGGTGCCTGGCTACAACCGATGACTGCCCTGACAGGAAACACAACAGAGAACCCCTGAGGGAGCAGGAGAGCAGTGGGATGCAGACCCCAAATTCTCATAAAAAGACCAGACTTAATGGTCTGACTGAGACTAGAAGGGCCCCAGTGGTCATGGCCCCCAAACCTTCTGTTGGCCCAGGATAGGAACCATTCGCAAAGCCAACTCTTCAGATAAGGATTGTACCAGATAATGGGATGGAGTGGGATGCTGGTGAGAAGTGAGCTTCTTGGAACAGGTGGACACTTGAGACTATGTTGCATCTCCTGTCTGGAGGGGAGATGAGAGAGTAGACAGGTTAGTAGGTGGTGGAATGGACACGAAAAGAGAGAGTGGAGGGAAGGAGCGGGTAGTCTCATTAAGGGGAGATCAATTGGGAATATGTAGTAAGGTGTATGTAAGTTTTTGTGTGAGACTGACTTGATTTGTAAACTTTCACCTAAAGCACAATTAAAAAAAAAACAAAACAAAGAGTAACAAGGTTTGAAAAATAAAATCCCCTAGTGTATCCAAGATTATCTTTAGGGAAAATATACCCTAGGTCTATAGTTCTTGAATGGGTTTCAAAATCATTAAAAAGTGTGCTGTTTGTGTGTATGTCACATGTACACATAAGGACATGAGAGCTACCATGTGATCACCAGCTTCCATTACAAATTAAAGCCAGGGAAGGTCATAAAGCACACAAACATGTCTGTGTGCACACACACCCCTATACAGCTTACACTGACTCTTACCATTATTTAAAAATAAAGGATTATTTGAATAAATGCAAAAAGCCAAATTAAGTTACTATGAGAGAATAAGTCAGTCTTAAAAGCTGAGAACAAAAATTGCTTTGTGAACTTTTCCTCACTTTTCTGAGAGTATTTTAAATCATTTTCTATAGATCAACACAAATGTTTGGATCAACATTAAGGCACCTCACCTTGGACAACTGAATGAGTGAATTTGCTGAATGGCGTTTACTGGATCATTTTCAAGCTCTAGCTATGTGGTGACAGGAGCCCTGGTGGTGTAGTGGCTAACCGTTAGGCTGCTGACCAAAAACTTCACAGTTCGAATCCACCAGCAGCTCCTTGGAAACCTTCCACTCTGTTCTACAGGGTTGCTATGAGCTGGAATGGACTCGACGGCAACGGGTTTGGTTTGGTTTTTTGGTAGCAATGTGGCAGGTCAATGTTAGATACAACACATGGTCTGGTAAGCAACAAATACATTTTAATTCTATTGGGAGAGGTAGACATTAAAAAAATAATACTGCAAATGACCTTGAAACTTAAGGAAGAGATCTATTACAAGGAGAATACACAAAAGGAATTTTTCATTTGGTTGGCCACCACCTGCAGCCTAAGGGATTATCAGCATTGTGGCGGGGAGAGGCCCTGCTAATTTGCTCCATAGTTATTTGATCTTGATTAGACTCATTCAGCTATTCAACAAATATTTGTAAAACACCTACTTTGTTTGTGGGACTTTCTCAGGTGCTCCAACTGCTGTTGGTATTCAATGGCAAACAGATTTCCAAAAGATATGTTTATTATTTGGCTCAGCCTGCCCTAACCTCCAAGCTAAGAATCTCCATTCTTTCTGCATTAGATTTCTTAGAGAACACTCTCCAGTTACAGCCAACAGAATGTGACAAGGCTTCATCAAAGAAGAGAGAGTTGCTAGGTTACCTTTGTGTTCTTGGTTGAAAATGATCTTGTCTCTATTATATCTAGCAGAAAATACTCAAAATTATGTCACATTACTGTCTATTAGCCTTGGTATAAGTATGCCCATGTTCTGACTGTATTCTGAACTTGTTTTGGTAATTTAAATCAGAATATGAGAAGCAGTAGATAGAAGAGGCAATTTCCATGCTGTACTGGACATCTTTCAAAAAACACTTAAACAAAAAATATTCAAATTTAAGAATTATAGATAATGACGAATTTTAAAATCTTAAAAACGTGTAGTCAAGCTCAATGAAATCTATGAAAGTTTAAATACAGAAATGATCTAGTGTCAGGAGGTGAATTTAGTTATGTATCTGTCTATCCTTAACAAGGAGGGTATTGTCAATTTTCCAAATAGTAATGTTGTGTTTTTGAGGGATCTGTTTGTTAATTGTTTTGTTAACTATTCTGTTGCTCCTTAAAGGATGGAAAAAAGACAACCATGCCAAAATACAGTTATGTTTTTTCCAGATATCTTTGTTTCTTGAATGTGTATATATATATATTTTCTAATTCTCTTTAGGAACGTTTCTTTGGTCACCTCCCGGAACAAATGAACTTTTTTTTTTTTTTTTTTTGTCTGCATCAATCACTTCTCCTACTCACAACGCAACATTTGGTATTTTCAAATTGCCGAGCCTATGGAATCTATGTTTTCAATTACAAACTTCAAATGTTCCCAGTGAGCATCAATTCCCACTTGGATTCAGCTTAAATTGTCCTTATTCCCAAGGCTAAGCCCTCCCCACATCTTTCCACACACATCATTGTGAAATGCCCAACCCCATTTTTGTCACAGTGCCCTCTCCCCACAGACTCCCCACCTAAAGCCCTCCCTGGCAGAGCCCTTGATACTCTGGTTACTCCAGAGGTTTAATCCAGTGGCAGAGCCAAGTCATATCCAGTGGCCTAATCCTTTGGGGGCAACCTCCATAATAATTTTCACTTTTTATCTTCTTGCATGATTTTCCTTCTTTTTTTGACCTTAGAATCAGTTTCACGTTCATACTATTTGTCTCAAGTCAGGATCTGCTCTGTGAATGTGTTCATCTTCCAAGTCATATGAAAATTGCAATCAAAATGAACAAAGGAAAAAAGTCACAGTACATATAGTGTAGTATAATATAGTATAGTATAAACTATATTTTGTGTTTTTTTTTTAATATAGTATGGTATTAACTAGAGACTGCATTACTTATCAACTGCATCTTAACAACTTACCCCAAATCTGATGCCTAAAACAACACACGTTGTTATTTCACAGCATCTGTAGGTCCAGAATTCGGGAACAGCTTAAAGGTAAGTTCCCCGTTTCAGGGTTTCGAATGCGGCTGCGATCAGGTTGTCAGCCAGGACCAGGGTTTCATCTGAAGCCTTGGTTGGGATAGGATTGGTTAGCTCACTTATGTGGCCATTGGAAAGATACAGTTCGTACTGAGCTGTTAGATTGATGGTTTCAGTTTCTAGCTGAATGTTAGCCAGAGATTGCCCTCAGTTCCTAGTCTCAGACCTTCCCAACATGGCAACTTGCTTCATCAAAGCCACCAAGGGAGAGAGTTGGCTAGAAGGATGGAAATAACTATCTTGAGTAACCTAATCATGGAAGTGGCATTCCACCGCCTTTGCCCTCTCATCTTGCTATGCTAGCTTCCATCAAGTTGGCTCCCGACTCATGGCAACTCCATGCACAATGGAACAAAACGCTGCCTGGTCCTGCATTATCCCTATGATTGAATGCAGACTGGATCATTGTTATCCACTGGGTTATCACTGGCTGATTTTAAGAAGTAGATCCCCAGGCCTTTCTTCCTAGTCTGTCTTAGTCTCGAAGCTCTGCTGAAACCCGCTCAGCATCACAGCAGGATGCAAGCCTCCACTAACAGATGCAGAGTAGCTGTGTAGGAGGTACATTGGCCACAGATTGAACCCTGGGACTCCCACATGAAGGCAAGAATTCTACCACTGATCTACCAATGCCCCCTTTTTACCCCATCACCTTTGCTATATTCTATTTGTTAAATACAAGTTTCTAGCCCAGCCCACACTCATGGGGCAGGCACCAGGAAGCAGGGATCGTTGGTAAACATCTTAGAAGCTCCCTACTGCAGTGTTATTATAGGGAGAAAAAAAGTTAAAGAATTCCATGTCCACTAGCAGCTTGTGGAAACTTTGTCCTTGGGCAAGTGGCTATTTTCATATAAGAGAACATCTGTTTCTCCAGAGGCAGCAATCTCACCCTGGGCCTTATCCACAAAGGCAATGCTAGAGGGTTGGCTGCTGCCGGTCCAGCTTTCCTATATTGACCAGCAAGGATTAGATTTTAGAGAGAATCTTTTCACATAATGGTCTTTTAGATATTGTGTGAAAGGTTAACCATGAGCCTGTAATTTATTCCTCCTTCCTCAGGGTTCCTTAAAGAATTTTGACCCTGACCACAATTCTTTGCAATATTGACTAATCCAAAAAAAAAAAAAAAATCCAATACACTAGCTAAAAGATAGATGAGGGTTTGCCATGTACTGATTACTGATTTAGAAATGATTTTAGCATTGTATCTCGGTCCACCCACATTCTTGTTTTAAATTATCCTGCAAAACATGTGCTGAAGCTCTGTGAGGAAGCATGGCAGGTCCAACCAGATTCTTATTTTAAATTACCCTGCAAATCATGTGCTGAAGCTCTGTGAGGAAGCATGGCAGGTGTACATGCCATGCATCCAGAATAAAGCTGCCTAGTGAAATCCAGAACTCAGCAGCATTCCTGGATAACTTGCCCCACGTGCATTCCGTGCTTCACACATTCCAAAATCAAAATGTCCTGATGTGGAAAACGAAACTCTGGAAGCTGCATCTGCAGGTTCAGGGCCTCCCAGACATTGATACTGGGCATGTTGCTGCTCTCTTATCTCATATCCACTGATAACCACGTTTAGCCCAGTGCTGAGAAAGTCAGAAACATCTGTGCGAAGCAGTAGAAATAATCAGGGTACAGGCAACTTTAGATTGGTTCAGTGCATCTACTTTTTAACAGCTTTATTGAGATATGATTGACTATAACCAACTGCACATATTTAAAGTGTTGGCATATATATACACCCCTGAAGCCATCACCACGATCGAGATAATGTAGATGTCTCATCTGTTTCTGCTGATTCAAGCCGCGATAGATTTAGGGTGCTCTCCAAATTTGCACTCCTTATGTTATCTTGCCATCTAGGGTTCAAGAAAATGCTCAGGAGGCAGTATACCCTGTTATCATGCATGGCATGAGATAGTGCCAAAGATATTTGTTTATCATACAGAAGAAAGAAGGGGTTAAGGAGAAAATTAAAAAGAAGGGAGAAAAACTGATGTGTGGATTAGCCTGGTGGAATTGTTTTGGGATGAAAGAGGAGGAAATGGATACAGTCATTCATAGGGTGTTAAAGCCATAGCCTTAAGGCTTCAGAAATGAAAAACAACTGCAACTCTGGCTGTGATACTCTCAAACCTTACGAAGACTTCTCAAATTCACTGCGTATATCCTGACATAATCCAAAAAACCAAACCCGTTGCCATCAAGTCAATTCCGACTCATAACGACCCTATAAGACAGAGTAGAACTGCCTCATAGGGTTTCCAAGGAGCGTCTGGTGGATTCAAACTGCTGACCTTTTGGTCAGCAGCTGTAGCACTTAATCGCTATACCACCAGGGTTTCGTATCCTAACACAGATGAACACAAATCCAATTACAGGTAGTCTCCAATTTATGACAGGCTTCCACTCCTACAACTCTGTCATTTAAGACAGTTCTGACTTAGGTCCAATACCTCATTTTTTCTTAGTTTTCATTATTATTGTCTTTTATTGTTGGCATATTTATAAATCATAACATTGAACATCTGTGAATAAACATCTGAGAATGATAACATCATCAAATTACATGTTGCAACACTGCACGCAGTATATATTACTAACGACAAGATGTACAAAAAAAAAAATCCGACAGTGGTAAGTGCAGTTTGTCATAACTTGAATACATTGTAAGTGGAGGACTACCTGTATAACAATTATGATTTGGAATGGAAAGGACTTAAACAGATGCTGAATTCACTCCATCAGTTAGAACTATACATAAACACACATACACGTATACACACATACACATACACACATATATACATATATTTTCATTGAGGGTTTGGATTTGTTCACTCAGCCCTTAATGGGGGATTCAAAGACCTTGAAAATGGTGTTGGTGGAGTAGCCTGGGGAAATAACTAAAACATTTGGAATTATTAACTCTTGGACTCCCGTTATACCATAATCCCCATGGGTGGTGGTTGGGAGGCACTCTAAGAGCCCTGAAGGTGGACCATGGAGGCTATTGAGATGCTATCAAGGTAATAGTTATACTGTAATTTGGAAAATGTGACTGGAAAAAGTGTTGTTACTGTACCTCCTTTGCCTGAACGCACAATTGAAATGGGTATGAGGTACAAACGGAGGCCTCTGCCCTGCATTCCTAAGCCGCATGTTTTCCCAGTCTGCTTTACTTGAAATGCTAAATGAGAATCTTTGCAATTGCCCAAGCCCTTCTCTGTAGAAAATATTAAACAATATAGAATCCCAGGTAGACAAGAGGAGATTAATGCTTTAATTTGCATTTACGTTGAAGTAGGGGTATTGATCTCCATTAATTCTCTTTTTTAACAGCCCTATCAAGGCAAAAGGCAAAGCAGATAATTCACAGATGCTGATAGTGGACTACTGGGAATTAAATCAGGTAAATCTACCGGTAGCCTCAGATGTGCTGATATGATTAAAAAAAAAAAAACTACACCAGAGGGAAATGGGCCAAAGGAGACTAGCGCATAGTATAAAATCCGTCACCCGTCGAGTCGATTCTGACTCATAACGACCCTATAGGACAGAGAAGCACTGCCCCATAGAGTTTCCAAGAAGTGCCTGGTGGATTCGAACGGTGAAATTTTTGGTTAGCAGCCATAGCTCTTAACCACACCACCACCAGGGATTCCAAGTGCATAGTACAGCCTTAGCTAATGCTTTCTTTTCTATACCCACTTCATGAGTCTCTGCTCACCTGGAACTGCCTCTAGATTGCATTAACACTGATTGCACAAGGACATTTAAATCCACCAGTATACTGTCACAATCCAGGGTGGTTGCACATGGTCTTGATAACCATTGACAGTAAGTTTGTAATATTGATGATGCCATAATTGCCTCCTCAGAGGAAGAAGGGCAGGAGTATTAAAGACTGTGGCCATCTATCTGCCAACTGAGTATGGCAGACAGACCAGCTAAAATTCAAGGCCTAACCCAGTCTCTGAAAATTTGGGCAATAATGTGAGTCAGAACCATAAGAAGCTTTCCTCATACTGTGTGAAATAATTTATAACCTGAACTTGACCCTACCACTAAACAGCTCAGAGAGTGGAGGAACCATTAGAGCTACAGTGAAGTCACATCCCAAATTTGGGGATATTGTTGAGTTCTATTCAAAGTCACAAGAAAGAAATCTGAGATTGAATTTCGTCCTGACAGAAAAAAAAAAATAAGAGATTTATAAAGGGCTGTCACTCAGACAGTGCCTCTCGAGCCTTATGACCTGAATGCACAAATGATTATGGAAGTGTCAGCAACCAGAACACACACAGGCTGGAGCCTTTGGCGGCAATCAATGTTGCTACTCAGTGGAGACAGCAGGGATTTTGGACTTGAAAGTGGTCTGATACAGCTACTCAACTGTACTCCTCAGAAATACAATTGTAAATTTGCTGTCGAGCATCAGCAGAAATTTCTACCACAGAAAAACTTCAATCCTGAAACTAGAAACACCTACTGTAACTAGGATGATGTTAGAGAAACATGCAAATAAGGGGGAAATACATCAACAGACCACCACACATCTGTCAGTTTGTCTCACTATAGTGGTTTCCGTGTCGCTATGATGCTGGAAGCTATGATACCAGTATTTCAAATGCCAGCAGAGACACCCATGGTGGACAGGTTTCAGCAGAGCTTCCAGTCTAAGACAGACTAGGAAGAAAATATGGTGATCTATCTCTGAAAATTTGCCAATGAAAACTTCATGGGTCAAAATACAGTATTGTCTAATGTAGTGCTGGAAGAAGAGCCCCCTTAGGTAAGAAAGCACCACACAACAGCTGCAATAATGGACTCAAGCATACCCGATGACTGTGAAGACTGCAATGTTTTGTTCTGTTGTACACAGGTCACCGCGAGTCAGAGCCAACCTGATGGCAACCAACAACAGCAACAATCTCAATAGAACTGATAAAAAATGGTATACTCAGGAATACACTTTAGATGAGAGTTCAGGAAACGTCCACCACATTTATGAACATATTTTTTCATTGCCTTTGGGGTTGATGGTAAAACCTTCAAAGGACTTACCAGTTTTGACTGTGAATGGTCTGAACCCTAAAATTCTCTCCTGCCAAGAAAAATGGCTGATAAATTTACTGATTGGATTCCTAAATTAAAGGTCATGAAGCTATTCCGGTATCAGTTGTCACATGTTTTACTTAAGGTAAATCTGTGACTGAAGAAGGAAAACTGCTGAAATGAAACTTCTAGAAGCTTTATACCATGCTGAAAAAGACTGGCTAATCCAAATAGAGACACTAGGGGGAGCTCTCTTTCAGGAGACTGGCCTGGGCTGGCAGCCTGAAAATGGACAGTCTATTACTAGATTCATCGAGCATCACGCTTGCAAGTGGCTCTGGGAAGGAGCATTTGTTCTTACCCAGAGGAGATTTTTTTTTTTTATTGTGCTCTAAGTGAAAGTTTATAAATCAAGTCAGTCTCTAATACAAAACCTTATATACGTCTTACTATATACTCCTTATTGCACTCCCCCTAATGAGAGAGCACATTCCTTCTCTCCACTCTTTGTTTCCGTGTCCATTCAGCCAGCTTCTGTCCCCCTTTGCCTTCACATCTCCCCTCTAGACAGGAGCTCCCCAGATAGTCTTATGTGTCTACTTGATCCAAGAAGCCCACTCCTCTCCAGTATCATTTTCTGTCTTGTAGTCCAGTCCAATCACCAGGGGACATTATAATAATAAAATCAAATGTATTTAAGGGACGATGGTGTTAGCGGCAAGATGGCGCTAGACATGTGCAGTCCAATTAGGTAGCCATAAGCTAACTACATGTGGTTATTAAGCACTTAAAATATAGCCAGATCAAATAAAGATGTGCTATAAGACACATACCAGATTTCAAAGACTTAGCACAAAAACATAAAATATCTAATAAGTAATATTTACATTGATTACCCATTACTTGTCTGTCAGTTTGTCATACTGTGGGGGCTTGCATGTTACTGTGATGCTGGAAGCTGTGGCACTGATAGTTCAAATACCAGCAGTGTCACCTATGGTGGACAGGATTCAGCACAGAGTAAGAATAAGGACCTGGCAATCTACTTCTAAAAAACATGGCCAGCAAAAACCTTATGAATAGCTGCGGAACATTGTCTGACATGGCGTTGGAAAATAAGCCCCTCAGGTTGGAAGGTATTCAAAATATGACTGGGGAAGAGATGACTCCTCAAAGTAGAGTCAATATGGATGGAGTAAAGTTTTCAGGAACTTTATTTGCTGATGTGACATGACTCAAAAGGAGAAGAAACAGCTGCAAACATCCATGAGTAACTGGAACACGGAATGTGCAAAGTATGAACCTAGAAAAACTGTAAGTCATCAAAAATGAAAAACAGAGATCGATATCCTAGGTATCACTGAGCCGAAGTACACTAGTATTGTCCATTTTGTATCAAACAATCATATGGTCTACTACGCTGAGAATGACAGATTGAAGAAGAATGGCATTGCATTGTCAAAAAGTGCATTTCAAAATCTATCCTGTAGTACCATGCTGTCAGTGATAGGATAATATCCATGTGCCTACAAGGAAGACCAATAAATATGAATATTATTCAAATTTACACACGAACCACTAATGCCAAAGATGAAGAAATTGAAGTTTTTACCAACTTATGCAGTCTGAAATCGATCAAACATGCAATAAGATGCACTGATAATTACTGGTGATTGGAATGTGAAAGTTGGAAACAAAGAAGAAGGATCAGTGCTTGGAAAATATGGCCTTGGTGATAGAAACAATGCCAGAGATTGCATGGTAGAAATTTGCAAGACCAAGGACATCTTCGTTATAAATACCTTCTTTCAACAACATAAACAGCAACTATATTTGTGGACCTCGCTAGATGGAATACACAGGAATCAAATAAACTATATTTGTGGAAAGAGATGATGGAGAAGTTCCATATCATCAGTCAGAACAAGGCCAGGGGCTAAATGTGGGAGAGACCATCAGTTGCTCAAGTTGAAGCTGAGGAAAATGAAAACACATCCATGAGAACCAAAGTACAACCTTGGGTATATTCCACCGGAATGTAGAGACCACCTCAAGAACAGATTTGACACATTGAACACTAGTGACCCAAGACCAGATGAGTTGTAGGAAGACATCAAAGACATTATACATAAAGAAAGCAAAAGTTCATTAAAAAGACAGGAAAGAAAGAAAAGATCAAAACGGATGTCAGAAGAAACTCTTAAACTTGCTCTTGAACATACAGTAGCTAAAGCGAAAAGAAGAAATGATAATGTAAAAGAGCTGAACACAAGATTTCAAAGGGCAACTCAAGAAGACAAAGTATTATAATGAAATGTGCAAAGATCTGGAGTTAGAAAACTAAAAGGGAAGAATACTCTTGGCATTCTCAAGCTGAAAGATCTAAAGAAAAAATTCTGCCTCGAATTGGAATATTGAAGGAGTCTAGGAGTAAAATATTGAGTGATGCTGGAATTCATCAAAAGAAGATGGAAGGAATACATACAGTCACTACCAAAAATAATTGGTCAACATTCAACCATTTCAGGAGGTGGCGTATGATCAAGAATTGATGGTCCTGGAAGAAGGAAGTATAAGCTGCAATGAAGATGAAAACAAAGTTTCACCAATCGACAGAATACCAACTGAGATGTTTCTACAAACGGATGCAATACTGAAAGCACCCCCTTGTCCATGCCAAGGAATCTGGAAGATATCTACCCAGCCAACCAACTGAAGAGAACCATGTTTGTGCCCATTCCAAAGAAAGGTGATCCAACAGAATGTGGCAATTATTGACCAATATCACATGCAAGTAAAATTTTGCTGAAGATCACTCAAAAATTTTTGAAGTTGTCAAGGATTTCATTTTACTTGAATCTACAATCAACACCCACGGAAACAGCAGTCAAGAAATTAAAGAATGTATTGTGCTGAGCAAATCTGCTGCAAAAGACCTCTTCGAAAAAGCAAAGATGTCATTTTGAGGACTAAGATGTGCCTGACCCAAGCCACAGTGTTTTTGATCGCCTCATATGCATGCGACAACTGGACAATGAATAAGGAAGAAGGAAGAAGAATTGATACCTGTGAACTATAGTTTTGGCAAAGAATACTGAATATACCATGGACTGCCAGAAAAACAAATCTGTCTTGGAAGAAGTACAGCCAGAATGGTCCTTAGATTCAAGAATGGCAAGGCTTCACCTCATGTACTTTGGACATGTTATCAGGAGGGACCAGTCCTTGGAGAAGTACATCATGCTTGGTAAAGTAGAGGGTCAGTGAGAAAGAAAACTCTCAATGAAATGGACTGACATGGTGGCTGCAAGAATGGGCTCAAACATAGCAATGATTGTTGAGGATGGTGCAGGAACGAACAATGCTTTGTTCAGTTGTACACAGGGTCGGTATGAATCAGAAGAAACTTGACAGTACCTAACAACGATACCTTTATTACATGCTGAACACAAATTATTTTGGACATATTTTGATATATAAAATAACCCAAAATATATAAAATATCTTATTAAAATTAATTTCACTCCTTTTCACTTTTTAAATGTGCCTTCAGAAAATTTTAAAATTACATGTGTGGTGTATACTGTATTTCTATTGAGAAGCACTGTTCTAGATTGATTATGTAAATTATCCTGCAATTTATGGGTTTCAGCTGAGTTGAATAATGGAAGATAGCCATGTAGTCAGATCCAACCAAAAACCCATTGTCGTCAAGGTGATTCCGACTCATATCAACCCTGTAGGACAGAATAGAACTGCCCCATAGGGTTTCCAAGGCTGTCATCTTTACAAAAGTAGACTGCCACATCTTTCTCCTGCCAAGCAGCTGGTGGGTTCGAACCACCAAGCTTTTGGTTAGCAGTCACGCACTTAACCACCAGGGCTCCTGGTAGTCAGAACAGGGTTACAAAAAATAACAAGGTATATAAATTGACATACATTTAAAACTTGGCTACCTCCCTAGTCTAGCTTGTATTACATACATTCAGCTCTTGTCAGTCTAAAACCAAAAGGTTTCTGAGTGAGGAAAAAGTCCTGGGAAGGCGCATCTGTCGGCTTAGGTTTTCCTAGATATTGATATGGGGTATGTATTGCACCTGCCTCCTGTCCCGTGTTAATCATGAGTACAGCTTTACACCGGGTCAGATTTCACGAGTCTGATTGGCAATTTGAGTCTTTGGTGTTGGCACAAGTGTTACAACAAGACTTTGTTGTTTTTTTCCCATGTTTTTCAGCAAGGTCTGCAGGGGATTGTTAATGCTAGGTCTAAGAAGGCAGCATATTTAGGCCACCCTGAATTGCTTCTGTCCTGCAGTATTTGAACTGCCCACAGTATCATGAGATGGATCTGTGTAGAGAACGATTTTGAATCCATGTGGCTAATTGGTACTCACCTTTCAGCAGTGACCTCAACTTATTTACATGGCCTCTGATCATAGCTTCTGATTTTAGAAACATAATTCTCCACATAAGGGAAGAATTTTCCATAGAAGGAAGGTTAATCTTTTATCAAACTAATAAAAATAAATGAGGTCATTTATTTAAAAAGATATAGGACCTTTTATTAATTTGAACAAAAAAAATCAATGAAATTATTATAAAACCAAAGGATTTCTACATATTGGTTTTCTTAGGAAGGCATGAAGGATCTGGCCTGCTTAGAAAAACACAGGCTACAATCTTGTTCTCATAATAGAAAAAAATGGACACTTCAAAAGAAATACAATTAAAAAAAATTTTTTTTAAGAAGACTGAATAAACTAGACAAGAGTGATACTTCTTAGGAGAGAATTTAGATCTTAGGAGCCAGGATAGAAAAAAAAAATGTGCCTAGGTGGTGGGTAGGTCCATATGTTCATTTAAAAAAAAAAAAAAAGATATCAAAATAGTGTATGTCTCATTATTTCTAAATCAAAAACTATGACATGGACCCAACTGAAACCTAACAGAGAAAGAGAGGCTTTGTCTCAAATATCAAACTGAATTGGCAACTCACCCATTAAAAGGCCAGAACCCAGGGACTAACTGAAAGGAGGTCTCTTAATGCTACAAAAAGAGCATCCCCAAATAGTGGTAAGGTTATAACAAATGGTTACAGAAAATCCAGACAGGTGTGAGAGATCCATACTCAAAGAGTATTAAGGAATTGCAAAGTGATGAATTACTTGAATTGGAGATTTATCAATATACCCAAAAATGGATAAATTAGGATTTTGAAAGAAAACATAGCAAAAATGTAACATTTAAAAGGTGTCAGCCAGGATGGTAACAGATCCATTCAAAATTAGGGCTGTATGAGATTATTAACATCAGGGGGATAAAGGTGGGCTAGATTCACATGAATTTATGTGAACAGTAAAAGTTTTTTCTTTTTTTTTTTTGGCAGAGTTGATATTTCTATTAAGACTAAAGGAAAATGTCAGGGGAAAAATCCTGGTCCAGAAAGCAAAACCAAGTAAAAGGAAGAAAGAGACTCGGCTTCAGTAAACATTACTAGACCTTCATGTAATATTAGCTAAAGCCTCCAAAACTGGAATTCAGGTCGAATTGTTCATACCACAACCAAGCGTTCAAAAAAAGATTCTGGAAAAGAGGAGAAACAGAGAGAGGGACCCTCCAGCACACCAAGGTGACGCAGGCAGTCCCCAGATTAAGAACAAATTCCATTCCTAGACCTGTCTTTAAGTTGAATTTGTACATAAATCGGAGCAGTTAGGTATGGCTTGTATCTAACATCAAAGGTTTGTCTTAGTATATAGTATATAGTGTACCTAACTACGCATAAAAAACATTAAAGAAACACTTTGAGATACACTAAAACTTCTTTAGCATAATACAGTAATAATTTTTTCATATCCTTTTTTGTGCTTTAAGAGAAAATTTATAAATCAAGTCAGTCTCTCATACAAAACCTTACGTACACCTTGCTATATACTCCTAGTTGCTCTCTCGCTAATTAGACAGCGTACTCCTTCTTTCCACCCTGTGTTTCCGTGTCCGTTCAGCCAGCTTCTGTCTCCCTCGGCCTTCACATCTCCCCTCCAGACAGGAACCGCACACATAGTCTCATGTGTCTACTTGATCCAAGAAGCTCACTCCTCACCAGTATCATTTTCTGTTTTATTGCCTAGTCTAATCACTGCCTGAAGAGTTGGCTTTGGGAATGGTTCCTGTCTTGGGCTAACAGAAGGTCTGGGGACCGTGACCTCTGGGGTCCTTCCAGTCTCAGTCAGAACATGAAGGCTGGTAATAATGATGTTTTGATGTGCATTGAGAAAATAGTGCCCATTTGTTATTATGAACTATTGTACATACCTTAAATTTTTAATAGATTTTATTGGGGTTGGTTTGTAACTACAGGTTGTACTTAGATGTTTGTAACCCAAAGATTGTGTATATTCAAAATATTCTAACAATCAGTTAGAAGGAAGCTAGCTCTGATCTTGTCAAGTATAATCACTGATCAAGCGGAGCAGGTAACAGACCCTGACCATGAATAATAAGTGTGCTGTGCCTATTTTTTTTTGTGTGTGTGCCTATGTGGTCAGCTATGTAGAGGCATTCCTTAAAGATGGAAAGATAGTACATAATAAAAGTTACGATAAACTAGTATTCCCTAAATTAACATGCATGCACACACAGATACACACACACACAATTACACTCAGACCGATAACAGGAAAGTCTGTAAACTAGTTGCAAAAATAAAGAGCTACACAACTGGACTGGACCAAAAGCAAAGAAGTTTCTGGGATAAACCAAATGCTTTGAAGGTCAGTGGAGCGAGGGCGAGGGTTTGGAGACTATGGCTGAAGGGGACTTCTAAGTCAATTGGCAAAATAATTCTATTATGAAAACATTCTGCATCCCACTTTGAAATGTGGCGTCTGGGATCTTAAATGTTAACAAGAGGCCATCTAAGATGCATCAATTGGTTTCAACACACCTGGATCAAAGGAGAATGAAGAACACCAAGGTCACAGGATAACTATGAGCCCAAGAGACAGAAAGGGCCACAGGAATCAGAGACTTACATCATCCTGAGACCAGAAGAACTAGATGGTGCCCGGCCGTAACCGATGACTGCCCTGACAGGGAGCACAACAGAGAACCCCTGAGGGAGCAGGAGAGCAGTGGGATGCAGACCCCAAAATCTCATAAAAAGACCAGACTTAATGGTCTGACTGAGACTAGAAGAATTCCAATGGTCATGGTCCCCAAACCTTCTGTTAGCCCAGGACAGGAACCATTCCCGAAGACAACTCATCAGACATGGAAGGGACTGGACAATGGGTAGGAGAGAGATGCTGATGAAGAGTGAGCTACTTGTATCAGGTGGACACTTGAGACTGTGTTGGCATCTCCTGTCTGGAGGGGAGATAGGAGGGTAGAGAGGGTTAGAAACTGGCAAAATCATCACGAAAGGAGTGACTGGAAGGAGGGAGGGGGCTGACTCATTAGGGGGAGAGTAAGTGGGAGTATGGAGTAAGGTGTATATAAGCTTATTTGTGACAGACTGACTTGATTTGTAAACTTTCACTTAAAGCACAATAAAAATTATTTTAAAAAATAAATAAAGAGCTACAACATCAAGATTTGAAAAATGTTGAAACCATAAGCAAAAAAAACTGGCAAATATCCCATCATGAAAACCAGGTTAGTGTTAATTGAGAGCAACTCAAAATAGCTCTATTTTCTTCACAGAAACAGCAGACTATGGAATGACAAAAACATCAGAGGAGAGGACATGGTCAAGTTAGAAATGGATGTATTTTCAATGTCAAATCATAAGAGAAAGTTAAGACAAGTTATTAATTAATTATTGGCACATCATTATTGTGTGGATGGCACAGGACCAGGTGGTGTCTTCTTCTGTTGTACACAGCACCTAACAACAACGACATTAATACAATTCTGATTTTAACTCACATGGTAGTCACACATCCTCTTTGCGTACAATTATTCATACTTCTTAATATATTTTACTCAACAAATGTTTATTGAATACCTACTATTTCAGGTACTGTTCTTGTAGTTTGAGGTACAAATCAGTGAACCACACAAACAAAATCTCTCCTTTTAAGAATACTTACTACATAAACAAAAGTGAACAAGAATAAAATCTTATAATTAACATTTTTGAAAATCTAAATTACATGTGTTTCTCTTCCAAAATAAGAAAAATCTAAACTGATAATCTAATAGTAATCCTAAATAGACTAACTGTGCCAGGGGTGGTTCTGTGATCAGTAGAAGGACTCATAGGATTCCACTCATGGCTAAGATTTATTGTAATAAAAATATACAGAGCATGTAGAAAACCAAAGACACAAGGAAAATATTAGCCCAAAGGACTAAAGGATCACATGACCCAGAGACTCCACCATGAGTCTGACCTGAGACCAGAAGAGCTAGATGGTACCTGGCTACCACCAACAACCACCCTCACAGGGAACACAACAAAGAGTCCCAGACAGAGCAGGACAAATGTAGAACAAAACTCAAATACACATAAAAATTCAGACTTAATGGTCTGACAGAGACTGGTAGAACCCCCGGAACTATGGCCCCCAGGTGTACAGTTAACCCAGAACTGAAACCACTCCCAAAGCCCATTCTTCAAAGATTAGACCGGACTATAAAACAAAAAGCAGGATAAGATGGCAGGAAGGGACGGGAAGCAGTCGAATGGACACAGGGAACCCAGGATGGAAAGGGAGAGTGTGCTGTCACATTGCGGGGATTGCAACTAATGTCGCAAAACAATGTGTATTAATTTTTACATAAGAAATAAACTTGAACTCTAAGCTTTCACCTAAAGCACAATTAAAAAAAAAAAGTTGAAGGTACATAGACACCCTCATGTACAGCCGACTTTTAGGGAGAGTGTCCAACTTTTATAAATCCCAGAAGAGCATATATTTTATTACTTGACATTCAGGATAGGAGTGACGTCTACTAAGCAAATTGGACACATCTTCAGGATGCCAGAACAAAATGTCTGCTCCCTCCCAAAACGAAAAGGAAACTGCAAACAGAGCGAGTGACACCTCCCCCCGCTCCCCACCCCAGCTCCTGGATAAACATCTCCACTGCTTTTGGAGGGAATCTGATATTGCTGGCACTAATCAATGTTTACAGCGGGACAAAAACATGTAGGGTGAACTCGATTGACTTAAAAACCCTGCCAAGACCTTTAAAAAAGCAAAATAAGAGAAATATACATATACATACAGGGCAGAATCATCAAAGGAAAAAGGCACATGTGGTGTAGTCTGGAAAAAAACCCCACGAAAGCTTCCAAGAGTCTTCTTCCCGTGGAGCTGCACAAACTGCACTTACTCCCCCAGTGCTGGGTTGTGACAACACATGGGAAAATGCTGTCTATCAGAGAAGCTCACTACAGACATAGAGCCCAGGATTTTTATTTAGGGCTGGTCACATAGGAACTCACTGTTGGGCACACACCAAAATTCCAGAATCCCAGAAGGAAAGCAGGTGTTCAACATAAACCACATTGTTTATACAAACAATCTGGCACAGTGAGCCACCCCTATCATCTAGGGAAATTTTCTATCAGCGGAGAACTGCTCCTAGCTAAGTTCTCAGATACCAGCCGAGGACCAACCTTGCAGGTAAGGCTTTTCTGAGCGTAGCAGGCTCAGGCTTGTTAACTCTTTTCTGCACACGGACAAAAGGAAAAAAGTTTAATGTTCTTGTTTTAAAAAAAATGTGCTTCTCTCAAAAGCCACCTGGATTATTTGGTTAAATTATACAAGGATCTAAAATGTTCACATCATAAACTGTTTTGGGAAGTCAAATATGTTAGAAAAGAATAAGTTAATTCACACTACATTGCAAAATAAAAATTTATCAACATCAAAAAAGATCTTTTTATTATTAAATGTTCATTATTGCTATTAAAAACTTTTATTTGGATTCTTTTTTCATAAATTCATTTCATATTAAATCATATTCAGAACTGTAAAACAGTATCTTACATTTCTTCTTTATAAATGGGAGCTTGAATAACACAGTAATCTAAATCATATATTTTCAATGAGGGCAAATCTCACCCAAGGCATGAAAATCGTGAGCAAAAAAAAAAAAATCTTATTTTTTATGTATAAATCATATGTAATACATAAACAGATATACAGTAAATCTGTGGTATTAAAACTTCATGGGGAAGCAATTAAGAATAAAAGAAATCAATAAATTATCTTAGGCTAGTTTCAATTTATTCTATCATCTATCTTTCTAGCTCTTTTTATCTGTAAAGATCCAAATCAAATAGTTACTAATTGTTACTTCCGACGAGTGGAACTGGTATGAGAAGACTTCCGATTTTTGCACATTGCTCTTTTTCAAAATGATTGTCTTAGTTACGTAATTATGTAATAAACATTAAATTATTTTAATAGACCCAAAGAATCAGCAAAATACACATCCATTTGTCTTGAAGAGGCATCCATTTCAGTTACACACGTGGTGAAATTTAAGACTTCTGCATCAAATCAATGAATCCATTTGTGGTGAAAAAAAAAATCAATAAAGAGTTTCCTAGTGAAAGAAGAGATTCAGTAAAGAGAATGAAAAACCCAAGATACAATGCTCTTGAAAAAAAAAGAGGTAGTATTTGACGGAAAGATTCGTTAAGTATCATCAATTTTAAGTGTCATTAGGTCAGGCTTTGCAGATGAGACCAGACTTCCTGACACACACACACAGGTACGCGCACAGGGACTTTGCAGTAATTTTCTTGTGGAAAACCGTCAATATGAAGTAAAATTTTAGGAAAATTAGTATAGAGGTAAACCTTTTTGGTCATTATTTCGACTAATGGTAGGCCTTCATTTAGCTATAAGATTATTTGTAACAGACTTCTAAAATTTCCCCAAACATTTTTCCAGAGCACAACAACAAAATCCAATTAAGAAATTGTTGAACGGATCAGGAACTGGATTTTTCAGATTGCCTCCTGTCAAGGACTTTTTTTATTTCTAATAAGATCTTCATGGCAAAGAGGTTATGGGTTTCACCATTAAAAGTGGGACAGACAGCGGTGGATGTGACTGCCCATATCTCTGACTTAGAACAAGCCCGAACACAGGTAAATCATTTTCATCTTTCAAGGTGAGGGAAGGATGGTGGTAATATTATAATTAAGGGAATCATTGCAAAGCTTATATACTCCAGGGCTCAACCTCAAATTTCTCCTGTAGAGAAAGCTCTTTCAGATTAACTCAGTCGATAATAAATTCATTGATGCCTTCAGCATTGTTTACAATTTCTGGTCAACTAAACACATATAAGGAGCCCTAGTAGCGCAAGCATAACAAAGGCTGGGAAGATGGCTCAGGATCAGGCAGCGTTTTGTTCTGTTGTACATAAGGTTGCTATGAGTCGGAACCGACTTGGTGGCACCCGACAACAACAAAGTGGTGCAATGGTTAAGCTCTTGGCTGCTCAGCAAAAGACCTGCAACTCAAAGCCGACAGAAGGTCCACAGGAGAAAAGACCTGGCAATCTGTTCCCGTAAAGACTATAGCCTAGAAAACCCTATGGGGCAGTTCTACTGTGTCCTATAGGGTCACTATGAGTCAGAATTGACTTGATGGCACACAACAACAAACACATATATTCCTAAATATGTATAATCTGTATTTATATATTTGTGCCTTTATTATTTTTACCATTAAGTATTTCGTTTCTCTAAGAAACCGGAGTAATTGATACTATTAAAATAAGTTTGTTTCTTCTTTCCCCACGCCAGTGGCTTTCCATATTGAATTTATGCTATACTCTAAACCCTAACTGATCTACTTATAAAAATTTTTGTTGTGTAGTTCTCTCTTCCACTTACACACACATTTTAAGATGCCAGTATCATAACAAAACCAGACAAAAAAAATTACGAAACTGACTACAGAGAAATTTCTTTATGTATATAGAACCAAATTCCTGTAACAAAATGTTAGCAACAAGAATCTATAATTATATAAAATTATATCATAATCAACTGGCTTGGTCCACACAAAGACTTGTACATAATTGTTCAGAGCAGATTTATTCATAACAGCCCCAAATTGGAGATAATCCAAATGTCCATCAAGTGGTAAATGGATAAACAAATTCCAGTATATCCAGGGAATAAATGACTACTTAGCAATAAAAAGGAATGAACTTCTCATATATACAATGGCATGGATCAATCTCAAAAACATTATGCTGGGGGAAAAGGCAGACACAAAAAAGTCCATTTTTTATGAATCCATGTGTATCAAAACCTAGAATAACATAAACTAACCTATAATGAAAGTCAAGAGATTAGCACTTGCCTGGGGCCAGTGGTTTCGAGGGATGAATCTTAAAGGGCATAAGGAACATTCCGGGCTGATAGAAATTGCCTATCTTTTGATTGTGGTGATGGTTACATGGATGTATACGTTTGCCAAAACTCACCAAACTGTATATTTAAAATTGGTGCATTTCAGTTTATGTAAATTATATATAGTCAAGTCGGTTTAAAAAACGTGGATGGAAAAGGTGGTAGACACTGTATCAGAGGGAATGGATGGAGCAAATAACTTTTCGTCCCATCCTGGTAACTCCAAGATGATAAGAGGCCCTACCTTGAATGCAGTCACTGGTTCACACCTAACAGTTATTGGTAAGTATTTGGGAAGGAGAATATGAGGAAAAACCTTGACTGGTAGTCAAACAAATGTTATGTTTGTGCTTAGAGGTTTGAAAACTTGCTGTAGATGCAGTATCAGCTGAGCAAAACTGATGACATTAAAAATTTTATAACATCATAGATTTGCATCATTGTTAGGTGCTGTCAGGTTGGTTCCAACTCATAGCAACCCTATGTACAACAGAACGAAACACTGCCTGGTCCTGTGCCATCCTCACAATCATTGTTGTGCTTGAGCCCATTGCTGCAGCCACTGTGTCAATCCATCTTGTTGATGGTCTTCCTCTTTTTCGCTGACCCTCTACTTTACCAAGCATGACATCCTTCTCCAGGGACTGATCCCTCCTAATAATATGCCCAAAGTATAGGAGACAAAGTTTCACCATTCTTGCTTCTAAGGAGCATTCTAGTTGTACTTCCTCCAAGACAGATTTCTTCACTCATTTGGCAGTCCATGGTATATTCAATATTGTTTGTCAATATCACAACTCGAAGACGTCAATTCTTCTTCGGTCTTCCTTATTCAGTGTTCAGCTTTCACATGCATATGGGGCAACTGAAAACACCATGGCTTGGGTCAGGTGTGCCTTAGTCTTCAGGGCGACATCTTTGCTTTTCAATGCTTTAAAGAGGTCTTTTGCAGCCGATTTGCCCAATGCAAAGCGTCTTTTGATTTCTTGACTGCTGCTTCCATGGGTGCTGATTGTGTATCCAAGTAAAATGAAATCCTTGACAGCTTCAATCTTTTCTCCATTTATCATGATGTGGTTTATTGGTCTAGTTGTGAGGATTTTTGTTTTCTTTATGTTGAGGTGTAATCTATTCTGAAGGCTGTGGTCTTTGATTTTTATCAGTAAGTACTTCAAGTCCCCCTCACTTCCAGGAAGCAAGGTTGTGTCACTGCATAATGCAGGTTGTTGATAAGTCTTCCTCCAATCCTGATGCCTCATTAGTCTTCATATAATCCAGCTTCTCCGATAATTTGCTCAGCATACAGATTGAATAGGTATAGTGAAAGGATACAACCCTGACGCACACATTTCCTGACTTTATGCAGTATTCGCTTGCTCTGTTCGAATGGCTGCCTCTTGATTTATGTACAGGTTCCTCATGAGCATGATTAAGTGTGTTGGAATTCCCATTCTTCGCAATGTTATCCATAATTTGTTATGATCTATGCATCTGTCGATTTGTTGTACAGTGGGAGCTTATGTGTTGCTATGTTGCTGGAAGCTATGCCATCTGTATTCAAATACCAGCAGGGTCACCCATGGTGGATTGGTTTCAACTGAACTTCCGGACTAAGGTAAACTAGGAAGAAGGGCCTAACGGTCTACTTCTGAAAAGAATCCGCCAGTGAAAATCTTATGAGTAGCAGTGGAACGCTGTCTGATACAATGCTGGAAAATGAGCTCCTCAGGTTAGAAGGCACTCAAAATATGACTGGGGAAGAGCTGCTGGCCTCCTCAAAGTAGAGTCAACCTTAATGGTGTGGATGGAGTCAAGATTTGCATTAAGAACTATTTTTTTCTTTTCTCTCATTTTTGAGTTTGTGTGTAGAAAAAATAAATTTTGTAAACTGGGAAGAAATAATTTTATTATTGCATTTCTACTTGTACCTGTGTTTCCCAGGTCAAGTTAATGGGCATTTTGAAGGTGAAGTCTCCTATCTTTTCCTCAGTTTTGCCTAGTCATTTCACACCTCAACTCCTTTCACTCATGCTGCTCTGTGGGCCTGAAATTTTTTTCCCCACATCTCTGCTTGCTGGCTCCTACTCATTCTTCCAAACCCAATTTAAAAACACCTCTTCAGAATCACCATTCTGTCTCTATGAGGTGTTCTTTATTAGGCCTGCTCACTGTGCCACATTCTATTCCTTCAAAACATTTAGAACATTTGGACCTAATCTATTTATAAATTGAGTTATTTTCTTACTGTGCACTCTCCTTCTATTTTATGTGTTCTGTGACCCCATTCCTTTCTAGTAAATGCAAATGTTACTGACTGGAGTTGTTCAGTACTTTTGTATCCCAGATACCTGTAAAAACAGATCAACACTTTCATACTGTTAAAGAGAAGATGCCATTTTATTTATTTCCTAAATGGCTTTATAATATGTCTTAATTTGGAAATAGGCTGAGAGGACTTTAAAGGAGGCACTCTAGTTTTGTCCACCTTCTTATCTCTGATTCCTAAAAGAGTACTTATAAAACAAACAGCAGCAACAAGCCTTCGAACAAGTAAAATAATAAAAAACCCAACAAACAAAAAAAGTAATAGTCACTTTTAGAGGATGATAGGCAAACAAGTCATTATATCAAAGATCGATAAACAAAGAGGAAGAACCAAGCATTTATCTTGTCTTTTCTACACAAACTGTACCACTGGGTAATCAAAGAGTAGATAATGGAAAGTGTATTTTTATACAAATATCCAAACTAATTAATTAATAAAATAAGAACTTACATAATTCCACTATTTTGTAACCATAAATTAATGAATCTAAGCTTTGAACCTCAAATACCGCTAACATCATCAAAAGTCTGACAACCAGATATCATATGCCTCCTGATTAAAAACAAAATAGCACCTAGAATCTTCTCAAACATAACACATAAAAATGTATGGGATGCAGCTGAAGCAATGCTTAGAGGGAAATTTATAGCTGTAGATACCTATATTTAAAAATAAGAAATATCACAAATCAATAACCCAACCTTGCAATTTAAGACACTAAAAGGGAAAATTAACCCCCCCCCAAAAAACAGAAGGAAGGAAATAATAAGTTTAGAGTAGAAATAAACAAAATAAAAAATAATAAAACAAATCAAAAAGTTGAATCTTTGAAAAGATCAATAAAATCGACAAACCTTTAAGTAGGCTGACCAAGAGAAAAAAAAAGACAACTCAAGTTTCTGAAATCAAGAATTACAAAGGGGCCATTTCTACTGAGCTCACAGATAGAAAATAGGATTATAAGAATACTATGAATAATTGTACGCCAACAAACTAGAATAATCGTACGCCAACAAACTAGATAATCTAGATGAAATTGATAGATTCTTAGAATGACACAAACAAATGCAAGTGACTCAAGGAGAAATAGAAAATATGAATATGCCTATAACAAGAAAAGCGATTGAATTAGTAATGAAAACCCTCCCAGAGGAGAAGTCCAAAACCAAAAGACTTCACTGGTGAATTCTACCAAATGTTTAAAGAAAAATCAACATAAATCCTTCACAAACTCTTCCATAAAATAGAAGAAAACACTTCCCAACTTATTCTTTGAGGTCAGTATTATTATCCTGATACCAAAGCCAGATGAAGACATTGTAAGGGAAAAAAAAGAAAACCTACAAAAAACTTCCCTCATGAATATTGATCCATAAATCCTTAACAAAATGTTAGCACACCAAGTTCGGCAAGATGCAAAAAATAGTTATTTAGCCATAAGAAGTGATGAAGTACTGATTTGTGCTACACCATGGATGAACCTTGAAAACACTATGCTAAATGAAAGAAGTCAGACACAAAGGCCCACGTATTGTATGATTACATTCATAGGAAAATCCAGAGACAGAAATCAGGTTACTGGTTTAATAGGGCTGGGGCCATGGGAAATGCAGAGTGATTGCTCGTGGGAATAGAGTTTCTTTTGGGGTGATTAAAATGTTCTAGAATTAGTGGTGGTGGACCGATCACTGCCCTGACAGGGAACACAATAAAGAATCCCTAATGGAGCAGGAGAACAGTGGGATGCAGATCTTAAGTTCTCATAAAAAGACCAGGCTTAATGGTCTGATTGAGACTGGAGTGACCCTGACGGTCATGGTCCCCCAAGATTGGAACCATTCCTAAAGCCAACTCTCCAGACAGAGATTGGACTGGACTATAAGATAGGCAATGATACTGGTGAGGAGTGAGCTTCTTGGCTCAAGTAGGCACGTGAGACTATGTGGGCAGCTCCAGTCTGGTGGTGAGATGAAAAGGAAGAGGGGGACAGGAGCCGGTTGAATGGACACAGCAAATACAGGGTGGAGAGGAGGAATATGCTGTCTCATTAGGAGCAGAGCAGCTAGGAGTACACAAGGTGTGTATAACTTTTTGTATGAGAGACTGACCTGATTTGTAACTTTCCCCAAAAGCACAATAAATAAATAGTGGTGATGGTAGCACAACTTATAAGTATACCAAAACCCACTGAAGTGTATACTCTAAATGTGCACCTTTTATACTACGTAAATTATATTGATACTAAAAAACAAAAGTAGCTAGAAACTGAATCATAATGATATCAACTAAGCATTGTTAAAACTCAAATAATTATGTGTTCATTCCTTGTATGTGGATATAGGAACAAGACCTTTCTGTGAATATGGTCTCCAGTGATTGCCCTTCTGTGCAATTTTTTCATGATATACACTCATAAATGTATCTTTTTATAATCCCAGTTTAAGTTATTTAAAATTGAATGAGAAACTAAAGCCATTTTTAGATCATTCTGAGGGCAAAATCTGTCTAAATATTTCCCTGGTCTTTTACAGTTACCTTATCAACACCTAATTTTATAGCTATTTTCAAGCTACTGTACTGAATCTTTCCAAAGCCTTTAGTTTAAACTGAAGCACAAAATTTCTTAAACCTTTTTTTTTTTTATTGTACTTTAGTTGAAGGTTTACAGAGCAAATTAGTTCCTTATTAAAGAATTAGTACATGTATTGGTTTTGTGACATTTGTCGCCAACACCATGGCATGTCAACACTCTCTGCTTCTCCTATCCCCTCCTCCTGCCTTCCTGTCCTTGCCCTTGGGCTGCTGTGCCCATTTAGTCTCATTTTGTTTTATGAGCCTTTTTAATCTTTGGCTAAAGGGTGAACCTCAAGAGTGATTTCAGTACTGAGTTACAAGGGAGTCCAGGGACCATCCTCTTAGGGTTTCTCCAGTCTCTGTCAGACTAATAAAGTCTGGTCTTTTTTTGTGAGTTAGAATTTTGTTCTATATTTTTCTCCAGCTTTGTCCAAGACCCTCTATTGTGATCCTTGTCAGAGCAGTTGGTGGTGGTAGCCAGGAACCATCTGGTTGTGCTGGACTCAGCCTGGTGGAGGCTGTGGTAGTTGTGGTCCATTATTTTATTTCACCAGATTTTTGGGTATTTCATTAAAGCATATAACAACAGTACCAACTACAAGTGGCATATACTGTTTTGAAGAGAGCATAACTGATTCTAGACAAGTACATAATTTAGCTGGCATAACCGGAAGGGTGAGGGCAAGGAGAAGGAAGGGTATCATAGACACAAGTCAACCAGTGGCAGAGAAAGAATGGAGAGCCCATTTTATTCCAAGACATTGATAAGTGGAAGTTATCTAAAATAACTTCTTGTTGTTGGTTGCCATTGAGCCGATTCCGACTCATGGCAATCCTGTGTGTGTCAGGGTAGAACTGTACCATATGGTTTTCAAGGCAGATTGTGATCTTTCAGAAGCAGATTGCCAGGCTGGTTTTCCAAGGTGCCTTGTGTGAACTGCCAACCTTTCGGCTAGTAGTCAAGCGCTTATTCATTTGTGCCACCCAGGAATTCCTGAAATAACTTATACTATATATTTAAACATGATATTGAAGGATGGATGGGTCAGAATAGGTAAGAAGGTAACTTAGCTTCTGAGCTAAATAATTACCCGAACACTTGACAGTAGCTAGTTCTACCTATCTAAAGCAAAACTGAGGGACATGGAAGGAATAAAAATGGCAAGTAGAAGATCTGTTTTGATTGGCTCAGTTTTAGACAGGCAAGGACATGGCCAGTGATAAATTAAGGGAAAGCCTTGTGCAGTGATTATGTGTGCTGCAACATTTGCTAGCTGGGCTTTGACATGGTTGCCGCTAGAGGTGAATTTTATGAATTACAAAACGTGTGGAACCAAAACATGTATTCTGCATTTGTTGCTGACATAATTGTGGTATTAGAAATATTATGAGTTAATCTATTTTCCTCTCATTCTGCTCAATAAGGCTTAGTAGAAAAGATGAACAACCAACAGTAAGAACAGCTCTGTGATCTCTATAAATTTCTTGCCAGTCACTATTCAAATTGTTTCAAATTGAAGCCTGTTCGTGTTACCTCATAAGGAATTATACTGAGGGATATTTGAATAGAAAGAGGTTTCAGGAACTTGAATTGAATTACTAGAAACCCTGTTTGAACACACATTTTTTTCTTCAAGCTTCTATTTTCTTTGCTTACAATGATATCCCCAGAGCTTCAGCAGCACAATTTTCCCTGCTTTGGAAAATGATGTATTTTCTGTGAGTCAACTAGGTTTGGATGATTGCTTGGCTGAAGTTCACAAATGAAACTTTTGGTATATTGAAAAGAAACACCTAAGTCAGGGAAGACAAGAAAGGTGTGTTTATAAGAACCATTGTTTCACTGTAAGTATTGCTTTATCTTTAAATGAGTAAGAGTAAATAGGAAAAACAATCTAGGAAGCTCATGGGAATTGTAGACGTCTCTGTGTGGCAGGCAGAGTCTAAGGTGGTTCCGTGATCTCTGTGCCTGCTAGGACTCACACTTTTGCTCTTTCATAATCTTTCCCCCTTGAGTGTGGACCAGACTTGTGACTTGCTTCAAACCAGTAGAGTAAAACAGGAAAGGGGATGAGATACACATTATATTACATGAGACTATAACATTTGTCTTGCTAGAAGATACTCTCTTCCTTACTGGATTTGTAGAAGCCAGCTTCCATGTTGTGATCTGGTCTATGTAGAGGGCCACTTGACAAAGAATTGAGGGAAGCCTCTGTCCAACAGCCAGCAAAAAAATTGAAAACCTCAGTCCAACAACCTGCAAGTCACTGAATGCTGCCAACAATCATGTGAGCTCAAGTTCCTTTCCAAGTTGAGCTTCAAATGAGACTGATGCCCTGGCTCACAGCTTCATTGCAGCTTTGTTAGACCCTGAAATGGGGGACGTAACTAAGTTGGGCCTGTACTCCTAACCCACAGAAACCGTGAGATAATAAATATGTTTTGTGTTAAGTAATAGCTAAGCACTACATTATACGTCATAACCAACTTTACCTGTAAAAGCTGAAAAAAGCCATTTTCTCATATTTCTTCATTCCCTAAATCATAACACAATGACATCAACTGACTCATGATACAACATACAGAAATTCCTGGATGGCTAATGGAAGATTGCCTCTTTAAGAAGCTTCCAGACTATGTCTGAAAAGTTAGTTCTATATTCAACATGGGTCCTTGTTTTAGTCATCTAGTGTTGCTATAACAGAAACACCACAAGTGGATGGCTTTAACAAAGAGACATTTATTCTCTCACAGTCTAGTAGGCCACGAGTCCAAATTCAGGGCATCAGCTCCAGAGGAAGGTTTTCTCTCTCTGTCGGCTCTGGAGGAAGGTCCTTTTCATCAATCTTCCCCTGGTTGAGAAGCTTCTCAGGCACAGCGACCAAAAGGGTGCACTCTGCTCCTGGTGCTACTTTCTTGGTGGTATGATGTCCCTAACTCTCTGATTGCCTCCCTTTCCTTTTATCTCTTATAAGATAAAAGGTGGTACAGGCCACATCCCAGAGAAACTTCCTGTACATTGGATCAGTGATGTGACCTGAGCAAGAATGCTACATCCCACCCTAATCTTTTTTAACCACAGGCAGAGATTATGATTTATAACACATAGGAAAATCACAAAATAGAAGACAACTACACATGGCCTAACCAAGTTGACACATATTTTAGGGGGACACAATTCAATACATTACAGTCCCTGAGTTATTTATTTTGCTACAAAGCTTCCTCATCTCTTTTTTCTTATATCTGCTTCATCCAATTACCAAGACCAGGCCAGTTTACATTCCAAACATTTGTAAAATCCTTCTGGTGTGTCTCAGGGCTGGGGAAAGGGGAAACAGTAGTGGGTAAAGTATTATAATGAAATGTGGAAAGATCTGGAGTTAGAAAACCAAAAGGGGAAAGGCAGAGCCAACATGGCACCCCAGACAAACACACCACACTGTTCCTCCACAGCAAAGACTTGAAGAACTACGTGAAACATATACAATCGTCAGTCCTGGAAACCTGAGCATCAAGTGAAGAGATAAAGAACTAGGTCAAACATCAAATGGAAGAAGAAACTGATGGAAAACAAAGAACAAGGATAGCCATGGAGTAGAGGTTCCCTGCCAACTAACTTGGCACATCAGCACCATCTTGAAACATAGCTAGCAATGACCATTGACAGGCAGTGTGGGACGATAACTTCACAGAGCTAACAACAGGAGACAGAGCACCTGGTAACCAGAGAAACACATTTTCTCACCCCTAAACCATCTAGGGAAACCCTGGTGGCATAGTGGTTAATAGCTACAGCTGCTAACCAAAAGGTCGGCAGTTCAATTCCATCAGGCGCTCCTTGGAAACCATATGGGGCAGTTCTACTCTGTCCTACAGGATTGTTATGAGTCAGAACTGGTGAGCAGAAATGCCTGGTAACCAAATAAAAACATTTTTTTCACCCCTCAACCATCTGGTGAGTAGAAGCAAGAACCTCCCCCAATCCTGGCTGTCCACATCATGAGCAACCCCACCCCTGATCCCTCCCTATCCCTGTATGCCACTCCCCCCCCCCCTTCTTTTGGCTCCTGCCACACCACCATTTTTTTTCTTTTCTTTCTTCTTCCCACCTAGCCCCATACACTACATCCCATCCTTTTCCACCAGCCCCCACCACACTGCCACAGCTAGAAAGCCATGGGCCCACTGCTGCCCCAAGTCTGACCACCACCACAAGCCAGCTCCCACCATGATGATGATTTTTCTTTCCTTTTTTTTTTTTTCTTTTCTTTTCTTTCTTGTTGACACCTAGTCCTATAATGCCATTTCCCCTCCCTTCCTACTGGCCCCCAGGGCTGCCCTGCCCCCACCATGCCACCTTTTTTTTTTCTTCCTTCTCTTTCTCCCTCCCACCTAGACATGTACACCACCTCCCCTACCTCCTGCCAGGCCCCATAGTGCCAACATGGATAGAGGACCACCAGTGCACCAGCCAGCCACTGCCCCAAGTCTACCCCACCACCACCCACTGACCCTCAAAGGGGCCACCATTTATTTTTCTTTTGTTTTCTTTCTCTCTCCCATGTAGCCCAGTATGTCATCTCTTCCCACTCTTCCCACAGGCCCATAGGCCCACCTGCCCCCACCCACCAACTCCCACTGCACAGCTTTCTTTTTTTCTTTCTTCTTCTCTCCCACCTAGCCCCATAGGCCACTACCCCCTCCCTTTCCTCAGCCCCTGCCACATCACCATGGATAGAGTGTCCCTGCTGCACTGGGCCCTCACTACCCTTCCGTCCCCCGATCCGACCAGCTGCTGAACAGTGGGAAGCGAGCCAGTACCATTCCCTGTCTGATTCTGGTGAGGGACTCTGAATGTTCCCACACCACTGGACCAATATCAGGAGGCATACAGCATCTGCCCTGTCCACCTTCAGCCACTTTGCCAAACCAGTGTACAGTGAAGTGGACTCATCCTGCCTTCTGTTGCCCTGCCCACCTGTATAAGGTGGTGAGAAATATCGTACCCACAGACCAGCAAGCAGCAAAGAACACCTGGCCCGCATGCACTGACATATCAAAACAAAAGAAAAAAGCAGAATGAAACTGACATACAATCAATAAATTAATAAGACCTTAATGTCTCAGAGACAGTAGATAATCATATTAAGAAGAAAAAAAAGGCAGGACAACATGTCTCCAGTATATAACCAAAATAAAGAATCAGATAACTTCCTGGTAGAAGAAGAGGCATTAAAACTATCTGATGTGGAATTCAAAAGACTAGTATTTAAGGCTCTTTAAGAGATTAGGAAAGAGCTTATCTTAGCTATTTGGTGCTGCTATAACAGAAATACCACAAGTGATGGGTTTAACAAAGAGAAATTCATTCTCTCACAGTCTAGTAGGCTAGAAGTTCAAATTTGGGGTACCAGCTCCAAGGGAAGGCTTTCTCTCTCTTTCTGCTCTGGAAGAAGGTCCTTGTCCTCAATTTTCCCTTGGTCTAGAAGCTTTTCTGCACAGGAACCTCAGGTCCAAAAGGACACGCTCTGCTCCCAGAACTGCTTTCTTGGTGGTCTGTGGTCCCCATGTCTCTGTTTCCTTCTCTGTTTTATATCTCAAAAGACATTGGCTTAAGACACAATTCAGTCTTGTAGATTGAGTCCTGCCTCATTAATATAACTGCCACTAATCCATCTAACTAATACAATAAGGATAGGGTTTATAACACATAGGAAAAGCACATCAGATGACAAGATGGTGGATAATCACACAATACTGGGATTCATGGCCCAGCCAAGTTGACAGATATTTTTGGTAGACACATCCATGACAGAGATCGAGGAAGAAAGTAGATAAAATCATGGAAAACACAGACAAAAACCAATAGGAGAATTCATGAAAATAATATGAGAACAAAATGTCAAACTAAACAATTAGAAATCATACAAAAATAGCAACTAGAAATTCAAAAGATAAACAAAATTTCAGATATGAACAACTTAATAGAAGATTTTAGGAGCAAATTTGAAATAATGGAAGACAGAATGAGTGAAACTGAAAGAAACCCGTGGATGCCACTTTGTTTGAGGATAATCTAGAGAAAAGAATGAAGAAAACATAACAATTATGTGGGAAACAGTAAGAGCAAAAATTTTTGCAGCATCAGAGTTCCAGAACAGAGGGAGAAAATGGAAAACACAGAGAAGATTGTTGAAGATTTGGTGGCAGAAAACTTCCCAAATATCATGAAAAAGGCTGACCATCCACGAAGCCCAACAAACCCCATATAGGATAGACCCCAAAAGAAAGTCACCAAGACATGTCATAATCGGACTTGCCAAAACCAAGCCAGATTCAGAAGAGGACATGGAATAAGGGATGTCATCGCTAATGTCAGATGGATCTTGGCTGAAAGCAGAAAATACCAGAAATCCAGAAACATTACTTCTGTGTATATAGCAGATAATAAGATTGGCAGTAGGGTTGATACAGAAATTTGAAATTTATAATTTTTGTAACAGTGATACTGGTATATTAAACACAGCATGGTTTTGAATGTATCAGCTTATGAACATAAATTTGTGATTTAACAAAAAGCCCATATGCTTACCAAAATTAAACTGGCTCTCTCAAGGAGTCTCTAATGAGGATTGGATCTTAGTTTCAGAACCTTTTGATTTTTTCAATTTTTTTCAGTCTACATTTATTGACTTATTAGTCTTAGATCAGCCTCTAAGAATAAAAGAATGAGAAACAGCAGTTAATTGCATATAGACGTTTCCATTACAGTGGACCTTGCAGGTCTTTTTGCAGTTGTTAACAGTCTGTTGACACTCACTCTGAGAGCAACTCATTAGGTCCCTGACCTTATATGGAGCTATGCCTATAATTTTTTTTTTTTTATGCCTATAATTAGCTAGTCATAGTTTAAAAAAAACCAAACCAGTGCCGTCAACAGTCATAGTTTAGGGTATTTAATTGAAATTATAGAATAATGTTTTCTCTTTTGGAGCCCTGGTGGCACAATGATTAAGAGCTATGGATGCTAACCAAAAGGTTGGCAGCTGGAATCCACCAGCTACTCCTCGGAAACCCTATGGGGCAGTTCTACTTTCTTAAACGGTAGCTATGAGTTTTTTTTTTTTTTTTTTTTTTATGAGTTGGAGTCGACTCGAAGGCAATGGGATTTTTTTTTTTTTGGGGGGGTTTATCAAGCAATTCATGTACATCTAGAAAATGAATATTACCAAAGGCCCTATAATGAAAAGCAATAATCGTCTAAGTCATAATTTCTTGCCCTCAGCCGCACCACCAAAGTTACATATTTTAACCATTTTGTTGTTGTTTGTTTCCATTATTCTGGAGGTAATACACACAATTTTAAATAAAGTGTATATTGCTCAGGAGGTAATACATACAACTTTAAGTGTTCAAAAATCTATTCTTTACATCCAAGGCAATGAATGATAACAACCCTACTTTGTAGCCGATAGTCCATATTGATTCCATATCATCGCAAACAACTGTGGTTGGTGACGACAAAAGGTAATTAGAAGAATCACAACTGAAGAATAAAATGGATTGAATTAGAGGCTCGCCAGTGATCACAGTCTGGTCCGATTTGTCTTTATTCTGTCTCTCAGCACAAGGGAAGAAACTGGGATAAAATTGTCAAGACACCTGGGCATTCATTCTTTGAGTCCTTACGTGAGGATGTGGAGAACCACACCCTTCTTCCACTGGCTGTAAGCTCTCATGTACTCTGGGCTGTGCCACCATCCCTGTGCAACCACTGACGCAAGAACTACGCTCCCCCAAACTTAGGATCATTTGTCTTAGGTCTGTAAACAGCTCAGTAGCCAGCACGCAGCTGCTGTTCGCAGCATGATTGTTTTCCTTTAGAAGACTCAAGGCACGAGAAAAATGTTGAGGAAGGAGTTTATTTTTGGCACTTGATGATGTATTCAGAGTTTTCAAGTTCTAAGTTTAGAGAATTAACCACAGTCCATACTAAGCACCATGATTGGGATGTCAAAAATCAAATTAAAGGGTGGAGATGGAAAATGCTAAATAGACAATAGACAAGTGGTAACTTTGGTGAAGGATATGTCAGTGCTGTATACTGGATTTAAAAAAGCAAAAAAAAAATCTAATTAATCCACAACTCTGGGATCCAGGATAGGATGAGAAAATCAAAGTCACTCTTACTCTTATATTGACTATAACCGCAACACGTCTGAGTTTTCTGAGATCTCAGCATTTTGTTATGAAGTGTATCTGGGCTGAATTCCTGACTCCAATATTTTCTGGCTGTGTGAACTTCAATAATTACTTAACCTCTTTCAATTGTAATTTCCTTTTCTGTAATAAAGAAATAAATTACCAGCCTCAAAGGTGATTGCAAGGGTTAAATGAGATGATACACATAAAGCATTTAGCTCAGTGCTTGGTATTGAGTAAGAATTCAATGAATATAATTGTTGCTGTATTAGTCACTGTGGTTGTCACTATTATTATGTGAAATGTTCTTTAAAAATGAGATCATAATCAGGGTAGTGGTCATCTATTCTTTGAAGTGAAAGCTAGAACTTCTCTAATTGCTAATGGCTTTTTGTTACTGGCTTATATGCCTGTACACAGTTATATCTACATATGAAATTATGTATATATACACTATACATTATTGGTAGAGATCTAATAAATTGAATAGGTTTTATAATCAATTTTTGACAACCACATAAATGACTATGATTTATGCATTTTAATTATACAAATAGATAACATTCCAATATTCAGTTATTTAAGCAATGGAGCTTTGTTGTTGTTGTTGTTGTTGTTAGGTGCCATCGAGTCGGTTCCAACTGACAGCAATCCCACACACAACAAAACAAAACACTGCCCAGTCCTGCACCATCGTTACGATTGTTGTTATGCTTGAGTTCGTTGTTGCAGCCATCTTGTTGAGGGTCTTCCCCCTTTCCACTGACCCTGTACTCTGCCAAGCATGATATCCTTCTCCAGGGACTGATCCCTCCTGACAACATGTCCAAAATATGTAAGATGCAGCCTCACCATCCTTGCTTCTAAGGAGCTTTCTGGTTGTACTTCTTCCAAGACAGATTTGTTCGTTCTTTTGGCAGTCCATGGTGTATTCAGTATTCTTTGCTAACACCACAGTTCAAAGGTGTCAATTCTTCTTTGGTCTTTCTCATTCATTGCCCAGCTTTCACATGCATATGATGTGATTGAAGATACCATGGCTTGGGTCAGGCACACCTTAATCTTCAAGGTGACATCTTTGCTCTTCAACACTTTAAAGAGGTCCTTTGCAGCAGATTTACCCAGTGCAATACGTCGTTTGATTTCTTGGCTGCTACTACCAGGGCTGTTGATTGTGGATCCAAGTAAAATGAAATCCTTGACAACTTCAATCTTTTCTCCATTTATCATAATGTTTTTCACTGGTCCAGTAGTGAGGATTTCTGCTTTCTTTATGTTGAGGTGCAATCCATACTGAAGGCTGTGGTCTTTGATCTTCATTAGTAAGTCCACACGTCCTTTTCACTTCCAGCAAGCAAGGTTGTGTGATCCACATAACGCAGGTTGTTAATGAGTCTTCCTCCAATCCTGATGCCCCTTTCTTCTTCATATAGTCCAGCTTCTCGGATGACTTGCTTAGCATACAGATTGAATAAGTATGGTGAAAGAACACAACCTTGACGCACAGCTTTCCTGTCTTTAAACCACTCAGTATTCCCTTGTTCTGCTCGAACAACTGCCTCTTGATCTATGTACACATTCCTCATGAGCACAATTAAGTGCTCTGGAATTCCCATTCTTCACAGTGTTATCCATAGTTTGTTATGATCCACACAGTCCAATGCCTTTGCATAGTCAATAAAACACAGGTAAACATCCTTCTGCTATTCTCTGCTTTCAGCCAGGATCCATCTGACATCAGCAATGATATCCCTCGTTCCACATGCTCTTCTTTAACTGGCTTGAATTTCCGGCAGTTCCCTGTCAATATACTGCTGTAGCCAATTTTGAATGATCTTCTGCAAAATTTTGCTTGTGTGTGATATTAATGATATTGTTCTATAATTTCTACATTCAGTTAGGTCACCTTCTTTGGTAATATGCATAAATATGGATGTCTTCCAGTCAGCTGGCCAGGAAGCTGTCTTCCATATTTCTTGGCATAGACAAGAGAGCACCTCCAGTGATGCATCCTTTCGTTGAAACATCTCAACTGATGTTCCATCAATTCCTGAAGTCGTGTTTTTCACCAATGCCTCCAGCATAGCTTGGACTTCTTCCTTCAGTACCATCAGTTCCTGATCATATGCCTGCTCTTGAAATGGTTGAACATCTACTAATTCTTTTTGATATAATGATTCTGTGTATTCCTTCCATCTTCTTTTGATGCTTCCTGCGTCATTTAATATTTTCCCCATAGAATCTAGGAAAATTGGAAATCATCACAAATGAAATGGAACACATAAACATCGATATCCTAGACAGTAGTGAGCTGAAATGGACTGGTACAGGCCATTTGGAATCAGACAGTCATACAGTCTACTATGCCAGGAATGACAACTTGAAGAGGAATGGTTTTGGATTCTTCATCAAAAAGAACATTTCATGATCTGTTCTGAAGTACAACGCTGTCAGTGATAGGATAATATCCATACGCCTACAAGGAAGACCAGTGAATATGACTATTATTCAAATTTATGCACCAACCACTAGGGCCAAAGATGAAGAAATTGAAGATATTTATCAGCTGCTGCAGTCTGAAATTGATCAAACATGCAATCAGGATGTGTTGATAATTACTGGTGATTGGAATACGAAAGTTGGAAACAAAGGAGAAAGATCAGTAGTAGGAAAATATGACCTCAGTGATAGAAACAATGCTGGAGATGGAATGACAGAATTTTGCAAGACCATTGACTTCTTCATTGCAAATACCTTCTTTCACCAACATAAACGGTGACTATACACATGGAGAAAACCCTGGTGGCGTAGTGGTTAAGTGCTACAGCTACTAACCAAAGGGTTGGCTGTTCGAATCCGTCAGGCACTTCTTGGAAACTCTATGGGGCAGTTCTACTCTGTCCTATAGGGTTGCTATGAGTTGGAATCGACTCGATGGCACTGGGTTTGTTTTTTTTTTTTTTTTTTTTTGGTATACACATGGACCTGCCAGATAGGATGTACAGGAATCAAATCGACTACATCTGTGAAAAGAGACGATGGAAAAGCTCAGCATCATTAGTCAGAATAAAGCCCAGGGGCCGACTGTGGAACAGACCATCCATTGCTCATACTCAAGTTCAAGCTGAAACTGAAGAAAATCAGAGCAAGTCGATGAGAGCCAAAATATGACCTTGAGGATATCCTGCCTGAATTTAGAGACCATCTGAAGAATAGATTTGATGCACTGAACACTAGTGCCCGAAGACCAGATGAGTTGTGGAATGACATCAAGGACATCATCCCATGAAGAAAGCAAGAGGTCGCTGAAAAGACAGGAAAGAAAGAAAAGACCAAGATGGATGTCAGAGGAGACTCTGAAACTTGCTCTTGAAAGTCAAGCAGCTAAAGCAAAAGGAAGAATTGATGAAGTAAAGGAACTGAACAGAAGATTTCAAAGGGCAGCTCAAGAAGACAAAGTAAAGTATTACAATGACATGTGCAAAGAGATGGAGATGGAAAACCAAAAGGGAAGAACACACTCAGTGCTTCTCAAGCTGAAAGAACTGAAGAAAAAATTCAAGTCTTGAGTTTCAATACCGAAGGATTCTATAGGGAAAGTATTAAACGACGCAAGAAGCATCAAAAGAAGATGGAATGAATACATACAGTCATTATACCAAAAAGAATTAGTCAACGTTCAACCATTTCAAGAGGTAGCATATGGTCAGGAACCGATGGTACTGAAGGAAGAAGTCCAAGCTGCGCTGAGGGCACTGGCAAAAAACAAGGCTCCAGGAATTGACGGAATATCAAAAAGCAATGGATCTTAGATAATAGAAAAAATTCTGCTCTCTAACGAAACCTGATTTCATATAGTCTTCCCATTTTACTAAATGATAATGCCATTCTTTTATTTGCTTTGGACTTTGGACAAAAAGTTGGAATGATCTTGGAGTATTTTTTTTACTTTTTGTTTTTTTGGTCACAAGTCATAACAATTCAATCCATCAATAAAATTGCTCAGGTGTACATTCAAAATACATTCAGAATTCAGCCATCCAACCTCTTCTCAGCACTTTCAAGGTTATCCTTTTGGTCCAATTATCATCTTTCACTGGATTTCTGCGGGACTCTAACTATTCACCCTCATACCACTCTTGATCCCCCTTCCATTTGCCAAACAGCATCCAGGGTGGTACTGTTGTATTATAAATTTGATCATTTATTTCACTTAGAGTAAAATACAAATCCTTACACAGCCCGGAGGTCCTACATAATCTAGCCAACCTGCTACTTTTCAGACATCATTTCCTATGACATCTGTCCACTCCACTTAATTCAGATTTATCTTGCAAATACACAAACATGCTCTCACCTCTTTATTTATTTATTTATTTATGCACATTTGCACATGTTCCCTTTGCCTGGAAGGCTCTTATCTCAGATATCCACGTGGCAATATTCTTTAGGTCTCCACCCAAACATCATCTTATTAATACGCCTTTTTATGCTAGGAGCCCTGGTGGTGCAGTGGTTAAGAGTTCAGTTGCTTTCCAAAAGTTTGGCAGTTCAAATTCACCAGCCGCTCCTTGAAAACCCTATGGGGGAAGTTCTACTCTGCCCTATCAGGTGCTATGAGTCATAAACGACTTGAAGGTAACAGGTTATTCTCATAACTCTAAATAAGATAACAAGCCTATCCCATGTCTCTGTCCTTGTATACCTCTTACCCTTTTTATTTTTCTTGAAAATTCTTATTACATCCTGTCCTTTATTTTTTTTATTATTATTTTCTTCTAACCTCTCAGCCCAGAACATAGTTTTATGATGGCAGAAATTTGTTTTTGTTTATTTACTACCAGAATTCAAAGCACTTGAACATCACTTGACATGGGAGTTAGCACTCAAAAATATTTGTTGGAATAATGGGTAAACAAATGAATGTATAATGAACGAAAATCTAGAGCTTGGGAAAGAGGCGTGGCTATTTGGGCTAGATAGAAACGTTAAATTGAAGCCAGAAATAAGTCCATCAGATTTGGCAACATGGATATCACTGATAATTTAGGTAGAAGAGTTCTAGTGGACTTGTAGGTTTGCTATGTACTTCTCAGACCCACAGTATCTGGGTGTTTGAAAAGAGTAATCCACATCACAGGTGTTCTGAAATGTGAGGCTGACATTTGAAAGGCCTCATCTAGCTGGGGGTAGAGCAGAAGAGGGGCAGAGGCCACTGGGAATACTTCAACTATCATGGCTGATGGCTGAACAATTCTAAGACCTAGAGGCCAAACTATAGGTCGCTTAAGCAGAGGAGAAAAATGGCAGGATAGACAGTGAGGGCAAATGTTAAGTCTAGCAGCTTCCCTAATGTTAGACCATTATTACGAGTCTTGGGCAGGGAAATACTTTTTAATTTCATACAATCTCTTTCAATTGAATGGGTCATGTCATAACGCATATGTAGACCTAGGCCCTGGTGATAGCCATGGGTGTCGGTACGTCACCGTTCAAGCTATTGCTCCAGTGTTGATGCCCAGGAGACCTTTCTGAAGTATTTTATTCATTCATTTATGTAACAAAAATATTGTGTGTCTCCTAAAGACCAGATGCCATTTTAAATTCTTGGAAGAAAAGATTGCTGCTCTCAAGTACACACATTTGAGGAAGAGCTCAGGGAAAATGTTTCATACCGTTACCAACACTGCCTCCCTTGGATTGTCTCCTGACACTGTATAGATGGGAGGGAGGTGTGTTCTATTTTTACTTAAGGAAAAAAGCTGATGGTGTGAATACAGTGTAGCTTTGATGTATTTACATGTAATGCTTATGAATTAATTGTAAGATTCCACACATCTACCTTTGGATTTATTTACAATATCATAACCTAATGCCAGAAAACAGAAAATATACTTTCTAGGTGCTTAATCTTATTAGTTTGTAACCATCGTGAATGGTGTCTATATACCCAACAGCAAATAAATTCTAGAGCAATTCTAGTTGGGTCTTTGGTTAAGGCAATAAGACAGTTTCTTTACTCTAGCACATGCTCACCTGATGCCCTCTTTGGTCACTGCATTTTTCTTTTTGAATGGACATTTAAAAAATTAAATATTCTTAGAATTATTTTTATATGCTACTTATGTTGGCATATCCAATGGCTTTTGGGGAAAAATGAACTCATTGCCAAAAACAATGGATTTTAAATATTTGAAGAATTCTTTAATCATAACTCAGGTTGGCATTTTAGGAATACATGTAACCTCAGAAAAGATTCAATGTCTTGTAAAGGGTAAAACTTTTTGAAAAATAAGTCAATGACAAAATATTATTCACAGCAGGTAAATATTAAAGTTCAGGGGATTAAAAAAGAAAAAAATTCCCCAGGAAGGTAATTACCACAAAAACACACCTCTGATTTTTCTACTAGATTCTTTCACTTATTCGTTTACTTCATTCATTTAGTTATAGCACTTACCATGGATCAGGTATTGCAAAGTACCCTAAGAATGTAGAGATATGCTTAATAAAAATCTGTTGAGTGAATATTGAATAAAAGGAAAACCAATGCACAGTACCTTTGCTCTCAGCTCTTCTTGTCAAGAGGAGAATATAGATAAGCACCAGTTTTTAAACGTATACAAGTACCCCTCCCCCTCTGCCGTTATGAACAAGATCCATTCCTAATTGTCTTTAAGTCGAATGTGTGAGTCGGAACAGGTTTGTATGGTTCTTATTATGACTTTAGTGCAAGAAAAAGCTGGAAGCCTTTCCAATGATTTAAATGCTGCACATGCAGCAAGTGAGGAAGACTGTGGTGAAGAAATTTGCTGCGAGTAGAGGTTGGTTCAATCATTTCAAAGTGAGGGCAAATTTACACAGCATTAAAAGGGCAGGGCGAGTTATCCAGCTGTCCGTAAGTCAGACGTTCATAACCTAGGGAGGGACTGCCTTACTGTACTGTGCTATCATCCAGTTTCAGGGAGTCAGAGAAAAGTTGCTAAAGTAGTCTCTCACCTGAGATCAGAAGGGGTAAGAACTGAAACCAAATTTCATCCTTGGTCTGGCTTGTGATGGCTGATCGAGAAGCTTTAGGCATTTATTCTCCTCTGAGGTAATGGGAGACGTAAAGCCTGGGAGCATTAATCACTCTAGCCGTGGAAACGCTGGTTGCATAGTGGTTAAAAACTACGGCTGCTAACCAAAAGGCCGGCAGTTTGAATCCACCAGGTTCTCCTTGGAAACCATATGGAGCAGTTCTACTCTGTCCTATAGGGTTGCTATGAGTTGGAATCAACTCGATGGCAATGGGTTTTATCTGTGACTCAAACGCTTTGCTTGCTGGCTGAGTGGTCTCTGTGTCACCTGCTCTCTTAGGTGACATTCGGGGGTCACTATGAGTTAGAACTGACTAACAACAAAAGGGGTCAGGGTGATAGGTAGGTTACTAAGGGAGCCTTCAAGCAACCCCTTGGGAGTTCTATCCAAGAGAACTATCCAATATCCAATCACTAGGAAGTTTGGCTCTAGAGCTCCTTCAAGTGCTGAAGGCTAGAAAGTGAGCTCCCTCAGGCCTTGGATCATTTGTCTGTTCAGTGTCTTGTGTCTTTTTCTACTAAATCATTCTCATCAGCATTCCAATGTATTCTATAGTTTCTACCATAAAAAAAAAAAAAATCCTTTAACCCATACCTCTCCTAGTTTCTACTCAACCTTGTACTATTTACTGGTAATTTCTCAAAACATACAGTGAAACCTGTGACAGCAGGAAGTCAGTGGGTCTGCCTTGTTTTTCCAGGCCTCGCAAGTTCTCCACCTTTGGTAGGGTGTAGTCATACCATTTTTCTATTGCTCATTTTAGGAAAAAAAAAATTGGAGATTTCCTTCTCTGACAGGTTTCCACCTTATAGTATTTCTGGCTTTCACAGATTTTACTGTAGTTTGTACATGGAAAACTATAGTGTCTCTATTTTCTCATCTTTGCAACCCACTCCAATGTGACTGCCAAACTCAGACACTCACTTTGCAAAACTCAGTGAACATTCTTTAGCGCCTGTTCTACCAGACATCTCGGCAGCACTGGATTCCCTTGCTCCCACCCTGCTCCTTCAAATGTTCTCCTCTCTTGGCTTTTATGTCACTACCTGATCCCTTCTTCCTCTCATGACTCTGAAATATGTTTCAGGCTGTCTCTCTTTCAAGTTTCTGTTTTCATATGACTCCTTTAAACATTGGATTTCTTTCAAGGTTTAGTCTAGGATTCTCTTCTCTTTTCACTCACTATTCCCATCCTAGATGAAAGTGACCATCCAATTGGACTTAAATATTCCCATTTATCAATAGCTCACAATTTTATATTTCTAGACCTAATGAGCTCCAAACTCATTTATCCAAGTCCAGACTTAACAGACCCAGGACTGACACCTTGATATTATTCCTCAAACTGACCTCAATAAGAGGCACTTCCATCCACTTACGTTTGGCTCAAACCCAAATAACCCGGGATTCAGGTTTCATGGTTTTCTCACTCTCACCTTCCACACTCAATTAATCAGAAATACCTTGTAGTTGACTGCAAAAGTATTTTTTGAATTACTCCATTTTCTCCTCCCTTAAGCCACAGTCCAAAGTCCACACTATCCTCATCTTTCACAACTGCTCTTGCCAGCTATAATGTGCCTCATTCTAGTTCATTTTCCACATATCAGATAACTCCATTTAATATGTGAATCGGACATGCCATTTAGCTGCTTAAAGTCCCATTATGAGCATCCTATTACATTTTTTTCCTACATTTATATGATTGAGGTTGGTCCAATTCTTCCAGCTTCATCTCAGGCAGCTTTCCTTTATGTTTACTCCATACTAAACCTACTATAGCCTTCCTTCAATTCTATCATCTATGCAATAATGATTTATTAAGTGCCCAGTGTCAAGTACTATTCTCTGTGCTGGAGATCCAGCGGTAAATAAAGCAGCCAAAAATCCCTGGCCTCCTTTCATATAGCTTATATTCTAACTCTTAGAGAATGGTAAGCTTGTTCGCACTGGCTGATCTGCGTCCCTGGGATGCCTCCTCCCTTTATGACATTCACCTGCTACCCTTCCTTCCTCTCTGCATGGATACTGCTTCTTCACAGAGGACTTTCCTGACAAGCCAGCCTCAATCCTATGTCCCTTCCTTTTCCTTACAAGAATTACCACATATGGCAAGGATGGTTTAAAAATATGTCCACAAATCCTTCGGTACTCCTTCCTACAAGAGGTGGAGTTTAATTCCCTCTCCCTGAATGCAGACTAGACTTACTGACTCATTCGCAGTGAGTAGAACGTGGGAGAAGTGATGGCGTGTGAATTCCAAGTTTGGGTCATAAAAGGCATTGCTGCCTTCTGTTTGAGCTCTCTTGGATCACTCACTTTGGTTGAAGCTAGCTGTCATGTAATGAGGATACTCAAGCAGCCCTATAAAAAGGCCTCTGTGGAAAGGGACTGATTTCTCCTGCAAATAGGAACTGAGGCTTTCTGCCAACAGTCATGAAATAAACCATCTTGGAAGGAGATCCTTCAACCCCAGTTGAACCTTCATAAGATTGCAGCCCTAGCCCACATCTTGACTGCAACCTTATGAGAGATCCTGAGCCAGAACAACCCAAGTAAGCTCTTCCCAAATTCCTAACACAAAGAAATTGTGATACAAATGTTTGCTGTTTAAGCCAGTAAGTTCTGGTACAATTTGTTATACATTTGCTGCAGCAGCAAATGATATATATGTTGTTGATTTGTTCAAAACTCCATAATCCACTCCATGATGAGAGTCATTGGATTATTTCCCAGTGTTTATCCAGAACCAACTACAGGGCTCAGCACAAAATCAGTGCATGGTAAGTATATGTTGGGTAAATTAATAAAGACCCTTTATTATCTGTTTCCATTAGTCCAAAAAGAAAAGAGTAATTAATTAAAGGTCAGGTTAAGTATCAAACTCCTTCATAGGTGCTACAAAGGAAATTGTGTTCCAAAAGGAAATCTATCTGTGAAGGAAAACTTAGCCACTGCTGTGTGGAAGAGAGGATGTGAGTCGAGGTTTTTTGCTTATACGGCATCCTTCTTTTGAGATGAAATATATTATTTTGATCAAAACGGTAAGCATATATAAAAAAAAAAACAAGGACATTGCCTCTAAATAAACAAGTAAATACATTTCCAATCCTCTTCCAATTCCAGGGATTAAGGTGGAAAACTGGTACAGAAGGGGATTTTAGTGTTCTGCCTACCAGAGACCCTATTTATTACAGCTGGTCATGTGCACACCCAGTGATATAAAACGTATCCATATACACCCAGTAAAAATGCAGATAAATATTTGCCAAACAACCTGTTAAAATGTTCACATGAGAACTCTTCGTGTTAATCGAAGCCCAGAAACAGCCAAAATGTGCATCGGTATATTCTTACAATGGGGTACTATAGAGCAGTAAAAATAAGTCAATATATGCAATAACCTGGATATATCAAGGAAACGTAATGTTTAGTGAACCAAGCTAGACACAAAAGGGTGCTTACTGTATGATTTCATCCATATATTGTTAATGAAAGGAAAAACTGATTGATGATGCTAGAAGTCAGAAGAGAGGTTACACGTGGACAGGTAATGACCACGAAGAATTAGACCGGTAATGTTCTGTGGCAGCTACAGAAATGTGTTCACTTTTGGAAAATTCACTGTACTGTACAGTTATGATTTGTGAATTTTTCTCCATGTAGGTTATGGCTCAACTGAATGAAGAGTGTTTGGGACTTTTTTTTTTTTTTTTTTTTGAGTTACTAACCACTCTGGGTATGTTAAAATTAAGAAATAAAAATGGTAACATTTTCTGCTGGGCAATTATTGTGTATTTAGAAAAACACCTAATTACACATTCAACTGACACGCTATAATTCTTTCAGAAAGCCTTGGCTAACACGGAAAATATGTGTTCTGAATAAGTAATATCCTGTTGTCAGAAAAGTAAATACCCAGGCCTATGATTAAATAATGTTAATACAACGGTAAAGAAAAGAAATTAAAAAAATAAATAAAGTCTAGAGTTACAACATTTGATTTGTAAATCTATGTTTTACGAATCAAATGCAAATTGTGAATGCTTTCCTTGAAATTATGAAATTACCTAGTAAACATTCAAAGAGCTCAGATATTTATCTAGGGTATCTAGTTAGGAAAGTGCTAAGATATTGATTCTCTTTTAGAAGGAGTTACTTTTATACACATACTCCTTTCGTGGTCTTTTTGGGGGAAAAATTCAATAACATATTCATGGGTGGAAACTATAGAAACCAACAAATAGGAAAAGTCTCTTTGTAGTAAACACACAATAAGTTGGATTTTGATAAAATAACTTTCAGAACAAATGCTATCCCTTGAGACTTCTCAATCAATTACAAAAATATAAGTTAAATATAAAACAGAAATAACAATTTACCAAGTAATTAATGTAAATTACAGCAATGATTATATTCATTCAGTTTGAAAATTGTGTTTACCTAGGCAAGATTAAAACACTTAAGACTGTCATTTGGATATAAGATGTAAAAATATTAACATGATCAAACAATTCATTTAAAAGTTATAAATCATTCACTACCGTTGAAAACTCAGTTTTACAAATCATTATAAGTTCTTCATATTAAGTTTAGGAATAATATAACTGTACATACTATGGACATTTTCTGCTTTGTCATCTTTATTATTGGAATAAATGATGCTTAATTTCTAACACTAATGCAGCTTCCCTCTTGCCCTTTCTAAAAAAATTTTTTAGGCTATAACTTCAGCAGAAAATCGGAATTTTTAAACATTTGAACATGTTTCTAAGATATACTTGTATACAACTTCTTAATAGGTAAGGTTTTATAACATTTTAATGTTCCCGATGGGGAAAACAAAAAAGTTTCTAAGACAAATAGGAGTTTTATCACCAGCATAAAAACATTTTTCCATTCTCAAATGATTAACTCTGTTCTACAACCTCTGAGAAACATTCTCCTGAGTGACATCTTTGGCGGGAGGATGGGGCCCGGATGGGGAACTGGGCAGATGGATGTTTCAGTCAGCCATGAGCGGGGAGCACGACCCCTTCAAATTGCATTTCACGACTCGCTTCATGTTCAGAGCTCAATTTGCATGAAAATAAAATTCATAAATTCAGCCAGAGCTTTGATCAGAATTTTGTGGTTGTTATTGTTCTTTTTGAATTGTTGTAAAAGTCCTGGCAGATGGTAATGTTTCTTGAAATGTCTGTCGATACTCGTCTCCCTTCTTCCCCACCACAGCACGGTACTAGAAAATATTTAGTGCTTTCATAGGATGGGGCCAGCTTAGAACTCGAACGGTCCTTACACATAACTCCCTCATTTCATATAGGCGGAAACCACAGCTACAACCTCAGTCAGCCCTTCTAACTGCTAGTCCAACTTCCTTTCTAACGTATCTGCATGTAGTCCGGGAAGCCTCGTGAGTAGTTACAAACTCTGCTATAGGAATAATTAAGGGGAAATCAAGCAATTTACATCTATATGTGTATATGCACACATATATGTGTATATCTATACACACACATATGTATGTATATATGTAAATATTTGTGCACTTGCTATATTCCTTTACATAGGTTATCTATCTATATTTGTATCTATATATGCTATAAGAAAATTATGAAGGAAAATAAATCGATTTGCATATATATTCAACTGCTTTATATTTCCTTCACATACATGTTTATATATTTACCTATGTCCTTATATGGCCACAAAAAAAAGAGTAATCAGACGCCTGTTGTTTGGAGCTTTAACATAAATCATTTTGTGATCTGATATCTCAATAACCATGAATACATTTCTAGGCTAGGACCCAAGATTCCCTTTAGTACAACAATTGATACAGCATCTCTTCTATATTATACCTCCACCACCAGGTGCTGTCGAGTCAGATTTGACTCATGGCGTCCCCATGTGTGTCCGAGTAGAACTGCATGCCATAGGGTTTTTAATGCCTGATTTTTCAAAAGCAGATCACCAGGCCTTTCTTCTGAGGCACCTCTATGGGAACTCAAACCTCCAAGCTTTTGTTTTGCAGCCGAGCATGTAAACAGTTTATACCACCCAGAAACCTCATATTTCTATAATGGTATTTATAGATATTTATAATGATCAGCTAAAAGAACATATTGGCTGAAAGCATAGAGTCTAGAAACCAAAGAACATTTGAATCCCAGATCTGCCACCTAATAAACAGCTGGGTGACCTTGGACATCAGGTCTGTTGTTTTGTTTTCATGTATGGAATTGGACGGTGGGTTAGATAAGAAAATATTTCTAAACTGCTTACCACAATGTTGGGTACATGATACATGGCAGTTAATGTGCTTTTTTTTTTGTTTTTTCCCTTTCCCCCTAATTTCAAAGATATTTCCCATGCATGCCATGTAAGCACAATAGCTCACACCATGTGCCAGGAAATGGACTTATTGTTTTGCACACACAAGCACGTAATGCTCAGATTTACTTTATAAGGTCAGTAAGACTAATATACACTTGGCTACAGATGAGGGTACAAACGCTTAGAGAGATAAAATGGCCAGACCAGTACTGACTGGCAGGTAGATGGGCAGCTCTTATCCACCACGCTGCCCTACATATAGAAAGGTAATTTCAATGTAAGCCACACAGAAGCCCGATTTCAAGGACTGCAAGTACGTTTGATTCAGTAGTCCTGTCTCTAAAATTAATCTCCTTCTTATCATTTTCATTTTGCTGAAGCATTCGAAGACATTTTTCATACGGCACTAAAACTTTCACTGATATTTTTTTGCCAAATGTGTGTCATGAAATTCCACAAAGTTTCTTATCTTCAGATCTGCTTCTGCCTGACCTAGGAGCCCTGGTGGCACAATGGCAAGCAGTTAGCTGCTAACGGAAAGGTTGTCAGTTCAAACCCACCCAGTGGCTCCTGGGACCTAGCAATCTGCCCCTGTAAAGATTACAGCTAAGAAAACCCTATGGAGCAGTTCCTACCACCACATGGGGTCATTATGAGTCAAAAGTAGCCTGGACAGCACCTAACAACAAACGAAGACACGACCTATACAGAGATTTAAAAACAATGACCATGACCACAAAAAAAGAGTAATCACACACCTGTTGTTTGGAGCTTTAACCATAAATCATTTTGTGATCTGATATCTCAATAACCATTAATACATTTCTAGGCTAGGACCCAAGATTCCATTTAGTACTACAATTGATACAGCATCTCTTCTATATTCAACATATAGGCAAGACGCCAAGAAAGGAAACAAAAAAATGATCTTGATTTGTCTGCCAGCTGACACTCTGGACTGAACGGCCAACAACCGAAGAACGCCATTCCCCAGTTACACAGGAAGAGAAAATGAATTTTTTTGTAAGCATAGATATCTTGAACTGTTGAAAAATTACCGTAGGAATAAACTAATTGACACCATAAAACACAATTTTATCTCACCCAGTATCCATTTGGAAACTCCAAGAGACACAAATATAAAACTGCTTGCAACAGGGTTTTAGGGATTTAACGACTATTGATATACGACTGTTAATAGTCTTTTCTTGTTTAAATCGTTAAGTAGAGTCAGTATACCGTCTCAGTCTAAATAATCTGCTTTCACCTTCTAGCACTGTTCTTAAAGTGGGGAAGTCTTCTTTATGTATTGTACGATTTTATATATATTTTTTCTAAGCATCTAAAAGATGTGTTGCAAAATTACTTCAAAACACAATGAATAAAGTCTCCTCCATGCAATTATAATAAAAAATTTCTGCTCATTTTTATTACGTTATTTATGAATGTCAGGAATATTTAGAAACACATGAAAGTTGCGTTTCAAAATGGGATTAAGAGATTCCAGTTGGTGGTGTTAAACATTACATTTTAGTCATATCCACATGTCAAAAATTTAAACTCTCACGCAATTTTCCCTTGCTATTTCTAGTTAACACATTGGCATTTTTAGCACGGATCTTTTCCTGGAAGATATGCCAATTCGGAATTTCTTAACCCTTCCAATTTAAAGCTTAGAAAGGAATGCAAACCACAAATTCCACACCAGCATACATTTTAGAATATGGAAAATATTGTGAGATAGCTTTAATAAATTTCAAATGCAGTGGAAACTACTGGCATATGGTGTAGCAACATATACTACATGGAAACTCAGTGCCTTTAAATACTCAACTGACTTCTTACAATGTCTAGTTAACTCTGAAGCAATTACTTCAGCTGTAAAGAGATCCAGCTCCAAAACTTCTACATTCATACAACAAACACTTGGTAAATTGTAGGGAAAATAGCGAATAGCAGTTTGGGAACATCTTGTTTTTAAGGGAAAAAAAAATACCAGAATTTTGAGATTTCTAATGAAAAATATACAGATACACATTGTGTATAAGTATAACTACATATTTAAGCTTCTTTACAGTTAGTTATGACTCATCTATCTTTACACTGTAAAGATCTGGCTGAAATCAGGCGTCATCCAACAGCTCATTAAAGTTCTATTTTACTAATGTAAAATCTTCCCACTGGTTGGTGGTATAATTTGGATGAACATAATGTAAGTTGGGTATGCTACTAACACTGATAATTAAATCTGACAAGTTATGCCGACTAATGGAAATAAACTCAGAAGATTTCTATCTGATAGGAAAGGAACTGAAACCCTAACTTGAAGAAATAACCGTTTACGTCTACATGCAGTTTAATGATTTATGACAGATTTTTCAGCTAACACAGAAAGTTGACTCCCTAGGAGTTATTACATAGTAGAAATGAAATTTCCCAACCTATTTAGATGAACCAGGTTGTGTGTTATATTTCACACTGATCTCTCACTGCCTTCACTTCAGTAACTACTGTTGCTATTCTCTGTTTACCGAGGGGAGAAGCAGATAAAAAATTATGTTACTCTATGAGAAAGGCAAAATATCTTATTTATTATATCCAGATACAAATCTGCTGAAGAGTAATTTAAGAGACATAATGATTCCATTCCTGAATTATTTTATATCTCACTCCAATATATCAAGGTATGGGTAATGGAACAATTTACTGTTTCTTCTTGTTTATTAGAGATATTTCCACACGCTATAACTGAACAAAAAAGAAAAGGGAAGATTTTGAAAGTTCTGTAATGAGGACCAAAAACGCCGTGAAGGCTTATGACATTTCACAACAGTCACCTTCTGTACTGATGAGCTTCTCCAAGGAGCTAAGTAGTACTTATGGAAATTACCACAATGAGAAGCTACGTCACATACAAATGGACCACAATTTTGAGGTTTCTCTTTATTTTTTTGTCTGTATTGTCATTTTTAGAGATGTCAGTCACCTGTTACCATGTGATTACAACCAAAGATAAGTAAACTAGTCTGTCAAATAAGAAAACTTTGCAGGCGTTATCCCAAATGACTTTTTAATACATGCAAAAATAAGTTTTGATTAATTATTTTCTTTTGAGTTCTAAGTTACTGTTGAGATTGGAAAATGAAAAATCACTCACACTGTACAATATTCTATCTTAGCTGAAAACTCTCCCTGTCATAAATCATAAAGCTGCATGTAGATGCAAATGGAGCATCTCTTCAAATTAGGATTTCAATTCCTTCCACATTATAGCACTTGCTCATGCATGACCTTCAGAAATAGTTCTTTTCAAGAGTTTCCAAATGTGACAGGCAGCACAACGCCAAGGAGATGCTGCATGAGTATCCTGTAGGGAACGTGCCAGTCAGCTGCAGGCACATGACCATCAAGCCTCAAGGTTGGAAGGGACCTTAAAACTCACCTAGTACAAACATATGTTCTGATGCTTGAAGAGGCTCCAGAGAAGCAGACTCTGAAGCTTAGCTGCGTGAATTTTAATCCCAGCTTCTACTCTTACTAGTAACTGACATTGCGTCCGTTACTTAATCTGTTAGAGCCTCAGTTTTCTCATGTATAAAATGGGAATGAACTTCTCTACAGCATCAGTAACCACTACCCATCTGTCAGTTTGCTGTACTGTGGTGGCTTGCATGTTGCTATGAAGCTGGAAGCTATACCGCTGGTATTTCAAATACTGGCAGAGTCACCCATGGTGGACAGATTTTAGTGGCGTTTCAAGGCTAAGATGGACTAGGAAGGAAGACCTGGCAATCTGTGTATGAAAATGAGCCAACAAACACTGTATGGATCAAAATAATATTGTTCAATACAGCTCTGGAAAATGAGCCCTCTAGGTTGGAAGGCAGTACATGATACCTGCAACAATGGACTCAAACATACAAATGATCATCAACATGGTGCAGGACAGCAACTAATAACAGCAACAGCAATGCATTATTATACGGTTTAGATGGGTTATTACATATAAAACATAACTGTGCCTAGTACCCATCCCTTCCTTTCCCATTGTGATTTATCTGGTCTTGGCTGGGTCATCTCAAAGGAGTGTACTATTTTTGATTGATATAGATTGTTGACAACGTCTGTTTTCTACTGTGCTAAAATCCATTTTCTTGGTGTTTTTTATACTCTTCTTATCCTTTGGGATCATGGTCCAAAAAGGTTTAATCCAGCTTTCCTTGAGTTACCTTCAAATGTTTGAATTCAGCATGAGCCGTCAAGGTCAGACAGATTGAGTAGGGACTTGGGAATTTACTGGGGCTGATAACCTAAATCCTTTACCACCCCGTTTTCTCATGTGGGGAAAAAAGAGTTATAATAATAGTGCCAATTTCTTAGACTTGTTATAGGGTCAAATAAATAAAAGTGCTTAGAACTTAGCCTTGATGTTGTTGTTGGTGATGATGATGATGACAAAAAAAAAAAAAGATTCTCATACTGGGTTAAATATGCCCCAGTCACCTTACACTGGATGGACACATTGTTTGCTCAGAGCTCCTTTGTATGTCACTATCTACCACAGATAGCTTTTACATGACTGCAAATTTACCCTCATGCCTATAGCTCTAAAACGATTTCCAGTCTAGTATGGATCAATTTTGTTTCTGTAGTTCTATCAATGAAATCATCTTCATAACATGCATCACCTATTTCATTGATAAAAATGTCTTTGAGAGATTGCACATCTTATCAAGATGTGAAAATTTCCCTGATTTAGAAAACACTGCGGCCAATTATCTAGAAATTCTGTCCAGAGACCTTTATCTTCTTAAGTTGCACTTATTAGCTCTCATGTTATATACCTGAATTTTATTTACTTTCTGTCTTGAAAAGAGACATCCTTGAGTCCTTGTGGCCTAGTGACTAAAAGCTCGGCTGCTAACAAAAAGATCTGCAGCTTGAATCTACCAGCTGCTCCTTGGAAATCCTATGGGGCAGCTCTACTCTGTCCTATGAGTCAAAATTGACTCGACAGCAACAAGTTTGGTTTTTTCTTTTTTTTGTTGTTAGATAGTAGACATCCGTCAACTTAAGTGAAGGGAAAGACAACGTACAACATTGGGGAAGTCAGCACAACTTGACCAAGGCAAAGTCACAGATGCTTCCAAGACACATCCAAACACCATGAGGGACCACCAATTTGCTGGGGTTGAGGACCACCGTCTCTAGGAATATTTAGACCAATTGGCAAAACATAGTTCAAAAAGAAAATGTCTTACATCCTACTTTGGTGAGTAGCATCTAGGGTCTTAAAAGCTTGCGAATGGCCATCTAAGATACACCTATTCATCTCATCCCGTCCGGAGCAAAGGAAAATGAAAAAAGCCAAAGACACAAGGAAAATAATAGTCCAAAGGACTAAAGGATCACATGAACCAGAGCCTCCACCAGCCTGAGCTGAGAAGAATTAGATGATGCCTGGCTACCACCACTGACCCCTCTGACAGAGAACACAACAGAGAGACCCAGACAGAAAGGGAAAAAAAGGTAGAACAAAATTCGAATTTACAGAAAATGACCAGACTTACTAGTCTGACAGAAACTAGAGGAACCCCCAAGACTATGGCCTCCAAACACCCTGTCAACTTGAACTGAAGCCACCCTGTCCATTTTTCAGACAAAAATCAGACAGGTCTGTAAAACAAACAGTAACACACGTGAGGAATGTGCTTCTTAGTTCAATCAAGTAAAGGAGACCAAATGGGCAACTCCTACCCAAAAGCAAGACAAGAAGGCAGGAGGGGGCAAGGATGGAAAAAGGGACAGTGCCAACACAACACGGGTATTGCAACCAATATCACAAAACAATTTATGTATAAATTTTTGAATGAGAAACTAATTTGCACTGTAAACTTTCACCTAAAGCATGATAAAATAAACAGACATCCTTTCTGTACAAACTTTTCTGTCAACAGAAATATATTTCTCTTCATTTTAGCCAGTATTTTTCTGTATTAGTTAACTTTTTCCTCTGAATTGTATATATTTTGTGTTTTCTCAACAATACTGAGAATATTGATAAAGCAGCTCATCATCTCTGAAGAGAATTATGATAGGTTTGTAACTACATTTTTGCCTCTTCCATTTTTCTCTTCTAATCTAAAAACAACTGTCAGTCTTATTTCGACAAGAAAGTATTCTTCACTGATTAAAATCTTTTATTTGCTCAACTGACTAGGCTAGTTGTGAGTCGGAAGCAACTCAAGGACAATGGGTTTGGTTTTTGGTTTTATTTTCACAGCATGACCTGAAGAATGAGGTGTATTTTAAGGGCATCCAAAGCCCTGTATTAGCATTAGTTTCCTCACCAAATTAATTTTCCTTGGTTAACTTCCTTGCATCTTATACATCACCTGTAACGTTACCTGAAATTTACCCAATTTATGCATGCTGCTCTGTGACTTCCTGATATCACACCTGATGTTTTAGCTACATGGCAACATCACCACCCACCCCCTTCCCCTGCCCACTTACCACTCCCCACATACACACAAACACCTTTGTTCGTCTTGAAAACTTGTTCTTGGTCTTCAATTCCCAGTAAAACATTATCTCCTCTTTGAAGTATTTTCTGTTGCCCTTCTTAGCACTCCTGCAAAAAGCCTGTTGTTGTACTTTGTATATATCACACTGGATAGAACTGACTAGTTTTCCTCCTGTCTCCTCCATTTGCGAGATCTGTAAAGTCAGGGTCTATCTTTTGTTTTGTATCTCTAATCTAGCACAGGCCAAAACTTAGAGACAGTATACCATAGCTGTTAAGTATGTGCAGTTGGTAGCCCAACTGCATGGATCCCATCCATGTCCCCAAATATGACTTTGAGTAACATTCTTAATCTAGTCTCTCAGTACCTGACTCACAGAATTATTTCAAAGGATAAATTCAAATGCATACAAAAGTATTTGATGTTGAGTAAACTTTGATCAGTGCCAGTAATCACTAAGTATTTTTAAATTAGGAGTAATATTCATAGATAAAAAAAACCAAAACCAGTGCCGTCGAGTCGATTCCAACTCATAGCAACCCTATAGGACAGAGTAGAACTGCCCCATAGAGTTTCCAAGGAGCAGCTGGCAGATTTGAACTAACCCCAACCCTTTGGTTAGCAGTCATAGCACTTAATCACTACGCCACCAGGGTTTCCATTCATAGATAAGAATATAATATGAATTAAAACTAAAAATCAAGCTAGTTAAGTTCCTGGGTATTTAAATTTGTGTTAAAAATGCAAATAGGGTAAAGTCATTTTATCCATCTTCATTCCCATTTTAAATGATGAAAGGAAAAGGACAACCCTCAAATCACAACCATAAAGAACAACAGCAAAAAGCTAGTTGCTATAGAGTTAACTCTGAGTCATGGCAAGCCTAGGTGTGTGAGAGTAGAACTCTGTTCCATTGGGTTTTCAATGCCTGATTTTTTGTAAGTAGATTGCCAGGACTTTTTACTGAGATGCCTTTGTATAGACTCTAACCTTCCATTTTTTGGTTAATGGCCAAGTGCATTAACCATTTGCACCCCCAGGGACAATTACAGAGTAACTATTTGCATATAAATAGGATAGACAAAGGATAAACAACATCCCTGATCTTCAAGAATTTGAAACAAAAAAAATTCAAGAGGTTTTCAGATAGAAAAAGTAGAGCACATACAAGCTATGACACTTACATTTGCATTCTCTTTTTGTCATATTCCTCAGAGTTCTTTAGATTTGCATCTTTAGTTATGAAGTAATAGTTTTTAAATGAAATTCTGTTTATCTTTTTTATTAACTTCGGACAACTTATTTCAAAAACAATATTTCTTATATTTAAACATTTGGATATTTATACATTTGAACATAACTGAAATCTTAATTTCATCTGCTTGTTTTTCTCATATGCTAAAAATAAATGTAAAAAAGTATACTGAAATATTGCATATATAAACATTTTCGTTTTAAAAATCCACGACAAGTAAGTAACATTGTTTGCTTCTTTAGTCCTGGGACACAAGAATGCATTTCTGTGCTGGGAGAAAGACATTTTTTTGGTGACAGAATGATAAACCAATTTGTACAGTTTAAATTCTTTGTCATCTGTCTATATTATTTATTTTTTTTAATATTTAGCTTTCGATAATTTAATTCATCTTAAATATATAGAATATAATTCATTTTTAAAATACATCTATGCCTATTATCTCCCCCCACATCTTTCAGTTTGTCGTACTGTGGGGGCTCGTGTGTTGCTGTGATGCTGGAAGCTATGCCACTGGTATTCAAACACCAGCAGAGTCACCACAGGTTTCAGCCGAGCTTCCAGACTAAGACAGACTAGTAAGAAGACCTGGTAGTCTATTTTTTAAAAGAATTAGCCAGTGAAAACCTTATGAATAACAGCAAAACATTGTCTGATATAATGTCATAAGATGAGCCCCTCAGATTGGAAGGCACTCAAAATACAACTGGGGAAGAGCTGCCTCCTCAAAGTAGAGTCGACCTTAATGACATAGATGGAGTCAAGCTTTCAGGACCTTCATTTACTGATGTGGCATGACTCAAAATGAGAAGAAACAGCCACAAACATCCATTAATAATCAGAACATGGGATGTATGAAGTATGAATCAAGGAAAATTAGAAGTCATCGAAAATGAAATGGAACACATAATGATCAATATCCTAGGTATTAGTAAACTGAAATGGACTGGTATTGGTCATTTTGAATCAGACAATCACATGGTCTACTCTGCCAGGAATGACAACGTGAAAAAGAATGGTGTTGCATTCATCCTCAAAAAGAACATTTCAAGATCTACAAGGAAGACCAGTTAATATGACTATTATTCAAATTTATGCACCAACCGCTAAGGCCAAAGAGGAAGAAATTGAAGATTTTTTACCAACTTCCGCAGTCTGAAATTGATCAAACATGCAACCAGGATGCGCTGATAATTACTGTTGATTGGAATGCAAAATTGGAAACAAAGAAGAAGGATCGGTAGTTGGAAAATATGGCCTTGGTGACAGAAATGATGCTAGATATGACATGATTGAATTTTGCAAGACCAATGACTTCTTCATTGCAAATACCTTTTTTCAGCAACATAAACAGCGACTATACACATGTACCTCACTAGATGGAATACACAGGAATCGAATCGAGTACATTTGTGGAAAGAAACAATGGAAAAGCTCAATATCATCAGTCAGAACAAGGTGAGGGGCCCACTGTGGAACAGACCATCAATTGCTCACATGCAAGTTCAAGTTGAAACTGAAGAAAATTAGAACAAGTCCATAAGAGCCAAAGTACGACCTTGAGTATATCCCACCTGAAATTAGAGACCATCTCAACAATAGATTTGATGCATTGAACACTAATGGCTGAAGACCGGATGAGCTGTGGAATGACATCAAGGGCATCATACACGAAGAAACAAGAGGTCATTAAAAAGACAGGAGAGAAAGAAAAGACCTAAATGGATGTCAAGAGAGTCTGAAACTTGCTGTTGAACATGGAGTTGCTAAAGCAAAAGGAAAAAATGATGAAGTGAAAGAGGTGAACAGAAGATTTCAGAGGGTGGCTTGAGAAGACAAAGTATTATGATGACATATGCAAAGAGCTGGAGATAGAAAACCAAAAGGGAGGAACATGCTCAGCATTTCTTAAGCTGAAAGAAATGAAGAAAAATTTCAAGCCTCAAGTTGATATACAAAGAATCAAAAGAAGATGGAAGAAATACGCAGAGTCACTATACCAAAAAGAATTGGTCGGTGTTCAACCATTTCAGGAGGTAGCATATGATCAGGAACCCATGGTACTAAAGGAAGAAGTCCAAGCTGCACTGAAGGCATTGGCAAAAAACAAGGCTCCAGGAATTGACTGAAAACCAATTGAGATATTTCAACAAATGGATGCAGTGCAAGAAGTGCTCTCTCATCTATGCTAAGAAATTTAGAAGACAGCTACCTGGCCAACCAACTGGAAGAGATCCATATTAATGCCTATTCCCCAAAAAAACGTGATCCAACTGAATGTGGAAATTATCAAACAATGTCATTAATATCACACACAGGCAAAATTTTGCTGAAGATCATTCAAAAATGGCTGCAGCAGTATACTGACAGGGAACTGCCAGAAACTCAAGGTGGATTTAGAAAAGGACACGGAACCAGGGATACCATAGCTGATGTCAGACGGATACAGGCTAAAAGTAGAACATCTGAAAGATGTTTACCTGTATTGTATTGACTATTCAAAGGCATTCGGCTGTGGGGATCATAACAAATTACGGATAATGTTGCAGAGAATGGGAATTCCAGAACACTCAATTGTGCTCCTGAGGAATCTGTACCTAACCAAGAGTCAGTTGTTCCAACAGAACAAGGGGATACTGCATGGTTTAAAGTCAGGAAAGGTGAGTGTCAAGGTTGTATCCTTTCGCCACACCTATTCAATCAGTGTGCTGAACAAATTACCTGAGAAGCTGGACTATATGAAGAAGAACGGGGCATCAGGATTGGAGGAAGACTCGTTAACAACCTGCAATATGCAGATGACATAACCTTGCTTGCTGAAAGTGAAGAGGACTTGAAGCACTTACTGATGAAGATCAAAGACCACAGCCTTCAGTATGGATTACACCTCAACATAAAGAAAACAAAAGTCCCCACAACTGGACCAATAAGCAATATCAGGATAAACTGAGAAAAGATTGAAGTTGTCAAGGATTTCATTTTACTTGGATCCACAATCAACAGCCATGGAAGCAGCAGTCGAGAAATCAAAAGACGCATTGCATTGGGCAAATCAGCTGCAAAAGACCTCTTTAAAGTGTTCAAAAGCAAAGATGTCATCTTGAGGACTAAGGTGCACCTGACCCAAGCCATGGTGTTTTCAATTGCCTCATATGCACACAAAAGCTGGACAATGAATAAGAAAGACTGAAGAAGAATTGACACCTTTCAATTGTAATGTTGGTGAAGAATGTTGAATATACCATGGACTGCCAGAAAAATGAACAAATCTGTCCTGGAAGAAGTACAACCAGACTGCTCCTTAGGACAAGGATGGTGAGACTATGTCTCACATACTTTTGGCTATGTTATCAGGAGGGATCAGTCCCTGAGGAAGGACATCATGCTTGGTAAAGTAGAGTCAGTGAAAAAGAGGAAGACCTTCAATGGGATAGATTGACACAGTGGCTGTAACAAGGGGCTCAAGCATAGCAACAATAGTTAGGATGGCGCAGGACCAGCAGTGTTTCGTTCTGTTGTGCATAGGGTTGCTATGAGTTGGAACCAATTCCACAGCACTTAACAACAACAACAACATACCTATTATCTGTCCTTCTGTTTGTGTAAACCTGTTGCCATCCAGGTGATTCCTACTCATAGCAATCCTACAGGGAAGAGTAGAACTGCCTCATAGAGTTTCCAAGGCTGTAATCTTTACACAGGCAGACCACCATACCTTTCCCTTCCAGAGAGGCTGGTGAGTTCTAACCATCAACCTTTCTGTTAGCAGCCCAGTGCTTTAACCACTGTACCACCAGGGCTCCTTCTGTTTGTGTATGTGCTTTGAAAAGTGACCATAATGATTCTTACCAAACGTAAACAATTATTATTTTTTGGGTGAGATTTGGGGAAATCCACTCTTTGCTGTGTACTCTTTGTTGCTTGCTATTTATGCACTTATTATTAAAAATAATACAGTTGGCCCTCCATATCCCGTATTCAACCAACCTCGGAATGGAAATATTGGGGTGGGGGGAGAAAGCTCAAGCGCCAGGAGGTAATGCTGAGGGCAGCACAAGGCAAGACAGGGTTCCACCAAAGAGTGGTATGTAGCTTGGAAGGAAGACGCTCCCACTGGAGATGGAAGCAGTCACACTCAGACACAATCTGCACAACTGAGGACACTAGGAATGGGAGGTCGCGAACTTAGCTAGGGTGTTTATTGACCTGACCGAGGATTTGGCAGAATATGTTTGTGGCCAAGGACTCGGTCAGGAAGGAGAGAACAAAGGTGGGAGGCCTAGGACTTAAGACTCTGCACCATGTATATACCAGAGCGGTGCAGTTTTTAAAGGAGCTCGGCTGCTAACCAAATTGTTGGCAGCTGAATTCACCAGCCACTCCTTGGAAACCCTGTGTGGCAGCTCTACTCTGCCCTATAGCTCCATCATAAGTCGGAATAACTCTAGGGCAACGAGTTTGAGTGTATTTTTTTGTTGGTTTTTAAGTCACCCAAGACCTCCTACCTGAAAGACCCCTGGCTCACAGGGCAGCCTGTGGCAGGAGGGCCGATGCAGCTGTCCTTAAAAGTTCCTGCTTTGATCCAGCACCTCGCACCTACACGCTAACCTGGTCTGACCATCATTATTCCACTTCACAGCGAAACACTGTTCATTCTTGTGGTATTAAAAAAACAAAAAAACTATGCCATTTTATATTAAGGACTTGAGTACCTGCAAATTTTGGTATTCACCAGGTCCTGGAACCAATCCCCAGTGAATATCAAGGGACCACTGTAGTAGATATTGTTTAAATGGAAAGCTTTTCAAATTTTTAGAGTTTTACATATTGTTCTTGGAAATAAAGAGAACTAAAAATTAACAAGAAAGTAAAACAGAATTAACCAGCTAACTACACATGAAATCCTTCCTAAACATAAGATTGAAGTTAAATAAGTAATTTTACATAATTTTTAAGATCCATATTACTATCCATTTGGCATATATTATAGAAACCCAGATGGCCTTAGAAAGGAAAGGAAATTTTCCACATTCTTAGTGCCATTATGATCTTTCTACCATAAAATTGAATCAAAAATTAAAAATATTATGTAGTGGAAGCATTAATATATAAGTGTGAAGATATTATGGAAATTGCTGGGTAGTCAAATGTAAAAGGAACTGCTGCATGTCTGAAAAATAACTGGTCCACATAAGCTACGGCATTCTTCACACTTTGCCATGGGCAAACAATTATGGTAACCCTTTTTATAGGTGCTTACAGTAGAAAACACACTCAAAAACGGAGAACAACGAAACACTCCACAGACGGAGAATGTTTGGGTGATGCTGAGTGGCTGTGCTCCTGCTGGCATTTGAAAAACAAGGAGGGGTAACGTTATTTTAGTTTTTATAGCTGGTTAACATTTGGCTGATATGAGTTCGCAGACAAATAATATCAGCTTCATCTCCTCTAATGACATCTGACTTCAGGCAAGGACAATAGGATCGATTCTCTGCAATGCAAAATCAGCTCCTCAAAAGCCGGCTTGCCAAGATACTAAGCCATAAATAGCCACCTGCTTGCAGGCCTGCTTCCATTTCCAACATTCTCGCTAATGCTTCTCTCTCTTCTCTGCTTCTTCCCATGAGGGCCAGGAGATGTCACCGGCCTCTGCTCGCCCCACAAGTCCCAGATAAGCGGAGAACCCTGAGCTTTCCCTTCTCATTCAAGAAATAATCCGTCAAAAACACATACGCAACAGCAGAAACAAAACAAAAACAAAAAGTTAGTTTACAATATTTAATACTCTGTAAGAAAACTATGCTGTGTGACTAATTTAACCAGATAATTCTTCTTTTTACTTTGTCATAAAAGTGTAAATCCTGATATAGAATTGCCCAATAAACACAAATGATAGGTAAAAACAAAAGTAAAATGGAGAAACCTGATAAATTTTAAACTTTCTATATAAGCCATTTAGTAAGTTCCTTAAATATCTAGCACGTAAGTATGTGTTGGTTAACCCAGTGCCATTGGGTCAATTCCAACTCATAGCGACCCTAAAGGACAGAGTAAAAGGGTCCGTTAGGATTTCAAGGCTGTAATCTTTACAGAAGCTGATTGCCATACCTTTCTCCCACAGAGGAGCTGATGGGTTCGAACTGCTGACCTTTCAGTTAGCAGCCAAGTGCTTTAACCACCGTGCCACCAGGGCCCTTTGTACTGGGTAACCAAACAAAAAAAACCCAAACCCTTTGCCATCGAGTTGATTCCAACTCATAGGGTTTCCAAGCAGTGCCTGGTGGATTTGAACTGCCGACCTTTTGGTTAGCAGCCATAGCTGTTAACCGTTATGCCACTAGGGTTTCCATATTGTGTAACAGAGATAGTAAAACAGCCTCTTAGAGCAATTGGTGCCTCAAATAATTGAGTTTGAGTCACTTCCCAACTACAAATCCTCGGACACAATACATATTTGCTCTTAGACTGAGTTTTCCCACCTTCAATTTGGACCTAATGATTGTAACAGTCTCATGGTGATTGTTGAGGCCTGAATGGGATAAAGCATGTTGGTTTCTAACCAAGACACCTGGAAGTAAGAACTCAATATAAGCTGTAGTTATTCTTTCCAAATGTGTTACATATAAGCATTATTTTTTTTTTAAGATGCTGGGGTCTTTAATGGAAACCCTGGTGGAGTAGTGGTTAAGCACTATGGCTGCTAACCAAAGGGATGGCAGTTCGAATACGCCAGGCACTCCTTGGAAACTCTGTGGGGCAGTTCTACTCTGTCCTGTAGAGTTGCTATGAGTCGGAATCGACTTGACGGCACTGGGTTTGGTTTTGATTTTGGGCTCTTTAATATCTAAACCTAAACCTCAGAGAGTCTAGCAAATGCTGGATAGGTTAAGATGACGACTGACAGCTCATTAGGGTATTTAGGCAGTAACTAATTCTTAAAATCCAGGGTTCAAGCACCTGAGTCCTCTCTGTGGTGGACAGTTTGATTTCAGCTTGTGCAAGAAGTTTTTAGGCATTGGAGCACCCAGGAATCCTAAATTTATGTAACTTTTTTCTAAGCTTAGCAAAGAACACGATGAAAAAGGAAAAAAAAAAAGAAGTTAAAAATCAGATGAGAGCTGGTGCCCTTTACATGGAGGGAATTAATGCTGAGATTGTGCCACAAGCCCTCTGGGCAACAGTGAACTTCCCCCTAGGATTATCTTTGCCGCCAAAGGCTATGGTTGTCACCACGCTCAGCACCAGCTCCCTGCATTGCTTCAAACATGGTGTCTCATGTCTTCTTGAAAAGTGTTCGGCTTTTGGGAGAACTCTTAACTGTCAATACCAACTCCAGAGGGCAGTTGACTGGTATCTCCACGAGGGGACCTTGAGCACAGTTCTGTTGGGAATTTCTTCAAAGAATGCCTCCCTGTGATCCTGGTTGATGCTCCTAAGAGTATCATCAGGGAACCTACCCGATTCTTTGATGGGGTAAAATACCTTGTTGACTCCCTTCCTGCTCTTCTGGTCCTGGGGTACGATGTTGGCTTATAGTTCAAGGTAAGCAGGCCCAGCTCTTTCATCACTTACTGCATGAGACACAGAGGTGGTAATTTTTATTTATCTGATCAGAGCTACGCACGCTGACATTTCAGCACCGACTTGCAAGGCCAGGTGGCAGTCTCCCACGGTACTTATAGGCCCTTAGGTCCTCCTGAAGATAAAGATTCGATTAGAATAGGCTGTGAGGAAATTTACAATAATAAGCAACAAACAAAAGGACTGTAGTTGGTTAACTCAGGGAAACACAGGCTGTAAATGCCAAGGTCTTAGTTTTCTGATGCCCAAAACACCATCAGAGAGGAAAGAGAAATTCCTTTAAAATATATTAAGGGGGAAAAGTTAGATTTAGGAGTACTAGCAACATTTATAGATCAGGTGGAAGCTTAGTAGAAATTTAATTGGACCTTTATACGTGTATTCTTTAAAAATTTGCTTAATGTTAATATAAATAATGAGTTGGTAGTTATGTGCTATGTTTTACTCTTTCTAATAAAAATTTTATAATGGAAAAACCATTATTACCTGCCTAATGTGTTAATCTATTCTCTTTATTTCCCCACATGCAGAAGTAGCCTTTGCCAAATGATTAATAGTTTTTATGGTCACAATTAACCGTAATTGAAGCCATGAAACTGAGGAGGAAACGAGCAATCCCTACAATGCAGCCTTAAAGCCCATAAAGAGACAGTAACACACTATGCACAGTGTCCACTTAGGCTCCTGGCTGGAGGATTAAGGCTCACTTTGTGGTCACCACTAAAAATACAATGCCATAGGCATTCATCATTTTCTTTTACACGATTTAAAAGCAGAGGTGTGCTGGAGCCAGCTTGCACCAGCTCATGAAGGCCAACTATGAACTTTTCAACTCTTCACTAAGTATCTTCAAATTGTAGCTTGAAATCAGCCAGGAAAGGAGTATATACACCAGAAGACTGGCAAAGGCTACAAAGAAGGGCTGGGCATTTCCTTTTTCCTTTTATTTGTTTTTATTTTTAAGAATGTGTTTACCAATATTCATTAAAAAAAAAAATTAGGAACTGTTTAAAACAGTAAATTGTACTTACATGATAGTTACTCCAGGAAAGATATTTTGAAAGAAAAAATTACCTAATTAAATACAATAATTACCTGAGTAAAACCTACTTCTCGTTCCTTCTTTCTTTTCTCACTTCATTATCTTCCTACCTACAATCTATGCTTCCTGAAAACCATTTTTCTGTCAATCCTACTTTTTTCTATTTCCTGTTGTCTGCCATATTTTATCCATTCCCCCCTTTTCAAAAAAGTCCCCCTTTTACTGATATCTACTTCTTGCTTTTCTTAATAACCCTCCCCAAGTCAGTATGTACATTAGATATAAAGCTCTCCTAGAAATTGTAAACCAGATTTCCCATTAAGAGACTACTGTTTAAAAAAAATTAGCACATTGAGAATGAGAAAATTAGCAGCGATGGTAGGAGCAGGAGTAGCAGTAACAGTAATAATACCCAGCCCAGTACCCAGTTCCATAAATTGCATTGTATACCCTTATGCCAGATGTTGCTCTTGAAACTTTTCATAATCAATCTTGTTAATCAGCTTGTACAGTTATAATTATTCTGCCATTTATATAGGGTTATGATTTTGATGGTGTCACCACAGAGATTTGAACCCAGTTTTCACTGTTGCTTCCTCCAGGGTTGATGATCTCTAGCGATGTTAATTGGGGAGATGTGTTAATGTCCAAACCGAGCCTGGCTGAAGGCTATCTCATTGTATTGTAACATAGAGGAGGACGGAAGTGTAAACAGAGCAGGGTGGTAAAGCTAACACATGTCCATAGAACTTTAGAATTTGAAGAGAAAGCATTCACAAGGGAAGAAAAGAACTAAGAAGACTTACAGTTTTAAGTGGCACATAAGACAGCATAGATATAGAGTAAAGGAATGGTTAGAAGTGAGGAGTTAGCTAATTTGGAAAAACTTCCTGAAAGATTTGACATGTTTTCATTTTTTTTTTTTTTTTTTTTAAAGCTACATCTGCCATCATAGCTTCTGTCCCTTGTCTGAAGGAAAGTGAAATATTTTTCAGGCTTGGTCCTTTTCCATCACAATATATAAAAGGAGCCTTGGTGGTGCAATGGTTAATTACTAAGCACTCTGGTGCTAACTGAAAGGTCCAAGGTTCAAACCCACCAGCAGCTCCATAGGAGAAAAGACCTGATGACCTGCTCCCGTAAAGATTCCCTCTAGAAAACCCTGTGGGGAAGTTCTACTCTGTCACACTGGGTCACTACGAGTCGGAGTCGGCTAGCGGCACACGACTGTAACATATATGGCCTAATTCTCCTTCATGTGTATCGACACAGCCAATCACAGATCGTCCAGCTAATTCAGCAGAGCAGAAACTCCGAAAAGATCCTCAAGTTGCATGAGAGTTGACAACAGCAGGATAAATTTAACTTTTAAAAATATATAATTTAAATAACCTATCTGTCATAAACTGTTCTAACAGTCTTCGCTGATAGTCAAAGGTATTCATGAATGCAGTTAACTCTACAGAAAATTTAGTAAGACTAAAAACTTGAAAAAAATAGGTGATGTTGATGATGAGTGATCATGTCAGGAAGAGCATTATCTTCAAAAATTCACATAACTGCGTATTTAATTCCCTTTCAAATCACACTTCTAATCTGGTTGCAATTGACATGAGCACAATTTATATAAAATTAAATTTATATGAAATGCTATAATGCCATTAATGGACAAATTGCTCCCCAAATGTCTTTAAGTACATAAAGACAAGTACTTTCCAAAAGCAGGTGCCTAATGGATAATTCAAAGATTCTCTATTACATTGCTCCTTTTAAATTCTTCTCAACAAAATGGGCTTTATTAACATTTTGAAGGTAAAATATGTGAAACGTACAAAAACCCAAATGACAATGATACACTAATGGAAGATATTTATTTATCATGAATACAACAGTTTAAGATTATTCTAAATAGAAATTATTTTGCACTTCAATTTTATATGTGCACTCTACACACATACGCACAAACCCATATTATCTCCCTGTAAATAAGTTATAAATCAGGAATCCTAGCTGTGTTTGATAATATGATCTGATCATAGGACATGCTGTTTTGGCTCAAATAATTGCCTTCCTTTCTGAAAGCCAATTAATATCAATTAAAAATCACATTAATTTAACATTATGTGAGTTAAATAATGCCCCCAAATATTACATTTCTTTGTCTTTTCTACATTGTGACCTCACAATGATTATGCGAAAACAGTTAATGCATGTAATATTTAAGACTCCAATCTAATATCCTTTAAGCCCTTTTTTTTTAATAAAAAATATACTTCTTATCTTTCATCAGTTGGTGGCCTGACTTTTGCCACGCTGTACAAAAATGATTTAGAGAGTAATTTGGGAGAATTTAGTTAACGGAAATAGCTAGGTCTTCCCCTCAAAGATGGATCCTTTAAAGCCTTACTAATATTTTAATTGGTATAATTTCTATTGGTGGTTTATATGCACAGGTTATTTCTATCTTCATCTATTATGTTCTCTGCAGTGAAATTTTCTAATAGGTTTAAAAAGATGACTATATATTTCCTACATTTCTATCAAGGAGCCCTGGTGACACAATGGTTAAGCACTTGGCTGCTAACCTAAAGTTCTGCAGTTTGAACCCACCAGCAGTTCAGTGGGCAAAAAGGCCTGACAATCTGCTCCCATAAAGATTAGACTAGAAAACTCTATAGGGCAGTTCTATTCTGTCCTATAGAGTCGCTATGAGTCGGAATTGACTCAATGACACACAATAGCAATAACATTTTTACTAATTTTTGTTGTTGAGAACAAGTCAATGAAGGACACATTCTTTTGGCAAATTCATGTAGAGTGTGAGTTCTTAACCAGGTTGACACAATTGACCCCTTTGTCAGTCTGGTGACTTTTATGGACTCCCTCTCAGAATAATATTGATATGTAACAACAACAAAAACCCCACTGCCGCCGAGTTGATTCCAACTCATAGTGACCCTACAGGACAGAGCAGAACTGTCCTCCATAGCATTTCCAAGGCTGTAAATCTTTATGGAAGCAGACTGCCACATCTTTCTCCCACAGAGCAGGTGGTGGGTTTGCACACTGAGCTCTGGGTTTGCAGCTGAGCACTTTAACCAAAGCACCACCAGGAATCCCTTATTGATATATAGATATCAAAATATTTTTTAAAAGAATATATAATTTTACATATTACATCAAATAACGAGTTCTAGTAGCAGGTTAATAACTACTGCAGTTTCTAGAGATGAATATAAACTATTTTCCGATATCTACAACAACTATAATGTGATGTAAAAATATCCGATTTCTGTTGGTGCAAATTACAGGTAATATCAATACTACTGTGGTTAGTTGCCAACAATCCTAACTAAAGAAAATGGTACATTTCAGATATTAGCCTCAAAAATAAAGTTAGGAAAAAAAAATAATAAAGTTAGGGACTCCTGATCTAAAGTGACATACCAAACCAAACCCAGTGCTGTCGAGTCGATTCCAACTCATAGCAACCCTATAGGACACAGTAGAACTGCCCCATAGAGTTTCCAAGGAGTGCCTGGCGGATTCGAACTGCCGACCCTTTGGTTAGCAGCCATAGCACTTAACCTCTATGCCACCAGGGTTTCCAAAGTGACATGGATTCATTAATTAACACATTTTGCTTAGAGCTATAAACTATGTACTGTGGTTTAATTAACTCTGCTATGCTATAATCCAGTTTGCTTTTCATCGTCTCCATAAATACATTGGGAAAGTTTAGTAAAATGTCTGCTGAAATTAAGTATTTTTCAGTGTAGATTTGATTCCTAACATTCTGTACAAATTTTCAAAGAGAAGGTATTCAATTTTATCTATTAACTTTTTTGTAACTGTATGATCTGTGGAGTGGCTATCTTTATTAACAAAAAAACCCTCCAATTTTCAAGTGTTAAAGTCTTTGGCAAAATATGTGTGATAAAGTTACTTCTGCTTTATGCAAATTGTAGTAAACATGATACTTAGAGAACTGAATAAACTGTTCATAAAACACTTAAGGGATGTCACGTTCCTAGTACAAAACAAATTTATCCTTCCATGTTAACATAGGTGTAACCTCAAAATTCTCAGTATCTAAGATTATCATGTATCTAATATTGAAAATTTTGGTAAATCCATGTCAAAATGGCAGTGCTATGTGTCTTTTAAAATAAACATTATCTTTACAGTCTCAATTTCCTCATTTTCCCAGTGCTGGTTTCTAAGTAATTTGCTTACATCATAAATGTAATTCAATTTATATAAAACATTACCATCCAACCAACTACTGTATCAGCGTGACCCAGGCTTTGAATTACTGAGACACATTCCATTTGAACATTCAACCATCAAATTAGCTCCATATGTCAACTCAAGAAGCATTAACGTTAACTTTCACATGGATAGGAGATTCTATAAAACCCACGCTGACAAAGTAGTTTCACAGCTCTTATTTTTAAATCAAAAACTGAAAAACTCATTTAAATGCACACTGGAGCAGTTCAGCTTTAGTGACTGTTTGAGATATAAAGAACATACAGATTTAACTTAACATCTAAAATGAGTAAACATAAAGAAAAGGCTATTGTTGTTATATAATCCACATTACTCCTAGTTTTTAAAAATTTCATTAAAAATCTAGTGTTGAATTAAGTCAACCTTCATAAGCAGCATATTAAAAATGAGTTGCCGTAGAGTTAATTCTGATTCATGGCGACCCCATGTGTATCAGGGCAGAACTATGCTCCATCGTGTTTTCAGTGGCTGCATTCTTGGAAGTATTATCATCAGGTCTTTCTTCTGAGATTCCTCTGCGTGTACTGAAACTGCCAACCTTTTGGTCAGCAGCTGAGTGAGTTAATCGTTTGCACCACCCAGAGCCTCCCAACAACCCTTACGACTGCTGTAAGCATTACTACATTGACTATGGCTACAACTAGAACTTGCTAGTAGACCACATCAAGTACATTGCTATCTCAGGGCCTTTGTGCTTACTGTTTCCATTGCCTGGAATCATGTTCCCTCAGGTATGTACACAGCTTGTTGCTTCATTTTACTCAGATTTCAGTTCAAATATCACCTCTTCAAAGAGACCTTCTCTGTCCACCTTATCTAAAATAGCACTGTTGCTAGAATACCACTACTCTGCTTTTTACTTCATAGTTTATATCTTTCATGAGAAAGATAAAAGCAGCCACTGACATCCAGGAGCTTTCCTGATATTCATCCAGGCCCTTATGTTCTCCCGTCCCACAAACAGACTCAACGAACATCAACATCAGACGAGGCCACCTGTGGCCATAGTGAAGTGAGACCAAAACAAAGAGCGACAAGACTGCTTCATAATTGTGTATAAGCTATAACAGAAAACCACTGTGCAAACCACAAAAATGCCAAACTTTCCTTCCTTCCTGCTGAAATGAATGAGCCTTGCTTCTTCACCAGTCACAGTGTTGGCCTTGCTCTATTCTTCACTCCTAGATACCATTTAGTAAGACTCACTGTCATGGATTGAATTATGTGCCCCCAAAAATGTGTGTATCAACTTGGTTAGGCCATGATTCGCAGTATTGTATGCTTGCCCTCTATTTTGTGATTGTAATTTTATGTTGAGAGGATTAGGGTGGGATTGTAACACCACTCTTACTGAGGTCACCTCCTTGATCCAAGGTAAACGGAGTTTCCCTGGGGGGTGGCCTGCACCAGGAAAGGGAAGCAAGCAGAGAGTGGGGGACCCCATACCACCAAGAAAGAAGCACTGGGAGCAGAGCACTTCTTTTAGACCTGGGGTTCCTGCCCAGGGAAGCTCCTAGTCCAGGGGAAGATTGACAAGAGCCTTCCTCCAGAGCTGAGAGAGAGAGAAAGCCTTCCCCTGGAGCTGACGCCCTGAATTTGGACTTCTAGCCCTACCAAACTGTGAGAAAATAAATTTCTTTGTTAAAGCCATCCACTTGTGGCATTTCTGTTATGGCAGCACTAGATGACTAAGACATTCATAATCACTATCATAGAATGACCCCCATTTCAGATAGTATCCAATCCAGAGCAAAGCCCTGTTTTCTTTAAAACTCCCCCAAGTGACCTAACACAAGCTCAAGTCCTGCAAATTCTTTCTAATGCATTGTCATTGGGACACCGCAAGTTTTCCCACATTGTGCGTTCTCCTTTGTTGCAAAGAGCAACTAAAGTTGTGTTCCTGGTAGTCTTTAGTTGGGAGCACTGATACTGCCTCAAATTGCTATTTATGTATCTACTGGTTAATTGTGAGATCGGAGAAGACAGAGGCTTTTTGGTGTATGTGTTCACTGCTGTGTCTCCAGTACCTAAAACAGTATCTGGCACATATCAGGTGATCAATACAATTCTATTCAATCATCAAACGAAGTGTTCCTGCCCCAACAACAAAGCTATGAACCATAACATGGACTGTATAATAATCAGGAGCAAACAATTTTGGGGCCCTCACTGGAGTATTCTTACCTCTTTTGGACAAGATCTCTTTTCTAAGTGACTTCATATTATGTAACTCAGAAATTGAGAACCCAGGATAGATTCCCCCCTCTCTTCTCCTCCCCCTTAGGTATAAATCTATTTTGGTTTGCCTTTTACTTAGCTGCTCATTAACAGACAGTATAAACAAAAATATCAATTTAAAGCAAAATTTTGTAAAGAAACAATTAGAACTATGATCAAAAGAGAAACAACTTCCCAGCTAAAACGGAAATAAGGTTATAGGAAATCTACCATTAATCACCACCTCCTTCCAAACAGGAACTACAAGGCTGTAATTATCCGGGGGTACAAGTTTCAAACAGCTGCTATTGGCAATATTGGCAATTGTGGTGATAGATGGCTTCTTGACTGTAAAGGGCTTGGAAGTATAATTCCTTTTTCTGAATCTGTTGCATTTCTGATGAAGTCACATGCTTTCTTCCTCAAGGTCTCAACCGGGGCATCAACCCTACTGTCTAAAAGAGACCTTCATCGAACTCTTCATTACTACAACATATTCATTTACATCCTATCAATACCTATGTAACTCTAGATTATGTTCTCTCCTTAAGCTTGCCTCTTCATTTGTTTTTTAGTGGCTAAGTCATTTTCTAGAAATCAGAAATAGGTGGCTTTTAGTAAATCACAATAGTTTCTCTAAAGTAAAAGTCAGACAAGCAGAGAAAGTTAAACTTAGACAAGCAGGGAAAGGTAACAGGCTGAGAGGCTGTGACTTGCCCAAGGACCCAAGTTAAGTGATGATGCTCCGCCTTCTGCCACATCTACTTCCCCTGGACCACACTGCCTTTCCTGCACCACATTGCCTTTATCCTTGCACATGGCACAGCAAATGTCAGAAGATAACAGATGACTGCAGTCATCAAGGACACTGATGTTTTGGTTGGATTTTTCCATGGCACTGAAATCCTAGCTTGCTGACCAAAAGGCTTAAAAAGCTACTGAATGGAATTTCTTGGAAGCACATTGATTTCCCAGTTCATTTGGGGTCTTTAGTGTATTACTAACAGCCAGACAGTTGACTCAAACACATCAGTGATCATGAAGATGGAGCAGGACCTGGCAACATTTCATTCTGTTACACGTAAGGTCACTATAAGTTGGAGCCAACTAGATAGCACCTAACAAGTATATTACTGGTAACCATTCTGAAAACAAACAATATGTTTATTTTCTTATATTTTTCACTTAGCCTAAAGGCATCTTTTTATGCACTCCCACAAGACACACTCATCCATCTAGATGTGGACGCTATTTCTTAGTTTTTATTACGTTGTTTCATCTGCCTTGTTTCTACCACAGCAAATGCTAGCACACTGGAGTCCTAGTTACATATTGCACACAGTAATTAGGAGATGCTAGACTAGAGAGTTTTTAGCTCTACCATTGTTGTCTTGGATTACACCGTGAATGCCAGACCATCTGGCAGGGAAGTGCTGCCAAGGATGAATATTTACTTGGCTTCTCTGTCAACTTAAAAGGACTTAGCAACCTGGCCACCTGCCGGCAACTACAGAACCAACCTTCAGAGAGATGACTGCTGAGGAAATGACTGAATAGTGTAATTTTAATCTCCCTTTTCATTTATCTAATTTCTCCACATCTGCAGGTAATGAAAGGGGAACTGATTCAACTCCCCTTGCACCTCTACATTCATTTGTGATGTTCATTCTTTCTATCACTTTCTTCCTGTCAAAACCCCATCCATCCTTCATGGTGCAGCTGAAATTACAGCTACAGGTGGAATTTCAATGATCACTTCTACCTTCTGTGTTCTTTTTGGCCTTTGGCCTAGCACATTTATTAAGCACCAATCACATATTTTATTGTCATTGCCAGTTTATCAATAGATTGTGCACAGCTCCATAGCCAGAAATGCAAGTTTCCATAGCCCACTGATCTTCCAGCAAGTACCTTGCCCATGATACCCACTAAGTAATTATTGCAAAGACTGGAGTTAAAACATAAATTTTGCATTGGTAAAAATACCTTTGAGAAGTATTTATTGAGATTTTCCTATAGGTACTGTTATGGATTGAATTGTGTCCCCCAAAATATGCAACAACTTGGTTAGGCCATGATTCCCAGTATTGCATGGTTGTCCTCCATTTTGTGATTGTAATTTTATGTTAAAGAGGATTAGGGTGGGGTTATAACACCCTTACCAGGGCGATAACCCTGATCCAATGTAAAGGGAGTTTCTGTAGGATGTGGCCTATACCACCTTTTATCTCTCAAGAAATAAAAAGGAAAGGGAAGCAACCGAGCGGAGAGGGGAGACCTCATACCACCAAGAAAGCAGTGCTGTGAGTAAAGCACGTCCTTTGGACCCAGGGTCTCTGTGTGGAGAAGCTCCTAGTCCAGGGGAAGATTGACGAGGAGGCCGACAGAAAGAGAAAGGCTTCTCCTGGAGCTGACGCCCTACTAGCCTGTGAGAATAAATTTCTCTTGGTTAAAGCCATCCACTTGTGGTATTTCTGTTATAGTAGTACTAGGTGACTAAAGAAAAAGACTAAGACAGGGACAAATGTTGGCAATATAAAGACAAGTCAGGCACTTAAGATGAAAGTCCAACACTGGAGTCCGTTGAACTCCATTTCAGTGCAACAGATGGTAGTCCCAGGAAACAATGGGAAGAGCACGGCAAAATTTCTAAAGAAACTGTTTGAGCTAAGATGCACATATGTAATAATTTAATTATCCTTTTTTTTTTCTTACCAGCACACACAGAAATAAGGGAAATTCAAATAAGAGCTGTACAACCAGGGCTTTGAACCAGTTCATTCAGGTTCAGACCCCTGCTGAGAATTTGTATTTCCATCCCAGATATGCTGAACCAGAACTTACATTTTTAACAAGATCCCCAGGTGATTCTTGTGTGTAACTTCCAGGGAACTTGTCAGAAATGGAAATTTTCAGCAGGAGTCACACCAGAACAAACCAAAGCCTGCTCACAACACCAAACCCAAAAAACCAAACCCAGTGCCGTTGAGTAGATTCCGACTCTTAGCGACCCTATAGGACAGAGTAGAACTGCCCCACAGAGTTTCCAAGGAGCACCTGGCAAATTTGAACTGCCGACACTTTGGTTAGCAGCCATAGCACTTAACCACTACGCCACCAGGGTTTCCACTCACAACATAGTCCTAATTTAATTAACTCTAATGGGCAGAGAATGAGTTACAGTTTTTGTTTTTTTCCCGTGGACATTTCCAGCTATCAAACTTTGCTAGCAAAATACGGCTATAAGCTTGACAGATTGTTTTTGGCAAAAGGAGAAATTCCTGAAGGAAGGAAAATAGAAGGCCAGAGATATCCATCAGATTTGTCTTATAGTTTAGCAAAACGGCTTTCTAAATGCCCACCAAACATGATTATTTCAATTGAAAACTTGGAGCTTCTCTCTGGGAGTAGGTCAATAGCTTCAAAGAACAGGAGGAAGGAACAGAACAATTAGCAAAGGTCAAGAGATTGTGAGAAGAAAAAAAGACCACTGTGGAGTCAACCTGGCTTGTAGGCAGGGTAGCTAGTCTGTCCTAGGAATTCCACAGAGGAAAGTGAATATGGAGAGTGAGGACACTGACCCACATGCATGTAATGGGAAGAGTTCCTTAGAACACAGGCTCTCATCCTTGGCTACCCATTGGAATCTCCCAGGAAGTTAAACAAAACAAACAAAAAACCACCCATGTGAGGGCGTTACCCTAGAGAAAACAGATTTGATTGGTCTGGGCTGCAGCCTAGAGCTTGGGGTTTTTAAATGATCCCCTAAAGTTTAAGAACCTTAGGATATCAAATCTGCATGGAAAATTGAGACACATGAACTTGCAGTGGCAAAGATGTAGGACCAGACACCATTTCATTATGTTATACATAGGGTTGCTGTGAGTCAGAGCCAACTAGACAGCACCTAACAACAACAAAGAAGTATCCCTGTGGGAGTCAGGGGAGGTAAAATATCATACAGTGCAACAATCAAACATGGAGCAGATGTGGAAGATGTCCCACATGCTGTGACCAGGAGTCGACTTACCCAGGAATGAGCACAGACACAGGAAAGGACAATGGCACCAGGAACTCATATTTAGCCTCTCACTGATGGTCACATAAGTTACCCCTCAGACTTAAAAATATAAATGAATTCCATCAGATAACTAGTAGTCATATATTTTTTATATATCATTTATCTATAGTGTTCTTAGATAGTTATCTTTAGGTAATAAATTCCCAAGTTTAACTACTTTCATATAATGTTAAGTCACTTATACCCAAACCGTAGGTATGGCCAACCTTCTAAAGATCACAGAAAAAAACACCAATCCAAAGACTATTACACTGGTCATACCCAAATGGGAAATACTCCACAAATGGCAAGAATATCCCCAATGGTTTGAACCACAGGGACAAAGGTCACTCCATGTTAAAATAATGTTTTATCCACCAACCTAAAGAAATATATTTTTTTTTAAATCTACATTTTACCTATGAATTTTTGCATGTTACCAAAGAAACTGGGTGTCTGTTAAGCTTCCCAGTAATGGTCAACATGAGCCCAAGTCTACGCTGATGGAGGCTGGGACCCTATAATTGAGGCTTGGGTTTAGCTTTGGTGGCAAATAGTTTTTTGTTTTTTTTTTTTAAGTTTGTGCAACAAAATGACAAGACTTCTACATCTGCTTAAAGCAGTATAGTCAGAGTAGTAACACAATTAACTGAGGAAACGCAGGGTTCTGTCTCCAAAGCAGAGAAGATGGATGGCAAGAGCAAGCAAAACTAGAGTATAAACTTCACAGGTGTGAAATAACACACACCCTCTCTCAAATTCCTTCTGTCCTAGAATTGCCATAGTCTGAACATTCCAAGGATGTTTTAGTCCTTCAAATATTTTAACATGTGTAACTTAAATCTTTTCTCTCCCAGGTAATACCTTAGCGCCTCTACTTTCAAACACCTTCTGGTTTTCCTCTGAGCGCTATCAGCTGGATTTCAGGACCAACAAGGCTGAATTTTAATCAGCTTTCACCCTCATGCAAAGCCTCATGGGAGAAGGGTATGAAGTCCCTCTAGAGATTTTTTTCTAAAAAACTTTTCTGTATATCTGGGGGATGGTGGCATAATTCCCTCTGTCTTCTTCTGTGCTCTCTTCTCAACTGATGGTTCAAAATACAACCACTTGTGAGTGAGTGTATGCACACTCATTAGAAAGCCTTGCTATTCATTGTGGCCCACGGACCAGCAGCATCACGTTCCCGGAAGCTTGTTAGAAGCACAGAGTCTCAGGGCCAACCCCAGGCCATCTAAATTAGAAACAGCTTTAACAAGATCCCTAGTGATTTGTATACACCTTAAAATTGGCAAGCACTGCTCTAGATAACTAGCCCTTCAGATTTTTCTGAATATTCACCTTTGGCATTTCATGTACTTAAAGTTCTGTATTCACTTTTTTATCTTAATTTTGCAAATGGTGAATTCTGGGGCGGAAATCACAATTGGCAAATAGAACAAACAAATGAATAAATGATTTCCCAGCTGTTCTATCTCTGTGTTTTATCTGCTGGTTGTCTTGTGTTCTCCTACAGCTTGAAGTATAATTCTGATGCAAATGATTTGCTTTTACCTATCTACCCTTACCTCTCTCAATATCCAGTTTCACATTTAAAAAAAATGTCTTGGATATTTCCACCCTGGTAGACCTACAGCAATTAAAAAAACAACTGGTCTACTAAACATAAAGACTAAAACAATAAAGATCATGGAAGAAAAAACAGGGACAACATTAGGAGCCCTAATACAAGGCATAAACAGAATACAAAACATTACCAAAAATGATGAAGAGAAACCAGATAACTGGGAGCTCCTAAAAATCAAACACCTATGCTCATCCAAAGACTTCACCAAAAGAGTAAAAAGACCACCTACAGATTGGGAAAAAATTTTTAGCTATGACATCTCCAACCAGCACCTGATCTCTAAAATCTATATGATTCTGTTAAAACTCAATCACAAAAAGACAAACAACCCAATCAAAAAGTGGGCAAAGGATATGAACATGCACTTCACTAAAGAAGATATTCAGGCAGCTAACAGATACATGAGAAAATGCTCTCTATCATTAGCCATTAGAGAAATGCAAATTAAAACAACGATGAGATTCCATTTCACTCCAACAAGGCTGGCATTAATCCAAAAAACACAAAGTAATAAATGTTGGAGAGCTGCAGAGAGATTGGAACTCTTATACACTGCTGATGGGAATGTAAAATGGTACAACCACTTTGGAAATCCATCTGGCATTTTCTTAAAAAGTTAGAAATAGAACTACCATACAACCTAGAAATCCCACTCCTCGGAATATACCCTAGAGAAATAAGAGCCTTTACACAAACAGATATATGCACACCCATGTTTATTGCAGCTCTGTTTACAATAGCAAAAAGCTGGAAGTAACCAAGGTGTCCATCAACGGATGAATGGTTAAATAAATTGTGGTGTATTCACACAATGGAATACTACGCATCGATAAAGAACAGTGACGAATCTATGAAACATTTCATAACATGGAGGAACCTGGAAGGCATTATGCTGAGTGAAATTAGTCAGATGCAAAAGGAGAAATATAGTATAAGACCACTATTAGAAGATCTTGAGAAATAGTGTAAACTGAGAAGAACACATTCTTTTGTGGTTACGAGGAGGGGAGGGAGGGAAGGCGGGAGAGGGCTATTTACTGATTAATTAGTAGATAAGAACTACTTTAGGTGAAGGGAAGGACAATACTCAATACAGGGAAGGTCAGCTCAACTGGACTGTACCAAAAGCAAAGAAGTTTCCGGGATAAACTGAATGCTTCGAAGGTCAGTGAGCAGAGCAAGGGCGGGGGTTTGGGGACTATGGCTTAAGGGGACTTTTAAGTCATTTGGCAAAATAAATTCTATTATGAAAACATTCTGCATCCCACTTTGAAGTGTGGCATCTGGGGTCTTAAATGCTAACAAGCGGCCATGTAAGATTCATCAATTGGTCTCAAACCACCTGGATCAAAGGAGAATGAAGAACACCAAGGTCACATGATAACTATGAGCCCAAGAGACAGAAAGGGCCACAGGAACCAGAGACTTACATCATTCTGAGACCAGAAGAACTAGATGGTGCCTGGCCACAACCAATGACTGCCCTGACAGGGAGCACAACGGAGAACCCCTGAGGGAGCAGGAGAACAGTGGGATGCAGACCCCAAATTCTCATAAAAAGACCAGACTTAATGGTCTGACTGAGACTAGAAGAATCCCAGTGGTCATGGTCCCCAAACCTTCTGTTGGCCCAGGACAGGAACCATTCCTGAAGACAACTCATCAGACATGGAAGGGACTGGACAATGGGTTGGAGAGAGATGCTGATGAAGAGTGAGCTACTTGTATCAGGTGGACACTTGAGACTGTGTTGGTGTCTCCTGTCTGGAAGGGAGATGGGAGGGTAGAGAGGGTTAGAAACTGGCAAAACGGTCACGAAAGGAGAGACTGGAAGGAGGGAGGGGGCTGACTCATTAGGGGGAGAGTAAGTGGGAGTATGTAGTAAGGTGCATATAAGCTTATATGTGACAGACTGACTTGTAAACTTTCACTTAAAGCACAATAAAAATTATTTAAGAAAAAAAACAACTGGTCTAAAATTTAATTCTTTTTTGCCTTCAAAATGCCTTCTTTTAGCATTATAAACGATAAAAATCATAATAATTACAACCGAAGGGCTTGCCAGGTTGATTCTGGTGATTAGAGCAATCTGATAAATTCTGAGCTAAGAGCATATTAAATATTGCTTCCCTCCTTGAAAGATGCATCCAACTTTTTCGAAATAAGATAGCAATAGCCCCAATGTGTGTTTACCTTAAATCTCATCTCTCTTTGTAACTGCATTTTAAATACTGTTATGGTTTTTTTGTTTTTTACTTATTTTTAATTAATTTTATTTATTTATTTATTTATTGGTCTACCTTGCACTGGTAGTATGCCAAGTGTATAGATTTACTACTGAGTTAAAAGTGAGATGCCCTGTAAATGCTAATTTATATTATAGATAATTCCAAATTTCTGAATTACTTGAGAAAACCTAACTGGAACTTCAGGGAGGGGTGTCTTCACTTCTAGTCCATTCTTTCTCCCAGCACAGGAATGTTTACTGAAAATGCAGATTTCTGCTGCTCCCACCTAACCAGAATCTCTTGGCATGGGGCCTTGAGAATACACATCTGAGATGACTTTTATTTCCACTAAATTTTGAGAACTACTCCATCTGATGCATAGAGAATGTTGATCAGAACAACCCCCAACATTTGCCTGTGTCCCTATCTTGTTTTGTGATGTGATTTGGAAACTGCTTGAAACTTATTCTCTGATTATAGTAAAGCAACTAATGTTTTTCTATTTACTTTGACCATTGTGTGGAAATTACTATTACCTAAAAAATTACCAGTGAGTCAATTTTTTTGATACTAAGATGGAGGTGGAATCCATAATGATAGATATTTACTTAGATAACACTTAGTATATGCCAAGCACAAGCACTCTGCAAACGTATGCTGTCAAACAGGTATGTCCTGCCTCGCCTGGAATGGCCAAGGCACACCTGAGGGTGGTTACACAGGCAAGGCTGACAGTTACTTGCAGTGTTAGAACTTATAAGATGCACTTGTGAGGAGGTTATGAAAAGGAGGCTTTGGAACTTGTTAAATAGACAACGTTAATTCAGAGCAGAGAGGCACTGTGGAAATGTAGCAGGACAAAGGATTCTACAAAACCATCTCCAAAAACGATAACTGCCATTATAGATTTCCAGCAAACTACATTTGAACAATGTCTTTCGTAATTCGGACAAATGACTAAATGTGAAACAAAACACACACAGTATTTATATAAATGTGTTTTAAAATACACAGAGGAAAATTTCCTTGGGTCCCTTAAAAATAATTTGAGTTTACAATATGCATTGTACCCTGTGACACATTCTGAAAATATAAGTGAGTAACTGCAGTTGCAGCCAAGAAAAGTAGACGGGTAGCAGTAGAGGGCTTGCACTGTGTTGGAAACACATTCTCAGGGCATTGCCAGGCTGGGTGAGGGAGAGGTAAGAGGCTGTGTATAAAGAAAGATGTTCTTAAAAGCGGACTTAGAAACTTAAGAGCTCCAGTAACTGCAGAAGAAAATCACGATTGTATTTCTGAGTCAATTAGAGCAAAACAATTAGCAGCAACAGAAGGATGAAGGGTCCAGAAAAACTCAGCAACATTGGCTCTAAAACGGACAAACCAAAGGAGAGCTCATGGGTTTCCTCTTGAAATGGTGGTGGGGGGTGGGGTGGGAATCAGATTTAAATTGAAGCGAGCTGTGCTCAAAGTTGTTGAAGTATAGACAGAATATGTTTTATATGGAGAAAAATGGTTATTTATTCTTGCTCTATTAGGTATGATTCCAGAAATATATAGAGGTTAAGCATTTGTGATTAGTTAAAGATGAGTGTGGATACTTAAAAATTCAGCTGACTTGGTCATGTGATTCTCTGTGCCCATCCATGAGGTATATATGGGGAGAACCTGACCTAGCCAACACCAAGGTGGCCACCTCTGGAATGATCTAAGCAACAAAGTAAATAATCATAGAACTGATTGTAACCCATTGAATAAAATAAATATCTATGAGTCCATACTGATGTACATACATACAAGAACAAATAATTAAATGTTGGAGAAGGGACACGTCTTACTTTTTATTGTACTTTATAGGAAGGTTTACAGAACAAACTAGCTTCTCAAAGGGACATGTCTTACTTACAGAAAAATAAAAATTAATGGGGAAGGAATGAAGAAAATATGAAATCACCATTAGGCGAATGCCACAGTAATAATTGTTGCAGGCAAGATCCATTGATGGATGCTAAAATCAGTGGGGAAAACTTGAAAAACAGGGTATTAGCCAAGTCTCAAACTTTACAGAGGAGAAACCAGACAGATACCATTTTAACCAAGAGTTCAAGGTCCATATCCCAAGTAATAAGATAGGACATATTGGCATCCTATACTCCATAATATGATATACTGTCAAGGATACAACTTAACTTCTATGGTAATCTTGCCAACCACCACCCGGCTGTCATACTGTGGTGGCTTGCATGTTGCTATGATTTTGGAAGTAATGCCACTGATATTTCAAATACCAGCAGGATCACCCAGGTAGACAGGTTTCAGTGGACTTCCAGATTAAGAAAGACTAGGAAGAAAGGCCTGGAGATCTACTCCTGAAAATTAGCCAATGAAAACCCTATGGATCACAAGACCATGTTGCCTGATATAATGCTGGAAGAAGAGCCTCCTACATTGGAAGGACTATGACTAGAGCATACCAATGATAGTGAAGATGGCATAAGACTGGGTTGTACACAGGGTTGCCATGAGTTGGAGCCAACCTGATGGCAACCAACAACAAGTCTTGCCAAAAACAGTATAACTTCAATTTAATCATGAGAAAACATCAGGCAAGCTAAAATTGAATAAAATTCTACAAAAAAAAATCTACCAGTTGTTAAAAACTCAAAAGTCATGAAAGGCAAGTAATGACTAAGGAAATGTCACTGATTGAAGGACATTAATGGGACACAACAACTAAGTGCAACGATCCTGGACTGACTCCTGCAACAAAACTAGAACATTAGCAGGGAAACTGGAGGAATTCTCGTAAGGTCTATAAGTTAGTGACCAATTGAAGTATGATTATTTAAATTGTTAACATTAGGGAATCTGGGCAAAGGATAAACATGGACTCTCTTTAGAAATTCTATAGCTTTTCTGTAAGTCTAGAATTATTCCAAAATAAAAAGTTTTTTTTTTTTAAGGTAGAGACTTAATAGCATTTTCAAGTGAACCAAACCTTTCTCGTACTATTTGCATATTGAACCTAAAACACTACTGAGACCTTTTATTTCACTTCCGGTAGACATTTGATTTTATTGTTCTGGAAGTTGCTACTGGTGCCTAAGTGGACATATCCACTATATTAACTGCCAGGTCTCTTATGAGTGAAAGTCCAGCCTGGCTACTCATAAAATGCATTTACTACAAATGTAGTTACACTCTTTAGACACTGCAATATGTAAAAGAAAATTACAGATGTATATAGCATGCAAAAAGAAATGCTAATTGCCCATAAGTGTTATTGTGGGTAAATTGGTATTGCGCTAGGGCAACATTTTTAGTACTAATGTACACAATATGTCTTATTTAAAACACATTTCAGGACCCCAAAAATAAAATTTGGTAAATTTAGAGCATTGAGTAATTGGGTTTCATTAAGGTCTTCTTAATTAGAACCTTGCTAAATAGGTTTATTAGTAATCACAAAATGAATCTATAAAAGCACTTGTAAAGATGTAGAATTTACCATGTAATGGGCACTCTATCCACGGATATTACTGTCAAGAGAAGTTGGGCATGCCATAGGCTACACTGTATTTAATGTCTGCTTGAGGTGTTATATTGTTCTAAATAGGTGGTAAATGTCCATTTAAAAAGAAAAACAATAGTCAGCAAGCAGCGTAATAAGTAACTGGAGGATTGTTTATGTTTTTACCAGTTTTAATCAACTAATTGAAAGCAATCACTTGCAATCACCCTCCACGCCAAAGTCACTCTCAGATGGAGCTCTGTTGCCCCTGGCGTAAGCTGCAGCAGGGCAATCGTACTCCAGGGCCTCCTAGCCAGTGCACTGAAACAATTTGAAGCACCCAATCCAATAAAAGTCTCTCTCTCTCTTCAACCCCAGTGAATTTCAAGTGAAACAATTTCCAGATCAAACAGGGATATATTGGAAAATATAATTCATCTATCTACTTTCCTAAGTTTGCAATGATTAATTTTATGTGTCAACCTGGCAAGGCTATGGTTCCCAGTTTGGTCAAACACTAGCCTAGTTGCTGTTCCATAAGGTAATCTAATGTCAAATATAATGTAATTATCTTCCATAATGTAATCCTTGAAGTGTGTCTATCTATCATCTATCTATCACCAATTCTGTTTCTCTAGAGAATTTTGACTAAGTCAAAGGTCAGTGCAATACTGAACCCCCTCCCCATTATTTTTCCAGTGCAAAGACATCTTCTAATCTGTGATTAGAATCTACGATTCAATCTGTACCATTTTTCAATTCTATTAATCCAAATGCTTATAACACTGTTTCTAATTGTGACCACACTGTCTGTACATCTTACATAAACTCAAAAATATTTTACCCTGGGTAGCTGTTGAGCAGCTAGCTTTAATTCTACCTAATGGCCTAATACTGAACAATAAAAGTAAATGACTGCTTATGGCCCCACTTTGTTGATAAAATATGGAAGACTGGGGGTGGGGGAGGCTAATGTGTTTCATTAAAAGCAAATTCAGTAAAAGAACTGTACAGTGTTTGAATTGTGACTGGAAAAGAAACCTTTCAGTGCACATATGTGCCTTTTGTGTGCTTGTTCGTAGACAGATTAAAGGTCAATTTTAGTCTTGGTGTAATATTACAAGAGACACTTCCATTAAAGATTTACTGAAAGAAAGTGGTGTGAGGGAGAGGCTAATCTGTTCTTTCCTAATAACAGAACTTGCATTTAAACTTAACTAGCAGTCTTCAAACTCTTGAGATGAGTAATTCATCTTTACAGCAGCATTCACTTCTTACGGGAGGAGAGGTCACCAAATACTGGCCCCTCAATTACACGTACGCAGAGAAAAGACCTGTTTTTAGTATTTATTTACTCAGCACTTATTCAATAAGCTCTATTGGGTGGCTGTTAAACATCAGGCCCTGTGCATGGTGATGGGACTGAATAATAAATACCAAGAGACACACATGATCTCACCAGTTCAGTCTTATGGAGAAAGCAGGAAGGTGACGTGAGATGTTCAATAGGAGAATTTTGCCTAGAGAGGGAGGTTTGGAAAAGGTTTCCTGAAGAAATGATGCTTAAAATGATGGGAATGAGTTAAATAACTTCAAAAGGAAAGAATTTATTGGCAGAATAACAGCAAACACAAAGCCCACGCACTAGGGACAGGGATGAATGGAAAAAAGTGGGAGTAGACTAAAAGCACACTAACCAGTTGCCAAGGAGTCGACTCCAACTCGTAGTGACCCCTCTCGTGTCAGAGCAGAACTGTGCTCCATAGGGTTTTCAATGGCTGGGTTTTCAGAAGTAGATCGCCAGGCCTTTCTTCTGAGGTGCCTCTGGGTGGACTTGAACCTCTAACCTTTCAGTTAGCAGCCAAGCACATTAACCGTCTGTACCACCAAATATGGGGAGCACTGCCTAAAATGAGACTGCAGTCAGATCATGCTTAAGCATAGATTAGCCACCTAAGTCATCATTCAAACTGGAGCACACTTGGTAGTGAAATACAGGGCCCTTGTAATTAATTTCGGGCATTATCATTCTGTTCTTTTATTTCACAGCTTCCATACTTTTCCTTAAATGCTATAGTGTGGTCTTCTCTATATTCAGTAAATTAAGGGAACAACCTGAACTGCAGCAAGAAGTAGCTGGTTATTTAAAAGCAGAGGTGATCTATTGAGTTTAGAGGTAATCCGTTTCGTCACTAGAGTAATAGTCCAATGTCGGCCAGTTGGCTGAAGTAACTTACAAGACCCAGATTCCTGCAGTCTCGAGATGGGAGGTCAAACTACTTTTATTTGGATATTACGGGAATGGATGAAATCTGAAAGGTGAAGGAATTTTATCAAGGTCTAACCTGGTCTCACTTAGATGCCTGAGAGTTGGTGGCAGACTCTATACCTCCCTCCGTACCCACTCTTTCAGTGAGAAGCACTCACAACGGTAAGAAGTAGTTGTGTGGATTTGTGTGTGTGTGTGCGCGTGTGCACGTGTGCATGTACTATGATTCATTTTGGCAATTTAACAGCAATTGGGTTAGCACGATGTTATTAGTATCTCAGAAAATATTTTTCTTCAAATTGTAGATTTCAAGAATAAGATTAACTCTAAGTTCATATTATGTTTTATTGTCTAAATTCTGTAGCTACGCTTCGATTTTATGATAGGAGCAGATAAAAAAGTGGAAATTGCTGCAAAGACATTTTAGAGGCATTTCAGCACCATATCAATTTCATACATCATGAAATTTCAACTATGGCAAGGCCAAAGTATACTAAAATTCCACTAAAAAAGGCATCAGGAGAGATGATATTCTTTCTCTTATATAATCGCAGGTAGAGAAAGGATGTGCGGACAGAAAATGTGACATCATTCAAAACCTATCATCAGAATTATCAACCACTGTCCTTAAATGGCATTCTGCCCAAGTTGAAATCAGTTTGGCCAGTATTGTTTTAGTTTTTGAATTTTTCATAGGATAAAATGTGGAGCTTTTGTTATATTTGGTTTATTTTCTTTCACATAATTGCAGTCTCATTCCAAAAGATGCTCTTCTCCGGGCATTTCTTTGGTACTACAGATTTCTGCTAAGGAAAGTTTGTCAAATACCACAGCAAAGGAAAAAAAAATTTCAAAGAGTTTCTTAATTCTCCTAGTCATGTGTAGCCATCTTAATATACATTTGGAAGAAAAGGTCATTTCACTGCTCCATTAAAAATTAATTTGTTCCTGTTAAAAATACAAAGAAACATATATCATTTATAACAGCTAATTCTGAATGAAAACATGAATTCATTTAACGGAAACATGATTTACCAGAAAGTTTACCAGGTAAATAACTTGGAAGTAGATGTGTTGCTTCAGTGGGAATAAAAGTCATGTCTAGTATCAGCACAAGTAATATGGAAATCAGTTTATTAACAGCAAACACAAACGTGTCTGCTATGACACAAAGAATTATGATAAGAACTGTTCATGCTAGTTTATGGCATGATAAAATGGATATTAATAATTTAATGACTCTTCAGAATAGTTATATCTCCTTTTCCAGAGAGCTAATATGAAGATAGCAACCCTGGTGGCGCAGTAGTTAAGTGCTTGGCTGCTAACGAAACGGCTATTTGAACCCACCAGCCGCTCTGTGGGAGAAAGATGTGGCAGTCTGCTTCTGTAAAGATTAGTCTTGGAAACCTTGTGGGACAGTTCTAACTTGTCCTATAGGGTCACTATGAGTCTAATCAACCTGACAGCAACAGGATTTGTGTATGTGTGTGTGCTTTAAGTGAAAGTTTACAACCCAAGTTAATTTCTCATTTAAAAATTTATACACATATTTTTATGTGACATTAGTTGCAGTCCCTGCAATGTGACAGCACACTCTTCCTTTCCATCCCAGGTTTCGTATGGCCATTCAACCACTTCCCGTCCCTTCCTGCTTTGTTATCCTACCTCTGGACAGGAGCCACCCATTTGGTTTCATGTATCTGACTGAACACACTCTTCATGAGTATTAGTTTATGTTTTATAGTCCAGTCTAATCTTTGTCTGAAGAGTTGGCTTTGGGAATGGTTTTAGTTCTGGGTTAATAGAGCATCCAGGGGCCATAGTTTCAGTAGTTCCTCCAGTCTCTGTCAGACCATTAAGCCTGGTCTTTTTGAATTTGAGCTCTGCTCCGCACTTTTCTCCCACTCCTTTGGTGACTCTCTGTTGTGTTCTCTGTCAGCATGGTCACTGGTGATGGCCAGGCACCATCTAGTTCTTCCGATCTCAGGCTGATGCAGTCTCTGGCCTATGTGGCCCTTTTGTCTCTTGGGCTAGTATTCTGCTTGTGTTTTTGGTGCTCTTCACTCTCCTTTGCTCCAAATAGCTTGGGACCAATTGATGCATCTTAGAGGGCCACTCACAAGCTTTTAAGACCCCAGACGCCACTCACCAAAGTGGGATGCAGAACATTTTCTTAATAAACCTTGTTATGCCATTTGACCTAGATGTCTTCTGAAACCACCCTAGCCCCAGTTACTCTGCCCCTCAAAGTGTTTGGTTATGTTCAGGAAACTTCTCAGCTTTTGCTTTGGTCCAGTTGTGCTGACTTTCCCTGAATTATGTGTTGTCCTTCCCTTCATCTAAGATAATTCTTGTCTACTATCTAATGAGCTCCCCTCCCCCTTCTTCCCCACCCTCTTAACCATCAGAGAATGCTTTCTTCTATGTTTAGACCTATTCTTGAGTTCTTATAATAGTAGTCTCATACAATATTTGTCCTTTTGTGATTAATTTCACTCAGCATAATGCCCTCCAGACTCACCCATGTTGTGAGATGTATCTCAGATTCATCATCATTCTTTATTGTTGCTCAGTACTCCATTGTGTATACATACCATAATTTGTTTATCCATTCATCTGCTGATGGGCACCTAGGTTGTTTCCATCTTTTTGCTATTGTGAGCAGTGCTGCAATGAACATGGGTGTGCACAAATCTATTCATGTGATGGCTCTTACTTCTGTAGGGTATATTACAAGGAGTGGGGTTGCTGGATCCTATAGTAGTTCTATTTCTAGCTTCTTAAGGAAGCACCAAATCATTTTCCAAAGTGGTTGTGCCATTTTAAATCCCTACCAGCAGTGCATAAGTGTTCCAGTCTCTCCACAACCTCTCCAACAGTTATTATTTTGTGTTTTTGGATTAGTGCCAGCCTTGTTGGGGTGAGACGGTATTGCACTGTACTTTTGATTTGCATTTCTCTCATGGCTAATGATCGTGAGCATTTCCTTATGTATCTGTTAGCCACCTGAATATCTTCTTTGATGAAGTGTCTATTCATATCCTTTGCCCAATTTTTAATTGGGTTATTTGTCTTTTTGTTGTCAAGGTGTTGCAGTATCTTGTAGATTTTAGTGATTAGACCCTTATTTGGATATGGTGTAGCCAAAATTTTTTCCCCAGTCTGTAGGTTCTCTTTTATTCTTTTGGTGAAGTCTTTTGATGAGCATAGGTGTTTGATATTTAGGAGCTCCCAGGTATCTAGTTTCTCTTCTGGTGTTTATGCATTGTTAGTTATGGTTTGTTTACTATTTATGCCATGTATTAGGGCTCCTAGTATTGTCCCTATTTTTTATTCCATGATCTTTATCATTTTAGATTTTATATTTAGGTATTTGATCCATTTGGAGTTAGCTTTTGTACATGATATGAGGCATGGGTCTTGTTTCATTTTTTTGCAGATGGATATTCAGTTATGCCAGCACCATTTGTTGAAGAGACTGTCTTTTCCCCATTTAATAGACTTTGGGCCTGTGTCAAATATCAGCCGCTCATAGGTGGATAAATTTACGTCTGGGTTCGCAACTCTGTTCCATTGGTCTATGTATCTGTTGTTGTACCCGTGCCAGCCTGTTTTGACTCCTGTGGTGGTATAATAGTTTCTAAAATCAGGTAGTGTGAGGCCTCCCACTTTGTTCTTCTTCTTCAGTAATGCTTTAATTATCTGGGGCCTCTTCCCTTTCCATAAGAATTGGCGATTTTTTTCTCCATCTTGTTAAAAAATGTCATTGGAATTTGGATCAGGATTTCATTGTATCTGTAGATCACTTTGGGTAACACTGATGTTTTCACAATGTTGAGCTTTCTGTCCATGAGCATGGTATGTTTTTCCACTTCCGTAGTTCTCCTTTGGTTTCTTGTTCTCGCGTCTTGTAGTTTTCTTTGTATAGGTCTTTTATGTTTCTGGTTAGTTTTATTCCTAAGTATTTTATCTTCTTAGGGGCTACTGTAAATGGATATTGAATTGGTGATTTCCTTTTTGAAGTTCTCTTTTTTGGTGTAGAGGAATTCCACTTGTTTTTGTGTGTTTATCTTGGGTCTTGATACTTTGCTGAAATCTTCTATTAGTTCCAGTAGTTTCCTTGTGGTTTCTTTGGGGTTTTCTGTGTATAAGATCATATCACCTATGAATAGGGATACTTTTATTTCTTCCTTACCAATTTGGATAGACTTTATTTCCTTTTCTTGCCTAATTGCTCTGGCTAGGACCTCAAGCACAATGTTGAATGAGAGTGGTGATAAAGGGCATCCTTGCCTGGTTCCCATTCTCAGGGGGAATGCTTTCAGATTCTCTCTATGTAGGATAATGTTAGCTCTTGGCTTTGTATAAATGCCCTTTATTATGTTAAGTAATTTTCCTTCTATTCCTATTTTGCTGAGCATTTTTATCACGAATGGGTACTGGACTTTATCAAATGCTTTTTCTGCATCAATTGATAAGATCATGTGGTTCTTAGCAACAGATTTTTAAATATGAAAATACTGAGTAAGTCAATTTGTGGAAGTTTCCAATCCTTCTTAGGAGAAAAAAGATAGGATTGGCAGGAAGCCAGCCTTGGCAGGGGCCAAGGTTTCACTCTGGCTAGATTCACTGACTGTATTTGTTCTGTATAAGGAAAGTGCAGTAGATTTATGTAAGGAAATGAAACATACATATATTTCTAATTCAGAAAATGGGGGAGAGACAGTAACTTCACAAGGATTTTACTAGAGAGGCATAAAGAGACACCTGGGAACAGGTTTACTCTCTGGAAACATTCAAACAAAAAGCATCTGGAGTGAAAGCTATCAGGCCCAGTTGAATGAAGCAAGTTACGGGAAATGGGGGTGTGGGAGGAAGAATAATGGCCCCCCAAACCACCCACATCCTAGTCCCTGCAACTAATGAATATGTTATCTGACATCGGAAAGGGGAATTAGGTCACAGATGAACTTATGGTTGCTAATCAACTGATCAAGGGGCCCTGGTGGTGCTGTGATTAAAGCACTCATTTGCTAACTGAATGGTCCATGGTTCAAACTCAGCAGCTGCTCCACGGAGGAAGATGTGGCAGTCTGCCTCCATAAGCATTACAGACTTGGAAAACCCATGGGGCAGTTCTACCCTGTCCTTTAGGGTTGCTGAGTAGGAATCAACTCAATAGCAATGAGCTTGGTTTTTGGAATTTATCAACCTTAAAATGGTGAGATTATCCTGGATCATCTGAGTGGGCCCAATGGCCTTTAATGGTGGGAAAGGGAGACAGAGGGAGAGGACAGGGTGATACCAGCCATTGTTGGCTTTGAAGATAAGGATGGAGACATGAGCTAAGAATGTGAGAAGCCTCCAGAAGCTGGAAAAGGAAAGGAAACAAGTTCTGCCCAACATCTTCATAAAAGAACACAGCCCTGCTGACACCTTGATTTTAATCCAGGGAGACCCATGTCATACTTCTAACCTACACCTTGATTTTAATCCAGGGAGACCCATGTCAGACTTCTAACCTACAAAACTGTAGGATAATACATTTGTATTATTTCAAGCCACTAAGTTTGTGGCAAATTATTACGGTAGCAACAGAAAACTAATACAGGGAAAATAAAGTAAAAGTCTGTAAACAGAATTAGGAGAATATCCTTTTCCCCTCTATTTACTGGGATTAAAAGCTCTTCCAACAAAAGTCAGTTCCCCTCTGCAGCCTGTGTGTTTATGCATCTCCTTGTCAAAATATCCCATCCAAACTATGGCTCCCAGTCAGGCTTTTAGCTCCTCACTTTCATTTATGAATCCATGGGCAAAGATCACCTGGTATTTGAGGAGCCTATCGGCCATCCTGACGGCGGCTGTGGGCGCGTCGCCGCTGGCCCGGCTGCGACGCCGCGCCAACGCCGGTGCCCTGGGCCGGTCGGCGCGCCTCCTGGACGGCCTTGCGGCTGCGCGACCGACGGACGGACGGACGGCGCTATGAAGGACAGACATAAAAAGAAATAAATAGGCTCTTGCCCTGAAGAAAAGGGAGGTTGGATGAAAAGAGCCAATCTAGGGAGCAAAAGGAAAACTTTAAACGCTATAAATAAAATGATAAGAAAGATAATAGGTTAGCTGTACAGATGAAATAAGATCAGGATATTGTGGAAGAATCACATTCATGGGCCTGACATGTCAAATGTGAAAGCTGTAACTAAAAACTATCAACAGAACTTCTGAAGGATGAAGTGGAAAAAATCGTAGCAAAATTAGAAAAACAGAAAATAGATAATGGCAGAAAAGGAATTTAGAATATGAACTCAGGATATTGAATAAAATTTCTAGAAATAAAATGGGGGAGATAAATTTTGCAAACAAATACTGTAATATCCCATAATTGAGGAATATATATATATATTTTAATGATATAACCCACTGAATGTACAGCAGCATGAGTGTAACTAACCAAGGGGTATCATCATGAAATTGCACATCAGTAGGGATAAAGGGAGTATGAAACCTCCAGAAAGGAAAAAAGAAAACAAATGCAGTATGAATTAAAATGACATTAAACTTTTCAACAGTAACCCACAATTAAAAGACAATATAGCCACTATGTCATGGATTGAATTGTGTCCCCCCAAAACTGTGTATTAACTTGGTTAGGCCATGACTCCCAGTATTCTGTGGTTGTCCTCCATTTTGTGATTGTAATTTTATGTTAAAGAGGATTAGGGTGGGCTTGTAACACCCTTACCAGGTCATATCCCTGATCCAATGTAAAAGGAGTTTCTCTGGGTGTGGCCTGTATCACCTCGGAAGCAAGCAGAGAGTTGGGGACCTCATACCACCAATAAAGCAGCACCGGAAGCAGAGCACGTCCTTTGCTCCCAGACCAAGGGAAGGCTGATAACAAGGACCTTCCTCCAGAGCCAACACAGACAGAAAGGTTTCCCTGGAGTCAGCGCCCTGAGTTTGGACTACTGGACAGTGAGAGAATAAAATTTCTCTTTGTTAAAACCATCCACTTGTGGTATTTCTGTTATAGCAGCACTAGATGACTAACACAGAATTTGGCACCTAGAGAGTGGGGTGCTGCTCTAACAGATACCTAAAGTGTTGAAGTGGTTTTGAAACTGAAAGGCTAGAAGACTCAGAAGGAAATGAGAACTGCTAACACCAGAGAAGGCGCAGATGGTGAGAAACAGCAGCAGAGGACCAGTGGCAGCAGAACCAGGAGACCAGTGCCAGGTAGTGCTGGAGCTGACCCACAGAGTGAGAGAGTTGAATGCCTGTGAGCAGAAGGCTACCTAGTGCAGTAGGGTGATTCTGGGCACTTATCGGTGGAGCTAGGCTTACTGACCCACAGAGCAAGAGAGCTGAGTGCCTGTGTGCAGGAGGCTTTCCTGGCAGAGTGGGGTGTCTCCAGGCACATATTAGTGGAGCTACAGAGCTTTGGAACACTTGTCCCAGCAGAAGAAATATGGATGTGAGGCCCAAAGGCCAAGAGGCCAAGGAAACAAGAAGCAAAAGCTGAAGTGACAAGAAACACAGGAAGCCGAGCTGCCTCAGTCTCAAAAGCTATGGCCTTGACCTCTGGGCTTTCAAAGGGTGGAGCCATGGTCTCTTGTGTTTCTAAGGGTGAAGTTTCCACTCAGGTGAACTAGAAGAATTGTGTGTCTAAAGCCGAGGGAGCAGAGTTGCTGTCCCCGTGGCCCTGGAAGGTGGAGCTGAAGCCCAGGACCGAGGGGCCGCCACTCAGAATCTGGAGAGTGTGGAGTCTGGAGAGCAGGGTTATTGTGTAAATGGTCTCAGAGAACAGAGGATTATTTTCAAAGCCTTACGGGCTAATGTAATGTGTTCAGCTGACTTGCTTGGTGCCTGTTATCCCTTCTTTCCATCTAGTCTCTCCTATTTGTAATGGAAATCTCCAGCTTGTGCCTGTTATGCCATTTTATTTTGGAAGCAGATAACTTATATTCTAGATTTTACAGGTGAAGAGGAATTTTTGGATTTTGGACTTAGAGTTTAGACTTTTGCTATGATATGACAGGGTGAATAAGTTTTGCATGTTATGAGGATGTGATTTTTGGGGTCAAAGGGTGAAATATCATGGATTGAATTGTGTCCCCTCAAAACTATGTGTAGTAATGTTGTTAGGCCATGATTCCCAGTATTCTTTAGTTGTCCTCCATTTTGGGATTGTAATTTTATGTTAAAGAGGATTAGGGTGGGATTGTAACACCCTTACCAGGTCATATCCCTGATCCAATGTAAAGGGAGTTTCCCTGGGGTATGGCCTGCACCACCTTTTCTCTCAAGAGATAAAAGGTAATGGAAGAAAAAAAAAAAAAGGTAATGGAAGCAAGAAGAGAGTTGGTGACCTCATGCCACCAAGAAAGCAGCACTGGGAGCAGAGCATGTCCTTTGGACCTGAGTTTCCTGAGCTTAGACGCTCCCAGACTGAGGGAAGGCTGATGACAAGGACCTTCCTCCAGAACGGACACAGACAGAAAGCCTTCCCTGGGACCAGTGCCCTGAATTTGGACTTCTAGCCTACTAGACCATGAGAGAATAAAATTTCTCTTTGTTAAAACCATGTACTTGTGGTATTTCTGTTATAGCAGCACTAGATGACTAAGATGCACTATTAAGAGAATGAAAAGACAAGCAGCAAAATGGGAAAAAATATTGCCAAATCACATATTTGGCAGAGGACTTGTATCCAGAATATATAAGGAACATTCAAAATCAAATAATCAGGAAAAAAAAAAAAAAACTAAAATATTTGAATAGGCAAAAAACTTGAACAGACTCAAGGAACATATAGGGATGAAAATAAGCACATCAAAAGATGGTCAACATTCAATGATACTGGCGAAGAATGAGTTTCTTGGATCAAGTAGACACATGAGACTATGTTGGCATCTCATGTCTGAAGAGGAGATGAGAGGGTAGAGAGGGTCAGAAGCTGGCTGAATGGACATGAAAAGAGAGAGTGGAGGGAAGGAGTGTCCTGTCTTATTAGGCAGAAAGCAATTAGGAGTATATAGCAAGGTGTTTATAAATTTTTGTATGAGAGTCCAACTTGATTTGCAAACTTTCACTTAAAGCACAATAAAAGTTGAAAAATAAAAAAAAGATGGTCAACATCGTTAGTGATTAGGGACATACAAACTAAAACTACAATGAGAAGCCATTATACACGTATAAGAGTGTCTTAAAAAAGAAAGAAAGAAAAGGTAAAACCTGACATGGAAATTGATACAGTGTTGGTAAGCACAGGGAGAAAAAGGAATTCTCATTCATTGCTTGTGGGAATGCAAAATGATACAGCCATTTGGGAAAACTGTGTGGCAGTTTCTTATAAAATCAGATACACACTTAAAATATGCAGCAAGTCCAATCCTAGTTAATTACTCGAGAAATAAAAAATTATGTTTACACAAAAATCTCTATGTGAACGTATATAGCAGTTTTATTAATAATAGCAAAAACTTGAAACAACCCAGACATCCTTCAACTGGTGAATGAATAAATAAACTGTAGCATTTTCATACAATGAAATACTGTTTAGCAGTACAAAGGAACAGACTATTGATACACAACATGGGTGAGAAGAAAAGAATTCTCAGGTTGACAGCTGTGCAGCAGCTTTAAGGGAAGTTAAGTATAGACTACATTGGGACAGTGGCAGGCTCTATTATTAGGTGAGTGGCAGGCTTTATTAGGTGCAGAAGAGAAAGAAGTATATCAACCAGGGTTCTCGAGAGAAACAGAACATTGTGTGTGTGTGTGTGTGTGTGTTTTAAGGAAATGGCTCATATGATTGCAGGGGCTGGCAAATTCATAAGGCAGGTTAGTAGGCTGGAAACTCGGCAAGGAAAGATGTTGCAATTTGAGTCCCAGATCTCTAGGACAGGGTGGCAAGCTGGAAACCCTGTGGAAGTTGATGCTGCAGTCTTGAGGCATAATTTCTTCTCTTCTGGAAAGTCTCAGTTCTTGCTCTTAAGACATTTCAACTAACTAACTGGAAGAGGTCCATCCATGTTATCAAGGGTAATCTCCTTTATTTAAAGTCAACTGACTGCAAACGTTAACCATATCTACAAAATACCTTCAGTAAAACACCTAGATTAGTATTTGACTAAATAACCAACCTAGCCAAGTTGATACATAAAACAAGCCATGACAATTGGTATCTGCAATTGTAGGGTAGAGGTGGAGTAACTTTATGGTTGAGAAACTTGCCAGGCACCACCTTAATCAAGCATTCAAAGTGAATATCATCATCAACAATAGGACAAATTAAACTATGAGCCCCCCTCCTAGGATTTAATGAGAAAAACAAAGCACCAGTTCAGTGATACCCTGCCAAAGACATATTATCTGAATGCAATCATAAGAAACATCAGACAAACTCAAATCCAAGGACACACTATAATAGAACTGGTCTGTAATCTTCACAAAAGTGTCAAGGTCACATAAGTCAAGGAGAGTTTGAGGAACTCTTCCAGACTAAAGAAATCTAAAGATACATGAAAAGTGAATGCAACTCATAGCTCTGAACTGGGTCCTTTTGCAATAAAAGACATTATTAGGGTGACTGATAAAACTACGGGGTTTGGAGATTAAATGTTAGCTATTGTTTTTTTTTTTAATTGTTGAGTCGGCCCCTACCCGGTCCAGCGGCAACACCATGACTGGTTGCAAATTGGACTGTTGTGATCCATAGGGCTTTTGTTGGCTGACTTTTCGAAGTAGATTGCAGGCCTTTCTTCCAAGTCTGGTTTAGTCTAGAAGCTCTGCTGAAACAATTAGTTTCCACTGACAGACGGGGGGTGGCTGCGTATGAGATGCATTGGTCTGGAATCAAACCCAGATCTCCCGCATGAAAGGCAAGAATTCTACCACTGAACCACCAGTTCCCTCATAGATGTATAAATGGCCAGCCCCAAATCAGGACATCTCTGAAGGGCCATGTAAGCAGGGTCTGCTGAGCCCGGGTTGTGACTGCACCACAGCCCAGCTTCTCCACCTGCCCCATCCTGAGTCATCGCTTCTCCCATAGGGGTTTGATTTCTAGAGCACTCCCGAATACAATTCCTACATGATAATCTCTGTCTCAGAGTTTGCTTCCCAGGCAACCCAACTTGTGACAGCATCCAAAACCAAACCAAACCCAGTGCCATCGAGTCGATCCCAACTCATAGCAACCCTATAGGACAGAGTAGAACTGCCCCATAGAGTTTCCAAGGAGTGCCTGGAGGACTTGAACTGCCAACCCTTTGGTTAGCAGCCATAGCAGTTAACCACTATGCCACCAGGGTTTCCAGTTGTAACAGCATATTACTTAGAAATACGGAAATAGTTAGAAGAGTTGAAAGTGATGGGACTGAGATATAGTAAGACCCTAAAAAAAACAAACCTGTTGCCGTCGAGTCGATTCAGACTCACAGTGACCCTATAGGACAGAGTAGAACTGCCCCATAGAGTTTCCAAGGAGTGCCTGGTGGATTCAAACTGCTGACCTTTTGGTTAGCAGCCGTAGCACTTATCCACTACGCCACCAGGGTTTCCAAGGGCTCTATTTCCTTGTAAGATTTGGTATATGATTTGAGTTTTTGAAAGTATATAGCACAGATTTTAAAAATTTTATTGTTGTGAAAATACACATAACAGAACATATGCCATCACAGCAATTTCTACATGTACAATTCAGTGAACATTGATTACATTCTTCAAGTTTTACAACCATTCTCGCTATCCTTTTCCAAATCATTACCCTACCATTACAATAAAATCAACGCCTGGTATGCAAAAATTTCCCCTTTCCCCCATCTCCTACCCCTGCTAACCAATAATAATCTTCCATTTCTATATATTTGTTTATTTCATATAAGGGAGATCATACAATATTTGTCCTTTTGTGACTGACTTATTTGACTCAGCATGATGTTTTTAAGGCTCATCCACATTGTGACATGCATCAGGACTTGATTTCTCTTTATGACAGAGTAGTATTCCATCGTGTGTATATACCACATTTTGTTTATGCATTCATCTGTTGATGGAAATTTCGATGTTTCCACCTTTTGGATATTGTGAAAAGTGCTACAAAGAACATTGGTGTACAGGTTTTGTCTTGACTTCTTCTGGGTATATACCTAGTATTGGGATTGCTTGATCATATGGTAGTTCTATGTTCAACTTTTTGAGGAATCGCCAAACTGTTTTCCACTGTGGCTACACCATTTTCCATTCCCACCAGCAATGGATGAGGGTTCCAGTTTCTCCAAAACCTGTTGTTTTCCTTTTTTTATCATTGACATTCCAATAGGGGTGAGGTGGTATCTCCTTGTAGTTTTGATTTCCATTTCCCTAATGGCTAATGACATTGAGCACCTCTTCACGTGTTTGTTGGTCATTTGAATATCCTCTTTGGTGAAATGTCTGTTGAAGTCCTCTACCCATTTTTTGATTGGGTTATTTATCTTTTTGTTATTAAGTTGTAGAAGTTTTGTATACATTATGAGTATTAGACCCTTATCGGCTATATGGTTCCCAAGTTTGTTCTCCCAATCTGTAAGATGGCTCTTCACTTTGTTGATAAAGTCCTTTGATGAACAAAAGTATTTAATTTTTATGTTTTTGTTGTTGTTAGGTGCCATCAGATTGGTTCCAACTCATAGTGACCCTATGTACAACAGGACGAAACAATGCCCGGTCCTGCGTCATCATCACAATTGTTGTTATGCTTGAGCCCACTGTTGCAGCCACTGTGTCAATTCATCTTGTTAAGGGTCTTTCACTTTTTCACTGACCTTCTACTTTACCCAAGCATGAAGTCCTTCTCCAGGGACTGCCTCCTTCTTCTACCACATCCAAAGTATGTGAGATGAAGTCCTGCCATCTTCCCTTCTAAGGAGCATTCTGGCTATATTTCTTCCAAGACAGATTTGTTTGTTCTTCTGGCAGTCCATGGTGTATTCAATATTCTTCACCAACACCATAATTCAAAGGTGTCAATTCTTTGGTCCTTCTCATTCATTGTCCAGCTTTTGTACTGCATATGAGGCAATTAAAAATACCATGACTTGAGTCAGGCACACCTTGGTCCTCAAAGTAACATCTTTGTTTTTGAACACTTTGAAGAGGTCTTTTGCAGCAGATTCGCCCAATGAAATACATTGTTTGATTCCTTGATTGCTGCTCCCATGGGTGTTGATTGGGGATCCAAGTAAAATGAAATCCTTGACAACTTCAATCTTTTCTGTTTATCGTGATGTTGCTTATCGATCCAGTTGTGAGGTTTTTTGTTTTATGTTAAGGTATAATTCATACTGAGGGCTGTAATCTTTGGTCTTCATCAGTAAGGGCTTCAAGTCCTCTTCGCAACAAGCAATGTTGTGTCATCTATATATTGCAGGTTGTTAATGAGTCTTCCTCCAATCCTGATGCCCCGTTCTTCATGTAGTCCAGCTCCTCAGATTATATGCTCAGCATGTAGACTGAATAAGTACGGTGAATGGATACAATCCTGATGCACACCTTTCCTGATTTTAAACCATGCAGTATCCCCTCGTTCTGTTCAAACAACTGCCTCTTGGTCTACGTACAGGTTCTGCATAAGCACAATTAAGTGTTCTGGATTTCCCATTCTTTGCAATGTTATCCATAATTTCTTATGAGCCACACAGTTGAACACCTTGGCATAGTCATTAAAACACAGGTAAACATCTTCTCTTTTATTAGTTCCTATTTATCTGTTGGAAACCCTGGGGGCATAGTGGTTAAATGCTATGGCTGCTAACCAAAAGGGCGGCAGTTCGAATCTGCCAGGTGCTCCTTGGAAACTCTATGGGGCAGCTCTACTCTGTCCTCTAGGGTTGTTATGAATTGAAATCGATGCGACGGCAACAGGTTTGGTTTGTTTTATCTATTTTGCTGCTTGTGTTATTGTTGTCATATCTGATAATGCGTCATTAAAAACTAGTTTCCAATGCATATTTTTTTATAAAAATTGAAAAGTGGTAAAAATAGGAACAGGACAAAAAGAACGATTGCACTGGAGAAACCACTATAAATGTGGGTCGGATTTATTTTCCCTTCGATTTTTCTTTTCATTTGTAAAGCTTGGAATCCAGGAACCCATTCAGTGAGAGTTTATAGTTTGGCTGTAAGCTGAGGAAATTGCCCTTTAAATATGCAGATTAAATATTTATACACCAAGGAGTTCTTCTATAGAAATAGGGACAAGGCGTCCACATTTTCTAAAGTGTGATTTACGAAATCTTTCCTAGGAGAATAGAGTTTGGTGTATGGACCTCTTCACTTCAACTTATATCTTAACAGAGGGAAGTCAGAGGCTCTCAGAACTGATGACAGCAGTAACAGAAATTTCATATGACATTTGTAGCTTATATATCTGGTGACACAATGGCAATCCCACTTTTCATGGGCCCCTTGGGCACAACAGCTAGGAAATCAAAGTCAAACTGGAAAGCACCACAGGATCTCAAGTCTTGGACTTATTTTAATAAATACTTCAGAAGCAAATCTGGAAATGCATATAAATGCCTCAGGAGGCAGGAGAAGACTGTATATTTTAAATTCTTTGAAAGGATGACTTGCAGTGAACTGAACAAAATATTTTTCATGTGTTTGTAGAGATATATGTAACTTCTCAAAATAAGATGGGAAAGAAAATGAGACCTCTATGGTCTATCAGGACCAGTTTATGTGAACATTTAATATCTCTGGCAGCCATCCTTAGGTGGACATTCTGATAAAATATTTAGCAATAACTTCAGCATCCTGGGAAACTAGTCAAGTATAAAGGAAACTTCACTAGAGTAAGGAGTTCCTGGATGGTGCAATCAGTTAAGGATTCAGCTGCTAACTGAAAGGTTGGCGGTTCGAGTCCACCCAGAGGTGCCTCAGAAGAAAAGTTTGGCAATCTGCTTCCAAATAGTCACAGCCTTGAAAATCCTATGGACTGCAATTCTATTCTGCATACAAGAGGTTGCCATGAGCTGGAATTGATTAGATGGCAGCTAGTTGGCACCAGAGTAGGTGATGGGGGATCTGAATTAGAATCCTGCCATCACTACTTACTAGCGCTACCCTGGACCGGAGGCATCTCAGCGCTCTCCAAAACCACAACCAAACCCCCTGTCATTGAGTCAATTTTGACTCATGGTGACCTCATGAATTATAGAGTAGAACTGCTCCATAGGGTTTTCTTTGCTACAATCTTAACAGAAGCAGCTTGCCAGGCCTTTCTGCCAGTGGGTGGGTTTGAACCACCAATTTTTAAGTTAGGAGACAAGTGCAAACAGTTTGTGTCACACAGGGACCTTCAGTGCTCTCAGTGCCCTCCAATTCCATGATGGACTCTGAGACAAGGTTCTGGTACATATGAAGGGCAATGCCATCCAATGAAAAGCCATTTTAAATGATCAACTTCTGTTTTGTTGGTTGGTAGTTTTTCATTTGTTTGTTTGTTGTTTTACTTACCCTTAAAAGAATTTCTTAAATGTGTATTAAAGGGCGATCATTGGAAAAGCCACTAGCTGCCTGTCAGTCTGTCTTGCTGCGGTGGCTTGCATGTTGCTGTGATGCTGGAAGTTATGCCGCTGGTATTTCATACGCCGGCAGGATCACTCACAGTGGACAGGTTTCAGTGGAGCTTCCAGACTGAGATATACTAATAGGCCTGGCGATCTACTTCGGAAAATCAGCCAATGAAAACCTCTTGGAGCACAACAGAAAACTGCGTAACTCACTTGCTTTGGACGTACCATCAGGAGGGATCAATTACTGAAGGAGAACATCCTGTATGGTGAAGTGGAGGGTCAGCGAGGGAGGAGAAGACCCTCAGTGGGATGGACTGGCACAATAGTTGCAATGATGAACTTGAAAATGCCAGCGACTGTGAGGATGACACAGGATTGGGAAACGGTTTGTTCTGCTGTACACAAAGTCGCTATGAGTCGAAGTTGACTTGAGGACAGCTATCTATCTATCTAGTTGGGAAAGGGTTTTACGAAATGTAACTATTACTTTGTTAGTTATATATTGTTTTCGCTTGAAATTGCAAAAAACTTTTTTTTTTTTAACTTTTTATCACAGAAGGGTGCACTATATTCTTCAATCTGGCATCTGCACATTTTTATAGTGTTCAGTGACCAAGTTCTCTGGAGCAGATTGAAAAAAAAAAAAAAAACAGGATTTCACCCAATTTAAGTAAAGAGTACCCTTTGAGTAAACACTATTGACAATCAAATAATTGTTCTCTGGCAAAACTTTAAATCGGGTATAACTTTGCTCTACTTGTAGCAATCAGTAATCATTTTCTACCTTTCTTAAATTTTTTGATCCAGTCAAAAGGTGAAATACACAGTAACTGTGGGTGTAGTTAACAGTTTACAATCTCAGGATGTACCGAAAGGTTCGCAAACACACGCACAATAGTAAAGAAGACAGAGACATACATCTACATATCATTTTACTGTTTTAAGAAAAAAAAAAGTGTAATTGCCTAATTTAAAATTTTTATACAAACTGTCTTAAAATATATTCTGCATTTTATTTCAAAAGTGCCTTTTATTAAGAAAAAAGAGGAACAGATTACAAATCAGGAAATGAAAGCAATGGCATATGAGGCGCCAGCGTGTTCTGATGCAGTGCTGGCCATCGAGGACTGTGAGGCTTGTCCATCTCTAGCCCTCTCTCCATTCCAGCTACCAACCAGGTTAATGCTGCTACTGAACCAAAGGAAAACTTGTAAAAGATACAGTGCTGTGCTGATGTCTGCATGCAGCTTTGCATCAAATAAGAACAGCTGTTTCTCTGGTAAATCCTCCCCAGCCACCATAGGTCTTTAGATTAAAACAAATGACAGAACAAAGATATGTATACCATTTATCAAGATAGCTTGTTCATCAATGACTATGTTAACTCAGATCCTTCAGATCTAGGCAGGCATTTATAGAAACATCAATATAGGTGTAGTACTAATGAGAAAAGACAGGCAGTTTTTGTAAGGAGAGTTAACAAAGAAAGCACGGAATAGAAGCTGATAGGAAGGCCCAATGGATATATTTCCAAATTTCCCTGCTGTCGACAAACTCAGGTAGCAGGCACAGGCAAGGTGTGAGCATGGATAATAAAGTGCCATTTATTATATAATTGGCTTATGGAATTCAGAGGATTGTTCCGTGGTTATATCTTGTTTACACTGCCTCAGGCATCTTGTTTACACTGCCTCAATACTGGAGCAGTTCCCATAAAGTTATTGATAATTAGTTGATCACCTAGTGTGCATATATACCCTAATAAGAATGCACCAGTTAGTTGCTTATACTAATTCTTGGTAATTTTTGAGAAATTGACCTCCGTGTCCTAGCTAGAAGTGAACAGAAAGGCAGATGTTGTAAACATCTCCCCTCAGAGTGAGCATCCTTGAACTGTTGTACTGGCTGTGCAGAAAGGTGGCATAGCTTCAGTTTATATTTCCAAAGTATCTACTGGAGGCCAATTCACAGGAAATGTAAGCCGGAAGGAGTACAGTTTTCAGAAGAGGACATAGAGTGTTACAGTTCAAACTGTCTCTTTTTTTCTAATTCATATGTAGTCACAGAAGATCAAAGAAAAGTTGACAAAAACCTTCAGAAAAGAGAAGTATAAACTATAAAGAAAACTGACATTCACCCAAGATTCAGGGAAACTATTCCCAGAATTACAATTCATTTGAGGTACTAGAGATGTAAACAAAAATTAAGTTTCTGAAGTGTGAAGAATTACGTTTTTATATAAGCAAACTTGGTTGAAAACATTACACATTCTTTGGGAGACTGGCAATAGACAGGTTTCCTGACTACTGTCATTAGTAAATAAAAAAAATAGTGATAGCAAATTAAACAGAGAAATTTGAAAAGGCAAGGCATCCCACACTGAAAACCATTGCACTCTTCCAGTTTTGTTATATGTGAATTGTATGCTCACAGCTGAAATTCGATGCTCAAAACCAAATGTATCCAAAACGATTACAAAGAGTCAAGTGGAAAAGAAGAGTAATGCAAACAAAGTAACAACAACAAAACATCTTTCCAGACTACTGATGTATTGAATGTAATACAGAGAAAGACAAAGGGGCTTGTATACCTTTGGCCACAGAAGATGTCAATGCCAGCCAAACAGGATCTTAGAAGCATTTCCAGGTCTATGAATAACACCATGGGAACACCAAAGCAAACACAGAATATGTTTTCAAATAAAGCAAGGTTGTTACGGTTCAAATTTGACTTTTACCTCTAACAAAACTTAGGTATCACATGGTTAAGAGACCAGGGTTACAGTTTTCACATTTAAAAACCATATTGTCATGAAGCAAGTTAAACTTTTGTTTTAGATCATATCAGAACAGCTGGAAATTAACAGCAATATCTAAGTCCTTGTTAGCAGAATGAGTGCTATGGGATATATGTCACTGAACGAGGCCTCCTGGAAGCCATCTTGAGCCTGGATGAGGGCAGGAAGGCAATTTCGCAAATCCGTCGTTTGAACATTCAACTTATCAGCTTTTTTTTTTTTTTTTTTTGGTCCATTGAGAGCCCCTGGCTGTCATAATCATGGGTTAAACCATAGTTGCCAATCAAAAAAAGTACTCTTTCTGATTTTCATTGATTGCATTTTGTATATTAAGCTCACTTTTCAAAACACCCTCAGCACTGTCTACATTCTCTGACCTTTTTGCCTCATTTCTTTTGTATAACCTTTTCTGCTGATAAATGCGAACAGCTATGGCAGTGATGCAAAGCAAGATAAAGATCACAAGAGCTATCAAACCTAGTGAGAGAAAAGAAACACAAAGTCAGAATTTAATAGAAACTTTAATTTCATTGTTCAATAAGTTATAAAAAATAATTTTCTACCTAAATCAAGCATCTACTTGTAAATATCAAAACTAGGTATTTCTGAGTCAGGTACTATCATAATATTGAGTTTAGTTCTGAGTTTTATCAACCTTGTGAGTTCAATTCCATTTATCCTGAATGTATATTAGAAATGGATTTATTTATTGCATTTATATTAAACACATGCCTACATGTCACTGGTGGCACACTGGTTAAGCGTTTGGCTGCTAAGCAAAAGGCTGGTAATTTGAATCCACCAGCCGCTCCTCAAAACCCTATGGGGCAGTTCTTTTCTATAGGGTCTCTATGAGTTGGAATCGACTCAACGGCAACAGGTTCAGTTTTCTTGGTTTTACTCGTCACTAAAACCATGTGATCGCTTTGTATTAATACACAGACAAGTTTTAATTATTTTGAAATTATAGAATAGTACTACCTTCTTAAAGGATTAAGTGTGTTTTTGCTTTTAAATGTATATAAATTTCAATAAAGTCAATTTTCAATATTGGTCAATCTGTTAAAAAGTAAGAATACTAATTTTTATATATGAATACTACTTATAGCTATACATGAATAATCCAAGTAGATAGGTACATTACTTCCATATGTGAAATACCGATTATTTGAAATATCTGGTTGTAAATATTTTAATTGCTGCAATCATTATCTTTATTACTAGCTCTCAACGCTGGCTTTACATTAGGCCAATAGTCATCCAAGCATGGTGTGTGAATCCCTGGGAGTCCCCAGGACTCTTTGAGAGGGTCTACAAGGTCAAAACTATTTCCATTATAATTCTAAGATGGTTTTTTCACCATGTTGACATTTGCATTGATGGTACAAAACAAGGTTAGATAAAAATCCCAGGTGCATTAGCACGAATTAAGTCAATGACAGCACACTATTAAAAGTAGTCATTGAATTCTCTGCCAGGCAATCACAGAGAGGGGGAAAGCCACTTACACTTAAGAATGTCCTTGATGAAGCACTAATTCATTTGACTAAGTCTTAACCCCTGAATACATGTCTTCCTAGTGTTTTGTGTGATGAAGTGGGAAGTACACAGAAAGCACTTCCGTGCACACTGAAATACGATGGTTTCCAGGAAAAGCGCTTGTGTGAACATTTGTGTTGTGAGCTGGACTATCTGCTTTTTGTTTCATGGAACACCATTTTCACCTGAGAGAATGACAAACTATGGCTGCTCAGACTTGGGGCTTTGGCAGCTAGTTTCTCCATAATGAGTGAAGTAAGCATGTCACTTCAAGAAAGACAAATGACAGTATATGATGTCACTGACAGAATTTGAGCTTTCGAATGAAAATTAGAATTTGGAAAACTCTGTCATCTGTCACCATGAGTCTGACAGCTTCCCAACACTTAAAGACTTTTCTGATGAGGTAGGTTGAGGTGTTAAATAATGTAGTTTTTCAGACAAAAATAGGTACTATGAAAACAGCAGTGTGGACCAAATCTAGTATTGTAAAATTAGAATCTTCCTTCTAGTTTAAAGTGAGTGTATCTAACAGTAATGCAGTTCAACCAACTGAAAGCTTTGAAGGTTCTTATCAGTCATAGTGGATTCAGGAGCACATAAGGGGCTAGAAAAAGGCACCACAGCCAATAGAATCAAAAAAGTAGATTTTTGGATAGGTCAGTCTTACATGAGAAAGGTAAGGGATCCCTTGCTGATAAGCCTAATGTAAATGTGATAACCAAATTCTGTACTTGCAATCTGAAGAATTAACTAGCTAATGGTTGTGATTATTTTTGTTATTATTATTAGTTATACTAATAAAAAATAACTTTAATCAGAATATCCATTTTCTATTTAATATTTTGTCTCTCATCATAGAAAAACAATAAGTGGAGACACTATAAATATTTCTACTGTCTGGTTATAGGCCTCTGGTTTAAAGGCAAAGATTCTGAACAATTTCTGTGTGAAAAACTAATGATGTGTGATCTATAGCCAGCAGGCCACTGCAATGGTAAAATAAACATCATAGTTACATTAGCCCAGACAGCACACCCAAACAGTCAAAATCACGGGGTGCCTCTGGACCTTGTCTGTTCCATGTATGTGATTTATCTCTTTTAATTTGGGTATGGTTCTGTTTCAGGGTTTGTTGTGTCCCAGAAAAACCTTGATCTCACCTGTTATACCAAAACAACTAAGATCGTCTGAATAAAATATGGCCAGCTGCTGCTCTTGGGGGCCTTGACATCTGAAGCTCTGTGTGAACGTCTGTCATGGATTGAATTACGTCCCCCCAAAAATGTGTGTATCAACTTGGTTAGGCCATGATTCTCAGTATTATGTGGTTGTCCTCCATTTTGTGATTGTACTTTTATGTTGAAAGCATTAGGGTAGGGTTGTAACACCACCCTTACTCAGGTCACCTCTCTGATCCAAGGTAAAGGGAGTTTCCCTGGGCTGTGGCCTGCACCACCTTATATCTCTCAAGAGAGAAAAGGAAAGGAAGGCAAGCAAAGAGTTGGGGACCTCATACCACCAAGAAAACAGCACCAGGAGCAGAGCACGTCCTTTGGACCCGGGGTCCCTGGACCCGAGAAGCTCCTTGACCATGGGAAGATTAAGGACAAGGACCTTCTTCCCACAGAGCGAGAAAGCTTTCCCTTGGAGCTGATGCCTTGAATTTGGACTTTAAGCCTACTTTACCACGAGGAACAAAATAAATTTCTCTTTATTAAAGCCACCCACTAGTGGTATTTCTGTTATGGTGGCACTAGATAACTAAGACCATGTGTTTTTGTGAGGAAACTCTATGGCTTTTTCTCTAATTCAGTCCATCCATTTCTGTGTAGCCTGGCCAGAATCCTTCTACCATATCTGGGCCACTAGTTTTAAATGTCTTATTAAACCCATTATCCCATCTTATACCACTCATTAATCACGTTGTTTGTAAATGAAGATAAAGATTATCCAAACATGCAGAACATGAGGATATTAGCCAGCTGGAAAAGTTCTTGAATGGATCGAGTATTGGTACATGTTTTTGTTGTTACTAGCTGCTGTCGAGTTGAACCCCAACTCATGGCAATCCCATGAACCATGGGATTGGACCACTGTGATCCACAGGGTTTTCACTGGCTAGTTTTTGGACCTAGATTACCAGGCCTTTCTTCCTAGTCCATCTTTGTATGGAAGCTCCCCTAAAACCTGTTCAGGGTCACAGTGACATGCAGGCCTCCACTCACAGACTGTTGGTGGCTACTCGTGAAGTACATTGACTAGGTCTTCTACACGGAAAGTGAGAATTCTACCACTGAACCACCACGGTCTTCACTGGTACACAGTGGGAGCAGTTTAAGAGTAACTAGACAAAGAAGAAAGCTACCAGATGGAGCAACACACACGAGGACAATATAGTGTGATTTAGTATGTAAATTTCACATGGTCCCAGGCAAGGCCTTCAGAGCTTAGATGGCATCATCAGTGGCTCTGCTTTTGAAGCTGAACCATTGCAATGACAAAAGCAGACACCACTGGATTCCCAGAGCTGGGGAGCCCCTGAGCCAAAAGCCTTCCATGTTGTCTTTCTCTGCCCTATCATTCCAGCCAAGTGAAGACTGCATAGGTGAACTGTTTGTTTCCACTCTAGAATAACACCAGCAGGTCTCATCAACACATCTCTCCCTTTATTCTGTAACTCTTGCCAATGATCTTTGCATAAAGTAGCAGTACTCTAAAGAGTAAGTCTTTTGTTCTAACACTAACTTGACTAGACAATCACTCTATATGTATATCTGTGTCTATCTATACTGGTTGAACGTTCAGAAAGAGCACCATTTTGACATTTAGACAATTTGTTAGACAATTTTAGTTTAAAATGTTGAGCACATTTTAAATACTATAGCTTTAAAGGAGTTTTTTGGAACATACTGTTTTTATTGCCTAGAAAATATACTTCAAAAGTTTTCATTTTAATTCTGCAGTTCAAAATAGCTATGAATTACTTTTAGTCCATTATCCTAACACTTGATAAAAACACAACTTTAAGTGTAATATTCATTGATGGGACACTGCAATCATGCAAATAACCTTTTTATTAAGCATTAAGGCAACATAAAATACATGTTTCTAATATAAACCTTAGGTTTTCCCTGCTCTTTACACAAACACCTGCAGAAGCAATGATGTGTTCAAGAAGCTAGGAAACATATTTCCTCAAACATATTCAGAATACTCTAGGAAATCTAGATGGATATTGCCAAGCTAAATAATATTCATTATTACACAGTTTAACAACTATTCTTTGAATGTGGTGCTTCAGTGAAATTGTAAGTTATTTATACGGAAAAATCTCCAAATAAGCTGGGAATTCAGTGAGATTCTATAAGACAATCTCTACAAATAGTAAAGCACTCCACTGTCCTCACTATTCAGTGCATGACACTTCCAAAATACACAGATTCTTCATAAATGTTTTCTATAATCTTAAATATTCACCATTGTTAGTAATAAGAGGTACCAAAGAAGAGCTCATTCATGCTTCCTATTACCTCCAATTACTGCAGAGTCACTTCTGATTGCATTAGCTATGGGTTCTCTGTCATCTGTTGTTCCAGAATGATCTGCAGTTAAGGGACAAAAAGAGTGGGGAGGGAATGATACAGGCAAGTAAAAAGGAAGAATTTGAGAAACTCATAAATGCTTTAAACCAGAACAGAATTACAGAGGTAAATGTGGGGACCTCTACAGACCTAAACATAAGCAATGTCAACTGTAAAGGCTCACATGACTGGAAAACTGAGACTCTGGAAATGAAATGAGAAAGAGAATTGAAAGCTAGACAAACAAAAGCAATTTTAAGAACCCATCTAAGGAACGTAGCATAGCAGCAATATCAGGAGTTTTGAGTGTCCAGTGGACAAGCCGTGTTTGTGACTAGGTAAAGGGAGAGCCATAAGCTACCTGCAAACAAGTGGGTCCTTTCCCTTGATGTGGCATCAGTGCCAGGCTGGGCCACACAGCTGGACTCAGTCACGTGTCCCTGAACAGTGACAGGGGCTGGGTGGCTGGAGTGCAGAGCAGCCTTCAGAGGGGCCACGTGGCTGAGCTGCACTGCAGAGAGGCAGCCCATGAAGCCCTGAGCACCGGCCAGTGCCGTCTCCTGGTCTACATCACTGAGTTCTGGAAATCCAAAGAAACGTCACAATATTAATAATAGTCCAAAGTGCAAACAGGCAAGAACAGACAAAATGAATATTATGGTCTCTTAATGCAATAGCAATAAACTTTAGAGCAATAAATATTCCTTTTTCCTTCATCTTTATTAAAAGAGTCAGATCCATTAAGTCTTTCCGCGACTACTGGTGAGACTGCCCATACTAATGAAGGCAAGTTTTTAAATAGGGCTAATTAAAAGTGATATGGCTAACCCTGGAAATGATTAAAGCCTCCATAAAAAATGGGTCAGGTTATGAACTGATGAGGGTTCATGATATTTTACATTTTAAAATAGATCATTAAATGTACTTGTGATAGGGCTTCTAGCCAATAGTAAAAAGGTTACAATAAACTGCTTCCAGGAGATGGAAATAAGCTCAGTTCAGCTTCTGAGACTTAAGCCGTGAAAATAACGGAAGCTAGGGAGAAAAACGAGTCTCTGAAGTTCCCTTGTCAGTTGCCCAACTTGACAATTTGGTCTGACTGAAAGCTTTCTGATACTTTCGGAGTCTACCCAGACATGCCAGAACACTACCATGGAGTAGATGCCGTGCCATACAGTTATTAGGGTCTCTCCCTACCTCCCCATGTATAGTAGTGAGAACTTTCACACCCTACTGCCTTGTCTACCTGTGCCAAAGACCTCACCCCAGTAAGAGCCAGAGCTTGGTTAATATGGGACTGTGGCAGAACAGAGATTACTTTGGATGCCAGAACAGCAATACATAATTTTACAGTGAAAAATACATCATGCATGCCAGTTGCTTGGTGAGCATGAAATCTAAACAAGGGGAATTAGTTGTCAAGTTTAAAATTCAAATATATCAGGCTAAGATGCACCAGTGCACCCAATATGAACATAAACTGGCATGTCTACCTCTCCTCTGTACATCCCGGACGTGGGCACAGACAAAACTCACATTTGTTTCTCTTTAAAAAAGAGAAAGACACCAAGTTTTATTGAGTGTTTATTATGTGATGGACACTGTCTTAAGAGGTTTGTGTATGCTATTATTTAAACCTTTTTTTTTATTATTTAAACCTCACAGCAGCCACAAGGGTATTTTATCCGGTTATACAAATGGGACACCTCAGTTTAGTGATTTGTGTGAAGTCACACAGTTGTTGGCACTGGACCTCAGGTCTGTTGGACTCCAAACAGGGGCGAATTATCCAACAGGCAAGGTAAACACGGTATTCACCTTGCTTACCAGATCATCCATAGTGAACAATTTCACATTTTTTCACCATATCAAAGATTCTGCTTCTAGGTATGGTTGGCATCTGTCTCTCTCCCAACCCCACAGAGCTTTCCTATACAATCAAAGCTTCTTTTCAAATTTACAAACCCTGAAAGGGCAGATGACCCAGTAAGTACAGGTAAGCAGGGCTTCTTTGTGCTTAATTACTAATCGTAGTGAACAATTTCACATGCGTTTCACCACATATTTGAAATTGTTCAGTGTAGATAACCTGGTAAGCATGGCGAGCACCGTGCTGACCTTGCCTATAGGATAATCCACCCCTGACTCCAAACCACAAGCTTCTTTTGTTCATCAACTCCTCTCCAATTGACACATTGTTTCCTTTATTCTGCTTATATCTTTCGTGGTGCCATTTTTTTTTTTTTTTTTTGGCTTGAGAGCTATTCTTTAACTCTGGGCATCTCAGATCTGATTGATTATATCTTGTTATAGCTAGGTTTCTGAAGGACGCTTCCTTCATCATTCCGTTTTCATTCATATCATATTCCTAATAATAAAAATGCTGATTAGAAGTTCAGTATCATAAGTGGCATGTCATTCTCTCTATAAAGACAATGGAAATTAAGAGCAGTTCCGTGGCTTTCCCATTACCACAGAGCTAGTAGTAGGGGACCTGGTATTTAGATCAAGGCATTCTAACTCAGGAGGCTATGTTCTCCACCCTGAAGTTATCCTCCTTTTCCACATGCCTGTCCAGTCGATTCCACCTCATAAAGACCCCATAGGAGAGAGCAGAACTGCCCCACAGGGTTTTCAAGGCTATAATCTTTACAGAAGCCATGCAGCAGCTGATGGGTTTGAACCACTGACCTTTCTGTTAGCAGCTGAATGCTTTAACGACTGCACCGCCAGGACTATTACACAGAGAGTACTGAGGGAATGACATTCTGCTACTCATGGTCTAGACTGTAAGCTTCTTGAGGGCATGGAGCATCATCTTGTTACATAAGAGGTACTCCATCAGTGTGTACAGAACTAAAGAGCTAAGTTCCACCAACACAGCAATCACTCTTCCATGGATGCACATTCAAACATATGCATTTTCAGAAAGTTGGTTTGGAGTTGTAGTATGTTAATAAAAAATAAAAAGGAAATATATTTCAGTAGAAGTAAATGGTTTTCACATTTCTTCTGCAAGGCTAAAATGTTGAATAAAATATCTATAGGTCTTTAAGAAATCTTAGCTATTGAACCAAAAAAAAAAAAAAAAAGTAAATAGACAACAGACAAGATTCACTTCTCTGATAAAGTCTGATGTGGAGAGACTTTTAAAAAGATTGCATTTACACACTGAAAATATTTTACGTACTTGTAGAATTTTATATGCAAAGCTATTACTTTAAACTCAAACTAAAGTAGGCAGTTAGTCAGATAATTCATACTACTTGCTTTATGAGGTAGGGATGTTGTTGTTATTGTTAGATACCATCAAGTCAGGTCCGACTCATAGTGACCCTCTGTACAACAGAACAAAACACTGCGTGGTCCTTTGCCATCCTCACAATCATTGTTATGCTTGAGCCCATGGTTGCAGTCACTTTATCAATCCATCTCACTGAAGGTCTTCCTCTCTTTCACTGTTTCTCTACTTTACCAAGCACGATGTCCTTCTCCAGGAAATGGTCCCTCCTGACACATGTCCAATGTGAGAAAAAATCTTTCCATCCTCGCTTCTAAGGAGCATTCTGGCTGTACTTCCTCCAAAACAGACCTGTTCGTTCTTCTGGCAGCCCATGGTATATTCAACATTCTTCGCCAACATCATAATTCAAAGGCATTAATTTTTCCTCAGTTTTCCTTATTTATTGTCCAGCTTTTGCATGCATATGAGGCAACTGAAAATACGATGGCTTTAGTCAGGCACACCTTAGTCCTCAAAGTGACCTCTTTGCTTTTGGACACTTTAAAAGAGGTCTTTTGCAGCAGATTTGTCCAATACAGTATGTCATTTGATTTTCTCAGTGCTGCTTCCATGGATGTTGATTGTGGATCCAAGTAAAACTAAATCCTTGACAACTTCAATCTTTTCTCCTTTTATCATGATGTTGCTTATTGTTCCAGTTGTGAAGAGTTTTGTTTTCTTTATGTTGAGGTATAATCCATACTGAAAACTGTAGTCTTTGATCTTCATCAGCAAGTGCTTCAAGTCCTCTTCACTTTCAGCAAGCAAGTGTGTGTCATCTGCAAACTGTAAATTGTTAATGAGTTTTGCTCCAGTCCTGATGCCACGTTCTTCATAAAGTCCAGCTTCTCAGATTACTTGCATGTAGTATTAATGATATTGTTTGATAATTTTTGACCAAATTCCCTGAAGTTCAAGTATCTCACATTCTAATGGGGGAAGGCAGACAATAACCATAGAAACAGTAACAAGGTGAGAATGCTGAAGAGTAATAACGCTGTAAGAAACTAATTAGACTATGTGATGGAGCGTATCCGGAACAGAAATTTCTCTTAACGAGTTAGGTTATTTTTCATGTTTAATTTAAGGAGGCTTTTTTTGTAGTCCTATTCTACTCTGTCATATAGGGTCCCTGATTTGGAATCGACTCAGTTGCACACAACAACAACAACAACAACAACATTCTCTTAGTGATAGTCCCTGGGTGGAGCAAACAGTTAATGTGCTTGGCTGCTAACTGAAAAGTTGGATGTTCGTGTATATGCAGAGGTGCATCAGAAGAAAAGCCTGGTAATCTAATCCCCAAAAAGCAGCCACTGAAAACCCTCTGAAGCACAATCCTGTCCTGACACACGAGGTTGCCCTGGAGTCATCTCCACAGCACTTTGTGTTTTTTTTTTTTAATTCTAGCAGCAGTCTGTACATATTATTCCAGCATCTTCTGGTCTTCTGGCTGCTCTACTACCTTTTTCCAAAATTTTAAGATCTTCTGTGTTTTTGGAATTTCATCAAATTACCCCTAGATGTGTCTTTTCTCATCTACTTGGTGTAGAACTTGGTGAGTGCTCCCTCTCTTTTTCTTCAAAAGTCTTCCTTTCTTGTATAAGTAGAAATTTATAAAATTTTATTGAATAAGATGATTAAAATTCAAGATATTAACAGTATCTTTTTTTAAATTTATTTTATTTTTTGTTGTTGAGAATACACACAGAACAAACCAATCAACAATTCTATACGTACAAGTCAGTGGCACTGATTACATTCTTTAGGTTGTGCAGCCATTCTCACCCCCCTTTTCCGAATCATTCTTCCCCCATTAATAAAAACTCACTGTCCCCCAAGTTTCCTACCTAAGCTTTTAAGTTGCTGTTGTCAGTTTGATCCCATATAGTTCTTAAAAGTTGGTGAGCCAATTTAATCTGCAGAAATGGTTGTTTTTGCTTTTTCAACTTGGAAAATTTCATCTATTGTGTATGAAATTATTGTTTTACTTTTATCCTTTTTATTATTCTGGAATTCCAATTATTCACATAAAGTCTCTTCTTCATATTCTCTAAATCTACTTTATTTCCCCTCCTGAGTTCTATTTCTGAGACTTATTCCTGTGTGTGTCAGAATGCTTTAGCTACTTTATCTTCCAAGTGACAAATTCAAGAATCAGCAACAATGTCATTCCTGCTGAATTCCTTAGTTTAGAAAAAAAATATTTTACTTTCCCAAGTCATTTTATTTTTTAGTGTAATTTCCTTAAAGTGCTCTTACTAACATTCATTTCAGTTGTTGTCTCCTTAAATAGCTTTAGTTGATAGGACATAGCTCCGGAAGTTTTGTTTGGTCTCCTCTTTTCTTGCTGTTGAATCCTCTTATGTATGTAGTTGGGTATTTTTGTATGTTTCTTTTTGGTAGGATTGTTGGTACTTAGTCATGGACTTGCATAGGTGGGAAAGGCCCAGAGAATATTGACAGTATAGCTGTCGGTATGGTTCCTGGGTGGTACATAGAGTTTGTGCTCGGCCACTAATCAAAACGTTAACATTTCAAATCTACCCAGCAGCCCCACTGAAGAAAGGCCTGGTGATCTGCTTCTGTAAAGATTACAGCCAAGAAAACCCTATGGGGCAGTTCTACTCTGTAACAGATGGGGCTGTCATGAGGGGGAGCTGACTTGACAGCCATGGGCTTGGCCTTTTGGCTTTCTAGTAGCTCTAGGGTCACCATGAGTCGGAATTGACTCGACAGCATTGGGTTAGTTGCCTGTGCCCTGTGGTCAAAACTGCAGGTCAAAGTACCAAGAAGTCTCTCCTCCTCACCCAACCTCAGGACAGAGAGGATGCCCCAAATTTCAGGTCATTCTCAGTTCCCTGGGAAACAAGCAGGATGGGTATACTGATGTTTTCCAACGCTGACCTTTCCCCATGGGGGCCAGGGGTCTCTGCGGGCCAAGCATCCCCAGGATCCGTAAGATTCAGGATCTACCCAGGTTCTTCAGGTTGGTCCCAGGCTCTCTTCTCACCCAGCGAGTAGGGAGCCCCACAACTGCTTTCTCGCTGGCACCCTCTATCTCCCCCCTGTCTGCTGTGCTGGACCAACAAATCTTTGGTTCAGGAGGGTTGAGGGTTGTAGCTGGAACTGGGGCTGGAGAGAAATACAATGGACTAAGCAATCAAGGAGCCCTGGTGGTGCAGTGGTTAAGTGCTTGGCTGCTAACCAAAAGATCGGCAGTTCAAACCCACTGGCTGCTCCTTGGAAGAAAGACGTGGCAGTCTACTTCGGTAAAGATTTAAAGCTTTGGTAAGCCTATGGGGCAGTTTTACTCTGTCCCGTAGTCAGTATGAGTTGGAACTGACTCGATGGCAATGGGTAAGCAGCAATTGTCCCAGAATTGAGTCCAAACAAAATTAACGTCTATATAAAGTTGATTATTAAAAAAAAAAAAGCTGGTTTTAGAAATACTTCCCATCAGATATGTGCACTGGCAATCTTGCTAACAAAGACAATGATCTTAAGTGTCATTTGACAGGATATTTACAAAATCACAGCGTCCTTAAGTAATCCAATTAAATTTTCTTACGTGTCCCTTGGCTCTAAAGTGAGTTTTACATGAAGGATTCCTGACAGATTGTGACTGTTCTTCAAGCTCTTCTGAGGAGGCGAGTAGACATCCTCTTCCTTCTGACCACACACTTTATTTACATTTGGCCGGAGTCGCCACTGCAGTACTTGGAATGTACTTCCTGGCTTTGCCCACTCTGAAGAGATAAATGAGGCCTATGGGCCATCTCCTCTAAATATACCACCGAAGCTACTGCTCAGACAAGTGAAGACAGTCTTCAGGCTTTTAGAAAATTGTTCTATCATAAGAACTTAATTTCACAATGAGTTTTGGATATAACACACAAATATAATGCAGTCTATTAATTATGGAAGAATATGAACCAAGTTTCTTGGATGCAACCTGCTTCATCCCACTACCACCACAAAGTACCAACATATTGCTATCATCAGTGTTCTTGTGACATAAAAGAACATTACAATTTTGACACAGAAGTAATAAACAGTAATTGTAAGCTTCTTTCAGCTTTTCAGCAGTAACTTTTCTGTCACTTGACAATGAGTTAAATTATATTACGATTCAAAATTTGGACACGTTTTCCCATGAGAGGTTTCATGTAATTTTGAGAATATGTGGTGATCTTACTTTAGAATTTTTTTTTTTCATATGGTGGAACCGCAGCCTAATAAAAGCTTAATGAAATAGCAAAACAAACTCATACCTGCATATTTCCTTTGATTAGATTTGAGAGAGGTCTGTTTTTATATATTTTGGGGGGTAAATGTTTCTGTTAAGGGAGCTGAATACAAATATTGACTAATCATTCACTTTGACATTGAAATTATGTACACTGTGAACAAAGTACTTAATAAAAAATAGTACCATGCTGTCTGCATCTTCTGAAGGAAGAGCAGAAAGAAAGGAACTGCTTTCTCCCCTTTCTCCAGTAATCTTTTCTACAGAAGAGAATGAACTATAGGAACAATTTTGGACTCCAATCAGTGTTAACAAGCATTACTAGCAGATATCTAGCAAACTGGGTAATCTTTAGGTAATAATATCAAATTGCACTATGATGGCATGGAAACCATCCCTAACCCCCATTACACCTAATAGATAACACTAGCAGAAATCAAATTTCACTGCTATCACTCTGGCTAGCCCTGAGGACTACAGTCAGCTTGTCTGGATGGCATCTCCCTGCTGTGCCCTCTCTCCACCCAAAGACTCTGTAGAGAGCAGGCTGTCTCATTAGGGGGAGAGTAATTGGGAGTATGTAGCAAGGTGTATATAAGTTTTTATGTGAGAGACTGACTTGATTTGTAAACTTTCACTTAAAGTACAATAAAAATTATAAAATAAATAAATAAAAAGGAAGAGAAATTGGAAAAAAAAAAAAAAAAAAGACTCTGTAGCCACACCCCTGCCAACCCTTTTCTTTCTCTCTCTTCCTTAATAAATTCACTCCCACATTCTGCAAGTACTTGATCCTGGCTATATTTTACTTTTCCCTGGTACATGTGCATTTTAAAGCATAGTACTAATTAAAGAAATAAATAGGTGCTTTTTCTTTTTTATTTAGAAACCATTCTAGTTTTTAAAATTTTTATTTATTTTGTTGTTGAGAACACACACAACAAAACACACCAATTCAAGTTTCTAAATGCACCATTTAATGACACTGATTGTATTCTTTAAGTTATGCAACCATTCTAAGCCTCCTTTCCTGAGTTGTTCTTCCACCATTAACATAAATTCACTGCTCCATAATGTTCCTATCTAATCTTTCAAGTTGCCATTATCAATTTGATCTCATATAGATAGTTTTTAAGAGCATAATGTTCAAGGCAGACATTTTTTACTAGTTAAGCTAAACTATTTGGTTTAAAGAAATTATTCTATGAAAATTTCTGAATTTGGCAGCTGATGAATAAATAATTTTGGACTTGTGATATTTTGCTTTTATCATGTGACATTTCCTGAAGTGTGAGTAGATGCATGCTTTATGACACCAGATTGTCAAAGGAAAGAGATGGGTGTGACATCATCATCAGAGGAGGACGCTGGCTCATTTCCCAGGAACCCTGGTCTCTTGGTAACATGTACCTCAGACAAAATACCAGTTTCTACCTTATCATTTAGGAGCCCTGATGGTGCAATGGTTAAGCACTTAGTTGCTAAACTGAGTGGTTGGCAGTTCAAACCCACCTAGCAGCTCTGCGGGAGGAAGACCTGGCAATCTGCTCCTGTAAAGATTACAGCCAAGAAAACCCTATGCGGCAGTTCTACTCTGTCACACAGGGTCGCTATGAGCCAAAATCAACTTGTCAGCACCTAACAACAAAAATTTTATCATTTACTCTATAATTAAAATAAAGTAATACATTCCTTTCACCATCACAAATGCTCTTTGGGTTTGGAACATGACACTTCTGATCTATGTTCATGTATCACTATTAAGACAAAAGGTGTTTTTACTTTTCTAAGTGTGGCCAGTTCAAAATCATATGGCTAGCTCCCTGGAAGTGACTAAAGCCACCACAAGAATGAAGTCATGCCAGGCATTGAGGACAATCTATGACATTTTAATTATTAAAATATTAAAAAATTAATCAATCTGATGAACAAAAAATAATTTTAGGTAGATTTCTTACTTTTCTTGCTCTAACTGGTACTTCCTTTACTTTCCTTTTAAAAATTGCTTCTTTTTTAAATTGTGACAAATATGTAGGTAACAACACATTTGCCATTTCAACAATCTTCAGGTGTACAGTTTGGTATCATTAATTATGTTCATTATGTCATTCAACCATCACTATTAATTGTTTCCAAATTTTTCTAACTTGTCCATTATCTTAGAAGTCATTTCACAAGATGTTTACAAAATCACAGTGCTCTTATGTAATCTAGTTCACCTTTCTTCCTCACCTCAGGGTGTTGAAGAAAGTTTTACATAAAGTATTTGACATATTGTGGATTGTTCTTAAGGCTCTCTTGAGGAGATTGAGTAGATGTCTTTTTCTTGTTGACTACACACTTTATTTACATCTGGTCTAAATAGTTTACTGCAGTAGTCTGAGTATACGTCCTGGCTCTGCTACTTCCAAAGACAGAAATGATCCTACGGGCCTGCACCTCTAATTTAAGGCCCATATGAGTGAAAACAATCAAGCTTTTACTTAAACAAATCTTAAAACTACTCTAACATAAAAAGATATCCAGGTACAGAGCTCAGAACTTAATTTTATAATGAATTATGCATATGAAAAGCAAAAATAATTCAGTCTATTGATTATGGGAGGATCTGAACTGAGCTGCTTGGCTTCAAACCTTGGTCTTCCCATCACAGCTTTGAAGCCCCAATAGATTATTATTATTATTAGAATTGAGTCCTAACATATCTTAAGTGTAATTGGGAATTAAAGACTATTTCCATCTCATCATAGTACAATCTGACATTGTTTCTTAAACTTTACTTTCCCTGGTCAATATCTTCTAGGAATGCTTGTAAAGAGTGACAGTAATCCAAAATTATCCTCACAGTTCTTACTAAGTTTAAAAAATGAGTACTGGATTCTATGGAAGAGTGATCAAATGGGGGGAAAATAGAGTCCAGGATTCTGGAGTTGTTGAGGCTAGATGAACCCCTGAAACTATCACCCTGAGACAATCTGTAACCTTAAACCTCAAACCAAAACTAACCTCTGAAGTCTTCTTTGAACCAAACGGTAGTTTAATTAGTAAAGTATGTTTGCCTTGAGCATTGTGCTCTTTTAAAGAATTATCTATGTGGGATCAAATTGACAGCAGCAACTCAAAAAGTTAGATGAGAAGCTCGGGGGCAATGAATTTATATTAGTTCTGGTGGAATAATTTGCAAAAGGGATGGTGAGAATGGCTACACAACTTGAAGAATGTAATCATTGTCACTGAATTGTACATGAAGAAATTGTTAAAATGGTGTATCTCTTGCTGTGTATATTTTCACCAAAATAATAGTTAAAAAAAAAAAAAGAGTTCTGGAGAAAGTCGAGAGATGGAAAGCATTTCTTTTGTTTCTCATTTTCCTTCTGAAAAAGAGTAGGATGGTCACTTCTAAGTCTTTTGTTAAAAATATATGCAAATTCCAACTCCAATTTAAAAAGAGAAGAAAGAGTGGTCAATGTTTATATTTTGCTCCCTTAAAAGAAATATTCAGAAATTAAATGATAGAAGTATTTTAATATATTTTAATTCAGAAGGTGATTTGGAACTATTTTGTGTAAAGTCATGTAGAGGATTTTATGCCCAATTAGACACACATTAAACCTTTTTTATAGTGATTATCTGTATGCCTACTAAACCATAAGCTTTAAGAGGGCAGATGCAATGTTTTCCTTGCTGACAAGTAATCTCTATGTTCATGGTAGATGATCACAAAGTACATGCTGAAGAATGACTCAATCAATGAGCCAAATGGGGTTGTTGTTGTTATTAGGTGCTGTTGAGTCAGTTTTTGAATCTCTATGTTCATAGTAGGTGATCACAAAGTACATGCTGAAGAATGACTCAATCAATGAGCCAAATGGGGTTGTTGTTGTTATTAGGTGCTGTTGAGTCAGTTTTTGACTCATAGCGACTCCCAAATGAAATACACACTTGGTAAGTGTGACAGTCATGAGACTTCCAACAACAAGGAGAATAATTGTCCAAGAGCTTCAGCTGATGGACTCTGAAATTCATGGCCATGCTTGTGCCAAGGCCATGCTAACCATGGGCTGCTTCTACCCAGTGGCTGATGGCAATAGGGATTCTAAGGCAGGTTCTTCCCTGGGAAACATGGTAGTCCTCCAACAGCTGACTTTGACTCAAGGACTCCCCAGTGGCTTTGCCAAACCTTTTTTATACTGCACAGCAGTTTCGGACACTTCTGTCTAACTCTCCTTCCCTCTCTCCTTCACGAGGAACAGAGTTGCATAGCTGTCTGATGGCTCCACCAGCCTCAGTGGGGTCTCCCTACCCCAATTTTCTCTTACATATGTGTTTATCTTAATGAATCCTCACATATTTAGTCCTGTCTTGGCAACTGTTTCTTGGAGGACACAAACTGACACAAGTAACTTCAAAATTGAGCAACTCTCTTTGGAAAATTAATAATTCCTTTTTTAACCATCTTGTTGATCTATTTTAGTAAAAACCAATAAACTACATTAAAAATAATATCGATGTAATAATATGTTACATAACGTTTTACTACAAATTTATATACCTCACTAAATATGATCATAAATTTTTAGTACTCTTTGAATTACAAATTATTTGAGCAGAGCATTAGTCCTTGGTCATGATCCATATCTTAGATACACACTAACTTTTTACTTAAACCTTTAGAACAGTGAGTTGATTTAGACTATAAAGTTAATTGCTAAATTTGAATTTTAATCTTAATTTTCAGCATGAGTGATATGCATTAGAATAACATGTAATTCTTGGATAAAAACATTAGCATTTTAAACTTCATACTAATATTTATATAATGAATATTATCCTACTGTTTGATTAATACAATTCTCATAAAATGCAGATCAATTTCTCAATTTTTTATAATATAATTATAAAATATATATATAAATATATATAATATATTTTTATAATATATTTGAAGAAAAATAATATTTTCTTCAATAACTCTTGGCATTAAACTTGAAGACAGTATTTCTTCAGAAATATTGTTTTCTCAACATTCTCTATAATTGTTAAAATTTTCTATTTTGTGTTACATGATTTAATATACATGCCTCATCTCCATTCATAGATGAACTCTTGAGATCAGAATTTATTTTTTTATCACTATCTGCCACAGTTTCTGGTATAATTTTTTTTTTAAAAAAAGAAGTTGCCCTCAGGTCAACTCCAACTCGTGGTGGCCCCATGTGTGTCAGAGTAGAACTGTGTTCCGTTGGATTTTTAATGACTGATTTTTCAGAAATAGCTCTCTAGGTCTTTCTTCCAAGGTGCCTCTGGGTGGACTCGAACTGTCAACCTTTTGGTTAGCAGCCAAGTGCACTAACCATTTGTACTGCCCAGGGATTCCATGTGGTATAATATCTTGCTCAAAAAACCTATCTAATGTGTCTTCTTGACTTCGGTAAACACGTTAAGTTCACCGTTTCATGCACCGATGACTACCCAAGTCGAGTTTGAGAGACAGGCACTCCTCTGAGACTCTCAGTTATACATTCTCCTAATTCTGTGAGTAACAACTATCCAGTGCTATGGACAAGCAGTCCTGGTGGCACAGTGGTTAAGTGCATGGCTTCTAACTGAAAGGTCAGCAGTTTGGACCCACCAGCAGCTCTGCGGTAAAGATTCCCAAAAACTCAATTCCATTGCTGTCGAGCTGATTTCAACTCATAGAGACCGTATAGGACAGATTAGAACTGCCCCATAGGGTTTCCAAGCCTGTAAATCTTTAGGGAAGCAGATTGCCACACTTTTTTCCCACAGAGTGGCTGGTGGGTTCAAATCGCCATCATCGACCTTTTGCTTACCAGCTGAGCACTCCCACCACTGAGACACCAGGGCTTCTTTTGGGGCAAAGATTACAGCCTTGGAAACCCTATGTGGCAGTTCTATTGCATCCTATAGGATTGCCATAAGTCAGGATGACTCGATGGAACCGGGTTTTTTTATTGGTGTGGGCAAAGTTAGGTTTAATGGAGGACAAATAGCAAGCAGAGTCTTCTGTGAGCCTGATGCTTACCAAAGAGGTTGTAAGGCAAGGTGTCCCACTGCGGAGGACAGGCTCCACCCTCTGACCTCTTCAGCTCTGGCTCATCTACTAACACTCCAGGGCTCTCAGCCCTTCCCCAGGCAGCTGCACTCTGATTTCCCCCACTGCTGAGAACCTTAGGGAAGGTGACAGCTCTTGTAGTTAATCAAGATTGTTGGGTTTATATGGTTGTTGCTATTGTCATTACTATTTAAGTTTTTAAAAATTCTTTATGGATTCCTATGCTATGCATAGTTATAAGGGGAATAAAGTCCTCCAACATTATGAAAAAATTAATGTTCAGAAATGCCTAAGTAACATATTTTAAGTTAAATAGCCAACTCAGAGAGCTGAACAGATTTCGAAGGGTGGCTTCAGAAGACAAAGTATTATAATGAAATGTGCAAAGACCTGGAGTCAGAAAACCAAAAGGGAAGAACATGCTCGGCATTTATCAAGCTGAAAGAACTAAAGAAAAAATTTAAGTCTTGAGTTGCAATATTAAAGAATTCTCAGGGCAAAAAACTGAACGACATAGGAAGCATCAGAAGAAGATGGAAGGAATACTCAGTCACTGTAGCAAAAAGAATTGGTCAACATTCAATCATTTCAGGGGAGCATATGATCAAGAACCAATGTTACTGAAGGAAGAAGTACAAGCTGCACTAAAGGCATTGGCAAAAAACAAGGCTCCAGGAATTGATGGAGTACCATTTGAAATGTTTCAACAAAGGGATGCAATGCAGGAAGCACTCACTTGTCTATGCCATGGATTGAATTGTGTCCCCCCAAAATATCTGTCAGCTTGGCTAGGTCATGATTCCCAGTATTATATGATCGTCTACCATTTTGTTATCTGATGTGATTTCCCTATGTGTTGTAAATCCTATCACTATGATGTGTGTAATGAGATAGATTAGTGGCAGTTATACTGATGAGATCTATAAGATCAGTGTTTTAAGCAAATCTCTTTTGAGATATAAAAGAAAGAAGCAAGCAGAGAGACACAGGGACCTCATACCACCAAGAAAGCAGTGCCAAGAGCAGAGGGCATCCTTTGGAACTGAGGTTCCTGCACTGAGGTGCTCCCAGACCAAGGGAAGACTGATGACAAGGACCTTCCTTCAGAGCCTTCAGACAGAGAAAGGCTTCCCCTGGAGCTGGTGCCTTGAATTTGGACTTCTAGCCTACTGGACTATGAGAGAATGAACTTCTCTCTGTTAAAGCCATCCACTTGTTAAAGACACTTCTTTTATAGCAGCACTAAATGACTAAGATAGCCAGGAAAACTGGAAGACAGCTACCTGGCCAACTGACTGGAAGAGATTCATATTCGTGCCCATTCCAAAGAAAGGCGATCCAACAGAATGCAGAAATTATCAAACAATATCATTAATATCACATGCAAGTAAAATTATGCTGACGATAATTCAAAAACAGTTGTGGCAGTACATTGACAGGGAACTGCCAGAAATTCAAGCCAGATTCAGAAGACGACATGGAACAGGGGATATCACTGTTGATGTCAGGTGGCTCTTGGCTAAAAGCAGAGAATACAAGAAAGATGTTTACCTGTGTTTTATTGACTATGCAAAGGCATTCGACTGTGTGGATCATAACAAATCATGAATAATACTGTGAAAAGCGAGAATTTCAGAACATTTAATTGTGCTCATGAGGAACTTGTACATAGATGAAGAGGCAGTCTTTTGAACAAAACAATGGGATACTGCATGGTTTAAAATCAATCTATATGCTGAGCAAATAATCTAAGAAGCTGGACTTCATGAAGAAGAATGTGGCATCAGGTCTGGAACAAAATTCATTAACAACTTGCAATTTGCAGATGACACAACGTTGCTTGCTGAAGGTGAAAAGGACTTGAAGCATTTACTGATGAAGATCAAAGACTACAGCTTTTGGATTACACCTCAATATAAAGAAAACAAAACTCTTCACAACTGGACAAATAAGCAACATTATGATAAATGGAGAAAAGGTAGAAGTTGCCAAAGATTTCATTTTACTTGGATCCTCAATCAATGTACATGGAAGTGGCAGTCAAGAAATGAAACGATGCACTGCATTGGGCAAATCTGCTGCAAAACATTTTTAAAGTGTTTAAAAAGCAAAAATGTCACTTTGAGGACTAAGGTGTGCCTGGCCCAAGCCATGGTATTTTCAGTTGTCTCATATGCATTCAAAATCTGGACAACGATAAGGAAGACTGAAGAATTAATGCATTCGAATTATGGTTTTCGCAAAAAATACTGAATATACCATGGACTGCCAGAAGAACGAACGAGTCTGTCTTGGGACAAATACAGCCAAACTGCTCCTTAGAAGCAAGGATGGCGAGGCTTCTTGCTTACTTTGGACATGTTATGAGGAGGGACTAGGCCTTGGAGAAGGATATCATGCTTGGTAAAGTAGAGGGTCAGCGAAAAAGAGGAAGACCCTCAATGAGAGGGACTGACATGGTGGCTGCAACAGTGGGCTCAAGCATAGCAACAATTGTGAGGATGGCACAGCACTGGACACTGTTTCGTTCTGTTGTGCATGGGGTCACTGTGAGTTGGAACCAACTCCATGGCACCTAACAACAACAACAACAACAGTGTCCTTGTCTCTACAGTGGCCTGAAATTGCTATAAATATTTTCCAGTAAGCAAAAAAATATTGCCGTCAAGTCGATTCTGACTTGTAGTGATCCTATAGGACAGAGTAGAACTGCCCTACAGGGTTTCCAAGGCCACAAATGTTTCTGGAAGCGGATTGCCACATCTTTTTCCTGAGGAGCAGCTGGTGGGTTCGAACCACTGGCCTTTCTGTTGCGCTTACTCATGACACCAGGCCTCCCAATAAAATCTGCTACGAAATACTGAATATGAAATAACTATGCATTTTCTTTATTTGTTTTTTAACAAAGTCTAACCATCATTTCTGTACATGTACAGTTAAGTCTAAAACTAAGACTCACACGCACAGTCCTAAAGTGCATACTGTCTTATCTGTTAAAAAGACATCAACAGTCAGGATTTGAATCAACTTTTAAAGCCACAAAAAAAAAAAAATAGTAGAAACATCATTTTATGTCAAATATGTTATTGACGATACATGTATCCTAAGAGCAAATAATGTGAGTGCTGGTCTTAAATAATTAAATTTATATAATTAAAACAAAGAAACTCCCTTAGAACTTTTCAGTTAAGCTTCCAAATATCTAAGGAGTTTTTTTTTTTTTTTTTTAATGTATACCATAGCATGCAGGAGGAACATTGCAATTCATGATATTTCCCCAGTTTGTTTGGAGAACAAAAGCACATAAATTTGATGCTCAGCCTAGTACTTGAAAGCCTATAAATATTTATAAACTTAACTATTAACCTTCTCAAGGGCCAGTAATTTGATAATTCACCATGCGTTTAATCAAACAATCTCAAGGTTTTGAGATTATGTAAAAGGAATGTAAGGAATGATTAATTGAGGGACAAGAAACCAAAAAGGTCAAAATAAAAGTTTCCATTTGCCATCTTGGACAGAATATTACATGTTAGTGTATAACCAAGAATGAAAAACAGATTAAAAGAAACACATAGAATCCCTACCACTCCCAAATAATGTGAAATATCAATACTGCTTACAATTTACTTGTAACCAAAAAGAAAATCCCTTTAAAAATTTACTCCTCTTTCAATTTAGTTTTTGTGGGCAAATGTAAAAAAATAGAGAGATGTACATAGTTATTTTGATGTTAAAATGGTAATAGTGTGTTTCTATTTCAGTGATATTATCAGAAATAATTGGCAGATATAAGAATTATAAGACATTTAGACTAGGTTTTAGCAATAGGAGCTGGTAAGTGTAACATCTCAACAAGGGAAACAAGATCCAATCCACAACCTAATGCATATTCGCCAACTAGAAGAAAAGCAATTTTTTTTTTCTCCTTCCTTTCTTTTAGACCTAATCCTAGTTTTATCACTACATGAAGGTTTCTATATTTGGCAGCTAGTTAATGTATAATTTTTTTATTTCTACCTTTATAATTTGATATTTTTGAAGTCTGAGAGCAGTATCGTATGCTGGATTGACTTAGGTAGGAGACCAGTGACATTCCTCCCATGGAGGAGCCTTGTTCATCCCTCAGGAAGCACCTCCATGATGGCACATGCCTCTGGGAAAGTATGGTTTCTACCTTATCACTCACTCTGTAATTAAAATAAGGCAAGAAATTTCTTTTGGCATAATGAATGCTTTTTTATATTTGGAACATGATCCTGCCAATGCATGTTCATGTATCACCATTAGGGGGAAAGTTTTTTCTTCTACTTACCTAAAATCCTGCCCAGTACGAGTGATTTGACTGCACTGAATTCTGTACCTGATGACAGGTGGACTTGTCTCCTTGTGTTCTCATCAATCTATGAAATTGTTACATGTGATACAAAGATCCAGATGGATGCCAGTTGTGTTGAGAAATGGACAGGTAAAGGAAGACAAGAGCAAATGAAAAAAATAAGTACATGCTAGTATGGTCCCAAAGACTTAAAAAAATTTTTTTTAATAGCCATTTATAAAGGTAAATATTTTCTAAACTATTTCTATACTACCATCTGATAAAACTGCACACCACCTTTATTTTTCTTTACTGTATAAGGAATCCATAGTTAGTGTGATAGTTAAGGTTATATGTTAACTTGATTAGGCCATGATTTTCAGTGGTTTCGCAGTTATTATGTAACCATCCTCTATTTTGTGTTCTGATGTGAGCTGCCAGTCAGCTGAAAGGGGAATTTTCTTGTGGGTGTAGCCTGCATCCAATATATATAGATGTTCTGGCAAAGCCTGCCCTCTCCATCCTGCATCCAACTCATTGTCTTCTGACCTCCAGTTCCTGGGATGTGAGTCAGCAGCATGCCATCTGACCTGCAGATTTTAGGATTCACCAACCTCTGCAGTCCCATGAGCCAGCAGCCTGCCATCTGACCTGCCAATCATGGGTTTGCCAGCCCCTGCAGCCACGTGAGTTAGGAGAAGCCTCCAGTCTGACACTTGACCCACAGATTTGGAACTTTCCAGCTTCCATAAGTGTGTGAGCCATTCCCTTGAAATAAATCTCTCTATATACATATTTTTATGTATATACTTCACTGGTTTTGCTCCTCTATGGAACCCAGCCTAAGGCCGTAAAACCGACAAAAAGATACAGTAAGTTATTTTTCACCTCAGTACTTTTACTTAGCTTAGTGCTTGAATCATGTAGCTAAGAAATGTTCCTCTACATAGAGGGTGGAAACATTAATGCTTTTTTCAAAAGTTAGTACAGTGAATAATTCCAATTTCTCTGCTGTGACTCAAATCATTTTTTATTTTGTCATTGCAATCATTATTTTCTATGTTAAAATTGTTTCTGCATTTATACCCATCTGATATAAACTGGTTTTATCAGAGTACCTGGGATGCTACAAGTCATACACTATGGTAAATTAGATAGCATTTCCTACTGGGCAAAGTATAAAGCAAATAAGGAAAGTTTAACATAGTCAAATATTAATAACATCTTGGACAGAATTTTATTGCTTATAGAAAACCAGACCATATTTGACATTCTGTCTATGATCTGTAGAAGAACAACATGAAAAAATGTTTGTCTTTGTTCATTACAATTCTTAACAAAATTTTGCTTTAGGTCCTACATAATGGGGAGTTTATTTTAATCGTTGCTACTGTTAAGTGGGTTGTACTGTAAAGTTTAGCGTGTTACCTCTACAAAGACCACTCCTTCATCTCTGTTAATCTTTACATGGTGAAGCTGCCCATCAGCCATGCTTTTAAAATCAAAGTTAACAACATCAGGATCTTGATGTCTATTCAGCTTGTACCTGATCTGCAAACTTCCTAAAGAGGAAAAAAAATTTTTTTTCAGTTAAAATTGTATGTTAAAAAACTACTGATAAAGACTTACAGACCGCTTGCTGTCGTTGCAATTATTTATTCATTTCTGTAGACAAAATTCACAATAGTTTACCTGGATGTACCTCATCATCACAATTCCTAAAAGTCAGTCCAAACCAAACCAAACCAAACCCAGTGCCGTCGAGTCGATTCTGACTCATAGCGACCCTATACAGCAGAGTTTCCAAGGAGCGCCTGGCGGATTCAAACTGCTGACCCTTTGGTTAGCAGCCGTAGCACTTAACCACTTACCTACATTAAATTGCACCATTTTATAAAAATCAAGACTAAGCATGTTGTTAAATAAGCAGTCTCCTTCCTGAAAATCTTTCATTTTTCTTTCTCAAAAGTCAGCATACAGATTAAGCATATACAAATTGCTGCACTAGCTTCTATCTTACAAAAAAAAAAAAAGACTCTTGGAATATTATGAAATGCCAAACTATTGTGGATTAGTGGTAGAACATTCTGTTTCTATAATCTTTTCTTTTTTCTATAATCTGATCTTTTTAATAGATTCCTGAAATGCAGTGGACCAATGGAATTCCTATAAACAAATGTACTTATACTAAAGATGAGAAATACTTCCAAGTGGTCATGGTCAAAGACTCTGAAATGAAATTAGGGCGAAATGAACAGTTTTAAACCAAATTTACCAACAGAATAAATACTACTCACTTACTTGCCTGCAGTGATATCAATTAATATACTTCACAGGAGACCTTCCAATTTAACAAAGAAAAGGTCCTAATCTATAGATACACTTCAAGCTCAAAATATACAGTGAGCATAAATATACTTATTAACATTATCATTTTTTTATTTTGGCATTTGGTGCTCCTAGGCCACATTTGACTTTGTTGAAACGATACGTACACATTCGTATATTTGTTCTTCTCATCCAAATAGAGAATTCATTACTAAAATCTTTATCTTTAGTCAGGACATGAGAAGATTAAAATAGCAGTAGGTGATCTTCTGAGGCAAGGTTTCTATAACACACTCATTTCCCAATCCACAGGCCATTACCCTATACGACTGTACCAACATCTCCCTTGACTATTTTATTGCCTATAATTGGAACCAATAGGCTATCTTGTGGAAATTTTCTTATACATAACCAGTTCCCATCAAGTCAGTTACAACTCATGGCGACCCCATGTGTATCAGTGTAGAACTGTGCTCTGTTAGGGTTTTCGATGGCTGATTTTTCGGAAGTAGACTGCCAGGCCTTTCTTCTAAGGTGTCTCTGGGTGAGCTCAAAACTTCAACTGTTTTGGTTAGCAGTTGAGCACATTAACTGTTTGCACTATGCAGGGACGCCTTCTGATACATACCATTGGTTTATCAACACCCCCTCAGCTTCTCTGCTTGGCTTTGAACAAAGCATGTGTTATATACAACTAGGTGTCTTACTTCAAAATGTACCATAGAGCTAATTTTGATTATTTATATGGAGTACTAAAAGCTCCTATCAATAATAAAATACTATAATAAATATTTTATTAATAATAAACAAATTATCATATAAAATATGTGATATTATCAAAATTATAAAGAAATAAAAGCATCTTAATAATTTAAATAGCTCTTGTAGGTGAAAGATACTGGATGGTACTGAAAAGGCACAACATACTAAAAATTTCCACACTATTTTTTTTCTTGTTTGTGGTTTCAGAAGCAAGAACACAAGAACAATCCATACTATTACTGACCAATATTCTAATTCAATTTCCTCTTGCTCATCTAAAAGGCACTCACCATTTTTGGCAATGATTACTGAGAGGTATTCATTATAAAAGGAGCTGATATAGAGCAGCAAGCTTGGTGTTCGTGTTGTTCGGAAGCTAAATTTGATCATTTCTCTGCTCAGCTTCATATCACCGTGAAATGATGCAGCGTGGGAGCTGGAGTTTTTACTTAAGGAATAATTTTCTTGAAAATTGTAAATCACGGATGAGCCAGATCCAAAATATGCAGAAATCTCTGAAATGACATGCAAGTTTTGTTATGTTAAAGAAAAATTAAGTACAAGGATCTTGTTTTAGTTATATTGATACTGTAAGATTTAAAAAAAAAAATAACAAATTGCACGGGTATAAGAAACACCTCCAAAGCAGAACTGAATAACAGTAAATTAATAAAGCTTTCATGATGGTCCTTGAAATGGCTTTATCTTAGAATGACATATAATTAATTCACTAGTATAACTTTACAATTGCAAACTTAATGCTCTCCTCTCTTGAGTTTAGACATAAATCAGACTGCTTGACTATTTACCTTTTTTAATTTCCATTGTCTGCTTAAATTTTAACCCCCATCTTTTGTAGACAGAATGCATTAGTCCTCCTGTAGTGGCTGGGAAGGAGAAAGGTTTGAGCAACTCTCTCAACTTCCTGGATTAATGGGCAAAAATTGTCTTTTATGCCTAAACACTTTCTCATATTTAATGAACATTGCAAAAAAAAAAAGTTAAGTTTTGGTAAGTATTAGGTCAAAGTAAGAAATTATCCAGCTTCTTTTAAATCAGTTTTGAAAGCATAATATTTTATTTGGTATAAGATTAATTTCCCAAATGCACACGTGCATACATACACACCCCAAATACAGATGAATGAAAGTGAGGAGGATGGTAGGAGGGATGATCAGTTTTGGAGCCCTGAACCCTGTTTCTCTCCATTAGTATAAAGTGCCAGTTATTGAATGAGAGTTACAGAAGGTATTTACCAGGTCATATAGCAGTGTTATGTTTCCTTCAGCATCTCAGGGCAGTGGTGTCACTAGGGGAGTGCAGGGGGTGACGACCATACAGAGTGATACTGTCAGAGGAGGTGACACCAAAATGACTGTCTATAAAAATATCCCTTTAATTAGTTATAACAACAAAAACATTTTTTGCAAACCCAACTTACAGTATCAATACACCTACAAGGCTAAAACTCTATGCAAATTTACTTTTTGAACCTTCTAATGCACTCTGGTCAGAGCTGCCATTAGTACTCAATTACAATGACACTTCAAATCATGTGATTTCATCTGCAGGTGCTACAAGCACTTGCTGTTGCTTTTTTTGCTGCCATTGTTTTTATACTCGCTGATTTTGTCACATTTTTTGGTGTTTTAGCAATAATATTGTGGTATTTAGTATTTGTAAGCCTATATCGATAAAATTTTTGAGAGTGAAGTAGTAATTAAAGGAAAAGAAGAAGTAATATACCAGAATTACAATTTATGAGTAACATTAGTACAAAAAAACATTACTAAGGATTCTGTAAGGTCTGGTACAGGAAGAGGTCCATGTGGGGGCAGGGGGATGACACCATGAGTTACCGCACTGGGTGATACCAACCCTAGTAACATCAGTGCCTCAAACGTGTTTTAAAATTTTTGTATTATACACAACATATCCCCCATGCATCTGTCAGTTTGTTACACGGGGGGTTTGCATGTTGCTGTGATGCTGGAAGCTATGCCGTTGGTATTCAAATACCAGAAGGCTCACCTGTGGTGGACAGGTTTCAGCTGAGCTTTCAGGCTAAGACAGACTAGGAAGAAGGAACTGACAGTCTAGCTCTGAAAACAATTAGCCAGTGAAAACCTTATGAATAGCACTGGAACATTGTCTGATACAGTGCCAGAAAAATTAGCCCCTCAGGTTGGAAAGCACTTAAAAGATTACTGGGGAAGAGCTGCCTCCTCAAAGTAGAGTCAACCTTAATGATGTGGATGGAGTCAAGCTTCTAGGACTTCATTTGCTGATGTGGCACAACTCAAAATGAGAAGAAACAGCTGCAAATATCCATTAATAATCAGAATGTGGGATGTATGAAGTATGAACCAAGGAAAATTGGAAATCATCAAAAATGAAATGGAGGCGGATCCAAGATGGCAGACTAGGCAGACGCTACCTCGGATCCCTCTTACAACAAAGACACGGAAAAACAAGTGAATCGATCACATACATAACAATCTACGAACCCTGAACAACAAACACAGATTTAGAGACAGAGAACGAACTAATACGGGGAAGCAGCGATTGTTTCCAGAGCCTGGAGCCAGCGTACCAGTCAGGTACGGCACAAGCACAGAGAGCTGCTCCACCCCCCTGAACTAACCCCGAGAGGGAGACCAGCCGGTTCCACGGGCGGCGTGGGACGCAGTCGGTAGGAGAAGTCCCCGGGAGGCAGTGACTGGTCTTGGAGCAGGAAGAGCAGCGTCCCAGCCGGGGAACCATCTCGCTGGGATTTGGACTGGACGCAGCAGATTTTCTGGAAAAACTAGTTTCCCAGTGATGGCTCGGAGACAACAATCCATATCAAACCACTTAAAGAAGCAGACCATGACAGCTTCTCCAACCCCCCCAAAAAAAGAATCAAAATCTTTCCCAAATGAAGATACAATCCTGGAATTATCAGATACAGAATATAAAAAACTAATTTACAGAATGCTTAAAGATATCACAAATGAAATTAGGATAACTGCAGAAAAAGCCAAGGGACACACCGATAAAACTGTTGAAGAACTCAAAAAGATTATTCAAGAACATAGTGGAAAAATTAATAAGTTGCAAGAATCCATAGAGAGACAACATGTAGAAATCCAAAAGATTAACAATAAAATTACAGAATTAGACAACGCAATAGGAAGTCAGAGGAGCAGACTCGAGCAATTAGAATGCAGACTGGAACATCTGGAGGACCAGGGAATCAACACCAACATAGCTGAAAAAAAATCACATAAAAGAATTAAAAAAAATGAAGAAACCCTAAGAATTATGTGGGACTCTATCAAGAAGGATAACTTGCGAGTGATTGGAGTCCCAGAACAGGGAGGGGGGACAGAAAACACAGAGAAAATAGTTGAAGAACTCCTGACAGAAAACTTCCCTGACATCATGAAAGATGAAAGGATATCTATCCAAGATGCTCATCGAACCCCATTTAAGATTGATCCAAAAAGAAAAACACCAAGACATATTATCATCAAACTCACCAAAACCAAAGATAAACAGAAAATTTTAAAAGCAGCCAGGGATAAAAGAAAGGTCTCCTTCAAGGGAGAATCAATAAGAATAAGTTCAGACTACTCAGCAGAAACCATGCAGGCAAGAAGGGAATGGGACGACATATACAGAACACTGAAGGAGAAAAACTGCCAGCCAAGGATCATATATCCAGCAAAACTCTCTCTGAAATATGAAGGCGAAATTAAGATATTTACAGACAAACACAAGTTTAGAGAATTTGCAAAAACCAAACCAAAGCTACAAGAAATACTAAAGGATATTGTTTGGTCACAGAACCACTAATATCAGATATCAGCACAACATAAGGTCACAAAACAGAACGTCCTGATATCAACTCAAATAGGGAAATCACAAAAACAAACAAATTAAGATTAATTAAAAAAAAAATACACATAACAGGGAATCATGGAAGTCAACAGGTAAAAGATCACATTAATCAAAAAGAGGGACTAAATACAGGAGGCATTGAACTGCCATATGGAGAGTGATAGAAGGCGATATAGAACAATACAAGTTAGGTTTTTACTTAGAAAAATAGGGGTAAATAATAAGGTAACCACACAAAGGTATAACAACTCTATAACTCAAGATAAAAGCCAAGAAAAATGTAACGACTCAACTAACATAAAGTGAAACACTATGAAAATGAGGATCTCACAATTTACTAAGAAAAACGCCTCAGCACAAAAAAGTATGTGGAAAAATGAAATTGTCAACAACACACATAAAAAGGCATCAAAATGACAGCACTAAAAACTTATTTATCTATAATTACCCTGAATGTAAATGGACTAAATGCACCAATAAAGAGACAGAGAGTCACAGACTGGATAAAGAAACACGATCCATCTATATGCTGCCTACAAGAGACACACCTTAGACTTAGAGACACAAACAAACTAAAACTCAAAGGATGGAAAAAAGTATATCAAGCAAACAATAAGCAAAAAAGAAGAGGAGTAGCAATATTAATTTCTGACAAAATAGACTTTAGACTTAAATCCACCACAAAGGATAAAGAAGGACACTATATAATGATAAAAGGGACAATTGATTAGGAAGACATAACCATATTAAATATTCATGCACCCAATGACAGGGCTACAAGATACATAAATCAAATTTTAACAGAATTGAAAAGTGAGATAGATACCTCCACAATTATAGTAGGAGACTTCAACACACCACTTTCGGAGAAGGACAGGACATCTAGTAAGAAGCTCAATAGAGACACGGAAGATCTAATTACAACAATCAACCAACTTGACCTCATTGACTTATACAGAACTCTCCACCCAACTGCAGCAAAATATACTTTTTTTCTAGCGCACATGGAACATTCTCTAGAATAGACCACATATTAGGTCATAAAACAAACCTTTGCAGAGTCCAAAACATCGAAATATTACAAAGCATCTTCTCAGACCACAAGGCAATAAAACTAGAGATCAATAACAGAAAAACTAGGGAAAAGAAATCAAATACTTGGAAAATGAACAATACCCTCCTGAAAAAAGACTGGGTTATAGAAGACATCAAGGAGGGAATAAGGAAATTCATAGAAAGCAACGAGAATGAAAATACTTCCTATCAAAACCTCTGGGACACAGCAAAAGCAGTGCTCAGAGGCCAATTTATATCGATAAATGCACACATACAAAAAGAAGAAAGAGCCAAAATCAGAGAACTCTCCCTACAACTTGAACAAATAGAAACTAAGCAACAAAAGAATCCATCAGGCACCAGAAGAAAACAAATAATAAAAATTAGAGCTGAACTAAATGAATTAGAGAACAGAAAAACAATTGAAAGAATTAACAAAGCCAAAAGCTGGTTCTTTGAAAAAATTAACAAAATTGATAAACCACTGGCTAGACTGACTAAAGAAATACAGGAAAGGAAACAAATAACCCGAATAAGAAACAAGAAGGACCACATCACAACAGAACCAAATGAAATTAAAAGAATCATTTCAGATTATCATGAAAAATTGTACTCTAAATAATTTGAAAACCTAGAAGAAATAGATGAATTCCTGGAAAAACACTACCTACCTAAACTAACACATTCAGAAGTAGAACAACTAAATAGACCCATAACAAAAAAAGAGATTGAAACGGTAATCAAAAAACTCCCAACAAAAAAAAGCCCTGGCCCGGACGGCTTCACTGCAGAGTTCTACCAAACTTTCAGAGAAGAGTTAACACCACTACTTCTGAAGGTATTCCAAAGCATAGAAAATGATGGAATACTACCCAACTCATTCTATGAAGCCACCATCTCCCTGATACCAAAACCAGGTAAAAAATCACAAAAAAAGAAAATTATAGACCTATATCCCTCATGAACATTGATGCAAAAATCCTCAACAAAATTCTAGTCAATAGAATCCAACAACACATCAAAAAAATAATTCACCCTGATCAAGTGGGATTTATACCAGGTATGCAAGGCTGGTTTAATATCAGAAAAACCATTAATGTAATCCATCACATAAATAAAACAAAAGACAAAAACCACATGATCTTATCAGTTGATGCAGAAAAGGCATTTGACAAAGTCCAACACCCATTTATGATAAAAACTCTTACCAAAATAGGAATTGAAGGAAAATTCCTCAACATAATAAAGGGCATCTATGCAAAGCCAACAGCCAATATCACTCTAAATGGAGAGAACCTGAAAGCATTTCCCTTGAGAACGGGAACCAGACAAGGATGACCTTTATCGCCGCTCTTATTCAACATCGTGCTAGAAGTCCTAGCCAGGGCAATTAGGCTAGACAAAGAAATAAAAGGTATCCGGATTGGCAAGGAAGAAGTAAAGTTGTCACTATTTGCAGATGACATGATTATATACACAGAAAACCCTAAGGAATCCTCCAGAAAACTACTGAAACTAATAGAAGAGTTTGGCAGAGTCTCAGGTTATAAAATAAACATACAAAAATCACTTGGATTCCTCTACATCAACAAAAAGAACACCGAAGAGGAAATAACCAAATCAATACCATTCACAGTAGCCCCCAAGAAGATAAGATACTTAGGAATAAATCTTACCAAGGATGTAAAAGACCTATACAAAGAAAACTACAAAGCTCTACTACAAGAAATTCAAAAGGACATACTTAAGTGGAAAAACATACCCTGCTCATGGATAGGAAGACTTAACATAGTAAAAATGTCTATTCTACCAAAAGCCATCTATACATTTAACGCACTTCCGATCCAAATTCCAATGTCATATTTTAAGGGGATAGAGAAACAAATCACCAATTTCATATGGAAGGGAAAGAAGCCCCGGATAAGCAAAGCACTACTGAAAAAGAAGAAGAAAGTGGGAGGCCTCACTTTACCTGACTTCAGAACCTATTATACAGCCACAGTAGTCAAAACAGCCTGGTACTGGTACAACAACAGGCACATAGACCAATGGAACAGAATTGAGAACCCAGACATAGATCCATCCATGTATGAGCAGCTGATATTTGACAAAGGACCAGTGTCAATTAATTGGGGAAAACATGGCCTTTTTAACAAATGGTGCTGGCATAACTGGATATCCATTTGCAAAAAAATGAAACAGGACCCATACCTCACACCATGCACGAAAACTAACTCCAAGTGGATCAAAGACCTAAACATAAAGACTAAAACGATAAAGATCATGGAAGAAAAAATTGGGACAACCCTAGGAGCCCTAATACAAGGTATAAACAGAATACAAAACATTACCAAAAATGATGAAGAGAAACCCGATAACTGGGAGCTCCTAAAAATCAAACACCTATGCTCATCTAAAGACTTCTCCAAAAGAGTAAAAAGACCACCTACAGATTGGGAAAGAATTTTCAGCTATGATATCTCCGACCAGCGCCTGATCTCTAAAATCTACATGATTCTGTCAAAACTCAACCACAAAAAGACAAACAACCCAATCAAGAAGTGGGCAAAGGATATGAACACACATTTCACTAAAGAAGATATTCAGGCAGCCAACAGATACATGAGAAAATGCTCTCGATCATTAGCCATTAGAGAAATGCAAATTAAAACTACGATGAGATTTCATCTCACACCAGCAAGGTTGGCATTAATCCAAAAAACACAAAATAATAAATGTTGGAGAGGCTGCGGAGAGATTGGAACTCTTATACACTGCTGGTGGGAATGTAAAATGGTACTACCACTTTGGAAATCTATCTGGCGTTTCCTTAAACAGTTAGAAATAGAACTACCATACAACCCAGAAATCCCACTCCTGGGAATATACCCTAGAGATACAAGAGCCTTCATACAAACAGATATATGCACACCCATGTTTATTGCAGCTCTGTTTACAATAGCAAAAAGTTGGAAGCAACCAAGGTGTCCATCAACGGATGAATGGTTAAATAAATTGTGGTATATTCACACAATGGAATACTACGCATCGATAAAGAACAGTGATGAATCTCTGAAACATTCCATAACATGGAGGAACCTGGAAGGCATTATGCTGAGCGAAATTAGTCAGAGGCAAAAGGACAAATATTGTATAAGACCACTATTATAAAATCTTGAGAAATAGTAAACCTGAGAAGAACACATACTTTTGTGGTTACGAGGGGGGGAGGGAGGGAGGGTGGGAGAGGGTTTTTTATTGATTAATCAGTAGATAAGAACTGCTTTAGGTGAAGGAAAAGACAACACTCAATACATGGAAGGTCAGCTCAATTGGACTGGACCAAAAGCAAAGAAGTTTCCGGGATAAAGTGAATGCTTCAAAGGTCAGCGGAGCAAGTGCGGGGGTCTGGGGAACATGGTTTGCAGGGACTTCTAAGTCAATTGGCAAAATAATTCTAGTATGAAATCATTCTGCATCCCACTTTGAAATGTGGCGTCTGGGGTCTTAAATGCTAACAAGCGGCCATCTAAGATGCATCAATTGGTCTCAACCCACCTGGAGCAAAGGAAAATGAAGAATACCAAGGCCACACGACAACTAAGAGCCCAAGAGACAGAAAGGGCCACATGAACCAGAGACCTACATCATCCTGAGACCAGAAGAACTAGTTGGTGCCCGGCCACAATCGATGACTGCCCTGATAGGGAGCACAGCAGAGGACCCCTGAGGGAGCACGAGATCAGTGGGATACAGACCCCAAATTCTCATAAAAAGACCAAACTTAATGGTCTGACTGAGACTAGAGGAATCCCGGCAGCCATGGTCCCCAGACCTTCTGTTGGCACAGGACAGGAACCATCCACGAAGACAACTCATCAGACATGAAAGGGACTGGTCAGCGGGTGGGAGAGAGACGTTGATGAAGAGTAAGCTAATTATATCAGGTGGACACTTGAGATTGTGTTGGCAACTCTTGTCTGGAGAGGGGATGGGAGGATAGAGAGAGAGGGAAGCCGGCAAAATTGTCAAGAAAGGAGAGACTGAAAGGGCTGACTCAAGAGGGGGAGAGCAAGTGGGAGTAGGGAGTGAGATGTATGTAAACTTATATGTGACAGACTGATTGGATTTGTAAACGTTCACTTGAAGCTTAATAAAAGTTATAAAAAAAGAAAAATTAAAAAAAAACGAAATGGAACACATAAACATTGATATCCTAGGCATTACTGAGCTGAAATGGACCTATACTGGCTATTCTCAATCGATCATATTGTCTGTTACTCTGGGGATGACAACTTGAAGAGGAATGGCATTGCATTCATCGCCAAAAAGAACATTTCAAGATCTATCCTGAAGTACAACGCTGTCAGTGATAGGATAATATTCATATGCCTACAAGGAAGACCAGTCAATACAACTATTATTCAAATTTACGCACCAACCACTAAGACCAAAGATGAAGAAATTGAAGATTTTTACCAACTTCTGGAGTCTGAAATTGATAGAACATGTAATCAGGATGCATTGATAATTACTGGTGACTCGAATGCAAAAGTTGGAAAAAAAGAAGAAGGATTGGTAGTTTGAAAATATGGCCTTGGTGATAGAAAAAAATGCTGGAGATTGCATGATTAAATTTTGCAAGACCAATGGCTTCTTCATTGCAAATACCTTTTTTCACCAACATAAACAGTGACAATACATGTGGAACTCGCCGGATGAAATACACAGGAATCAAATTGACTACATCTGTGGAAAGAGATGATGGAAAAGCTCAATATTATCAGTCAGAACAAGACCAGGGCCTGACTATAGAACAGACCATCAATTGCTCATATGCGAGTTCAAGTTGAAGCTGAAGAAAACTAGAACAAGTTCACGAGAACCAAAGTACAACCCTGAGTATATCCCACCTGAATTTAGAGACCATCTCAAAAATAGGTTTGACTCATTATACACTAATGACTGAAGACCAGATGAGTTGTGGAATGACATCAAGGACATTACACATGAAGAAAGCAAGAGGTCATTAAAAAGACAGGACCAAAGGAAAAGACCAAGATGGATGTCAGAAGAGACTCTGAAACATGCTCTTGAATGCTGAGTAGTAAAGCAAATGGAAGAAATGATGAAGTAAAAGAGCTGAACAGAAGATTTCAAAGAGCAGGTTGAGAAGACAAAGTAAAGTATTATTATGAAATGTGCAAAGACTTGGAGTTAGAAAACCAAAAGGGAAGAAAATTTTCGGCATTTCTCAAACTGAAAGAACTGAGGAAAAAAATTCAAGCAATGAGTTGCAATATTGAAGGATTCTACAGGGAAAATATTAAAGGACACAAGAAGCATCAAAAGAAGATGGAAGGAATACACAGAGTCACTGTACCAAAAAGAACTGGTCAACGTTCAACCATTTCAGGAGGTAGCAGATGATCAGGAACCCATGGTAATGAAGGAAGAGATCCAAGCTGCACTGAAGACACTGGCAAAAAAAACAAGCCTCCAGGAATTGATGAAATACCAACTGAGAAGTTTCAACAAACGGATGGAGCTCTGGAAGTCCCCGCTTGTCTATGCCAAGAAATTTGGAAGACAGTTATCTGGCCACCTGACTGGAAGAGATCCATACTTACACCTATTCCAAAAAAAGGTGATTCAACAGAATGTGGAAATTATCAAACAATATCATTAATACCACACACAAGTAAAATTTCCCTGAACATAATTCAAAACTGGTTACAGCAGTACATTAACAGGGAACTGCCAGAAATTCAATCTGGATTTAGAAGAGGATGTGGAACCAGGGTATCATTGCTGATGTCAGATGGATCCTGGCTGAAAGCAGAGAATACCAGAAAGATGTTTATCGTGTTGTATTGACTATGCAAAGGCATGTGACTGTGTGGATCCTAACAAATTATGGATAACATTGTAAAGAATGGGAATTCCAGAATGCTTAATTGTGCTCGCAAGGAACTTGTACTTAAACCAATAGGCAGTCATTTCAACAGAACAAGGGGACACTGCATGGTTTAAAGTCTGGAAAGGTATGTGTCAGGGTTGTATCCTTCCATCGTATTTATTTAATCTGTAAGCTAAGCAAATAATCTGAGAAGCTGTACTATATGAAGGGGAAGGGGCGTCAGGACTGGAGGAAGAGTCGTTAACAACCTGCATTATGCAGATGGCACAACCTTGTTTGCTGAAAGCTAAGAGGACTTGAAGCACTTACTGATGAAGATCAAAGACCACAGCCTTCAGTATGGATTACAACTGAAAGTAAACAAAAATCCTCACGGCTGGACCAATGAGCAACATCATGATAAATGGAGAAAAGATTGAAGTTGTCAAGGATTTCATTTTACTTGGATCCACAATCAACACCCATGGAAGGAGCAGTCAAGAAATCAAAGGACGCATTGCTTTGGGCAAATCTGCTGCAAAAGACGTCTTTAAAGTGTTAAAAAGCAAAGATGTTACCTTGAAGAGTAAGGTGCACTCGACCCAAGCCATGTTGTTTTCAATCGCCTCATATGCATGGGAAAGCTGGACAATAAATAAGGAAGATAGAAGAAGAACTGACACTTTTGAGTTATGGTGTTAGTGAAGAATTTTGAGTACACAATGGACTGTCAGAAGAACGAACAAATCTGTCTTGGAAGAAGTACAGCCAACGCTAATTAGATGGTAGATAAGAACTACTTTAAGTGACAGGAAAGATAACATACAATACAGGCAAGGTCAGCACAACTGGTCTAAACAAAAAGCAAAGAAGTTTCCAGAATAAACTGAAAGCTTTGAAGGCCAGCGTAGCAGGGGCAGGGGTTTGGGGACCATGGTTTCAGGGGACATCTAATCTAAGTCAACTGGCATAATAAAATCTATTAAGAAAACATTCTGCATCCCACCTGGGAGAGAGGCACCTGGGGTCTTAAATGCTAGGAAGCAGCCATCTAAGATGCATCAATTGGTCTCAACCCACCTGGATCAAAGGAGAATGAAGAACACCAAGGATACAAGGTAATTACGAGCCCAAGAGACAGAAAGGGACACATAAACCAGAGACTACATCAGCCTGAGACCAGAACTAGATGGTGCCCAGCTACAACCAATGACTGCCTGGACAGGGAACACAACAGAGAACCCCTGAGGGAGCAGGAGAGCAGTGGGATGCAGACCCCCAATTCTCATAAAAAGACCAGACTTAATGGTCTGACTGAGACTAGAAGGACGCCAGTGGTCATGGCCCCCGGACCTTCTGTTGGCCCAGGACAGGGTCCATTCCCAAAGCCAACTCTTCCGACAGGGATTGGACTGGACAATGGGTTGGAGAGGGATGCTGGTGATGAGTAAGCTTCTTGGATCAGGTGGACACTTGAGACTATGTTGGCACCTCCTCCCTGGAGGGGAGGTGAGAGGGTAGAGGGTGTTAGAAGCTGGTGAAATGGACACGAAAAGAGAGAATGGAGGGAGGAAGTGGGCTGTCTCATTGTGGGGAGAGCAATTGGGACTATGTAGCAAGGTGTATATAAGTTTTTGTGTGAGAGACTGACTTGATTTGTAAACTTTCACTTAAAGCAGAATAAAAAAAAAAAAAAGTACAGCCAAAATGCTCTTTAGAAGCAGGGATAGCAAGGCATCATCTCACATACTTCAGGCATGTTATCATAAGGAATCAGTCTTTGGAGAAGGACATCACGCTTTGTAAAGCAGAGGGTGGGCGAAAAAGAGAAAACCCCTCAATGAGACAGTCTGGCAGAGTGGCTGCAACAACGGGCTCAAGCATACCAATGATTGTGAGGATGACACAGGACCAGGCAGTGTTTCATTCTGACTCACTATGAGTCAGAACTGACTCAACGGCACCTAACAACAACAACACAATACATAATTTTTATATCCTGTTAACGGATGGAGAGTAACATCCCTGTTTGCACTTAATGGACCAGAAATCAGATCCAAAAGGTGAAAACTTATTCTTATGAACAGCTGGTCACAACTGAATTTTTAATTTAAATGTGAAAAGTCTCACAGAATGGTACCAGCAGCATGTGATTAATTTTCACAGGTTGACTTTAAATGATAACTTACTCCTGATAAAAAGCAAAGGACTTGAAAAGTGTATTTCTGACAATTTTTCTTTAACTAATCCCAAGGACTTTGAAAATCAGGAGTTGCTTCAATATGGAGTCAGTTTTTGGCAGTCTCTTTCGGAAAAACGTTCAAGAGCCCAGAGACACTTAAATGAAGTAATTAAAGCTGAATTGGATACAGCCTTCTATAAACCAAAAAAACCAAACCCAGTGCCAGTTGAGTCGATTCCGACTCACAGCGACCCTCTAGGACAGATTAGAACTGCCCCCATAGAGTTTCCAAGGAGTGCCTGGCAGATTTGAACTGCCAACCCTTTGGTTAGCAGCCGTAACCACTATACCACCAGGGTGTCCAAAGAGGAACCATAAAAGTATAGCAAATGTTGGCATACTCAGAGAAGTCAGTCCAGAACACTTAATACTACATTCAGTTCCCTCTCTCTTCCATGACATAGCTCAGTGAACAAGACGAGTAAAAACCAGTTGCCATCAAGTTAATTCTGACTCATGGTGGCCCACGTGTACCAGAGTAGACTTGTGCTCCACAGGATTTTTAACGGCTGATTTTCCAGAAGTGGATTGCCAGGCTTTCTTCCTTGGTACCTCTGGGTGGACTTGAACCTCCAACCTTTCAGTTAGCAGCTGAGCATGTTACCATTTGCACTACCCAGCGACTCCTCAGTGAGCAAGACAGACTGAAAAATATTCTACTATTTTACTCTGCCACCAGAGAGTCTGTAGACCATAGAGCAAAATGGCTGAGGGGCTGTTTTATAAAACATCACTATTTATTGGAAAAGTTATTTACACTCTTTGCCAAAATAGTTGACTGGTCAAAAAATAAAATAAAGTTAAAAAAAAAAAAAAAACCTAAAATGCTTTCTAAATGTCCTTGAATTGCTGAACATTATCATCAAAAATAATAATTTCTTTAATGATTTTAAAGTAGGGTACTGCCCCATGTCAATATGTTGACAACCATATTATTTAAAAGCATCAACATTAGATAGAAAAAAGGAGACTGGATATATAACACTTTAAGATACCTGTAGACAACTATTAGAGGATTTATCAGCTATGAGAAACAAAACAAAACAAACGGTTGCCAAGGAGTTGATTCTGATTGCTAGCAACCCCAGCTGTGTCAGAGTAGAACTCTGCTCCATAGGTTTCTCAATGGCTAATTTTTCAGAAGTAGATCACCAAGACTTTCTTCTAAGGTGCCTTTGGGTGGACTCAAACTGCCAACCTTTCTTCACTTAGCAGCTGAGCATGTTAGCCATTTGTACAACCCAGGGACTCCTTAACAGCAGCAGCCCCTAGTTTTTTAAGAATTGAGCCAAATATCTAACTAATGAAATACGATTGGCATTAATAGATATTTTGCAGAAGATATTCAGCAAGAGAAATATTTTTGTTTCAGACAGCTACACAGAAAAAATAAACACCAGATGTTTTATTCATACCGGCTAAGATTTCTTGTTAAGATATTCCGTGCCACACTTACCATTCGAGCAGAATGGCCCTGAGTATGCAGAGAAGGTGCAGTCACAGGAGAACCCACTGGGCTTCTCTCTGCATTTCCCTCCATTGCGACACAACTTTCCGTAGCTGCCACAATGTCCTCTACAGCCTGGCTCCACGCCCGGAGTCACCTTGGCTCTTTCTTCCAGATCCAGGGCAAGCCCATTCAACTGCAGAGACCGGATACACCCCAGAAAGCCTCTCTGTCTGGTGGCTGTCCCACCTAAAAGGGAAATACTGCAAATGGTAACGTGTTCCTGGGTGTTTTATTCAGAATTTAAAGACCCAACAAAATTGGGGCCTTACAGAGGATGGCAAAAATTGTGGTTTGTCAAAAATTTCATGAGCAAATGTAATTTTGGGAACACAAATATTAAAAGACTTAAAAAAAAAATAAAACTAGTAATTCAAATATTTTTTAGAAGGCTGAATTGCTTAAATATTTGATTTCTAAAAAAGATTTATCAAACTTTTAAATTGGGAAGGTTTTTATATTAGTCTATTTTAAAGAACAAAATAAAGACCATAACTTACTTTCATTCAAACTAACAGTGACATGTGCTGGTATTGTTTTATAGAAATCAACTATTTTTTGTAATTGTAAGTAAGCATGTATTTGTGGATAAGGACGGTTTGTCCTTCATACTGAAACCTAATCCTGCTGCTGATACAGTTTTAATTTACTGGGAATTATGAAGGAACTCCTGAGTTCTTCTAACTTGACTGTAATTCATTATGACCTTCCTGTGGTTATCCAGCCATCAAAAAGATAGTAATTGAGCATCGAATGATTTGCTGTTCTCTTTTTTCTAAAGACTGGTCCAGTGTCCATTGTTTTTTTTTTTTCCAAAGATTCTCAACAAAATGTTTGTAAAAGAAATTGATGAAGAAACAAAGAAAGGGATGATGGAAGGAGTGAAATCAAGCTGTAAGTTCTTATCCAAGGTCTGACTTGTTTTTCCTACTCCCACACTGGTGTAAAAATGTACTTAATAATACATAACAATATGTATTTATCAAGTCTCCTTTAAAGAGGTTTGCAATGTTTGGGTGGAATCAGACCCTGTTATACTAAGGCAGAGGTTCTCAAGCTCTAAGGAATTTATGCATCACGTGGAGAACTCCTTAAAAATGTACACTCAGGAACTCACCCAAAGAAATACTGATTCTGTGGCCTGGAAACAGAATTTTGAATCTGAAGGTTCAACAAGCCTCCTGGGTGATTCTTACTTAAACGAACACTTGCCCACTGTTTTAGAAGCAGGATCCTAACAGGAATGAAAGCTCTTGATGGACTTTCACTTAACCTTGTGTCCGGGAATTCCACAAATTAATTCTCAGAACTTGAAGTAGGAAAATCATGCTCCCTCTGAATAATCTGGGCACCTCTACCAGGAGGTGGTTAGAGGGTCCTGGGACCTGTAAAAAGAAGCTTCACCTTTGAACAGGTGATGCCATCTCTCACTGCCAGCATATTGTTACCTGCTGTATATGTACATATTCACTCCTCCTGGAACACATCACATGAGCCCTGGTGGCGCAATGGTTAAGCAGTTAGCTGCTAATTGAAACGTTAAGGTTTCAAACACGCCCAGCAGTTCTTCGGAAGAAAGACCTAGAGATCTGCTTCCATACAGATTACAGCCAAGAAAACCCTATGGGGCAGTTCTGCTCCGTAAAATGCAGTCACTATGAAGGATCTATGGCACCAGCAACTATAGAATACCTCCACTCCCTCCCCTCCCACCACATTTAGCTAGCTCCTAATCTACCCTTAATTTCTTAGGCTGTCCTTATCCTCAGATATTAAACAGCTTTTGGTTTTTGATATTTTTCTTAGGCTGGGTTCTCTAGAGAAGCAAAACCAGTAAAGCATATAAATATATACAGAGAGAAATTTATATCAAGAAAACAGCTGACGTGATTGTAGAGGTGGGAATGTCCCAAGTCCATGGATAAGGATAGAGGTTTCTCCGGATTCATGTCGCCACAGGGACTAGTGAACCCAAAATCGGCAGGTCAGAGAGCAGAGATCTTGCTCACAGGCTGTGAAGATCAACGAATCCCAAGATGGGCAGGTAAGCTGATAGCTCAAGTCCCAAGAATCAGAGGTCAGATGAACAGGAGGCAGCTGCAGGATTCAGAGCAAGCAAAAAGCTAGAACATCTGCTTATGTTTGGATGTAGGCCACATGCCCAAGGAAACTTCCTTTCAACCGACAGGAGACTCACAGCAGATCCCATCATGGGAGTGATCACATATAAACACTGAGAATTATGGCCCAGTCAAGTTGACACACAATCTTAACCATGACAGTATTTCAAGGCCAATTTTCTGGAAAGACCCTAAATAAATAGGACTTTGCCACTGTATGCCATGTTTTACATTTTACTATATTTACTTCTTATATCATCAGTGTCCCTCCACTAGAACACACATTGGGCAAGAGCTGTTTCAATCACTGCTGTATCCCCACCACATAGACAATGCCTGACATATAGAGCTGTTAAATAATAATTCGTTAATTAAACTGGTTTATACCATGGGAGTGGGAGATGGTGGTTTGGTGCTTCAAGGGTTGAAGAGAAAAACACCGTATGTCCCACAGGGGTGTTTGGGACCTCGAGGCTGAGAATGAGGACAAAATTCAATGACTATTTCTGAATAAATTAATTATATTTTTCTGGATAATTAAATACCATGAAGAGAAAACTAAAAGAATTCCTGAGAATTTTAGACTCATGGAAACTAATACTATTTAAAATTTATTCATAGACATAATGTTCTCCATTCAAAATGCTGCATTTAAGTTACTGTATTCAAATGGCTTAAGTTAAAAGAATTTGTGCCTCTTCAATGAAGAACACAAAGGTCTTGAACTTGGGAGTCTGATTTTCTATTTATAATCTGAGATGTACTGAGGTGTAGAGCCAGGCATATTCCAATTCCAGTTTATGAGAGGGTAGCAGGGAGGACAGCCGATTCCATTCCAGGATTTCAGAATAAGACAGTCTTCTTGCTCAGCTTCCTCCTACATTTACTAGGTATCCTTTGATCTTCTCTCCTTCTGGTTCTCAGGACCCCTCTCATTTTTCTTCTAAGTCAAAGCTGCTACTCACCTCAGCTTCTAGCTTCCCTACTCTCCCACTTCCCAAACTCAACTCAATGGGAGAGTGCTGGGGCTCAGTTAGGTGTTCAGCCAAGATTCCTTTGGCAGCCTTGTTGGAGTTTTCTTTCCCGGGTAAGGCAGCCTGCAGCCTCGGTTTTAGCTTTGGCCCAGGAACACACTGGAAGAGGGCCAGGGGCTGTGAAGTCCAGATGAGAGGTGTGTTCTTGGTGTATATCATTCACTTTGTGCTATAGAACTTCAAACCTTAAATCACAATTTGTTATGCATTAGTTACTCTGCAACATCCAACATCACTCTGGGTTAGGGATTTATCTGATTCTGCAAATGACATCACAATCACTAAATAACTAGGGGTCCAACAACTGAATATATCCATTTTCATCTGACTCAAGTTGTTTTTACTTGTTTGTTTTGAATGATGAAGGACTAGAGATATAGGAAGTTCAGAGACTAGCCCAATGATTCAGCTGAGGAAGTATCAGGATATACCAAAACCAAACCCATTGCTGTCAAGTTGATTTCGACTCACAGTGACCCTATAGCATGGAGTAGAACCTTCCCATAGGGTTTCCTAGAATATAATTTTTATGAAAGCAAAATGTCACATCTTTCTCCCGTGGAACAGCTGATGGGTTCAAACTAGCAACATTTCAGTTAGCAGCCAAGTGCTTAACCACAGTGCCACCAGGGCTCCTTTGAGGATAAACACATCTAATAAAAGGAAGAGGTATGATTAGAACCACAACTAGTGTTTTCCAAGGAAGTCCCTTTTCTCTCCACTGTATTTCTTTACCAAACCAAAATATGGTCAAAGAAGAAAACCATTCCATTTTCTTCTTTACCTCTGGTCATACTTGGTTTGACTGCCATTACAGCTCTCCAAGCTTTAATGAGCAGTTCTTTGCTGGGTACCGTGTTCGGTTCTGAAGGTACAAAATCTTATGTAATCAATCTTGCTCTCAAAGAGCTCACAGTCTAGTGATGGATTTTTCCAGAAAATCGCATGATTACCACGTGGTACTAATGGTAGAAACAGACACAAGGTAGAGAAGGAGGTCAGAGAATGGGGTTATTAACGAGAAAAATATATGGACATGTGTGTTAAATATATGCTTAAATAGTTTGTATTAGTGAAAAGAAAAAAATTAACATCCAGCTTTATAAATAATACCTCTTAGCTCTGTACTTTTAAGGAGTTAATGTTCATCTCATCAATAATTTTAATTACATTTTAAAATTATCAGGAAACACAAAGTCTAATCAAACAAAGAGTCGTGTCGTATATGTATTGAGGATTTCCAGTTTACCATCAGGTTTCAAGTTAAAGATATGTAACTATTCTGTAAAATGTGGCTAATGTAAATAGGATTAGACCTGAGAGCTTAATTAAAGATTTCAATGTCTTTTCAGGGTTAGAGTATGTCGAATTAAAATGAGTTACAGTTTGATTAATTGATTCTGGATAGTTCTGTTTAGAACTGTCTTCCAATTAATTTTCTATCAATTAATCTGCCACATTATATCAGATACAGTGAATTCCAGGACTTTAAAAACACTGAGTCTCTTGTGAAATAAATGCCTAACTTTTCTGTGTAACTGAATATAGCTGAGTCTTTCCACTTACGTAACACTACGGGGCTATTGCACCTAAATAACTGCTAGGTGCTGAGTAGAGACTGAGTTAGCCTTTCCCTGCTGGCTCAATCCTTTTATCACATTCGTTATTCTCAGGAAGTTAGTCTAAGGGCAGATGCTATCGTCACAGTATGGGAGCTCTTTCCTGTGCCAATTTTCTACTACTTTTTTGGCAGGAAGATCTTTGAGATTAAATTTTAATTTTTTAATGGCAAATTATTCATGTGCTGTGCTTGAATATTATTGAGAACTAATTGGGAACAACTGCACAATTCGTCCAGGGGCCTTAGAGAAAGAAAGAAAAAGAAAGATCCTGATGCTTCTCTTTAAAATTTGAAGTTATGGAAACTTGTCTGGCAGAATATAGGGATTATCTCCTTGATCTTGAAAATGTAGCAGAGAAAGGCAGTTAGGCTCCTGTCTACATATCAACTCAGGGCAGGATGGACATAACATGATAGGGCATGTGGGCTCGGTCCAGGACTAAGGCCAAAATCTGGAGGGAAGAAGTGGTCTTCTCTATATCAAACAGTGGATCTTGAGCTCCATCCATACCCTGCCATCCTGGGGTAAGATTTAATATATACCAATTGCCATGGAGTTGACTTTGACTCATGGTGACCCCATGTGTGTCAGAGTAGAACTGTATACCATAGAGTTTACAACGGCTGATTTTTCAGAAGTAGACTGCCAGGTCTTTCTTCCAAGGCATCTCTGGGTAGACTCAAATCTCCAACCTTTAGCAGTCAAGTTGGCAGCCATGCATGTTAACCATTTGCCCCACCCAGGGAAGATTTAGCCTTGCAGAAATAGCGGTATTAATTAATATAGACAGCTGTAACATTGGAAGTACAGCTATAATTTTGCCATGGAATATTCTTCATTGAGTAAAGCACTGGAAGGACTGGGGAGGAAGACTGTGCTCTCTCATTTCAAGAACTACTATGGTTGAAAGAGGCACCAGAAGTGAGCAACAGTGACACAGACAGAAAATTCAGTCAATGTTCTCTGAACCAAGCTCATGGTGAAAACATGTCCCAGTGGCTGCAGCAGCAGGGAAGAGTGAATCTGAATGACTTCTCAGATGTGCACTGCCAATGAAGCTCTCTGGCTTGACCAAGCTGAGGTCTATTTTAAAGAAATAACCTATTGGTGGCATTAATTGTACTCTTTAGCCTCAAGAAACCCCATGTGAGTTCTGACTTCAGTCAATAGCCACTAAGGTTTACCCACTAGAGCTGGAAAAATCCACAAGGAGCTTCTTAGGATAATCATGAAAAAACACCTCAAGGTGAGCAGAAGAACATAGTTGAAATAAATGATATGACTGCATTAAAGAGAAATGTGACCTTTACTGTACTAGTCTTTGATAACGGGGGAACACATTTACTACACAAGAAAATGAGACGGAAATAAAAATTACTGAAACATAAGGCTCTTTGATATTCTTTTCTTCTTCCCATGACTATATTTTAGCATATCAATAACAGGCTGAAAGAAAAAAAAATCTGGAGTATATTAAAACTAAGAACTTCCGTTCATCAAAAGACATCATTAATAATAAGAAAAGACAATCCACAGAGAGGTAGAAAACATGCAGTAAATTTATCTGACAAGGGCTCTCCCAAATATATAAGAAATACTTAGAAATTAATTTTTTTAAAAAGAAGGGAACCTTACAGAAAATGTACAACAGGTGTGAACAGCCTCTTTATGAAGGTGGATATCCAAATAATCAATAGGAATTTGACAGTATCTCCTAATGTTTAACATACCCATGTCCTATAACCCAGTAATTCCATTCTTGAGTATATACCCAATAGGAATGCAAATATATGTTCACCAAGACTGATGAAAGGATATATTTCTAATAACCAAAACCTTGGAACTCCCAGATGCCCATCTGCAGTAAATAAACACACTCTTGTAGCATGAGGTGCCAAAAGGTTCTCAGGTGATCCCAACATGCAGGTAAAGTTGAGAACCACGGCCTCAGAGCTTCAATATGGTTGAGAACCACTGCCTCAGAGCTTCAATATGCTTAGGGTTGAACATTAACCTTTGCGTATGGTGTTTAGAAAAGGGTCCACTTTAGATGCTTCATAAATATTTGTAGATTTGATCTCATTCAATGCAAACGACTCCTGACTCTGTGTCAGGAGTCCTTACTTCTCCTTCAGGTTCTACTCACAAAGCACTGAAATGCCCAATTTAAAAACCTGTCAGTAAAAGGATTTAGACTGGAAACAAAAATTGCAGAGCTGGTTGAGTGAAAATAAATTCAAAGCTAATTTAAGAAGGTTCTAGGAAAAATGCTGAATTTACAAACCAAAATAGAAAATGACCACTGTCACATTCCAGCTTTAGAAATGATTGATTCTTTTCTCTCCATCATTTCTGTGGTTGGGGAATGTTTGTGGGCCTATGACAGCAGTGGCCTTGGGACATTGAATTTTCAGTGCCAAGGTCAAGGACATATTTAATACAACATTTAGCATCACATCACACAATTTATTTTTCAAAGTCATAAATAGAACCTCTGATTAAGAATATTTAACAAAATGATGTCATGAATTACAAAAAAGGAGAAAGTCAAAGAATGTGAAAAAGTTGGTAAAGACCCAGTGCAACAATTAAAAACAAGAATGGAGAAAGATGGTCTACAGACAGATGAATCATCACTGCTATCAAGAAAGGCAACACAGTGATCGGGATTATTGGGTAGGGGTGTTCACTGCATTGTTGCTCATTGTTTCTAATCCTACTATCATATTATATTAACATTAACCTTTGGCACTTACGCATGAAAGAGTATTTGCTCATTATCTTACTCCTTATTCACTTTGGATGGCACAACGAATGGCACCCTGCAGTTTAGATTAGTTGAAGATAATTGTTCTGATATTTGGAACTGCAGGAATTTTTAAAAGCCTTTTATTTCATTATTCTTTGGTGTGGACTAACACAAGTTGAATTCTGAGGCTATCATTTCCATATTCCAATTTAACTGTCATAAATAACTATTGCCATCTGAGTCATTTTTTTTCCAGTGGTTTCTATTTCTTTTTAATGATTTTGCTTAGAAATTAAAGCATTAGTCTTGTCTTGGAGCTTAACTCTGAGATGTGAACACACTTTCTGATTGGTCTTTATTGGAGAGAGTGAAGCAAGCAATGCAGAAAATACTTTGGAGTTTTTCATATTATCTCATTGCAGTAATCACTACCGAGAAAGTACAAAATTTTAATGTCAATAAAAGACTATTGGCATAGGCCTGCCTATGGCAGCACAATGAGATGGAGAATATATTAACATATAGTCAAGTATCCATAATCTTTTATTTGTAGGTAAAGGTGTCAAGGATAGTATCTCAAACAAACCTATTTCCACGTTATTAAAATGGCTAATATTTCATATTTCTAGTACAAAAAAACAATTTTATTTGGGATTTGAAATGTTCCACAATAGTTTTTTATTTTTTCTGCTAAACTCTTCTGCAAATAAGAAGGTGTATTTTTGGTAAAAGCCACTAAATGCTGGAAGATTTATGTAATCTACCGTAGACTAAGACTGACTCAGGCTTTCAGTTTTGTCCTACGTTTATAAAAATCCTGTTTCCATGTAATTTAACACATTATTATCAGTCTCTGGATTTAAAACATTACTAAAAGAATAAAGTAAGTTATGCTGAATACCGTAGAATTACTCTTTGCAATCACACTGATCTCATTCATTTGCCCTCACGTCCAAATACAAGTGGTAGTTATTGTGCGCGTTTGAAAAGGAAAACAATAAGAAAAAGCTACCTTCAAGTAAAATTAAAAAATAGGAAATGTTGCCAGGAACCCAAAAACCTATAAAGAAGCATCTTGGATGGCCTCTTGACAGCCAAAGATCTGCTTCTACCCAAGGCTGCAAACCCTTTTTTAAGGGAATCCTTCTCTTAATCTCCATTAAAGCATGTCAATTTACTCGTTTACCTGGAGGGAATTTTACAAACAGATTTTTATTAGTAGCAAGTAAAACACTTTTTCAGAGCTTTTTCTTTTTACTTTTCAGTGAATTTGACTTACACGTAATAAAGATTTCAGTTTTAAAGACTTCCAGCAAATACCTGCATCCTTGAATCTGAACACATACGGTAATGTCAAAGGCCTAAACAATTGCTTCAATAATAATGAAATTTCTTCAATCCTTATTAAAAATATACCACATGATTGATGGCATAAGACTCAAGTCTTTTCTAACACAGTTTGTGGTTTCAGAGTAGTACCTCTATGCCTTATGACTACCTGAAATCAAATTAATGCCAAGATTCTCGTCAGACACAGAGTGGCTCCATTTCTATGAAGGTGAAATTTATATGAAGGATAAAGGTCACCTACAGGCAAACGGCAGCAGATTTCACTGAAATATTTGAGAACTGTTTCAGCCCTCCCAATTTCCAAGAATAGTAAGGCTATTTCAAAGTTACTGACAGATTTTAAATTGCCATATCTTTCGTTGTGGCCATCTCTCGATTTTTGTAATTCAAAAAATGTCTACGTCAATTTCCTGACTGTGAGCTTCCAGCACATTATTAAAAGAAAAGTTATATATTTTTTTCATGTATTCTTTGCTATTCCCATATCCTTAAATAAGTCCATCAAGGGGCCAAAAGACAAAATTCTCTAGTACAGGCCCTACTTGCAGAAACTGTTCATTAAATACTTATTGGGTGAAAGAAAGAATACTTGATAGAAAGAATGAGTACATAAATTCTTGACAAATCCTAAATGTGCCTCAGTAAAATATGTCACAAATAAGTTTCATCCTTTGGAGTGGGAGAGAGCTAAAAAGACAACAGTTTCAAGCAATAGAAAGTGTAATGGGGATCTGATTAATTTTGTTCTAACATACAACTCTAAAAATCTTGAGATATAATTTCTAATAATTTTTCATTTATTCTTCTTTACAGTGTGTTATATCCTTATTTACATTAAAATGTATGAGAAATGATCAAGTAAAAGATAATTCCTTGACCTCCATGGTCTATGAGTTCTGTAAAGTAACTAGCAATGATGTAAAATAAAATACACAAACCCTGAAGGCTACCACTCTCAAGAATGCAAATGCCAGATGAATGGAAGTATAGGAGCAACACTGGATATGAACGTGGAGTAGGTGATCAGGGACTATCAGAAAAATAGACAAAATGAGAGAAACCAGGAAAAGGGCTATTCAAGGATGGGTCTCCAACTTCATGGGAAACACAGATAAACATTTCCAATATCCAATATCCTAGATGGATTTCTGAGGCAAGTCACTTCGGCCCCTTGAACCTCAGTTATTGCATAGAATTAGAAAAATAATACCTAATTCACAGGTTGGTGATGAGGAAATGAAACAAATACCTGCAACGTAGGTTCTTAGTAAATAAAGCCAAAAGCCAACTCTGTTGCCTTCAAGGTGATTCTGGCTCATGGCGATCTCAATAAATAGTGGTTTGTTGTTGCTGCTATTATTATGTTTTATAGTTGCTATTACCTTCTTTTGGCCCACCACTGCACGTACACCACACAAGAAACAACAAACTGCCTAACAGCGGAGCTCACCCACAAAAAGCTGGCTGTTGAGCTGTAAGAGGGCATGCCCATCAACAGGGGCAGGCTGTGTCTTTTGCGAGAGCTGATCCACTTGAATAGATGCCTCTTTAACGTTCCTTTCGACTTTAACGTGGTGCCACTGGTTATCGCTGAAGTGAGTGGGTGACTGCACCGAGATTTCCAAAGGGCCATTCCCCACGTCAAACGAAAAGGTCACCTCTGCCGGAGCTGGAAACATTAGATGTGAAGGAGGTTCAAGTTAGTTCATATGGTGGTGAACTGAGTCTTTAATGCTTAGCAATAGCATCATAGCATAAAAATCACTAAATATAAAGACAATATTTTGAATTTTATGGAAGGAACTAATGACATTGGTAACATCTGACGTGGGATGAGAGGGCACGATAAATTTTTCTTCGGGGAAAAATACAGTTTAACAAATTCATCCTCTGGTTTCATTTTTTCATATCATTAAATAGTAAAGTTTTACTTGACAGCAACTAATATCAACATTGAAAAATATTACACATATACAGCCAGGGCAAGAAAACTAAATAGCATCTAAATTTTTCTGTAAAAATAATTTGTTTACAGTTACTCAAAGCATATATAATTTTAAAACATTTGAAATGAAGTTATGAGTAGGAAGTGACTTGACGGCAATGGGTTTGGTTTGGTTTACGACTACTGTATTTTTATGCAAATAATGCATGCCGTCTATGTTTTTTTTTCTATGTTTGCCAACCACACCATTCCCCCATAAAGTATTCTCATATATTCTGCTATGCCAATTTTTTTTTACATGTTGCTGTAAAAAAATTAGCATAGCATACTTAAGAAAATACTTTGCAGGGGGAGAGCATTTGGCAAACAAACATAGAAGGGACGCATTATTTGCGTAAAAATACGGTGTGTCAAAATGATATGACTGGTTGCTTTTTAATTAAGTAATTTGGTAATAAACTGAAAATTTAGTTTTTTTTTTTAAATTTTAACTAGGTGAATTTAAACCCCTTTTAAAGTGGTTCTAGAGAATACCAATAATTTTTACAGATTACTATGTTAAATATCATATTTTCTTATAAAATGACTAATTTAAAACCATAGAATTTTTAAAACAGGACACAATGAGAAGATTCAGTTGACAAAATAGAAACACAAGCACTTTAAAAAAAAAAAAAAGGGTTTACTACTAAATGATAGAGTCCCATAGACTTCTCTGGAAAAGGAGACTTACAGCGGAGCTCTATCCGTATAAAATCGGTAATCCCCAGGTTCTCTAAAAATACTCCAGATGAAGCTGTTGTCTTAAAAAAGAAAGACACATCAGCACTAAGTTCTCCGTGGAAAGTAGGAAAATGAAGGTATGAAGCCTCAGTATTGAAGGAAGCGGAATTCCAAAATGACCCTGTTTTTTTTTTTAAGAAAAGGAAAAAAGTGAAAAAGGAAATAATGAAATAAAATTAATGACATAATTACGTTTGCCATATTTAGCATTTTACTATTATAAGCATTGTTAATATATATAAACATACTTTTTTTCTTTTTTCCCTTAACTATGTAGTAGGTATGACATGAGGAGCCCTGGTGGTGCAGTGGTTAAGTGCTCACCAGCTAAGTGAAAGGTCAGTAGTTTGAAACCATCAGCTGCTCTGAGGGAGAAGGATGTGGCAGTCTGCTTCGGTAAAGATTACAGCCTTGGAAACCCTGCTGGGTCGCTATGAGTTGGAACTGACTTGAGGGCAACGGGTTTGGGTTTTTTTGTTTTTTTTTTTGAGACATGACATGAGCATGTGTGTGACAATTTTACAAGTATTGGAATCCTGTTCTTCCTCCTAATATAGAACAGTCATGACAGCTGTGGAAATGGTCTGGTTTTATATTTTATATAAGAAAGGGACCATAAGAAAACATCCTCAGCCTAAGTACCATCTTCTCCCAAAGTGATCTGATAATATGGATCTGTCAAATATTAATAGTCTTAATTTTTTTCTGTAACTTGAAAATTTTAATACCTTCCTAATTTTGAATTAAAAAATCCCGAAAGAAGCTCAAAGTATTTTCTGTTCTGACACTTGTAACACAAACACATCACCGAGTCACACTGCTCAGCTAACTGTTTTCATTAGTGGGCCTTGTGATTTTCCAAACTGAAAGTGATATTCAAAGTAATCTCATCTAATTAAGACCGAGAGACTACTTATTCTGTGCTGTGCTGATGGTCTCATAAAAAGACTCTCTCCATTCAAAATCATCTCTTACTTTCTTAAAACAATGAAATTTAAAAAATAACATTTTCATCACATTTATTTATTCTATGCAATTTTATGGCGTTCATAAAGTTTTTGAGAAAAACATTCTCGAAAAGTTTTAAAATGCTCCAAAAAAGGCAAACGATGTTTAAAAGGATGGTCCGTAAATTAAGAGATCTGAACTTGTTTTTTTTTTTGGATGGAATATAAAGTTAATTATAATTACTGTCCCAATTCAAATTCTTGTCTTCACTCCCCCATTCTTTTTTTTTTTTTTTTTTTCAATTTCAGACATCTGCAACTTTCCTTTTGAAAAAATTCTGGGGGCCTACATAGCAGTATGTGTGAGGAAGAAAAGACCAATGCAGTGGCCTGAAGTGACAGGAGTGAAATCTGGCTAGATAAGCATGGTAGATGAGGGACATTATCAGAGAAATGAGCTATGCATTCCCACTGCTGCCAGCAAGTTCTCGACACATCCAATATAAACACACACCCTCGGTTCTAAGCAACTGCCCCCACGTGCACTCACACCACGGGATGAAATTCTATCTAAATTACCTTCCCGGAAGAAAGATATATTTATCCTCTGAAGGTAGAAAACAGCAATTTCAAAACAACAGTTCATTACGCCAGCAGAGAACAGATACCTCGCTGGAGTTAAAAACCACAGACTTGATTCTGCTTCTACACGTTCCTTAGATCTTAATTTATTTCCTATAAATTCTGGACCGAACAAACCAAATGCTGCTTATATCTCTCTCATTTTTTCTTGGGGAACTGATTCAAGAGTCAATTCTCAGTGCCTACGTGGACAACCTTAGTGGTGAATTTACACAGCTGAGAATCTTTGAGTTTCTTTTTTCTCTAGAGTCAAATCAAACTGTGTATTACCCGAATATGTCAAACCTATTCCTTACTTTCTATTATAGCTATTTCTACACTTAGAAGTTTTGATCTCTAGGAAAGAATGCAAGAAAATGCAAAATATCTAGTCAGGAATAACAACACATTTGTGTTTTTAAAAGTTCTTTCCTGGTTTATTTTTAGAAAAAATTAGATGCCCTTTCTATTGAAATGTTATACACGGAAATTAAAATACCGCTATAACTTTAAAATATAGAATATTATTAAATCTTACTCATTTGATCTGGTTAAAAAGGAGCATTCAGAACTTACTTACAGGCCTAATATTAGATAACATTATTATAAGGCATAACATTTCATTTGTTTCATTTTTGTATTATAACTAAGCCAATAGAGCATCATATAGAAAGCTTTAGGGAACTGGTTTAAACAGAGGAACAATTCTTTGAATTGCTGCTATCGGTATAATGAATGCTTTTAAAGTAATGAAAACAGTTTATTACCATAGGTAGCCTAAACACTCTCACAAATATAATAGTATCTATTTTGTCTAGTTTAGCAAACCTTATTTTACAGATTCACAATAAGCAGAAAATGAAGAAAGGACATTTTATTGGATTAAGAGATTGCCACTAATGCATAATGATTATAAGGAAACAAAGGCCAATATGTCCATGATGCAATAACGTTAAGGGCAAATAACAGCTCAGCCCTTACAGACTGCTCAGAAGCATACAGGGTGAGTCTGGGCTGCCTCAGGGAAAGGAGGCTCCAGGAGACGGCGAGCAGTGCCCAGCAAGCCAGCACCCGCCGGGATGCTGCTTGTCCTTTGAAAGGAGAAGTCCATGGCTAAGGTGGTTTGAAAACCCTGAAGCTGTAGAGTGGCAGGTCTGAATGTCATCACTTACTGTATGAATTCTAGTCAGGAGAGAGTAAGACCCCTTTCATCATCACAAACAAAAACAAATCATGATGTATTATTCTACCTAATTAAATAATTAATATACATTTTCAATTAAATTGAATATAAGGTACAGGGATTTGAAAAGAGGCCTTTGGGGAATGCTACCTTTTACCTTTCTAGAATTACATAATTATATATCTATATCTATCTACCGGGATATATATAGGGATTTACAGAGAAAAGGGAATTTTACTATTTAACTCCATATATATATAAAAGAATCTGTTCAGGAAAATTAGCTTGTTAGTATGGTAAGATTATGAGTAATTTCTTAAATATTTTTCTAAACTGTTATTTGTATCATTAATAGATTATCCTTTTTAAAAAAAAGAGATTTAGAGAAATAGAATATAGACTAGTGGTTACCTAGGTTTGGGCGAGATGGGGGGGGATTGGCTGTGACAGCCAAGGACTGGAGGTTCTTCCTGGGGTAATGAAAATGTTTTAAAATCGATTGTGGTGATAGTCGCACAACTCTGTGAATATATTAAAAGCTGCTGATATGTATACTTTAAATAGGTGACGTGTAAGGTATGCGAACTAAATCATAATAAATCTTGTAAAACACAGACTACTTAAAAAAAATACATTGTTTTCTGAAACAATGTCTTTAATTATATTAAAAGGCATATAAAATGCCAACACTACCTTTCTTAAAAGTAAATAAAGTAAAATATTAAAATGCCAGGGCAAGGAATAATTTACTCATCAAATACATCTTTCTGAACATTTAAGAATCATAAAGAAAATAAGCTGGAAAACAAATTTCTTTTAATTACAATTTTCACTTCGAGATAATGGTAGATGCAGTTGTAAGGAATAGCACAGAGAAATCCTGTGGACCGTTTACTCAGTTTCTCCCGATGGCAACATCTTACAAAACTATAGTACACTATCACAGCCAGGATGCTGGCCCTGGTACAGTCAGGATACAGACCATACCCATCACTACAAGGAATCCTCAGGTTGCCCTTTAACAGCCACGCCTACTTTCCTCACACCCACTCCCTCACAAACCCCTGACAACCACTAATAAGATCTCCAGTTCTACAGTTTCATCATTTCAAGAATGTTATACAAGTGGAGAGATATAGTATGTTGCCTTTTAAGACTAGAATTTTTTTTTTTTTCCTTCACTCAGCATTATTCCCTGGCAATTCATCCAGGTTGTTGCAGGTTATCAATACTTATTTGTTTTTTTGCTGGGTATCGTCTCCTGGTATGGATATACTACACTTTGTTTAACCATTTACTTGTTGAAGGGCATCTGGGCTGTTTCTAGTTTTTGACTATTGCAAATAAAGCTGCTATGAATATTCATGTACAAGTTTTTATATGAACATCAGTTTTCATTTCTCTGGGATAAATGTCCAAGAATACAGTTGCTGGGTTATACGATAGTTGTACCTTTTTTTTTTTTAAGACACTGTCAAACTATTTTCCAGAGTCTCTTTACTATTTTATATTCCATCAGCAACGAATGAGCGATCCAGTTTCCCTGCATTCTTGACAGCATTTGGTGTTGTCACTATTTTTTTTTTAGCCATTCTGACATGTGTGTAGTGATGTCTCATTGTTATTAAACACCTTTTCACAGGCTATAGCCTCTTTGGTGAAATGTCTTTTCATGTCTTTTGCCCAAATTCTAATCGTATTGTTTGCTTTTTGTGCTATTTACTTATGAGAAGTCTTCATGTATTCTAGATACTAATCCTTTGTTGACTATGCGGTTAGCAAATACTTTCTCCCTATCAGTAGTATGCCTTTTCATCATCTAAACAGGGTCTTTCTTGGAGTAAAAGTTTTTAATTTTGATAAAATTCAATTTATCAGTTTTCCTTTATATGAGTCATGCTTTTGATGTATACAAACTCTTTGCCTAGCCCTAGATCAAAATACATCCCTCTCTTAAAGGTTAAAAAACTAACTCACAAAATTAAAATGCTGAGGTGAAGAACATTTCACTAGCCAAATGCATCTTTCTGAACATTTAAGAATCATTTAAAAATCAAGGTAGAATTTATATTTTTAATAGAAATTCTAAGATTAAGTATAAATTAGGCTATCAGGACACAATAACCTATATATTACTTTTATAATTCACCAGCTATTCTTTTTGGCATTCTCATGATTGTTTTCAGTTGTTTATGAAAATCTCACAGGAATTAATATAAGCAAAATAAAAATGAAGAAAATGAAAGCTGGCTGGAGATAATTGCAATTTGGAGTTTGCAGGTGAGTAGTTCAGTAGCAAAAGAGAGCAAAGCTGTTTAAAGATATTTTCATAGACTAACAACCCAGCTAACCCCTCCCCCCGTTCCCCCCAACACATAAACACACACATGCATGCACAGTAAGGTTGGTCTAGTAAATAGAGAGTGAAAGTTGCTCTTGTGAAGACAGAAGAGTTGTTTTATGATCAAGGAATTTTACAAACCATCTCTAAAAATAATAATTCTTATTTATTCTTACACCTGTTCTGTACAAAACTGTTGATATTAAAAGTCAGGTAATGACCCAGAAATGGGCACACAGCTGGTTTGTTCCAGGAACAGCAAAATGACCAAAGTGATTGAAGCGACTGAGCAAGGGGAAGAATGGCCGAAGATATTGTCTTAGTCATCTAGTGCTTCTATAACAGAAATACCACAAGTGGATGGCTTTAACAAACAGAAATTTATTCTCTCACAATTTAGGAGACTAGAAGTCCAAATTGAGGGCATCAGCTCTAGGTAGGGGAAAGCTTTCTCTCTCTGTCCTCTCTCTGTTGGCTCCAGGGGAAGTCCTTGTCATCAGTTTTCCCCTGAGTCTAGATTTCTTAGCACAAGAGCTCCAGCTTTTCCCTTTGCCTGGAATACTCTTTCACATATTCGTTGTTCTCTTATTTCCTTCAGATCTTTATTCAAATGCCACCTTCTTAGCAACCCTTCACTGACCATCTTATTTTAAATAGCCAAAACCATCAACCCACTCATGTGTCTGCTTTATTTTTTTCCAAACCACTTATCAGCATCTAACATATCATATATTTTACTTATTTGTTTACTGCCTACCTCCTCCCAAACCTGAGAGAATGTAAGCTCCAAGAAGACAGGAATTTTTGTCTATTTTGTTTACTGCTCTATCTCAGGGGATATATCACAATGTAGGTGTCCAGTAAGTATTCATTAAAGGAAGTTACAACATTTCCTTTCTCAGAGTAGCCATCAGAAAGCTTAGAGTAACTACTCCCAATTTGCTTCTATTATATATATCCCATAAACCCACTGAAATTATTCATTAAGTAAGTGAAAAGAAGGAGGAAAGGAGGGGAGACAGAGAAGAGAAAGAAGGAAGAGGAGGAGATAAAAAAAAAAAAAAAGATGGAGAAACTTCAAGAAAATTAAAGAAAGGAAACCCAAAAAGATGAAATAAAATATAAAAAGTAAAGAAAAAATAATTTCCTAATATTGGAGGATTATCAGGCATAGTGGAGCTTGCAAAATTGTACTATCTGAATATCTTATGAAGTGACCCTTACTTTTTGTTTTATTAATGGTTTAGGTGTAGCCTGCCAGATGGAAAAGAAATCTGTCAAATGGAAGAGAAATTAACCAAATCACTAGTCGATATCTTTCTCCAGTCTAAAAGTCTAGCCTCTGCAATGTTATTTATTGCCTACACGGACCTTTGATTATTTAATGCATTCTGGGCAGCTGTGATTTCTCAGACAGCTGTACTGGTCGATACAGACAAAACAAAGAAACTAATTTCAATGACTCAAGTATTTCTTAGCATAAGAAATGTAGAACAATATTTTCTAACTATGTAAATTTGAGGGGTGTTTTGATTAAATAAAATTTCAATGCAATGAATTAACTGAGAAGATATACATTTAATAAAAGGGACTGAAAATTTCAAATGCCAAAGAGTTAAAAAATACTCCCTTATTCAGAGTAATGAACATAGAACAGAAATTAAGATTATGTTTTCAACAACTCTTTCAGTGGTTTATAAAATGTACATATACATTTTACCACATTACATTTAGTTTCAGGGAAAATGAATACCATAGATGCAATCCTGAGATTATATCCTTGTTAGTCACAAGCATGAGACATCCTTGTTAAATTCCTGGCCTTTAAGGATAATTATTCCTTCAAGTGTTCAGATGGAAAAAGAAAGTCACTTAAAAGGTGGAAAAATCAGTTTGGCCTCAAATTTCTCCACAGCAACATAAAATGCCAGAAGATAAAGGAACACTGGCTCTAAATTTCTGAGGGAAAGGAGATATATCCAGTTTAATTGTTTTTTAGGAGTCCCTGGGTAATGCAAACAGTTAAGTGCTCAACGACTAATCAAAAGATTAGTGGTTCGAACCCACCCAGAGGAACCTTGGAAGAAAGGCCTGACGATCTGCTTCTGAAAGGTCACAGCCTTGAAAACCCTACAGAGTGCAGCTCTACTCTGACACACATGAGGTCGCCATAAATCAGAATCAACTGGATGGCAACTGGTTTTCTTTTTTGGGGGGTGGGGGCGTTAAGTACTTGAAAATATTTGTAAATTCTTATTGTCCCCATAGTCATAACAGTTCAGTACACTAAGAGTTTTTCAACCTCAGGACAATTGACATCTTGGAGCAGACAATTGCTTGTTGTAGAAGGCTGCCTTGTGCCTTGTAAGATGTTAAGCAGCATCCCTGGCCTCTACGCACTAGCTGCCAAAGGCACTGCTCCAACCTCTAACACTCAGGACAACCAAAAATGTCTCCAGATATCGCCAAATGTCCACAGAGGACAAGGCAGCCTTGAATCAAGAACCACTGCTATAAGTGAAAAGGTTCTCTGTGTTTAAGTTCATGGCAACAGGATTTGGGAGAAAGAAACTCTAAGGTACAGAGTCGGTAGTGACCTCAGTCAGGGCAGCCCGATTACCCAGGGATTATGGCGAATGGTATAGGGAAGACTGAGGAAGCTGGCCTGGACCTCTGAAGGGTTATCATCACAGAAGTGCACATGAAGCACAGAAAAACTTCTCTGCAGCCATGCAAAACGCATCTTGTATGCATCCTGAGTTTACAACTTCATCTCCTTGCACATATTTTGTCTCCCCAGGAAATACCTTATATCTTCTTCATGTGATTGTGTAAGTCTTACTAGCCGAGCAGAAAGTAGAAGATGATAAAGATCAGGGATGGTGGGTATAATGGCAGACTGTTTTACTGAATATATAAATTTTTATAGGCCAGTATCATCTTTGCTTTTAAACTAAGCAACTTCTGCTACGTATCTCCATAAATCTGCTGTACTGTCAGATCATCCCCTCCTCTGCTGATTGAGCCCCTAGAATAAAATTTTATTTGAGGATATACTTTTAATGCAAACAAATATTTCTTCTATACCTATTTTAAGTTCTAGAAATAACCAAAAGCATAAATAATTAATGTATCTGTCTCTAACCTATCTAATTTCAGAGAGGTTCACAGAAAATCTATGAATGGGTACATACGCTCCTTTCATTCCCTGCTGAAAATATATATTTTCTGAGAAAATGTATTTGGGTTTTAAAACTCTGATTTAGAGTATTAAAATATTGAATATATAAAACATTATTTCTCATTGGTTTAAAGTAAAAACACACACACAGAGATCAAGAAAAACGAAATTCGAGATTAAAAGTTGAAATATTTTGGATTAAACTGACATTTGATTTTATTAATATGCTAATTTCACTCTAGAACCAAGAATAGGAGACTTGCATACATTCTTAACAATTTTGTGTAGCACAGAGGCATTTATATGGCATATAGAAATTTAGGATTGCTACAATGCATACACAAGCCAATCATATTGAGATGTTTAGCAGTTTCCATCTCTGGGAATCTTAACAGGGTTTCCTATCACTGCATTTATCACAGGACTTTGTGCTTTGTATTGGTACTTTATTGTTGACAGACTAAAAGTATTTCAGCATTACTACCCATTTTCATAATAGAAAAAAAAAATTTTTTTATTAAAAAAATTTTTATTTTTTTTATAGCCTGCTTAATTATTATCAGAAACATGATGGCTAGCTAACATCATTTTTCTCAGGTGTGTTTACAACTCATTGCCACTACTTACTGTCTCCCCGGCAGAGTAGAGGTCCCAGTTTATAAACTGCTTCTGAATGCGGTCGGCCTGTGTCTGTAATCACTATCTTAGTTACTGGCAGATGTTCTTTATAAGAAAGGAATCCAGTGTCATTGGTCCTATAAAACAGCAGCAACAAAACTCGTGAAATTATTCTGATTAACGTAAATATAAAATAAACAATAATTCTTTTTGTAGTTCAAGACCAAGATGTTCTGAGCTAAATTTGCACACACAAAAGAGTAAGGATAAATTGCTCATCTGAGTAGATAATAACATGGCAACATTTTAATGTCTTCTGTAGACAGAATATAGTTGGTAGTTTTTAAATTCAGTTAGCTGTCTTCTCCCTTTTAATTGGAATGGTGAATCCATTTACATTTAATATAATGACTGATGTTGGGCTCTGTCTTAGTTATCTAGTGCTGCTGTGACAGAAATACCAAACGTGGATAGCTTTAACAACAAAAAATTTATTCTCTCACACTTTAGGAGGCTAGAAGTCTAAATTCGAGGTGCCAGCTCCAGGGGAAAGACTTTCTCTTTCTGTCAGATCTGGGGGAAGGTCCTTGTCATCAGTCTTCCTCTGCATCTAGGAACTTCTCAGCACAGGGACCCCAGGTCCAAAGGATGTGCTCTGCTCCCAGCTCCTCTTTCTTGGTGGTAAGAGGTCCCTATCCGTCTGCTCACTTCTCTATCCTTTAATCTCTTATAACATAAAAGCTGATGCAGGCCACACCCCTCATGGAAACTTCCTTTACATTGGATGAGGGCTATGACCTGAGTAAGGGAGTTGCATCCCACCCTAGTCCTCTTTAACATTACCTCATCTTGTCTCATTACCCACAGGCAGAGATTAGGATTTACAATATATAGGAAAATTATATTAGATCACAAAATGGAAGACAACCACATAATACTGGGAATGGCTTAGCCAAATTGACACATATTTTAGGGGGACACAATTTCATCCATAACAGGCTCTTAGTTTCCATTTATATCCCTCAGTTTGGGGACATAAGTCTTTGCTGTAAATGGGTGGATATTCTGGAGTTTCTATGCAAACTGTGTCGGGGAGGAGGTTTACAAAGACCATCTAAATTGTTGTTGATGTTGTGTAACTTCAAGTCAAATCCTACTCATACAGACCCTATAGGATAGAATAGAACGGCTCCGTAAGATTTCTTAGGCTATAAATCTTTATGGGAGCATATCACCAGGTCTTTTCTCCTGTGGAGCAGCTGTTGGGTTCAAACCACCAGCCTTTTGGTTAGCAGCTGAGCACTCAACCATTGTACCACCAGGGCTCCCCATCTAAACTAGTAGGACTCAAAGTCCAAATTCCGACTCCCCTATGATAGAAAACCAAAACAACCAAACCCTATGATAGAAGCAGCTGAAATCTCTGAATAGCTTTTTATCATTTTTCCAAATATACGTTTCTATGGGTCAGAGGTCAGACGAGGATCTGAAGGGAGTGTATATATTGGCCTCTGCCCTCCCCCCATAGTGGCTCTCTCATTTCTAGGACTTACCCCTCAATCTCCAGTCAGTCTAGCAGCACCAAACTCTGTTCTCCGATATCTCAAGCCAAAAAAAAAGTTCAAAATCTAGTATTCTCTTTGAATTCTAGCCACCACACAGTATGTCATTTGATGACTACTCTCAGAGAAAAGCCATACAAACAAATGTCTTCCTCACTGCAGTTCTCTTCTTTCAAGGTCTAAGGGCCCCACCTCTGGCAGCTTCTGCCTGCTTTAAGTTGCTCTCCACTTACCTCAAATAGTTGTATTTATAAATAATTTTCTTGGGTTATAAATGTTACCTGTGGGAGAGTTAGTTCAATGCAAGTTACTCTACGATAAGCAGAATTTAATATGAGAAGTTTCAAATCTTATTTTTAAAAGCAATTTTTAATTAGTAATATGTTATGGAAGTACTGAAGAATCATTAGTGGTTGTGTCAGGATTTTTGCTTTTTCTGTTAAGCGCTGCTATTAACATTTCATTCGTATTTTAAAATACAGTATTACTCTGTAGGCACTTTTATGTGATGTTAATGAGAAAAAGTGTCTTAAATATGGATTAGAATTTTGGAAAATTAGAGTTTAAGTAAGAGATACAATATTCTTCATGCCAAACATGCAATAAAAGTACAATCACAGCTCCATAGTGATTATACTGATGCCTCCTGCCAGGGTGTTCTAAAAGAATCTTTTTTTTTTTTTTTAATATACCATAGTCTCAATGCTTGCCAAGTAAATAAATGGAATATTATGCATTTCAGATTTGGAGCTGAATTAGCAGTGGACTGATCACAAGAATTCTATATATTCTGTAACCAAAACAATCATATTTGTAACTAGATTGACTCAACATTTAAAACAGTATTTTTCTGTGCAGGTCTAGTTGTTCAGTGATGTGAAATATGCACATTGTATATGGAAATATGAGCTTGAAAATTTAAAAACATTTTCACTTTACAAATAACAAAACACTTTCCAACTCTAGTCTCGATTACAATTAATATTTTTTTACCTTTTCAGATAAAGGAGATTATATATAAAAGGCTTCTTTTCTACTTAGAAGACGATTTTAAGCTCAATTTTCAAATCCCTAAAATGTTAGAGATTGCCTTTTTAAAAATATGATCCATAGAACGTTAGTTCTTTATGGCACTGTTTGTCATTAAAAAAAAAAAAAAAAGAGCTACATGTTAAACTAATTGTGGGAAATCCCAAGTTTACATGTTTAAACATTTAATAGACAACTTATTGAAGACAAGGGCTTTGTAATTACTGAATGTAAATATATTTTGTGAATAATAGAATGCCTAATTACATTTAACTTTAAAGTGAATGATAACTGACTTTCAATGAACAGGAAACATGTAACAGTTGTTCGTATTTCATCATATTAGAAAATGAAAATGCACATGACCTCAAGACCATTACACCAAACTCAAGTAAAAAAGACATTCATATTTAGGATTCAGATAACTGTATCACATTTCATCTAATCTCTTCATTGCACTAACTTATCCAATATCTGCCTCACTATACATATTTTGGGAAATCCTGGTGGTGTAGTGGTTAAGTGCTACGGCTGCTAACCAAAGGGTCAGCAGTTCGAATCCGCCATAGAGTTCCTTGGGAACTCTATGAGGCAGTTTTACTCTGTCCTATAGGGTCGCTATGAGTCGGAATCGACTTGATGGCACTGGGTTTGGTTTGGTTTTTGGTATACATACTTTGAGTTTATTAATAAAAAAATAAAAACTTTATCTTGTATAAGGAAATCATAAGGAAATCACCATTCATTCCGGTCAGCATCACAGTTGCAGTAATACTGAGAATCAATGCAGTTCCCCTCCAATCCGCAAGTACATTTTTTAGGATCAGGCAAAGAGCCTCCCCAGTAAGTTTGCATTTCATTGTTTCTTCCAACCCACCAGCTCAGGGGGGTTCCATCTGAAAGACAAATGCAGGAAATATGACATCTGCTTTACACTACACTACCTTCCAGCCCCACGTAATTCTCTTCCTCCCCAAATCATTAAAAAGAATAAAAAGAAAAGAAAGACTGATTTGTTATAATAATATTCTAAATACTACAACAGGATGGCATTTCCCTAAGAAAGTTTAAAAAACTATTATTGAGGCTTAAATGATTGATACGTTTCTTCGAGTAGAAAATAAACCAGCAGTTCCCATTTAATTCAGGTATGATATTAAATAATTTACTGAGAGTAGTCCAATTTACATAATTTCTTTAAAAATGATTTTTTTTACAAGTTGGCATTAAAATATAAACCAAATTAATTAACATACCAAAAACAAAATTGATTTGAAATCATGAAATGTCCATGAAAACATTATAGAATGTTAGATAAAGTCACTGATTTATATATTTAGTCAATATATTTACTGGCTAAAAATATACTGGCTGTTTATTAAACATTAGGCATCCTATGGCACTCCCTTGCCACAATTTAAGATTTGTTTAGAAGTATGTCTTTTTCTTCCATTTAATGACTTGGCTACTTATTTGAAGACTAGAGAAATAACACTGAAAGATCTTCATGCCTGAAGCAAATATTACACCCAAAACAAAGTTTTTCTTAGTCAAGTGCATCGTTTTTTCTAGGCTGTATGTTCAGCTATTCCTTCTCAGAGTATAGGATAAAGTCGATCCCAAGAAGCTAGGGCAAAGAATGAACAGAACACTTAGGTGAGGATTTTTGTAAAAGGAAGTGAACGTATCCAGACAATCTATTTTGAAAAAGAGACAAGGCAGAGTGGAGAGACTATAGTCATTCAAGCATCAGGGATAAGAATGGAAGTGACATCAAGTCAGCATGAGCTCTTCAAAGAGGTCTGATCATTTTTCTAACTTTCAAACCTTTAAGTTGTCACCATCAGCCCCACTGAGAATCTGGGCTTTTACTTCTTTCTCCCTTACTTACAAATGCCACTGCTCATTGTAACTCACTATTAGATAGGACCTCTGCTAATGCTGACAATCTCTCTCTCAGAATTACACTTGTCAGTACAACCATGTCAAAAAAAGGAGTTAACTGGACGCTTGAGTTATGCATAAAAAAATAAATAAATAAGGATATGAATATGGAGAATTTTCATCTTCCTTGTATTAATGACATGGAAGTGAAACCTATCTGAAGCTTTAAAAAGATACATTTTGATCAGCTGCTAAAACATTTTATTTTCATAGATGAAGAGAAAGTAAATTATTACTTGTAAATGCCCACTTTTTTCTTTAACATTTAAATATCCTATCTCCCCTAAAAAATAGAAACTGCAAGGTGTTTTAAAGGTACAAAATATCTTTGGTTCTATTTGAGACTTTTAAAAGTATTGTAATGAATTTATAGAAGTGTAAGAAAGATTGAAAATCAGAAGGAGAAATTAGATCTTGAAAAAAGAGAAATTTCAAAAAAAATCAGCGATAATGACAGAACATTCCAGATGCCATAATAAAAAGCCTACATGGCTTGAGTATTTACATTGATCATTCCTCCAATTTGCTAAGTCACAGATGCTCAGCTTGCTGAAAACTAATTTTCAAGCTCATTCTACTTTAAAAAAAAAAAAAATTACTCACCTACAATTATGGTGTCATTTAAAAACCTGAAGCTGCTAAGATCTGAAACTCTATATCTAATTTGTCTGATGCCACCCTCCTATTCTTCCCTTAAGCGAATTCTTAACCCTTCCATAACTCACATGTATTTCTTATCGTGACTTCAAATCCAAATTGTTCGCTCCTTTTTCAGTTTCTTTCCATCTTCAACCCATTCTACCTGAATCTGAGTGTCATAATCCTAGAAAAATCTTCGTATTTAACAATTATCATCATCCTCTGTTCCAGAGCCTTTGTTATAGATTGAATTGTCCCCAAAAACCTATGTTGACGTTCTAACCTCTAGTACCTATAAATGTGATCTTGTTTGGAAATAGGATCTTTGAAGATGTTATCAGGTAATATGAGGTCATATTGGAATAGAGTGGGTCATAATTATGTGAGTGGTATCCTTACAAAAAGAAGCAGAGACAGAAGGAAGAATACCATGTGAATGCAAGTCAAGGAGTGCCTGGGGCTACCAGAAGCTGGGAGAGACAAGAAAGGATCTTCCCCTAGAGCCTCTGGAGAGAACATGACCCTACTGACACCCTGATTTTGGACTACTAGAATTCAGAACTGTGAGACAATAAATAGCTGTTCTTATAAGCCACCCAGTTTGTAGCACTTTGTTATCATAGCCCTAGGAAACTAATACAGCCTCCTAGAGCTTATTACCCTACTACTTGTTCTCAGATCAGGCTGAAACATTCAGGAAGCCTTAAAAAAAATTCATGGGCACCACTGATCATTAAGGTGGGAACTGCTCCACATATTATGTGGTTTCCCTTTATTTTGTGTGGTGCTTGCTCAGTAACCCCTTGGGGATTTTATTCTCTGTTTCTATTAGACTTTGACTCATGTGTGACTTTGCTGTCTTCCCTTTTTCTTGCCTTCTCGGGTTAAACACCTCAGTTTTTTTTTACTCCATAGTATCCATTTTCTCACCTATATTTATTGTCCATAATCTTAGACAACATTTCAGCTTTGCTTATCTTGTTTTAGATTCCAAGATCAATATTTGGTTACAATGCACAATCACTTGTGTACTAAACTGGGTAAAAATAAAACAGCAAAAAACCACCCATTGCTGTCAATTCTGACTCATAGTGACCCCATAGGACAGAGTAGAATTTCCCCATAGGGTTTCCAAGGCCAAGGGTGTAAATCTTTAGGGAAGCAGACTGCCACATCTTTCTCCTGTGAAGCCACAGGTGGGTTTGAACCCCTGGCCGTTCAGTTAGCAGCTGAGCTCTTAACCACTGCCCCATTGGGTAGGTTAACTATAAACATGATACACTGGAGAGCAGGGACTACCAGGGGCTTACCTCAGGCATTCTGTGAGGTCAGTGTTACTGACCATTCTCACAGAGAAAATAAAACCAGAGAAAGATTAATCTATCCAAGTTCTATACCTAGTAAATGAGAGACCTGGAACATGGACTTGGATCTCTCCTAACCTCTAAATCCTATGTTTTTCCCACTACAACTGCCTGATAGTCATTTACACAAGGGACTGAGGTTTCAGGAGGAGATGAGATTTGTTCAGAGACCAGCACAATGGAAGGGATTTGGAGGGGTAAAACACAGGAATTAGAACATTCTGGAAAATGGGAAGAGGAAAATGAGAAGAATAGAAGGATGAGGAAGAGGGAGTGGAGGAGGAAAGTACTCAGGCATAACTAAGAAAATAATTTGGTTGTAGTAAATGAGTAGAGAGCAAACAGAAGAGATGCTTAACTGGAAACAAAGGTACAAACATTGGACCAAAAGTTCCAAGTTTTTATGCATGATCCATACGACATATGATAGTCACATATGAAACAAATTTCTTAAAATTGTTGTCATTTTATCTGAAACTCCAAAGCTCTCAAGACAACAAGCAAGAGTGAACTTGAATAAAGTGACTTTATTGTGCAGGCTGGTCCCTGGGTGGCCAAAGTGATTTGTGATTCACTGCTAATCTAAAGCCTGGTGATTTGAACCCACACAGCAGCTTCACAAAAGAAAGGCCTGATAAACTGCTTCCGTAAGTATCGTAGCCAAGGAAACCCTATGGAACAGTTCTACTCTATAACACACGGGGTCGCCATCAGTGGATGTGACTTGGCAGCAACGCGTTTGGGTTTGTTTTGCTTTGTTTTGTTATTTTATTGTGCAGCTATCTTAGAATCTTCTCTAATTTCTAACAAAAGAAAAACACACCCCAGCAATGCTGCTAGACAACAGTGTGGTGGGGAGTAGTCCGAAGGCTGAATAAGCAGGGAAGATCCAGAACATGTAGTTCTGTTATCCAGAGGAGTCTATATTGGACAGAAAGGCAATAGAAAGGCACTAAAAAGCCAGTTATTGTTGAGTTAATGCCAACTCATGGCAACTCCACATGTGTCAGAGTAGAACTGTGCCGCACGGGGCTTTCAAAGGCTGATTTTTCAGAAGTAGATTGCCAGGCCTTTCTTCCAAGCTGTCTCTGGGTGGCCTCAAACCTCCAACCTTTCAGTTAGCAGCAGAGAGCATTAACCATTTGCATCACACAGAGACTCCAGCAAGGCACTAAAAACAAACAAACAAAAAAAACCCATTGCCCTGGGGTCAATTCCGACTCATAGCGACCCTACAGGATAGCATAGAACTTCCCCATGGGGTTTCCAAGGCTGTAAATCTTTACAGAAGCAGACTGCCACATCTTTCTTCTGCAGGCAGAGTGGCTGATGAGTTAGAACCACCAACCTTTGGGTTAGCAGCCAAGTGCTTTAGCCACTGCACTCCCGGGGCTCCTAGAAAGGCACTAGAGCTTCTTAAATAGGATATCATGATGAAAGTGGTATTTCTTGATAGTGATTTTCTTTCAATATACAATATGACTATATGGGGTTACATGTTGGTTGGTTAGAAGATATGAAGAGAGGCAAGCTGGGAGGCCAATTTGAAAGCTCTTGCAGTAATTTCGAGAATTAAATAATGAAAGCAGAAATCATGGTACAAGAGATGAGCAGTGATATTCTGACATAATGAGATGTTTTAAAGCAAAAAAACACAAAACCAAAAGCAGAATTTAGGAGAAAACTAGCTATTAAAAATAGAAAAAAAGAAGAGTTAAGATGGCTTTCTGATTCCCTCTTGAGCTACTCGATGAACCAGGGCTTTAATTCTGTTTGTTCCAGTTCGAACCCAAGCTGAGAATTTGCAGTTCTAACAAGGTCCCAGGAAGTTAGACATAAGAATCACCTGAGGATTTCGTTAAACTGTAGATTCTAATTCAGTATATCTGGGGTGGAAACGCAAATTTTCAGCAGAGGTTAGGGCCAGAATCAAAAGGGTTTGAAGCCCAGGGATGAACTATGTGTCTGGCAGCCTATTTTAATTTTCAGTTATCCCCTGAGGCTGGCTGCCAACAATCCATGGAAAACCATCACACAGAATAGCCACTTTCAGGAAACAGCCATATTTTTATTAGCTCTTTTCCATGATAAAACAAATCTTATGTGTCACTTGCCCTTTCTAAGGGATGAACACTGCGCATTCATCAAGTATCAGAGAGAAGCTCTTTATTGCACAGTTACCCGATTAAAGCCAGGAAGAGACTTGGAAAGCAATCAAGGCTTTGAACAAAGTTCAATGTAAACTGACCTTGTTCTTTTCTTCAGGCAAAAGCGTCTCGGTGACTTTCAGACTGTAATGCTTTTGCTAAGCATACAGGGATCATACGCTTTCAGCGACTAAATGCCACCATCTTGGCAGAATTAAAAGCCACAGGTGCTGGTTGAGTGAAGTGCGTTAGGCAACACCTGCAACATGCCGGATGCCTCAATTTACTTACCTTGCTTATTTACAAGCCGTGACTTCTTGCAGTAGTAAGTAAGCTCCTGTTCACAGTGTTCCGCTAGGTTAATTGTGGCCTGGAGTTGGTCCATGCTGGCCACATACTCAAAAAACCCAGCATATGGGCTCTCTGGATTAGCGCTTTTGACTCTGGTTAAATCAGAGCCGTTGTGTTGTATGATAGTCCATGCAGTTTCTTGTATGCAGAAATGGGGGAAGAAAGAGAGGAGACCATCACTAGTCTGTAAAAGTTAAAATAAATAAAGAAAATCAAAATCACCTTTTATCTGAGTATCAAATTTTTCTAGTCATCAAACCTCTCTGCAAGGTAGAATCAACACAAACGGGATTCCTAAAAATTTTAAATTATACTAAACTGTCTCTTTTCCCTGAGATTTGTATTATTACAATGAGTTTACATTGATTTTATTTTACTTTTTATATAATTTACCCAGAGGGTATTTATGGTAAAAAAAAAAATTGGAAAACTGATTGAATTTCTGTAATATATTTTATTTCATCAAATCTGATATCCTGTCTTTTTAAAAATGCATCATTATTTTGTGTACCTTCAAGAACGAAAAAAAGATGCTACCAATCGTAATTGTAAGACCCTGTGGACTGTTACCACATCCTGTATTCAAAGACGTTACAATGTGAAAAAAAAGTGCATTTTAGAATTAGTGAAATAGTTTAAATTTCATAATGTAAGCAATGACTTTTCTCCTCTTAAAAATTATTTACGTTACCAGCAAGAAGAAAGGCAAACTTTTATGTCTTATATATTTCTCTCTTTAATCAACATTATGAGTATACATCTATTTCTTTTTTAATCAAATGTGCAAATATTCATTTCGGTATCGTGTGACCTTCATAGTTAGACAAAGCAATTGGAAATTACTCGTTTTAACTGAACATAGCCAATACTGCTTCAGCAGTACAAACCAAAAAACCAAACCCGTTGCCCTCGAGTCAATTTTGACTCATATCCACCCTAAAGGACAGAGTAGAACTGCCCCGTAGGGTTTCCAAGGAGCAGCTGGTAGATTCAAACTGCTGACCTTTTGTTTAGCAGTTGAACGCTTAACCACTGTGCCACCAGGGCTCCCATCAGCAGTGAAGCCGTTACAAAAAATAAAATATTTTTGAGTATGTACTATAGCTGGAGCCCTGGTGGCACAGTGGTTAAGAGCTATAGGTCCTAACCCCCCTAAAAAGGTCGGCAGTTCGAATCCAGCAGCTGCTTCTTGAAAACCCTATGGAGCAGTTCTACTGTTTTGCTATTCTGACTCATAGGGTTGCTATGAGTCAGAATCGACTCGGTGGCAACAAGTTTAGTTTTTTGTTTTTTTTTTGGTATGTACTATAGCTAGCCAGAATGTCTATAAACATTCCCAGCATATTGATTACCAAAACTACTTTTATGAAATAAAAATTCCGTAATGTTCGTAACAGAAGAAAGGCATGTTGTATCTATCTTTCAACTTTCCCAGCAATAAACCAAAACCAAACCAGTTACAGTCGAGTCAAATGGGACTCAGCGACCCTATAGGACAGAGCAGAACTGCCCCATAGGATTTCCAAGGCTATAAATCTTTATGGAAGCAGACTGCCACATCTTTCTCCCGTAGAGCCGCTGGTGGGTTTGAACCGCTGACCTTTCGGTTAGCAGCTGTGCCTTTCACCACTGCACCACCAGGGTTCCTTCCCAGGGATAGACCACATTACTTCTACTGTGAGATATGCAAGCATAAGAACACATTAATCAGAAGGCTTCTGATTTAATAGGTAAGAAACAGATGGCAAGTTTTCAGAACTCTGCTACATATGTGCTGTTAAGTCACACAATCTCTTCTGTATACAAAGAAATTTTCCAAATTGGAGAAAACCAGTAATAGTAAGTAGACTTTTTTTTTTTTCTCTTACTGGCTAATACATTCACATGGATCAACAATCAAAACAATATAAAAAGGTACGCTTTGATAAACTTCACTCCCACCCTCCATCTCATTGTCATGTAGTGTTTTGAATGGAGAAGCATGTTAATTAGGGCAGGAGACAGGCTTGACAGCCTTATTTCCTTCCATATGTGAACTGTTCTTTAGCTGTGAAACAATAGCTGTTATTTGTGTTTGCCCTTGCATTTCAGCTCCCCCAGAGCTTTCTTTAAAGTTAATTTTATTTATTTTGTTGTTGTTGAGAATATACAGAGCAAAACACATACCAATTCAACAGTTTCTACATGTACAATTCAATGACATTCATTACATTCATCAAGCTGTACAACCATTCTCATTCTTTTCCGAGTTGTTCCTTCCCTATTAACATAAATTCACTTCCCTGTGGGGTTCCTATCTAATTGTTCGAGTTGCTGTTGTCAATTCGATCCCATATAACCTGTTGCTGTCAAGTTGATTCCGACTCAAAGCAACCCCATAGGGCAGAGCAGAACTGCTCCATAGAGTTCCCAAGGAGCTGCTGGTGGATTTGAACTGCCAACCTTTTGGTTGGTAGCCAAGCTCTTAACCACGGTGCCACCAGGGCTCCTGATCCCATATAGATAGTTCTTAAAAGAGCGTAATGCTCAAGACAGACACTTTACAGTAGTTAAGCTAAACTACTGTTTGGTTTTAAGAAGACTTCAAGGGATATTTTTGGTTTAAGGTTTAAAGATTATTTCCAGGCAATAGTTTCAAGGGTTCATCCACCGCCATGGCTCCAGAAGATCTGGAGCCCATAAGAATTTGAAATTCTGCTCTGCATTTTCCAACTTTTGATCAAGATTCTTTTATAAAATCAGTAATGGTAGCCAGGCACCACCTAGTTCTTCTGGTCTCATGGCAAAGGAAACAGTTGTTTGTGGAGGCAATTAGCCACACATTCCATTTCCTCCTCTTATTCCCGACTCTCCTTCTTCCTCCGTTGCTCCAAGCAAATAGAGACCAATTGTTGTGCCTTGGATGGCCGCTTCCAAGAGCTTTATTGTTAAAATATTTTCCTCAAAGAGGACATGATATATAAACTTACTGCTATGAACTGAATTGTGTCCCTCCAAAAAATATGTGTTGGAATTCCTACTTCTATGTCTGTGGACGCAATCCTGTTTGGGATAGAGTTTCTATGTTAGGCTAACAAGGCTGTATCTATGTAGGATGTGCCCTAAATCTAATCACCTCTGAGCTTTAAAAAGAGTAGATTAGACACAGAAGGAAGCACAAATGTGGAAGACAGATGCGGCGTGAAGGTCACCAAAGGCCCAAGGAACAGAAGCTAAAAGAGAATGAGATCTTCCCCTAGAGCCTCCTCCTATAGCCAGTGCCCTGAATTCAGATTTCTAGCCTCCTGAACTGTAAGAAAGTAAATTTTTCTTCTTTAAAGGCACCCACTTGTGGTATTTCTGTTACAGCAGCACTAGGAAACTAAGACACTTATGAAATGGCTTGTGGATTTCTGGACAGAAGCACAGTATAGCAGCCATCACAGGATCTGGGTTGCAGATCTGAGCCCTTTGGAAAGACAGGTAAAATCTGAGCCTTCATTTCCAAATTTGGAAAATGAAGAGGCAGAACTAGGCAATATCATAGGTGTAAAATTCGAGAATTTTAGCTGATTTAATCTTGGTTATTAGAAGTTTAAAGTTACTAGCCAGGCAAACCTATTAGCCCAGCCTCTGTGTTTCTGCTTTCACTATTCAAAAACTGTTCTCCTCTTACTGTTGCCAATCAAGGGCATGCAAGAGGAAGTTTAACTCTGGTGGAGTAGTTACTGAAAGAGCAGGACAAATACCTGCTTAACGCCTTGGTCTCTTTGCCTTTTGAGTCATGCTGAGAGGGGCTCCCCTGTTGTTCAGCGTCCACTGGGTCACAACTCAGCTTTTTTAGACCCTGTAAGAGATTCACAGGAGCCCAGTAGACATAAATGGTTAAGTGCTTGGCTGGTAACCAAAAGGTCAGTGGTTTGAACTCATCCAGTGGCTCTGTGGGAGAAAGACCTGGAGATCTGCTGCTATAAAGATTACAGCCTAGAAAACCTTATGGAGCAGTTCTACTCTTACAAATAGAGCCACTATGAGTTGAAATTGACTCAATGGCACACAACAACAATACTAAGAGAATCAAGGTCATAGTTTACATTGTTGTTGTTAGGTGCTGGCAAGTTGGTTCCGACTCATAGCGACCCTGTGTACAATAGAAGGAAACAAGGCCCAGCCCTGTGCCATCCTCACAACAGTGTTATGCTTGAGCCCATTGTGGCAGCCACTGTGTCAATCCATCTCTTTGAGGGTCTTCCTCTTTTTCGCTGACCCTCTAATTTACCAAGCACGATGTCCTTCTCCAGGGACTGGTCCCTCCTGATAACATGTCCAAAGAATGTGAGATAAAGTCTCACCATCCTTGCTTCTAGGGAGCATTCTGGCTGTACTTCTCCCAAGACAAAGTTTGTTTGTTCTTCTGGCAGTGCATGGTGTATTCAATATTCTTCACCAACACTGTAATTCAAAGGTGTCAGTTCTTCTTCAGGCTTCCTTCATTGTCCAGATTTCGCATGCATATGAAGCAGTTGAAGATATCATGGCTTGGGTCTGGCGCACCTTAGTCCTCAAAGTGATATCTTTGTTTTTTAACACTTTAAAGAGGTCTTTTGCAGCAGCTTTGCCCAAGCAACACATCATTTGATTTCTTCACTGCTGCTACCATGGGCATTGATTGTGAATGCAAATAAAATGAAATTCTTGACAACTTCAATCTTTTCTTCATTTATCATGATGTTGCTTATTGATCCAATTGTGAGGATTTTGTTTCCTTCATGTTGAGGTGCAATTCATACTGAACTTCATTAGTAACTATTCAAGTCCTGTTCACTTTCAGCAAGCAAGGTTGTGTCATCTGCATATCACAGTTTGTTAATGAGTCTTTCTCCAATCCTGATACTACGTTCTTCATGTAGTCCAGCTTCTCAGATTATTTGTTCAGCATACAGATTGAGTAAGTATGGTGAAAGGATACAACCCTGACACTCCCTTTCCTGACTTTAAACCACACTATATCCCCTTGTTCTGTTTGAACGACTGCCTATTGGTCTATGTACAGGTTCCTAATGAGCACAGTTAAGTGTTCTGGAATTCCTATTCTTTGCAATGTTATCCACAATTTGTTATGATCCACACAGCCGATGCCTTTGCATAGGCAACAAAACACAGGTAAAAAGCTTTCCTGTTCTCTGCTTTCAGGCAAGATCAATCTAACATCAGAAATGATATCCTTTGTTCCACGTTCTACTCTGAATCCAACTTGAATTTCTGGCAGTTCCCTGTTGATTTACTGCTGAAACCATTTTTGAATGATCTTCAGTAAAATTTTACTTGTGTGTGATATTAATGATATTTTTTGGTAATTGCCATATTCTGTTGGATCACCTTTCTTTGGAATGCACACAAATATGGATCTCTTACAGTCAGTTGGCCAGGAAGCTGTCTTCCAAATTTCATGGCATAGACAAGTGAGTACCTCCAGTGCTGCATCTGTTTGTTGAACCATCTCAGTTTGTATTCTGTCAATTCCTGGAGCCTTGTTTTTCACCAATGCCTTCAGTGCACCTTGGACTTCTTCCTTTAGTACCATCAGTTCTTGATCATATGCTACCTTATGAAATGGTTGAACATCAATCAATTCTTTTTGGTACAATGACTCTGTGAATTACTTCTATCTTCTTTTGAGGCTTCCTCCATTGTTTAATATTTTCCCCATAAAATCCTTTAATATTGCAACTCAAGGCTTGAATTTTTCCTTTAGTTCTTTCAGCTTGAAAAATGCCAAGCATGTTCTTCCCTTTTGGTTTTCTAACTCCAGGTCTTTGCACATTTCGTTATAATACTTTACTTCGTCTTCTTGAGCTATCCTTTGAAATCTTCTGTTCAGCTCTTTTACTTGATCACTTCTTCCACTTGCTTTAGCTACTGTACATTCAATAGCAAGTTTCAGAGTCTCTTCTGACACCTATTTTGGCTTTTTCTTTCTTTCCTGTCTTTTCAATGACCTCTTTCTTTCTTCATGTCTGATGTCCTTGACATCATTTCACAACTCATCTGGTCTTCTGTCATTATTGTCCAATGTGTTAAGTCTATTCTTGAGATGGTCTCTAAATTAATGTGGGATATACTCAAGGTTATACTTTAGTTTTTATGGACTTGTTCTAATTTTCTTCAGCTTCAACTTGATCTTGCAATATGAGCAATTGATGATCTGTTCGGCAGTCGGCCTCTGGCCTTGTTCTGACTGATGATATTGAGGTTTCCCATCGTCTCTTTCCACAGATGTAGTCAGTCTGATTCCTGTGATTTCCATCCGTGGAGTTCCACGTGTATAGTCACCATTCATGTTGTTGAAAACAGATATTTGCAATGAAGAAGTCGTAGGTCTTGGAAAATTCTATCATGTGATCTCTGGTGTCATTTCTATCAGCAAGGCCATAGTTTCCAAATACTGATCCTTCTCCTTTTTCTCCAGCTTTCACATTCCACTCGCCAATAATTATAAATGCATCTTGATTGCATGTTTGATCACTTTTAGACTGCAGAAGTTGGTAAAAATCTTCAATTTCTTCATCTTTGGCTTTAGCGGTTGGTGGGTATATTTGAAAAATAGTCATATTAACTGGTCTTCCTTGTAGGTGTATGAATATTTTCCTATCACTGACAGGCCTCACTTCAGGATAGGTCCTGGAATGTTCTTTTTGATAATGACAGTGATGTCATTCCTGGCATAGTATGCCATATGATTGTCTGATTCAAAATGGACAATACCAGTCCATGCTAGCTCACTAATGCCTAGGATCTAGATCTTTATGGCTTCCATTTAATTTTTGATGACTTCCAATTTTCCTAGATTCATACTTCGTACACCCACATTTCAATTATTAATGGATGTTTGCAGCTGTTTTATCTCATTTTGAGTTGCGCCACATCAGCAAATGAAGGTCCTGAAGCTTGACTCTATCCACATCGTTAAGGTCACCTCTACTTTGAGGTGACACCTCCTTCCCAGTCAGATTTTGAGTGCCCTCCAACCAGAGGGGCTCATCTTCCAGTACTATATCAATGTTTCACTGCTATTCAGAAGGTTTTCACTGGCCAATTTTTTCAGAAGTAGACTCCCAGGTCCTTCTTCCTACTCTGTCTTAGTCTGGAAGCTCCGGTGAAACCTGTCCCCCATGGCTGACCCTGCTGGTATTTGAAATACTGGTGGCCTAGCTTCCAGCATTATAGCAACATGCAATCCACCACATTACAACAAACTGACAGACGCATGGTGCATGACAATCATTAAAAGACAGCTTTTCTAACTGCTTTCTTTTGAAATTCCAAAATTTCAATATTATGATATCTTCTGGAAGCAATTCTATTTTCTAGTGAAAAGTACCACAAAGTAGGACATTTCACGGATACCACACTTATCAGACAATCTAGATTTCCAGGGCAAAGCAGAGATAATGAAATCATCACAGTAGATTCTAAGCAAAGGAAATAGGTGTCCCAGTAGCCATGCTCCAAATCCCATGTGTTCTATTAAAGGGAGACTCTCTCAAAACTCTTAACTAAGAGCCTCTTTACTGTTCAGACATGATTGTGTTATCTGATGCTTCTACAAACACCTATTTAGAAATAACAACTGTAAAAGACATAGACTTCATCATAATTTTTAATTAGATACTTTGTGATTTGTTTTATCTGTCTTCACTAGTCTGTAAGCTGTGCCCGAACAGTGACACTTTTCAGTTTGCTAACCGTGGCATCTGTAGCATACAGCACAACACACAGAAAAAGATACCTGTTGAAGAAATGAGGGAATGAACAAAAGAATGAGAACTATGTATTGTCTAGACTAGAGCTCACCCCTCTGAGTTACCTGATTCTGATTCTATAGGGTGTTGAGCCTTTCATTGTCTTTGAGCTATTTTATAACTGTAAATTGTAGACAACTGATAGCAATGCAAAGTAATGTTAAGTTTGAAATTGTGAAGGGTCTGAGATGTCTTCCTACTTCTAGTTTACCAAGCTAGTCTGCCACAGATTAGATAGAGATAGAGAGATAGAGATAGGAAATTGCTATCCTATCCAGGTCCAATTCCAGCTAACGCACCTCATGCCAGCTACTGCCAATCTATCAATGGAGTCTTGAAGGTTGCCAAGATTCTGAACAGGTTTCAGTGGAGCTTCCAGACTAAGGTGGACTAGGAAGAAAGGCCTGGAAGTCTACTTCTGAAAATCAGCCAATTAAAACCCTATGGATCACAACAGTCTGATCCAGAACAGATAATGGGGATGGCGCAGAACTGGGCAACATTTTATTCCACTGTGCATGGGGTCGCCATGAGTCACAGCCCAACTCCATGGCAGCTAACAACAACATAGAGACAGAGATCTATACTAATAGAAACACAAGACCTCTAGATCAGGTACCATTTTCTCACAGTCTTAGCGGCACTGACTTCCAAAGGCCAGATGTAACCGGGCATGCTAGAGCTGTAACAGAGGAGAGGAGCCCCACAATTACGAGGCTTGTAGCTTAGAGAGGGTGGCTGGCACATCTTCCCCTCCTCCCACCCAAAAAGAGAGACTTTGGGTCTGGAATGTAACAAATCTTCGATAAGCAGAGGAGGGGCAGGCCTTTAGGTTTTTATTACTCTTAGAATGTAAGCAAATATTTCTGGAGGAGATAAGCTTTTAAATCTCTCCAGAGAAATTCACTGTTTCTAACTCCCAAGACATAGTTAAATTTACTCAAACCCAGGTCGCCAGAATTTTTGCTTAGAAAGCAAGGCATTGTCTGTTTGCAACACGTAATTCTTTTCTATACCGGTGGTATGAAGGTTGAATAAGCAGGGTGGGTACAGAATGTGCTGGGCTGGCATCCAAACAGAGGAGTTTGCTTTGGACAGATAAGCAACAGAAAGACACTAAACCAGTTACTATTGAGTTGATTCTGACTCATGGAGACCCCATATGTGTCAGAATATAACTGAGTTCCATAGTGTTTTCAATGGCTATGATCTTTCAGAAATAGATCACCAGGCTTTTCTTCTGAGGTGCCTCTGGGTGGGCTCAAACCACCAACCTTTCAGTTAGCAGTTGAGTGTACTAACCATTTGCACCGCCTGTTTCCAATTCTTTTCCAAAGACAAGCAAGTTCCCCTGCTACGGAAGAAGCCAATCTTAACTCTATTTGTAGTCATTTCACTATTCCTAATGTATAGATGGTTCTGTTCTTTGGATTCTCCTCTGAATTGGTTGTAACTCATTAATAACAAGTTAAGAGAAATTCTAAAAAAGTGTAGCCTTTATTTTTCAATCTGCATAAGAGTCATATTTTTACTTTTCATTTGAAAATGATCCTTTAATAAATGCAAAGAGAGTCATTAGGGAAGGAGGCAGAGGGCAACAACGAAGAAGAGACAGCTGAACTAGGCAGAAAAACTACTAAATTTCATAAATACACTAAAAAATGAAATGGTAGTTTGAGTCCACCGGTGTCTCTCTCTGAGGAGATTTCTAATGATGTGAATTGTATATAAAGTAACTGAGTAATTAAGAACTTGATTTATCTTAGGCTGACTGCTATTTTTTACTGTGATGACAGTAAAAAGGAAAAACATGCTGTTTAAGCAGTATGGTTGCAGGGCCTGTGTGGCTTCATGCTAAATAGCTGAGGGTGATAGATGTGAAAAAGGCTGCAGAAGCAGGTGGGAAGTGCTCTGTTAATGAACGTGAGGGAGGTGAAATGAAAGCACAGTCAGCATCCTGGAGCAAAATTTGATAGAAATGAGGCTGCATTTGAATAATAACAGGTAGATATTAACTCTCATAGTTATTAAGAAGGGCTTTAATATTGAAATCTCTAAAGTAAAAGTGTCAGTCCCTAGGTAGTTCAAAGGTCAATGCACTATACTGCTAACCAAAAGATTGGAGGTTTGAGTTCACCCAGAGGCACCTCAGAAGAAAGGCCTGGAGCTCTACTTCTGAAAGGTCACAGCCATTAAAAATTCCACAGAGCTCAGTTCTACTCTGACATACATAGGGTCACCATAAGTCAGAATCAGCTCAGCAAAGTAAAATTGTATTATTACAATTTTTAAACACCATCCTTCTCAAGGAAAGGTCCCAGGAGCCCCTGTCTCAGAATCCTGCGGGGTGCTTGTTAATAGTATAGCGCTCCAGGCCTCTAACTGTAGACTTAACCCAGTCATTGAAATTAAGTTCACGAGTCTTGGGAGTGGTGCAGTGGGAAGGGATGAGCACAGACTGTAGGATTTTCATTTTCACAAAAGCTTGAAAGCTACCGTCCTACCTCTCATCCATTCCCCTCCCCTGCCGTGGGCTGAATTATGCCCCCCACCCCCGGACTCTATAACCCATTTGGCCTCATTTCACAATCCTAGTTCGTAGAACCATAGAATCTGTTCTCTCTCTCTCTCCATATATATGCATATACATATATATGTATATATACTGATCTATTTATACACACATACATAATTCATATTATATATTTAAGAACTAGCAATATTTATCAACTTAAAGAATATCTAATTTTCAGAATCAAAACTTTATATAGCACGTATGTAGGAATAACTCAGGATGCATTTGTCGGAATGGGAGTTTCATGGAGATGCAGTGGCAGACTGCTAAATCTCACCCATAACTCAACCTGCACAAACTGTAAAATTTGAAAAAAAAAAAAACGTTTTGACACTTGAATCAATGTCTTATATTTGCAAAGTTTTCTTTCTTTCTCTGTGAAGTCTTCCCACACTTACGATTAATTCTCACATGAAGAAGCAGGCTGTGTGTACTAAAGTTGGAGAACCACAGGTCTAAAACAGCAGTTCCCACGTAACAATCACTGCGGAAAATATTTTAAAATATTGTTTCCATGGATCCACCCCAACCACTGTCAGAGCCTCTTGGGATGGTGTCTGGAGTTTGTACTGTACAGACTGAGGAGTTCACAGAGAGGGCAGGCATGTGGGAACCCTCCCTAGGTTGCTTTGGTTCTTGGGGCAATGCCCTCCACGGCTGTGAGAGCAAATGGAAACCAGGCAGTTGTGTTATCTTAAGAATCTCCAAAGACACCTTCTCCAGTAACCCTCTCTCCCCCCTAAAAAATTCTGTTGCCCAGGTTTTTACCACCACCCTGCAGTTTTTAGGATTATACATTAATACAGGTAGTCCTCAACTTATGACATATTCAAGTTATGATGAACTGTACTTCGGATCTTTTTTTTTTAATTTTTGTCATTAGTAATATGTATGTATATATTAAAATATATCTAAGTTTATATGTAATGTTTACAACTCCCAAAGACAAATAAAGATCAGGTTTATAAAGATATTGATAATAAAAGTCAAGGATAATGAAAACTAAAAAAAAAAAATGAGGTATTCAACTTACATCAGAACCAACTTACAATGGAGCTGTTGGAATGGAACCTTGTTGTAAGTCATGGACTACCTGTATAAAGTAACTGTTGCTCCCACATTCAGCTACATGTTCAATGTCTGCATCTGAATGTTTGACTTTAGAAATTCAACATGTCTAGAACTCAACTCCTAATCTTTCCCTTCAAATCTTCTTCTCCTACCCCATCTCAAATAATGGCAAAACTCAACCACTCTAGTTGCCCAGGACAAAAACTGTTGTGCCATCTTTAACTCTTTTCATTTTCTCATACTTCAACTGTAAATAGTGAGCAAGTCTACCCTCCTTCCCCACCTGCATTGCTACTATCTGGGGGCAAGCCACCATCATTAACTCTTGCCTGGATTCTTGCATTACTTTTGATGGTCTCTTCATAGTTTTTGCTCCTTTCTACCCCTGATCCTAGATAGGCATTCCCTGGCACAGGAGAAATTATAATCCTAGTCAAAGAAATCAGATTGCATCACACCATTGCTTAAAGCTCCCTAGTGCCTTCTCTATAGGGTGGTCAGTCGCTATGAGTCAAAATCGACTTGACAGCAATGGGTAATGTCTTCTCATCTCACTGAGAGTAAAAACCAAAGACCTTACAACATTGTGCAAGACCCCCTTAGCTCTCCCCCTCTCCCCACTTGACTCTCCTGCACTCCTACTACTCTCCCCTTGCTTGCCATATTCCAGCCACCCTGGATTTGTTGCTGTTTCCTGAACACACCCAGCAAGCTCCTGTCTCAAGACTTTGCATTTGCATTTCTTCTGCCTGGAAGGTTCTTACCCCAGATTTTCAGGTAGCTGGTTTTCTGGGCTCCTTCAAGTATTACATCAAACATCAGTTGCCCAGTTTGACCTTCCTGGACTGGCCAACTTCAAGTAGCAAATCCTCTTCCTATCATCTCCTGCCTTGTTTAATATTGCAATTTTCTGTTTTATCTTACTGCATAAAACTTTGGGTTCCTAACACAGCACTATCTGATGTAACTTCCTACAACGACAAAAATGTACTATATTTGTGCTGATTGCTCCTAGCCACATGTGGCTATCGAGCACTTGAAATGTGGTCGTCAGTGAAAGTGAGGAATTGAACATCTAATTGGATTTAATGTTAATTAAGTTAAAAAATTTTTAATTTAAATTAATTTAATTTTATTAATTAATTATAATTTAATTTAAATAAGCACTTGTGGCTAATGTCTTCCATATTGGACAGCACAATTCAGCTAGAATCCATTTTTTTTGCATGTGCTTGATGACACAATAAATCAACCACCCACACATTAGTGAGTCTATAGATTATCTTTTTCCCCATTGGCCTATTTGTTTATCCTTATGTCAATAACATACTGTTTTACACAGCCTATTTGTATAATGTCTTTATGGCATAGTTAAATTCTCCAAATTTGTTCTTCAAGATTCATTTGGTTCTTCTTGTCCTTTTGCATTTTCTCTTAAAATTTTAAAATCTATTTGCCAGTTTTCACCCTAATAAACAAATCAACCAACAACCAAAAACCCTGTTGGGATTTTAACTTGGGTTTGCACTAAATCAATATCTAGCTGGGAAGAACTGGCATTTGTACAATACTGAGTTCTAATCAGTGAAAGTTTTAAGTTCCTCTAATTATTTAGGATTTCGTTTTATCTCTAGAGTATTTATGCTTATCTGTGTAGAAGGCTTGAACATCTTTCACTAGAGTTATTCCTCTGTGTTTGAGATTTTTGATACTATGAAAATAGAATCATCTAACATTTTATTTTCCAATTGTTTATTGCTGATATATAGAACTAATTTTATATTAACTTCATATCCAGTGATTTTCTTAAATTTAATAGTTTATACACTGCTTAGGATAGTCTTTTTTTATAGTTAGTATCTTTTATTTCTGGTTCTTTTTTGTGTGTGTATGTGCTTTAGGTCAAAGTTCACAGCTCAAGTTAATTTCTCATTCAAAAGTTTATACACATACTGTTTTGTGACATTGTTTGCAATCCATACAATGTGAAAGCACGATTCTCCCACCCCGGGTTCCCTGTGTTCATTCAACCAGTTCCTGTACCTTCCTGCTTTCTCATCCTGCTTTTCGACAGGAGCTGCCCATTTTGTCTCATATATCTGATTGAAATAAGAAGCATGTTCCTCATGTATATTATTTTTAGTTCTGTCTAATCTTTGTCTGAAGAGTGGGCTTCAGGAATGGTTTCAGTTCTGGGTTAACACAGCGCCCAGGTGCCATAGTTTTGGGGGTTCCTCCAGTCTCTGTCAGGCCATTAAGTCTGGTCTTTTTATATGAATTGGAATTTTGTTCTACATTTTTCTCCTGCTCTGTCTGGGACTCTCTGTTATGTTGCCTGTCAGGGCGATCATTGGTGGTAGTCAGGCACCATCTAGTTCTTCTGGTCTTTCGCTGGTAGAGTCTCCGGTTCATGTTGTCCATTAGTCCTTTGGGCTAGTATTTTCCTTGTGTCTTTGGTTTTCTTCATTCTCCTTTGTACTGAATGGGATGGGACCAATAGATGTATCTTAGATGGCCACTTGCAAGCTTTTAATACCCTAGATGCTACTCACCAAAGTGGGATGTAGAACATTTCCTCTATAAACCACATTATGTCAGTTGACCTAGATGTCCCCCAAAACTATGGTCCCCTGGCCCCAGTCCCAGCTACTCTGCCCCTCAAAGTGTTTAGATATGTCTAGGAAACTTCTTTGCTTTTGCTTTGGTCAAACTAGTCTGACTTTCCCAGTATTGTGTGCTGTAACCACCAGAGAACACTTTTTTCTGTGTTTAAACCTTTTCTTGAGTTCTTAAAATATTTGTCTTTTTGTGATTGACTTATTTCACTCAGCATAATCCCCTCTAGATTCACCCATGTTTGTGAGATGTTTTGGAGATTCACCATTGTTGTTTATTGTTGCATAGTATTCCATTGTGTGTATGTATCATAATTTGTTTATCCATTCATCTGTTGATGGGCATTTAGGTTGTTTCCATCTTTTTGTTATTGTGAATAGTGCTGCAGTGGACATGGGTGTGCATATGTCTATTCATGTGATGGCTCTTATTTCCAGTATATTCCTAGGAATGGGATTGCTGGATCATATAGTATTTCTATTTCTAGCTTTTTAATGATGCGCCAAATCGTTTTCCAAAGTGGTTGTACCATTTTACATTCCCACCAGCAGTGCATAAGAGTTACAATCTCTCCACAACCTCTGCAACATTTTTTATTTTATGTTTTTTGGATTAGTGCCAGCCTTGTTGGGGTGAGATGGTATCTCATTATAGTTTGATTTGCATTTCTCTCATGGCTAATGATCATGAGCATTTCCTCTTGAGTCTGTTAGCTGCCTGAGAGTCTTCTTTGGTGAAATGTCTGTTCATATCCTTTGCCCATTTTTGATCAGATTATTTGTCTTTTTGTTGTTGAGGTATACAGTATCTTGTAGATTTTAGAGATTAGACCCTAATCAGACATGTTGTAGCCAAAATTTTTTTCCCAGTCTGTAGGTTCTCTTTTTACTCTTTTGGTGAAGTCTTTAGATGAGCATACGTGTTTGATTTTTAGTTATCTAGTTTTTCTTCTGGTGTTTGTGCACTGTTAGTTATGGTTTGTATACTATTTATGCCATGTATTAGGGACCCAAGCGCTGTCCCTATTTTTTCTTCCATGATCTTTATCATTTTAGGTTTTATATTTAGGTCTTTGATCCATTTTGAGTTAGTTTTTGTGTATGGTGTGAGGTGTGGGTCTTGTTTCATTTTTTTTACAGATGGATATCCAGTTATGCCAGCACCATTTGTTAAACACACTGTCTTTTCCCCATTAAACAGACTTTAGGTCTTTATCAAATATCAGCTGCTCACAGGCAAGTTTAGGATAGTCTTACTACATAATCAGGACATCAATAAACTATGAGAATCTTAGTTCTTCCTTTTCTTTATGCATATATTTTATTTCTTTTTCTTGCTTTATTGTACTGGTTAGGATTTCTAAAAATATACTAGTGAATAGAAGTGGTGATAGCAAGCATCCTTGTATTACTCCAGGTATCAGGGATAAAGCTTTCAATATTTCACTATAGACTGTGATATATGCTGTAGGTTTTTTTGTGGGTACCCTTTATAAAATTAAGAAAATTTCCTTCTATTGATAATTTATTAAGTTTTCTTCATTTTTTTTATTATGAATGGACCTTGAATTAAATGAAATGCATTTTCTATGCCTATTAATTCCTATGTAAATTTACGTAAGTAAATAATTCAAGAATAAATAAGTTTTATGTTTACATACATTTAAAAAGTGAATACTTTTCAAAGCTTTCACAAGTATTAATCTGGTCAGAGAAATCACTATCATTTTTGTTTCTGGACAAAACAGAAATATTTATTATTAAATATTCTATACAGATGCCAATAATATAGTAGTAAATAATGACAACATTTTAAATCATCACTATTAAACAATTTTGTAAAAAAATTATATTCAATTTTTCTACTGAATAATAAATATTTTAATCAAGTCGCAATTAGGCCAATTTTCTACTTGTTTCACTTTAATTTTGTGTGTTTCAAATACTCATGCAAATTTAACTATTAAATGATAGTCGACTAACTCACCGGTCATATTGCAATATGCAAGAAATGGTCCCAGGGGGCCACTTCCATCTGAGTCTATATAGTAAAACCCTGAAGTATTTCCTCTGTGCTTATAGGCTTCACATGACTGTTCATAGATAGCTGTAAAAAAAGATCACCATAAATGGAATCGTATGAAATGAATCCCTTAAATTTTAATTTGGACACAAAATACTCCAAGTCTTGAAATATAGTATGTACATTACCAACCAGGAGAAAAGGTATGACATACTTTAAAATACAAAACTCATTCTAATATGGATGAAACTAGATTCAATAGAAAAAAAAATGAGGTTGTATTTTATGACATTTATTTTTACATTACAAGGAATAAGAAAGGAGAAGGTAAGTGCTTAAATGTTAAGACACTTAAAAGTAAACGGGATATCTTTATCTTGCAACAACCATTTTACAATTTCTAATTCTAGCATCACCTTTTAATACTGAACATCTGAAATGCATTAGTAAAATCTCCTTAAATAATCTCCTGCTGTCCAATAAATATGCAATAAAAAAGTTTTAAATAAAGTTATAACTATACTCTCTTCTCACAGGCTTTGTAATGGGAACTCAAGGCAATTGAAATTCAAAGCAGAAGAAATAGTTATATGAAACATGCCTCCAATTGGTCTCAATATATTCTGATCCATAATGGAATGTTTTTGATTATCTAATACACTTTTGCCATGGACAAGATTTTATATTAACACCTGTGCATGATGCATACTTCTTATTGAACAGTTGGCTAAATGTACCAATAAACTCCATTAAGCTTTTTATTCTGTGAAATGAGAAAGAAACAATGCCCATATCCTTCTCTGAATCTATTTTAAATTTTTGAAAATCATTTTAACGAGTGTTTAGACAACATGAACTAATGTAGTTAATTTGTTCAATGTTAAATAAAAATTCAAATAATCACTCAAATTTACCTTCCCACTCTTCCATAATCTGATGGTTTTATTTGTTCTTATCATATGTTAAACCAAAACTAAACCAGTTGCCAATGAGTTGACTCTGACTCATAGTGGCCTCATGTGTGTCAGAGAAGAACTGAGCTCCATAGCACTTTCAGTGGCTATGATCTTTTCAATGTATGCCAGGCCTTTTTTCCAAAGTACCTCTGGATGGATCTGGACCAAAATCCTTTTGGTTAGTAGTCAAGGGCTTAATTAACCATTTGCGCCACCCAGGGACTCCAATTGTATATTACTTAGATGGAAATATACACATAGGGTGTTTTCAGTTGTATTTTGTGCCAATTAGTTAAGCATGTAAAAATGGCCCCTTTTTACATTTTTATTTGTGTATACATAGGATCAAGAGCCCTGGTGACACAGGAGTTAAGCACTCGGCTTCAAACAGAAAGGTTGTGATTTGCACCCACCAGTCTGCTTCTATAAAGATTTATAGACTTGGAAGCCCTATGGAGCAGTTCTACTCTGTCCTCCAGGTTGTCTATGAATTAGAATCGACTCAATGGCAAAGGGTTATACATATGGTCATAAATGCCCTGAACAAGGTTGGCAGGACACACACATAGCTTTGAGGGGAAGGCTAGTACTAGAGAGGACATATGATTGGGTAGGGGCAATCGGGGACTTCTGCTTTATGTGTATTGCTTGACTTTTACAGAATGACGTTTAATGTATTATTTATCTAGTAAAACCCCTTAAAGGACCCCATTTCTGCCCCTCCCTCTCCTCATGCTAAAGACAATGGTAGCTTCACTATAACCAGCTCTGTCATTCTGGCCCCATTTCTCAGAATGGTTGTTGCCAAAAACTTTTCAGCTCCATCTGAATCATCTGCTCACGAACCTAAATAAATTAACTCAATCACTGGTTCAAATGGTGGGCTGTAGACGAAAATAGCTTTTTTATTTATCGTTTAGTTTTTCCTCAAAGCTGCTAGTGATTATATTTAAACTAGATCACTGACAATAATTAAAAATGAATACTTAATTATAACACATTGAGTAGTTTTCTGTTTTGAATTAGGTACTACACTAGGGATGGTGGAGGATACCAAAAAATAAAATCTACTATCCCTCCACTAGCTAGATGACCTGGCTCAGGTAACGTGGCCTCTGGTTACGTGTGAGGTGTGGCTTTCTCAACAGTAAATATTCTTCATGAAATTTAGGCACATTAGGCACTCCCAAACATACAATCAATACCAGAGAAATGACTCTGGCTGTAGCGGTAGAAGCATTTAGGAGTGGGGCCCAGAGTGCCTCTTGATCACGCCCTCTCTTGCCCTGAACCAAGACTTATAAGGGTCCACTGTGGGGCCACCAGGACTGGAAGCCATGGACCAGTGTAAGGGACTGAGGGTGGTGAGACTGGTGGCTGCATCTAACATTTCTGCCTGACGTCAAGGTTGTAGGAAATAAGACTAGGACAGAAGTTGCTCAGAAAAGTGAGTGGTGACATCTTAAAAAGGAAAGGAAATAATGGGCATTTCAGCCTCCCCATCCCCCAAGATAAGTTCCTACAGGTTACTGAACAACAGAATAGTATGAGCAGTTCATCAGAAAAGATGGTTTGTAACAGAGGAAAAGGGTACTGGAACATGATTGCAAAATGTCCTCATCCTCACTAGCCTCAATTATTGAAGTAGGCTCAGGCGCATTGATTGAGATCTATTTCCTTGTGAATAAACTAGAGTTAATAATAGTACTCACCTCTACGTCTGTCCTCAGAATTAAAAGAGTTAACACTTACAAAACACTAGATTAGTGTCTGGCATTTAGAAAATATTCAATAGTCATTATCTACCACCTAATCCTCATCACCCTCATCAAACAGGGTTGCAAGAGAATTTAAGCACTACCTAGTGTCTCTTTGACATATAAATCTTTATATCACGAGTCACCCCAGTCCATCTGCTGCTGCTTCTAAGAATATCTTTATTAAATTGTAGGAACACTAAGAATTTGGTAACCGAGTATGTTTCCACCTACCCTTTGGGTACCAAAAGCCTAGAGTCAAAATGTGGGCCCAATTCAAATGACTGAACAAGACTATGTCATATGTTCTGCATTTGTATTTTATTTTTTATTTTACCCTTTTGCTATCCTACACATATGCTCCCTTTACCAGTTATACTACTCTTTTCTATCTTGTTTTATATTATGTATTTCTTAAATCTATCTTGACTACTTTATGAAATAAGGTAGATTAAAATAAACTAGAAATCAACTGGATGCCAAGATCCAGGGTTGTACATTGCAACACAGGGTTGAACATACATGGACACACACACCAGCACAATGAAAAGGGAAATGGAACAATGAAATCAGAACAGAGGTAAGAACATGCAGATGTGTCTGTTTGGCTTACAGTTATGGCAAGTTGCTCCCCTGTAACCTGTGTGTGCACAGTCGCAGGTGAAAATATTCCAGGACTGGGAGCATTCACCACCATGCTCACAGTAGTTGGGCAAACACCTAAAAGAAGGTGCAGATACAGTCACCATTTTTCACTTTTACATATCATAAAATACTGATCGTTCATCTGAAAACATGGTCCTATTGGAGAAGAATGCCAACAGCAACATAAAGAGGAAATTCAGTGAAACTAATGGTTATTCAAGCTGTCGTTACTTAAAAAAAAAAAGCCGAGCCCGTTGCTAACGAGTCATTTCTGACTCATAACAATCCTATACTGTTAAAAAAAGGGGGCTTTAATCACAGAACTAAACCTCAGGTCAATAAATTCACCCAACTTCAACCGATACTCAGGTAGCTGTCACTGCTTAATTTTCAACACGTTCCACTATATCAGAGACTCTTAGTTCCCCTAAGTGGCATAATACTAATTCAATATGTTGCCAAGTATGTTAAAAGCTTACATAAAATTAAAATATTTGAGCATATTGAATTACTACATTGTGTGAATACTAAAGGAAGAAGGAATTAAAAAAAGGGGGGGGTAAAGAAATAGGTGGGAGGGACATCTTTGTCACTTAGCATGCATGTCCAAGAATGATGAAGGACGCATAGTATAGACCCACGATTTACAAGCTGTGTCCCGAGGCACTCCAGAATGCTGCATCAGACTAACAGGGGCTCCCACGATATTTTCAATTTTCAAGAGAAATACAGGAAGACTTAATATCTGTTAATCATTGTTTGAGGTGTTCAGTTAAGCAAAGTAACTTACATCCACTTCCTTTGAAAACATGGTTGGAGTCTGTTAAAGAATAGCCTACTCGAGGTAGTTCACTCTCAACATTAGACTGCAATACATTCCTTTTAAAGACATGCTATCTTTGTGAAGCTTGAGTTTTTAGCTTGATAAAAAAAAAAAAAAAAAAAACAGGTACAAGGTAAAAGCAGTGTGGGATAAAAAATGAGGGTTGTGCTGTCCAATCAGATTGCAAGCTTTGAGGTGCTGTGCTGCGCCCAATAGGTACAGACATCTGATTACTAAATAATTTTGTGTAATTAAAAATGAAATAAAAATATTATTTTTCTTTCAAATTATATGTACTACTTTTCCAAAAGGGTGTTAAGGTGTCAGAACATAAATACTTTTTAGATTGTTTGGACCTAAATCACTTTCTAAAGACAACGGTTAGGCATTTCTTTTGGCTTAGAGAGCTGTGTAAAATTTACCAAGACACGTAGGGCACCATGCACTGAAAATGTCTGGGAACTTCTGGCGTTGACTTAAACAGCCCTAAGTAAACTATTGATGCCTTTAGAATTTAGAATTAAGGGTACATTGAGACCAAGGCTTTAACTGCTTTCATTTATCTCAGATTAAAAAATAAACAACAATAAAGCCTATCCAGAATATATTTTGTGACAGGGTTTCAGTCACTTCTTTATTAAAACTAAGTATTGGCACTTAATATTTTGCTTATAGGATTTTTTCCAATTTTAGTTGAAAATGTTATTGATTGTTCCTGATTATAAAAAACAGATGTCCACTGTACAGAAATCAAACAATCTGGGAAAGAATAGAGAAGAAATATCATTTATATGTTGACACACAGATACATACAGATATTACCACTATAAACATATCTACATATATGTGTGTGTCAATATATAAATTTTCATAAATTTAATCATAAGGTACGCTCTATTTTATAACCTGCTTTTTAAGGATGCAAAAATAAATAATGAGCATCCTTCCATGCCAATAAAATTGATATATTTTTAGCATCTTTATAGATTCACAATAATCCATTCAAAGAATGTATCATGATTTAAGTTTTTAAGCATTTCAAATCGATGGTGTCTACAAGGCAAAGGGAGATTACAAAATTAAAACAAGGGGCAGAGCCACGATAGCACACTGGAATTGGTTCTCTTTTCAGGCAAAACTGACCAATCCCCTTGGTAGGCCACAATTACCCTATCACACAATAATCCGAGTGGGAGTTAAAAGATCAAGGCTAGAAAGGCCACACACAAAAGTAATTATTGCACCACAAACACACATGGAACATTTTCCAGAATAGGCCACATCTTAGGCCACAAAGCAACCCTCAACAAAATCCAAAACAATGAAATAATACAAAGCATCTTCTCTGATCACAATGACATAAAAGTAGAAATTAGTAACAGGAAGAGCAAGGAAAAAAAAAAAATACATGGAAACTGAATAACACCTTCCTTCAAAACTGCTGGATAATAGAGAAAATCAAAGATGGAATAAAAAACATTTCTAGAATAAAAAAATTCCTAGGCTCAAACAAGAATGAAAACACATCAAACCAAAACTTCTGTGACACAGCAAAGGCAGTGCTCAGACATCAATTTACAGCAGTACATGCACGTATCAAAAAAGAAGAAAGGGACAAAATCTAAACTTTAGGTATACAACTTGAACAAATAGAAAGAGAACAGCAAAAGAAGCCCACAGCCACCAAAAGAAAGGAAATAATAAAGATCAGAGCAGAAATAAATGAAATAGAGAATAAGAAAACAATAAAAGGAATCAACAAAACCAAAAATTGACTCTTTGAAAGGATCAACAAAATCAACAAACCATTGGCCAAGTGGCCAAAAGAAAAACAGGAAAGGATGCAATTAACCCGAATAAGAAATGAAATGGGGGACATTACAATAGACCTAACTGAAATAAAAAGGATCATAACAGAGTACTGTGAAAAATTATATTCAAGCAAATTTGAAAACCTAGAGGAAAAGGACAAATTCCTAGAAAGACACTATGCACCTACACTAATACAAATTGAGGTCAAAAATCTGAACAGGCCCATAACAAGAGAGGAAATTGAAAAGGTAATAAAAAAAAAAAACCCCAACAAAAAAAGTGCCCTGGCCCAAATGGCTTCACTGGAGAATTCTACCAAACATTCAGAGAAGAACTTACACCACTACTACTCAAAATATTTCAGAATATAGAAAAGGAAGGGATACTTGCATTCTATAAAGCCAGCATAACTCTGATACCAAAAACCAGGCAAAGACACCACAAAAGAAGAAAATTGCCAACCAATATCTTTCACAAATATAGACACAAAAATTCTCAACAAAATTCTAGCCAATAGAATTCAGCATCATATCAAAAAAATAATACACCACAACCAAGTGGGATTCATACCAGGTATGCAAGGATGGTTCAACATTAGAAAATCAATCAATGTAATCTACCACATAAATAGAACAAAAGATAAGAATCATATGATCATCTCAATCCACATAGAAAAGGCATTCGATAAAGTCTAATACCCATTCCTGATAAAAACTCTCAATAAGATAGGAATAAAAGGGAAATTCTTCGCCGTAATAAAGGGCATCTATACAATTTTTCATACAAAACCAACAACCGACATCATTCTCAATGGAGAGAAGATGAAAACTTTTCTCTTGAGAACGGGAACAAGCAATGGATGTGCTTTATCACTACTCCTCTTTAACAATGTGCTGGAAGCTCTAGCTAGAACAATAAGGCAAGAAAAGGAGATAAATGGCATCCAAATTGGTAAGGAAGAAGTAAAACTACCCCTATTTGCAAATGCTATACTATACATAGAGAACCCTAAAGGCTCCACAAGAAAACTACTGCAACTAATAGAAGGATTCAGCAGAATAGCAGGATACAAGATAAACAAAAAAAAATCAGTTGGATTCCTATACACCAACAAAGAGATTTACAAAAAGGAAATCAAGAAAGCAATACCATTTATAATAGCCCCTAAATTAAATAAAATACTTACGAACATGTCTAGTCAGAGGTATAAAAGACCTATTTAAAAAAAAAAAAAACTACAAAACACTAGTGCCAAATAGACTTACGTAAATGGAAAAAATACCATGGTCATGGACAGGCAGACTTAATATTGTGAAAATGTCAGTTCTGCTCAAAGCAATCAACAAATACAATGCAATCCTGATCCAGATACCAGCAGCATTCTTTAATGAGATGGAAAAACTAATCATTAACTTTATATGCAAAGGAAAAGACCTTGGATAAGTAAAGTATTATTGAAGGAAAAGAACAAAGTAGGAGGCCTTGCACTACCTGACCTCGGAACCTACTATACAGCTATGGTAGTCAAAACAGCCTGGTGCTTGTACGATAGACACATTCACCAATGGAACAGAATCGAGAATCCAGATGTAAATCCATCAACCTATGGCCAACTGATCTTTGACAAAGGCCCGTAATCCATTAAACGGAGAAAAGATAATCTTTTTAACAAATGGTGCTGGCAAAACTGGACATCCAGTAGTTTTCTTGTGGAGTCTTTAGAGTTCTCTGTGTACAGTATATCATCCACAAATAGAGAGAGTTTTACTTCTTCCTTACCAGTTTGGATGCTGTAAAAAGAAAAAGAAACAGGACTCACACTTCACACCATACACAAAAACTAATACAAAATGGATTGAAGACCTAAATATAAAACCCAAAACTATAAAGATCCTGGAAGAAAAAATGGGGTCAGCACTTGGGGCCCTAATATACGGCATAAATAGCATACAAGCCATAACTAATAATACACAGATATCAGCAGATAAGCTAGATAAATGGGATCTCCTAAAAATTAAACACTTACACTTACCAAAAGACTTCACCAAAAGAGTAAAAAGGGAACCTACAGACTGGGAAAAAACATTTTTTGGCTCTGACATATCCAACAAAGGTCTAATCTCTAAAATCTACAGGAAAACCCAACACCTCTATAACGAAAAGACAAATAATCTATTAAAAATGGGTAAACGATATGAACAGACTCTTTACCAAAGAAGACATTCAGGCTGCTAACAGACACATGAAGAAATGCTCACGATCACTAGCCATTAGAGAAATACGATTCAAAACTACAATGAGTTACCATCTTACCCCAACATTACTGGCATGAATCAAAACAACGACAACAACAAAAAAGAAAATAACAAATGTTGGAGAGGTTGCAGGGAGATTGGAACTTATGCACTGCTGGTAGGAATGCAAAATTGTACCATTTTTTAAAACAATATGGCGTTTCCTTCAAAATCTAGAAATAGAAATACCATGTTATCCAGCAACCCTACTCCTAGGAATATATCCTAGAGAAATAAGAGACATCACACGAACAGGCATATGTACACCCCTGTTCCCTGTGCACTATTCACAATAAATAGCAAAAAGATGGAAACAACCTAGATGCAAATTGACAGATGAATGGATAAACTATGGTACACACACACAATCAAATAATAAACAATGATAAAGAACAGGGATGAATCTGTGAAACATCTCACAACATGGATTAATCTAATTGCTGAGTGAAATAAGTCAATCACAAAAGGACAAATATTATTATGAGACCACTATTATAAAAACACATGAAAATGTTTTTATAATAGTGAACGAAACAATCTTTGATGGTTATGGGGGGGAGGGGAGGAGGGAAAAACACTAACTAGATAGTAGATAAGTGGTAACTTTGGTGAAGGGTAAGACAGTACACAATACTCTAGAACACAGCACAACTTGACCAGGGCAAAGTCATAGAAACTTTGCAGGTACATCCAAACGCCCCAAGAGACCGAGCTACTGGGGTAAGGCCTGGGGATCATGGTGTCAGGTAATGTCTAGCTCAACTGGCATAACATAGTCTATAAAGAAAATGTTCTACATCTGGCTGTGGTGAGTAGTGACTGGGGTCTTAAAAGCCTGCAAGTGGCTATCTAAGATATAGCAAATAGTCCTATCCCTGCTGAAGCAGGGTAAAATGAAGACCAAAGACACAAGAGAAAGATTAGTCCAAAGGACTAATGGACCACAACTACCACAATTTCCCCCACACTGAGCCCAGAACAACTAAACGGTTCCTGGTTACTGCCACCAACTGCTCTGGCAGGGATCAAGTAGAGGATTTTGGACAGAGTGGGAGAAAAACGTAGAACAAAATTCAAATGGGTGCACGTGTGCACACACACACACACACACACACACACAAAGATCGGTCTTGCTGGTCTGACAGAAACTGGAAAAACCCCAAGAGTATGGCCCACAGACACCTTTTTAACTCAGTACTAAAGTCACTCCTGAAGGTTCATCCTTCAGCCAAAGATTAGACAGGTCTATATGGCCAAAAGCAACATATGTGAGGGATGTGCCTCATAGTTCAATCATGTGTATGAGACTAATGGGCATACCAGCCCCGAGGCAAAGACGAGAAGCCAGGAATGGACAGGAAAAATGGATTAATGGAAACAAGGAAACGGGTGGAGGAGGGGAGAGTGTTGCCATGTTGCAGGGCTGGCAACCAATGTCACAAAACAATGTGTGTATTAGTTGTTTAATGAGAAACTAGTATGTTCTGTAAACTTTCACCTAAATCACAATAAAAAAAAAATGGTTATAGTAGCAGATTCTTTGTTATATATATTTTACCACAATAATTTTTTAATTACATTAAATGAAAAAAAAACTATCATAATGGAAAAAAAATTAAAACGGTAAGAATTCTCATTGGTAATTCTATTCTTTAACAGATCGCCAACCATTGAGACAGATAGTAGTTACTTTGCCTGAAATTCTAAAGACTAAATCTTTAATCGTTGTTGTACATGTGTTATTTCTATGTGATCTGCATTTCCCAAAAGTCTCACTGAATCCATCCCTTTAATTCTTGTTAGACTTGACTTTTCACATTTTTTAATTAAAATGTGAAATCCTGAATTGTGGATTTTATTTAAATTTATATTTGTGAAAAGCCTTTTAAAGATGTGGTGTAGAAATGATAAATTTTCCAGTTGTGCTTTCATAATATTTTACTAAAAGTGTGTACCTGCAGGAAGTAGGCAACATGGGTCCCTTGTATAAAATGGAAGCTTCGGGACATATCCACATAGGAGAAATGTTGATCTACTTATACCAACACACTCCCTGCTATCTGAGATACTCAACATGCACTGTGGCTTATAGTGTAGACTGCCGAACCTCCCCACAAGCCCCTGATGGTTGGTACCCATGGCAGGGGAGGAGAGTGATGTTCTTTGCCTCTGTGTGTCAGCCTTACCTTGAGAAAGCAGACCCAGAAAGCTTTGTGACATGCCCTCCCCAGAATCAGGCTTAAAAGTTCGGAGTCCATGTGGCTGCTACTATGAACAGGTCACAGGGTTTGACACATGAAGTCATTTAATCCCCAACTCAAGCCAATTGAGTTTTATTATTTAATTTCTCCCTTTAAATATCATCTTTCATCATAAAACAAATTATTTTCTCTACAAATTTGTTTTAAAGAAATTAAGTTCTTATGAGTATTTCTATAGAGGATATTATGTTCTTCTGATCTAATGCTAATAGGATTGTATTACAATTATTTAATTTTTAGACAGGACACTGAATTTCAATTAATGTTCAAAATAGAATAGAATCAGCCATTTTACTAAGCGGTCTACCAGATACAAATATATGACTGTGTATATGGACAAAATTTTTCATACAAATAAAAACCTCCCTTTAAAACCCAGAATGCATGTATTTATTCAAAATATATATATTGAGCACCTACTACAGGGTAAAGGTGATATTTGTTACACTGTATAAAAATTGCTTTTTTTTAAATCTGGAAAGGCCGTGACATTCCATTTACCTCAACATTTGAAATTAAGAGCCCTAATATTAAAGTATGACTGGTAAGAATATATGGTTACAATTTCCACAGCTAAAAACCATTTAAGAATTATTATTAATTATTATTTAAAAAGTTGCTATCCTCTACAATTAACTCCCAAAGCTTGCACTGTTCTGTATGGTACTGGTGCTCTGACTGAACCTATTGACCATCCTCATGCCTTCATCCATACTATGTCCCAAGCTTTTCCAGAGGAGTGGCTATTTTCATTTTCCTTGTGGAAAAACGATAATGGTTGTTGAAGGTGCACATTAGGAGAACAGCAACCAGTTCAGTTCCCTTGCATCTGAAGGTATTACACAACTATCGGGGTAGCAAACGCCGGCTTGCTAACCCACTGCACAGATCTCTGATTTCTTGCCACCTGATGATCAATTTTACTGTCAGGGTGTCTTAATGTATTGAGGACAATGATGTATTTTTGATACATTTATAGCTATCTATAATTTCGGCAGCATCAACATCCTGTTTTGTGACTGGGGTAGCATGTGTGCCTATAAATAACACAGTCGAGTCTCTTCTATCTGAATGTTACCATTTGAAACATAAACTATAAAGCTAAAGTTGTATTTTTCTTATGTCAAATCTTTTTTTTTTCTTTCAAATGTGAATATAATCCATTTCCCGTGGAACAGATGACAGAGGAAAAGAGGGAAGAAAAATGTTCATTTCCGTCTGTGTTGGCTGCTGCCAAAAGTTTGAAAATAGACAGGTCAAAATAACGAAGTGAGGCTGTCCTTACCTATCTGTGATACCACAGGAGTCTATTTGAAGGTCACTGAAGTTCCCAAGAGCCCCCTGCTGAACTGAAATCAGGTCCACCACTTTGTTACTGATGGAAATTAGCCTCATACATCCCTGAAATCCATCAAGTGAACTTTGACATTTGGATCCAAAGACGTTGTCAGGACAACCTGATTAAAAAAAAAAAAAAAAAACCTCGGATACATCGTTGTGACTCGTAATTCGCTATCATATAATGTTTCATTTAAAAAAAACAAGAAGAAATAGCCATTCGATGATTATCTATATAAACGGGTGGGGGGAGGTCCTACGGCAGTTATCATTAGTTTGATCTAAGTTACAAAAGGCAATTCATACCAAGTATTTCTTTCTTTATTCCTGTAAGATCCAGAGGAAGTCACAACTGTTATAATAATTACATTCAAGCATACTAACTTGATCCAAAGGTTAAAACTATATGTACATATTAGCTCTGGAATCATAGTAGTTAAAACATGTTAGCCAGCACTGTTAAATGACATATAATTTAAACACAGGAACTTAGTCTTATAAACAGCAAAGTGAGGCATATAAAGGATGAAAATGTGCACTGTAGTTAAGAAAAGACAGATCAATAATGGTACAATACCTTGTGTTTAAAGCCAGCTACTTGGAAAAGGAACTATATTGACTTGGAATAAAATTACCAACTGTTTATTTAATTAAATATTTTATTTTCATATATAAGAGGCATGTATACACGTATTTTAATAAATCATAATGGTTTAATGCCAAAAACATTTTTATTAATTGATTTTATTTATTATTTACTTCACAAAAGGATGTCCATTCATATTGATTTTTTCTAGCATTTATGCAAGACTTGCTTCTAATTGGAAACCCTGGTGGCGTAGTGGTTAAGTGCTACAGCTGCTAACCAAAGGGTCGACAGTTCGAATTTGCCACGCGCCCCTTGGAAACTCTGTGGGGCAGCTCTACTCTGTCCTATAGGGTCACTATGAGTCAGAATCAACTCGACGGCACTGGGTTTGGTTTTTTTTGGTTTTGCTTCTAATTATTCAAATAATAAAAAAAATCATATTAATCATTTTTGCCTGGGATTTAATGATGTCCTAAGCATTTCTCTACCCAAGAGAAATAAATAATTTTATGGAGTATGAACACATATATAGGAATTTTTTTATTAATATTTCTTTGCTGTTATGATTGTCAACTGCTATTAAAATTCCAAAGAATAAGAAATTAATCAGCCATTTCTTAATCCCTGCACAATCCATGCTAGCTAGTGTTCTACCTGGGAATTTCCATTATACTTAAATGTTTCAACTGAGACTATTTTCCCTAATGCTTTGTTTTCTTAACAAAATACATTTATATGGCAAGTAAAGGCTAGCATTCGTATTTAAAACTAATATCAGGTGCACTGAAATACTATATCTTCAACTAATGGAGACTTAGGAGTTTCAAATTTAATATATCAAGAAAAAGTGATCAAAGCTTTCTGAGTATCATTTTATTGTACATGGTACTATACGCATTTCAAATGCTTAAAGTCTTCTGTGGAAAAGGATACAGTTACTGTAATCTTGGTATGTTTTCTAGATGACTTATTAACCAATTAAGAATGCTAGGATAAGGCCTGATGGACAAAAGTTCATTAATATTTAGGTGGCAACTATAATATGCCAGGAATATAAACAGCTGTGCTAATCTCCCTTTCTCCAGGTGCTGTTTTCTGACACATTTCAAACTATTGCAGAATAAAATGAATTGTGCAATATGCTTGATGGGAATAGAACTAAGCAAACCCATAGTCACAAGGAAAGGTCATGGAACTTTACAGAAAGCACACTATCATATCACGAGGCTTCAAAATCTCTGTTATGATAAACAAGAGATTCTAAGAACAAAGACGAGTTCAATCCAGGTTAGTCCCATTAGTCTATGAATAGAGGTATTCACAGTTAAAGCAATGCAACAGAAGAGAAATTCAGCACTGAACCTGTCTGAAGGTTCTAAAATATGAAGATTTCCAGAGAATACTTAATGTGGAATTAATGGATGGATCCATTACTAGAGGCAGTCAGCAAGTTAAGCACTCTCAGAATGACAGATAAATTATCACTACATGTCACTGTATCAGAAGTGAGATGCCAGGGTTAGATTTCATTTTGGTGTAGCCAGTTCACTGGATGGATTATGTTTGCTTTACACAAGTAGATTGGGGGGGTGTAAGAATTCTGCACACAACTTAATATCCCCAGTGTTTTATTTAATAGCACAAAGATTCCATAAGGGAAGTTTTGCAGTGAGGAATTAACCTTGCCCAAAGACAGGTCTGATCTTTGCCCCTGACTTCTGAGACATGGCCTCTAAGACCTTGGAATGTCCTGCCTGGTTAGGCTGTCTTTCTTTACCTGGGGGTTTTGGGCCACCCTGGACAGTCTACGGTAACAATGTGATTTATGGGGTGGGGGGAGGGGAAGCTTTGTTCACGTGGTGTCAGCTTGACCTCTGGAGGGTCAGGAGAATGAAGTAGCCACCAGGTGGTAAACCATGTCTACAGAACTGAGCCTCTAGGCTCTAGACATCAAGTCTTGAGTAAGTTCCCCTGGTTAGTAATACTCTAGGCATACCGTAACACACATCATTGCTGGGAGTGAAAGTTCCACACTTAGTATCTCTAGGACCCTGTCCTGTATACCTCTTCTGTTGGCTGATTTTAATCTGTATCCTTTCACTGTAATAAACCCAATGAGTTTCAAACACTGTAACAGCTTTACTGAGTTTTGTGAATCCTTCTGGCGAATTACCAAACCTGAGGGTGATCTTGGGGACCCCTGAATTTGCAATTGGTATCAGAAGTGAGTCCTGAACTCTGCAGATGTCAAATGATAAAGAACATGAAGGGAAGAATAAACCCAAAATTCAGGATAGTGTTTGCTTGGCGAGATCAACGGATATGATCCTAGAGGGCCAAATGGGATTTCAGAGGTAATAGTAATCTCTTTCTTAAACTGGGCAACATACACAAAACTGTGTGCTTAGAAACAATCATTAGTGGATGGTGGATTTGAACTACTAACCTTTTGGTTAGCAGCCAAGCTCTTAACCACGGCGCCACCAGGGCTCATATATGTATAAAATACTAACAATAGAGGAAACTGGGTGTGAGATATATGGGAACTCTCTATAATACTATCTTTGCAATTTTTCTGTAAGTCTGAAACTATAATAAAATTTTAAATGCTGGTTTTAATATAAAAATATGTAAATCATATGTTTCATAATAAAAACGAATGAAATTACAATGCACATATGTGAGATATTTCACCATAAAATTACAGTATGAATAAAAACAATCACTATAGAACATTTTCTATACAAAATAGCCAGATATTATTAAATCTGAACATGTAGGATGAAAAATACTTTAAGAATGATGATTCTATCTTCATGATTTATAAACACTTTTATCCAATCTTTTATTTTGCATCATTTAGCAATATACCTTTTTTAAAAAAAAAAAATCTCTTTTAGTGCTTTTAAATCATTTTCCTTTGAAGCGCAACCTCTTGACTATTAAATGAATATATTCCCATGGGTTGCCATAAAATCAATCATATATTCTGAAAAGTTTTATAAATAATCTGACTCAGCAATGAACAAATCTCAGTAAAGGAAGCAATTACATCTCTTAAAATTATCGGCATCACACCACCTTTCACGGTAAGTATGTAGGGCTTTTTGTTTGCTTATTCATTTGCTTTTTAAGGTTACATGAACTGATTCTTGCCAATTCCTAGAAAGGAATTTGGATTATATTGGTGAGCAATAAAGATTGAACTACTTCCACCAAATTCAAAAGTGATTTTAGACAGAAGCAACTATTTAAAATATAAAACAACAGTAGCAATGATAAAATAAGAAACGAAACTCAAGCCATGCTTAGAAATAAGTCTTACTACTGACAGTTTTACAACTTTGCATTTCTAATGGCAAAGAACAATTTATTTTAATTTTCTAGTGATAAAGATTCATTCCATTTCTAAGGATTCCTTTTCCAGGTTCTTAGTTCAATCAAACACCCACTGGGCAGGCAAATGCTTCACTTGTTCTCGTTCTTTAAGGGAGATGGCCTGATGTTGAAGGCTGATGCCCTGATTTGATCAAATGTATCCACGCATTATTACTTAGCAGTGAGAAGAGGTTGCTACAGCTAATTAAATTATTCAACCATTGGCATACTATTGCCTTGGGAAGTGGGAAAGCAATAAGGATGGTCTAGAGGTGCTAACAGACACGATCAGGATAATACTGCAATAAAATCAACCCATAAAAATGAGAAAAAAAAACACCTAAGGACCGTTTAACATTAGGAGAATATAACAAGGTTTTACAGTAAGAACTGAAGAGGACAAAACTCAAACCAAACCAAACCCATGGCCATCGAGTGGATTCCAACTTATAGCAACTCTATAGGACAGAGAACAGCCCCAAAGGTTTCCATGGCTGTAAATCGTTATGAAAGCAGACTGCCAAATCTTTCTTCTGCAGAGCAGCAGGTGAATTCAAACTATTGACCTTTCAGTTAGCAGCTGAGTGCTTTAACCACTGTGCCACCAGGGCGCCTACTTAAAATCAATCTTATTATAGAAATCACAAACCTAAGGAAGTCTACCTAGTAGTAATGCATTTTAAGTTATAATCTGTTACCTCGATTCGCTCAAAGAAAGTGAAAAATTATTCCTTAGCATTAACTTTGACCCTAGTGGCGCAGTGGTTAAGCGTTCGGCTGCTAACCAGAAGGTCAGCAGCTCGATTCCACAGATGCTCCTTAGAAACCCTGTGGGGCAGTTCTACTCTGTCCTATAGGGTTGCTATGAGTTGGAATCAACTCGACGGCCATGGGTTTTTATTAATGTTGGAGGAGCCCTGGTAGTGCAATGGTTAAGCACTTGGCTGCTAACAGAAAGGTCAGCGGTTGGAACCCACCCAGTAGCATCACAGGAGAAAACACCTGGCGATCTGCTCCCGTAAAGATTACAGCCTAGGAAACCCCATGGGGCAGTTCTACTCTGTCCTACAAGGTCAATATGAGTCAGAATCAACTCCACAGCACACAACAATATTAACATTGATTCAATCATGATGACTTCCCCAAGACGTACCCACCAACCCACTGCCATTCAGACGATTCCGACTCATAGCGACCCTACAGGACAGAGTAGAACTACACCATAGAGTTTCCAAGGAGTGCCTGGCAGACTCGAACTGCCAACCTCTTGGTTAGCAGGCATAGCACTTAACCCATACACCACCAGGGTTTCCCCCCAAGACATATGGGTAGTAAATATAGATATGGTTCAACTGCCCACATGGCCTGACCCCTTCACTTACCTCCAAAATAATAGGTGTCACCTGGGTAAATCTGCTCAGGCCCCAGAGAAGGAGCAACTGAGGCCAACTGGCTGTCCACCATCACACTCAGGTGATTCCTTTTAGCAGATAAGGCGATGGAATGCCACTGCCCATCATTTAATCCAACACCTGGGGGAGATGAAATCAGAGGAGAGATCTGTGAACAGTGAATGTGATAAGCAGTTGGTTAAAAAGAACAATATATACATTACTCAATCAAGTGCGGCATATACATCTAATAATAAAAAGAAAACAAAAAAGAAGAGAAGAAATGGAGACAAGTAGGAAATAAGCACCCTCTATGCGGAAAATGGATGATTACATTCCTTTCTTAGGGCCTTGGGTGGAAAAATATCAAATTCCCACTTCTCTGCTACTTCTCTGCCACCAGCTGAACATGGCAACACTTTTTCCTCTGACCCTAACCACCCAGAGCAAGGTCAGATCTCACAAGTTAAAGGACAGTCCTCCAGACTGCCATGTCTACCCAAGACCTCAGACACCTGCATCAAGATTGGAATTCCCACAACACTTCTGACCTCTTGGCTACAAATTCAGGGTTTTCCCACTACCCCTTCAGGGTGCCAGTTACAAACTGCCTCCACCCCCCTCCAGGGCTCCCTCACTTCTAACCTGCTGGCTACAAATTTGGGGGTTCTCTCTACCTTCTCAAGTTATCAGCCAGAAACTCAGGGATCTGCAGCCCCCCTTACTTCTGACTTGCTGATTCCCACTACTCCTCTGGGCTCAGTAATTCTTTAGAACTACTCACAGAACTCAGAGAAAGTGCTATATTTACCATTACCATTTTATTATAGGAAAATGGATACAAATAAAGAGACGCATAGGACAAGGTCTCGGAGGATTCCCAACACGGAGCTTCCAAGTCCCAAAAAGGGACACACTACCCTCCCACGTGCATTGATGTCTTTCACCAACCAGGAAGCCCCTGGTGCTTCCATGTCCAGAGCCTTTACTGGGCTCTCATTATGTAAATATGATTGATTGAGTCATCCCACTTCTGAAGTCAGCTGATATCACAAGGTGGTCTTTTAGGCCTGGCCAGCCTCCACCTGAGTTACTTCATTAGCATACACTTTTAGGTGTGATCTGGAGGCCTGTAGATAACAAAGGCACCTCAATCACTCAGTAAATCCCAAGAGTTTGGAGTTATCTCACAGAAACCAAGGGCAAAGGGTGAATTACTTTAGGTAATGTTAACATAAACCCCACAGCCCTCAATAGAGACAATAAAATTCCATTCAGGGATGGTTGAAATCTTCCAATTATTTGACACAGGCTGATTTTCCACTCTCATACATGTAATTTAACTTTTAGAAGAAGGGGCTTGGAAAGGAGTGCAGATAGTTTCCAAAATTGTGGGTTATGCTCCATGAAATGCTTTATCTGCTTTTTTTGTACTTCTGAGTCACCCTTTATAATATCCTAGTACAGTATTTGGCAAACTTCATCAAGTCAGTCGTAACAAAAATATTAATAAAAGTAGAAAGTTTACAGGTATAAACAGGTATAAAGTTAGAAGATAAAGCAGTGTGTAAAACCATATACATATAATCCTAATTATATTCTTAATTTTTGTACAAAAGCAAGAAAAACCTAAAAGCAAATATCCCTATATATAAACAGTAATTTTTGGATGACAGAATTATGGTTGTTTTTATTCATTTTCATATTTTTCTGTATCTTCTAAGCTTGCTAAAAATAAATAAATATATATCATATACCACATACATTGCTATAATTAAAAAATCAAGGTATTCTTACTGCCTCTAAAAACAATCTCTAGTCCCTCCTAACACAGTCCCAGTCTCATAACTCCATGAGGTGGAATATGATGGATATTCCTCTTGAAGGGAATGAAGTCTACAAGGTCTCTGTTATTGAATACTAAACAACCACACTGCAGAACCTAAGCACAAACATCTCTATTGTGGATTTACCAGTCAGGTTTGCATCCATTGAATAGTCAATGCTGTATAATTCTACAGATCAAGTTAGGAAACAAAAATATAAGCTCTGTTAAACCTAAAGGTCACAGGACTCTTTTCTAATATTTTATGCAATTTCTTTTACCCCTAACTATTTTCTACCATGAGCTTTTAGACAGAAAATATTTTGAAGCTTCTGGAGCAATTACAGTTCTTGGCCCTGGATATGTTTAGTGTAACACAAATTCCAGCCTGGATACTGAAGATCATTTTTACATTACATAATGAAGCAAAAAATGATTTTCAAATACCTAACTCTGGTTCGTAAAAGATAATGGGAAAGACTGGAAAACCAAAATATGAAGAATGTAGGGTAGATACTTTTAGACATGTTTTCTAAGAGCTGACTCTAAAATGGGCAAGTGAAAGAAGTTATGTAATTCCTGACAGTATGAGATTAGACTAAAATAAATCAAATGTCCCAGATTTGTCATCCACTACTTCCTTTAAGAGGATACATTTACTGCCAAAAGCCATCTACAGAGCTTTGTGTCAAATGTACAGACACGTCTGCCTACTCTCCTGACCCTTCTTGGCATGTCTTCCACCATCTCTTTTCAAAGCTTGGATGTGCCTTAAATACATGACTTCACTTCTGTTACTTCATTCTGGGCTTTCCACTGGTCTGGGATAGTGCTTCTCAAAGTACCTGTGATGAAGAACATTTCATTTTCTAATCCTTTGCAGATTGATGCTTTTGTAAAATACCATAAAAATGACTTAGCAGGAAAATTAAATAGAAGGCTATATAAAAGGCAGACCTACTGACCATGTGCTTAGATGCCACAGCAATGTCCTATGTTTTACGGAACTAGTGCTAGTCCACACTTTGAGTTGTGCTCCTCTAGGAAACTGCAGCAGGATTAGGTCAAAAGCTTAGGGAAGCCTTTGGAATAAAACAGTAAACATGGAAGACAAGTCAGATTAAGAGAAAAAAAAAAAAAAAGACTTCCAGGACACCCTGCTCTTTAATTTCACACAGTTCAATGCAACCATCTAACCAGCTAGCTAGCTATGATGTTGTGCCATGGAAACCAGAAGGCTGCTCTTGAGTCTCCTTTGTAATAGATGTCATTTGTTTATGATGAGGAGACTTATTGCCCATCAATGGGATTTATTACACTAAATAATGAAGAATCCATGTAATTTATTTCACATAACTCCACATAATGAAAATGGTAATTTATTAATCAGATTTTCCTTTTTTTTGGTAAGTATACAACTCCTTGCCACTTCTAGAGAGGCAAGCCCCTTTCAAAGGCAACACTATTGTGAAAGAAGGGAAGAAGGAGAAATAGTAGAATTTATACAGAATATATATTTTGTTCTTGACGTTGATTAAGTAAATGCTAATTCTAGTACACTACCCCCCAACTCATAACTTTTGAGTCTAGGGGAGGAGGCATGTTGTTGGTACAATGCTAATAACAATGTTAACACTAACAACTTACTTTGTCTTCTTGAGCTCTTATTAAAAAGAGGTGTGATGTGGTTTATGTGCATTGTGTCATTTAATCTTCACAACTGTCGTAATTCTCATTTTAAATATGCAGAAAATGAGGCTGAGGGAGGATGAACAAATTACCCAAGGTCATATCCAGATGGTGAGTTGCAGAGCCAGAACAGAAACCTGAGTCTGACTCAAAACCACATCTGCCTGCAGGAGATGTGGTCATATGATTTTTTAGCATATGTTAAAAACATAACTTTGAGAAAGAAAAAAGCAGTCCCTAAGAGTTAGAAACTGGCCCAGCACTATCAGCTAGGCCTTGGTGTGGTGAGAAGCTGGCTGGCAGTCAGAGTTAGGACATGGTCTCCTGTTGACCATAGTTACTTTTACAGAACACCAACATCGGACGAGGTCACTCGGTGACTATAATGAAATGAGACAAAAATAAACAAGACTACTTCATAATCTTATCCAAAAGCGGACACAAGTGAGGCTACTGTGCAAACCACAAAAATATCAAACTTCCCTCCCTCTCCTGGATAAAAAAAAAAAAAATGAATGAATTACTGATTCTTTATCAAGTACATCTTTAGCCCTATTTCACTTCTCCATCCTTCTAGATAAGATTCACAAAGATTTACCCAATCATAGAATTATCCTCACTTCCTGACAGCATTTAATTTAGAGCAAATCTTCACTTCCTGAAAATCTCCTCCAAATCAGGTTAAAAAAAAAAAAAATTTTTTTTTTTGGTAAGGTAACTCTAAAATCCTGGAAATCATCCATAATGTCCTCTTAAGGAGACACTGATGGTTCCCCAGAGTATGTGTTCTTGTTGATGAGAGCAATAAACCCAATTTGTTGGGCTATAGGTACGTTCACTGTGGTCTTTGGCTGAGAGCAATGCAACTCCAAATGGAATAACGGAATAATAAATAAAAGTGTTCACAATTGCAGGTAGTGGGAGAGGATGGGATTTTGTACCAGAACATTTCTCCCTCTGTGTCCCTCTCTTTATTATCCTTCTCAGCCCTGAACCACAAAAACACACAAAATACAGGAGGAAAAAGGCTTATTTCTGCTCCCTCATCTCTACTCCTCTGGTAATACTCCTCTGGTACCAGCCCTAAATTGCTACAGAAACATATTGCAACAGCATAGCCACCGTCATCCTCTCCTAAGATTTTAATAGGCACCATGTTGTTGTTAGTTGCCGTTGAGTCGGCTCCAACTCATGGTGACTCCAGATGGGTGAAATATATAAACAAAAAATATGCCTGAAGTATAGCGCAAGTTCTTTGCAAAGAAGCAAAAGGCATTACACATAGGCCATTACTCAAGGAACAACTCAAGGGTCTTGCCTGTCGTCAAATATCTCTTCCAGTGCTCGGATAAAGTGCCACACATTTTAAGAGTGTATCCACTAAACAGAATTAAAGATATAGATCACCAGTTAGCTCTTGTCAAGATGAAAACATGGAGGTCATTGGTACCAATCACTTTAGTGGAGAGCATAAGTTTAAAAGAGTGACAGGTTTATAATCCGAAAGGCAGGAATACTGCAACAGTTAAGGGGGGATGGGGAAATCAAAACATGGCTTCTTCTGGGTAAGGCAAGTCAAGGGAGCTGCTTCACTACCAGGGCCACAGGATTCTCAAATGCCTGGGAAGTGAGAAATGTAGAAACGTCTCAAACGGTGCAATTCTGCCTCTGCCAGACCCGCTGTGGGAGCCAGAGCCGTCTTTATAGCTCTGATTTTTACCTTTAGGCAAAAGCAGCAGCAGAAATGCTAAAATCATGGCAAAAAATTCAAATTTGACAATAATTTGTTTTAAATAGGGAAATATAGCTATTTTTCTCTAGGTTCTTCATGCCATCTGATTTTTTTTTTTTTTTTGACGTCTATGAGGACTGACCATATTTGTGTCGAGGGATTTTATGTTGTTGTTAGTTGCCATTGAGTTGGTTCCTGACTCATGGAAACTCTACGCACAATAAAACTAAATGCTGCCCAGTCCTGTGCCAGCCCCATGATCAGCTGGGGATTGGACCATTGTGATCCATAGGGTTTTCATTGGCTGATTTTTGGAAGGAGATCGCCAGGCTTTTTTTCCTAGTCTGTCCTAGTCTGAAAGCTCTGCTGGAACCTGTTCAGCATCATAGCAACACGCCAGCCTCCAGTGACAGATGGGCGATGGCCGTGCATGAGGTGCCTTGGGTGGGAATCAAACTCAGGTCTCAGGGTGAAGACGAGAATTCTACCACTGAAATACCAATGCCTCACAAGGGATTTTACAAGATCAATATGTTTTACAATTTAGAATAATATAACATTTTAAATATTTCAAAAATGATAGTTTCACATAATATTTTTGAATAATTCAAAATGACAATTTGCAAAGCTGTGCATCACATTAAAAATGTAGTCTGATAATTCAAACATTTGCACAGTCTGGTTCTTTCTCAACACAAGTTAAACTTGATTCCATTGTAAAAGATATAAAAATATTCAGTTTTTAAAACATATTAGATTGGTAATATATATCTCCCAAACCTAAGGAAAAATAAGCCATCCTTATGTGATGGAAAGATTTAGGATAATATGATGATGCTTCGTGAATAAGTACTCTATTCTCTTTAGAGAGTCATTATGATACATTCTGACAACTGATTTAATACTGAACATTGTACTCATGAAACATAAGTGAAAAGTCTTTCTTTGCCCATGGAAAAACAAACGGGCCACACATTTAAGTGGTCTATTTTCAAATGAAAAATGTATTTGCTTCACTGAAACTAGCAAAAATTAGTATTTTAAAAGAATCGGAAAAAATGAGGCGGGGGGGGATTGGTATGTAAAGGCATACTTGTGTTATCTGAAATATAACAATTTCACTATATTGGTATTCATGTGTAGTCCAGGGTCCTTATTATTCGCTATGGAAATAATCACTCTAAGTCATATGAGGTCATGATGGATTATATTGTACGTGGATTTAAACATTAGGGAATTTTTTTACAGTCTTAACACTTAGTAATTTATTAAATATGCATGCCTGCAAAGTCGTTTAAAATGAACTAGCTTCATAGGGCTCTCATTGTACTGAAGCAGCTTCCTTAAGATATTGAAAATTAGGCTATGAATATAACCACTTCAGAAGATGTCAAATACATCACAATAAACTACACATTAATGGCAAGCTTACATTTTTTGGCCATAGTTTTAGGTAGCCTATTAATTATTAATATGACACTGATTAATTTATTTCCTCCCCAGTCTGCAAATCTATCACATATTGAGCATTCCATAAAAAGTCACAGCATAGTACCTCTTAGAAAAATGATAATATTGAATTTTCAGCTCTTACCTTTAATCTGCAGTGATACATGAACAAAAAAATAAGCATTTGTATCTTAATTTGTACACTTGTTTTTTCTTGTATTTAGTTTCTAAGTATATTTTAACTTTTTCCCCCCTTTCAGTCATATTCTATGAATTTTGGTCATTGTTAAAATAGGGAGAGTAGTTGTAATGGTATTTTAAAATTGTTTTTAAATATCATTTATTAAATTAATGGAACAACTTACCCCAATGTGACCTCCAGTTGTTTGGCTTTGATGTTATTCTATATATGTGAAAGTGTGATGGAGATCCCTTGTCAAGAGCCATGTAATTTTAATGAAGAGACAAAAATATCCCTCATCCAAAGCACTGATCTAAATTGGACATTAATTTCCCAGATACTAATATAGTCACCTTAATTATATTACTTGTAATCATTAAAACAATACAATGCATAGCCTAAAAGTGGAAAGGATTCTACTTGGTGCCCAAGTAGACACATTCTGCACAATCTTTGCATCCCCCAAAATGTATCCAGCTCTGCACAAAATACATCAGCAAGTTAATCTGATGAAATATTTAGGTATTACATCGCACACTAATACAGAGATCCCAGTAAGACCTCTCCTCTTCTCTACTCTTTCAGACTCTTGGAAATGCACAGCCCCTCCCACCTTCCTTGGTCCTGATATATTCAACTCGAATGAATTTGTATCTTGAAAATAAAATCAACCAAATAGAAGTTCTGGCCCTCGATTTACAAATCCAGAGAGTAAAACAAAAGCTCTTGGGGAGCTCCCACCTTCCCCACTTCCTTCCTCCTCATTCAAAACAGATTGGTTACCATCTGTCATTACTCAAGAAAGCCAGTTAGTGATTTGAGCCCAAATTAACAAGATTATGAAAACATGCCCAATAACAATACTGACAAATAAAAAACAGATAATTTTTCAAGGGACTGGAGGGGATGGAAGACATCAGGTACAGGCAGTAAAGGAGGATTCTGCTGCCAAAAAATGCCACCTCCTCCACATTGTTATACCTCAACATAGTCAATATTAGCTTTACATTCCAAAGGAAGCAGGTGAGCTTAGAAATGCTAAGTGAGTTGTTCAAAGACATAAAACTAGTAAAAGAAGAATTAGGATTCAAATCCAGCTCTGCCTTTTTTTCTATGCCCTGCCACACTCAGAACTGCAAAGGAGCCACGGTGGTCATTCAATGAGCAAGAGAGCTTTGCATCTGCTGGCATTTTTCATGATAAGTCAATCACTTGTCAAGTGCCTGTCATCCGTAGAATACACTTTTTTTCATATCACCTTACACATATAGCAGGATAGTAAGTGTAAAACAGAGACACTCAAATATTTTATATCTCCTGATGGTTTAGAAAAATTGAAAAGGAGTTCAATTAAAATATTGACTGTGGTTTAATGGCATGGGAGGTTTATCAGTAAATGGACTAAAAATGCTCTTTCAAATATTACAAATATAAAGATTTTTTAAGACAAAATTATGACTATCATACAAATATAAAATGAACATTATCACCTACTTTATTTAACTTATTTATTAAGGGATCCAGTAAAATATTAGAACCAGTTCAGATGAGAATCCAAAGAGCAGACACATATATATTTTTTTTATATAGGCCATCAGAAAAACTAAAATGAATTGACTTAATAAAGGGAAAGGTCCCTGGGTGGTGCAGGTGGTCTGCACTCCACTACTAACCTAAAGGTTAGCAGTCTGAACCCCTCCAGCAGTCTCGCCAAGGAAAGTGATCTACTTTCATTAAGATTACAGCCAAGAAAACCCTATGGCGTGGTTCTATTCTGTAACACATGGGGCTGCTGTAAGTCTGAATCTACTCCATGGTAACTTATGCTAAGCTCCGCATCAGCAAACCAAAACCGAAGACTAAACCCAAAAACAAACTTGTTGCCTCCGGGTCTATTCCGACCCATGGTGACCCTAGAGGACAGAGTAGAACTGCCCCATAGGGTTTCCAAAGAGCGGCTAGTGGATTTGAACTGTCGACCTTTTGGTTAGGAGTTGTATCACTTAACCACTGCGCCTCTAAGTCTCCAAAACCTAAAACTATTTCCTGTAAATGCCTGACCATCCCAAAAGCCAAAACCTAAGCCAGACCAGACATTTGCAAATTCATGAACTGCAAATAAAGCTTATTAGTTCGTATACAAATTTAGTCTTGACAAAATTTTATTTTTAACATGGGTTAGTTGCAACCCCCGAATTTGTAGATAATTGGTCAGAACAGGTAGCCTGGAGATACCCGAACGTGCAGCGGGTGTCACGGTCTTGGGCAGACTCAGCAGTCTGGAGTACTATGCCCTTAATACATGAAATCTGGCCTGACTCTAGGTAGTTAGGTCAGAAGAACTGCATTGCAGTTGGTGTCAGAACTGCTCTTAGATTCAATAACCATCATTTCTGTTGAGAAGAACTGCTAGTGTTGGAGCCATATTGAAAAACAAGTAAGAATCAAGTTCCTCTAAGGAAGGATAATGATAATCCTATTAACTCAAGTATTCATTTATTAAACAAATATATTAATTTTTTGGTTCCGTCTAAAATTTCCTGGAGAGGAGAGAGAGAGATAATGAAATCTTACAAATCCATATGCTTTGCCTGTGGGAATACGTTTATTACCTGCTGTGATGTCAGTGGGTAATCTTCCCGGCTGGTAGAAGTTCAGTCTAAGTTTTCCATCATGAAGAAAGAGGAGGAGGCCTCCTGAGACAAGCTGAAGTTCAATGAATAGCAAAAGTCCTGACTTATTCCAAGTTCGAAATTGAAAAGTAGCAGAAACCTCATCCTCTCCAGAAGTGTCTGGCAGTGCTAAGTAACTCCTGGAGCTCAGAAAAGTCACTGGCACTGATTGTGGTTGTGAACAAGAAAATGACACATTTCCCTAAGAATAAAGTACAAGAAAAAGCACTCAGAGTGACACATCACATTAGTAATAGGGTTCGGAATATTCACAAAGGCTACTAATCATCTCACATCAACATGCTTATCATCTCTACCAACGTGAAAATGACATTTATCTTCAAGATCCTTCAAACTCCGTGGTACTATAGTCAGACAAATCTTTCTCTGGGTATGCTGGCTGAAATCCTTTTCTTCCAGCTTCTCAACTTTAGTAAAGGCATCTAACTCAACATAACTGAATCTGATAATGTATTTAAGCTCTTGTTTTTATGTTCTACTTGGCTTTCCCTTTCTGCTCATCTCACCCACTTTTCAGCTTCTGCCTTCCAATCTGCCCCAAGTAACCAATATTAATGAATAAGCATTTGTCCTTCCATATTTTTCTCCACTATCTTCAAATCTTATGTACATACATACATACTTTCAGTTATTACACATACACACAAATGTATGTATGAATGCATTTACCTACAGATTTAGCATTATTTGATCCACAAAAATAAGACCCATGTTTTATGCACTTTATCGTCTTATGCTTTTATCACTAAGCAATAGCCTATGGAAATGCCTTTGAGTTATCTGACATAACCCTAATTCATCCTTTTTATTGGATGAGTAATATTCTATTATATGAATGTTCTCATTTTTACTCCATTGTTTCCCTGTTAAAGGGCATTTACTCTATTTCTAGATATTGTCTCTACCAACAAAGTTGCAATAAATACTCTGCATGTTTCTGTGTATACTGGTATTTTTAGTTTTACAGAATAGGGTCTTAGATATAAAACTACTGTATCCATAGATCTTAATAAGTGCTCCCAGATTGTTTTCCAAAACAAACAATAAAATACTATACATTTCCACCAGTAATATCTGAGGGTATCTTTTCCCCTCATCCTTGCCAGAAGCTAGTATTCTATCACTTTTAAATTTTCACTGGTTCAATGGCAAAATGCCAAAGTGATATCTCATTTGTATTTACCTTACAGTTACCTGACTACTAGTGAATCTGAGCATTTTTCATAGATTTGTTGTTCATCTGGACTTGCTTTTCTACAAAAGGTCTGTTCATGCCCTCTCTGTCCATTTTTTCATTTTCTTTCCTTTTGGAATATTTTTGTCTTATTATTTTGTCCTTTGTCACCGGATTTACATATAGTCCTTCCTGATCTAATGCTTTGCAATAAACGTTCAAGATATAATATTGGAATTGCATGAATTCAGCCATTAAAATATTGTATATGAAAAAATAATTTGTGGAGACAGAGTCACCATGACACTACAGACAGAAGCACCACGCCATCCCTCTAAAACAAAGATATGAAAAACTAAGTAAAACAGATACAAACATCAGTTCTGGAACCCTAAGCATAAAATGAAGGGAAAAGAACTCAACCAAGCACAGAATGGAATAAGAAATGGACAGAGAACAGAGAATGAAGAGAGCTAAGGAGTAGAGGTCCCCTACCAGCGAACATGGCATAAACTTGCCATCTTGGACCTTGGCCACCAAGAATGGTGGACGGAGAGTACGGGAAGGCAGCTTCATGGAGCTCCCTACAGGAGACAGGGCACCTAGTGACCAGGGATACAAGTTTTCCCAGCCCCCACCCCTCTTCCCTCTACATAGCTTCTACCACTTTCCAACAGGCCATGGTCACTCAGCCAGAGAGACAGCGGCTCCTTACCACCCAGATCTGCCCCACCCCCACCAGACAGCTCCTTCAGTGCCATTTTGTCGTTGTTGTCATTTGGCTTTTTGTTTGTTTTTTTGTTTCTTCTCTCTCTCTCTTACTTCCTTTCCTTTCTCCTGCCAACCTAACCGTGTGTGTCCTCTCTGTTCCTTCTTAACAGGTTGTGCCACAACACTCAACTAGAGAGCCACCAGCACATGGCTTCTCTGGGACCACACCACACCCCTGGCAGGCTCCCTTGGTGCCATTTTTTTTGTTTGTTTCTTATCTCTCCCTTCCTTTTCTTTCTCCCCGCCACTTAGACGCTTGTGCCGGCTCTATCCCTTCTTGACAGGCTGTACCATACCACTCAGTCAGAGAGCCACCAGCACGCAGATTTCCCAGGTTCACACTACCCCACCAGCAGACTACCCTAGTGTCATTTGTTTGTTTGTTTGTTTGTTTGTTGTTTCTTATTTTTCCCTTCCTTTCTTTCCTCTCTCACACCCACCTAGCCTCATGAGTCATCTCCGCCCCTTCTTGATGGGCTGAACAATACTGCTCAGATAAAGAGCCACCAGCACACAGCTTCCCCAGGCCATCCCATCGGCAGGCTCCCTCAACATCATTTTTTATTTTTTATTTATTTTTTTCCATCAGTTTCTTATCTCTCTCTCCCTTCCTTTACATTCTGCCATCCACCGAGCCCCATGTGCTGTTCCCACTGCATCTGGACAGGCTGTGACACACTAGTCAGTGAGAGAGACATCAGTTCGCTGCCACCCAATTCTGTCCCACACCCAACAGCTGCCACCCCAACACCATATTAATTTTTTTGTTCTTGTCATATTTGGTTTTGTTTTTTCATTTTTACCTTCTTCACTCTCTTTCCCTCCATTTCTTTCCTTTCTCAAGCCCACTTAGCCCCATTCACCACCCATGTCCTTTTTTTAAAATAATTTTTATTGTGCTTTAAGTGAAAGTTTAAATTTCAAGTCAGTCTCTCACAAAGAAACTTATATACACCTTGCTACATACTCCCAATTACTATCCCTCTAATTACACAGCCTGCTCCCTCCCTCCACTCTCTCTTTTCGTATCCATTTTGCCAGCTTCTAACACCCTCTACCCTCTCATCTCCCCTCCAAGCAGGAGATAACAACATAGTGTTAAGTATCCACCTGATCCAAAAGCTCACTCCTCACCAGCATCCCTCTCCAACCCACTGTCCAGCTCAATCCATGTTGGAAGACTTGGCTTCGGGAATGTTTCCTGTCCTGGGCCAAAAGAAGGTCCAGGGCAATGACCATCGGGGTCCTTCTAGTCTCAGTCAGACCATTAAGTCTGGTCTTTTTATGAGAATTTGGGGTCTGCATCCCACTGCTCTCCTACTCCCTCAGGGGTTCTCTGTTGTGTTCCCTGTCAGGGCAGTCATCAGCTGTAGCCAGGCACCATCTAGTTCTTCTGGTCTCAGGATGATGTAGACTCTGGTTCATGTGCCCCTTCCTGTCTCTTGGGCTCGTAATTACATTGTGTCCTTGGTGTTCTTCATTCTCCTTTGATCCAGGTGGGTTGAGACTCATTGATGCATCTTAGAGGGCCGCTTGCTAGCATTTAAAACCCCAGACGCCACTCTTCAAAGTGGAATGCAGAACGTTTTGTTAACAGATTTTATTATGCCAATTGACTTAGATGTCCCCTGAAACCATGCTCCCCAAATGCCTGCCCCTGCTACGCTGGCCTTCGAAGCATTCAGTTTGTTCAAGAAACTTCTTTCCTTTTGGTTTAGTCCCATTGCACTGACCTCTCCTATATTGTGTGTTGTCTTTCCCTTCATCTAAAGTAGTTCTTATCTACTATCTAGTTAGTGAATACCCTTCTCCCACCCTCCCTCCCTTCCCACCATGTAGCCACAAAAGAGTGTTTTTTCTCTGTTTAAACTATTTCTCAAGTTCTTAAAATAGTGGTCTTATACAATATTTGTCCTTTTGCAACTGACTAATTTCACTCAGCATAATGCCTTCCAGGTTCCTCCGTGTTATGAAATGTTTCACAGATTCCTCACTGTTCTTTATCGGTGTGTAGTATTCTATTGTGTGAATATACCATAATTTGTTTATCCATTCATCTGTTAATGGGCACCTTGGTTGCTTCCATCTTTTTGCTATTGTAAACAGTGCTGCAATAAACATGGGCGTGCACATATCTACTTGTGTAAAAACTTATTTCTCTAGGATATATTCTAAGGAGTGGAATTGCTGGGTTGCATGGTAGTTCTATTTCTAGCTTTTTAAGGAAGCGCAAAATCTATTTCCAAAGTGGTTGTACAATTTTACATTCCCACCAGCAGTGTAGAGGTGTTCCAGTCTCTCCACAGCCTCTCCAACATTTATTATTTTGTGTTTTTTGGATTAATGCCAACATTGTTGGAGTGAGATGAAATCTCATTGTAGTTTCAATTTGCATTTCTCTAACGGCTAATGATCATGAGCATTTCTCATGTATCTGTTAGCTGCCTGAACGTCTTCTTTAGTGAAGCGTCTATTCATATCTTTTGCCCATTTTTTAACTGGGTTATTTGCCTTTTTGTAATTGAATTTTTGCAGCATCATGTAGATTTTAGAGATCAGGTGCTGATCGGAAATGTCATAGCTAAAAACTTTTTCCCAGTCTGTAGGTAGTGTTTTTACTCTTTTGGTGAAGTCTTTGGATGAGCATAGGTGTTTGATTTTTAGGAGCTCCCAGTTATCTAGTTTTTCTTCTGCATTCTTAATAAGGTTTTGTATACTGTTTATGCCATGTATTAGGGCTCCTAACATTGTCCCTGCTTTTTCTTCCATAATCTTTTTTGTTTTAGATTTTATATTTAGGTCTTTGATCCATTTTGAGCTCGTTTTTGTGCATGGAGTGAGGTATGGGTCTTGTTTGATTTTTTTGCAGATAGATACCCAGTTATGCCAGCACCATTTGTTAAAAAGACTGTCTTTTCCCCATTTAACTGTTTTGTGGCCTTTGTCAAATATGAACTGCTCATATGTGGATGGAATTATGTCTGGATTCTCAATTCTGTTCCACTGGTCTATATATCTGTTCTTGTACCAGTACCAGGCTGTTCTGACTACTGTGGCGGTACAATAGGTTCTAAAGTCAGGTAAAGTAAGGCCTCCCACTTTGTTCTTCTTTTTCAGTACTGCTTTACTTATCCAGGGCCTCTTTCCCTTCCATATGAAGTTGGTGATTTGTGTCTCTATCTCATTGAAGAATGTCGTTGGGATTTGGATTGGAATTGTATTAAATGTATAGATCGCTTTTGGCTGGGTTTTTATCGCTTTTGGTAGAATAGACATTTTCATAATGTTAAGTCTTCCTGTCCTTGAGCAAGGTATGTTTTCCCACTTGTATAAGTTTCTTTTGGTTTCTTTCAGAAGTGTATTGTAGTTTTCTTTGTATAAGTTTTTTACATCTCTAATAAGATTTATTCCTAAGTATTTTAACTTCTTGGGGGCTACTGTAAATGGCATTGATTTGGTGATTTCCTCTTTGATGTTCTTTTTGTTGGTGTAGAGGAATCCAACCGATTTTTGTATGTTTATCCACTCGATGGCAATGGGTTTTTTTAATCTTGTATCCTGATACTCTACTGAACTCTTCTATTAGTTTCAGTAGTTTTCTGGAGGATTCCTTAGGGGTTTCTGTGTATAAGATCATGTCATCTGCAAATAGAGATACTTTGACTTCTTCCTTGCCAATCTGGATGCCCTTTATTTCTTTATCTAGCCTAATTGCTCCAGCTAGGACCTCCAACACAATGTTGAATAAGGGTGGTGATAAAGGGCATCCTTGTCTGGTTCCCGACCTCAATGGGAATGTTTTCAGGCTCTCTACATTTAGGGTGATGTTGGCTGTTGGGTTTGTATAAATGCCATTTATTATATTGAGAAATTTTCCTTCTATTCCCATTTTGCTGAGAGTTTTTATCATGAATGGGTGTTGAACTTTGTCAAATGCCTTTTCTGCATCAATTGATAAAATCAAGTGGCTCTTGTTTTTGTTTTATTTATGTAGTGGGTTACATTGTTTTTCTAATGTTGGACCATCCCTGCATACCTGGTATGAATCCCACTTGGTCATGGTGAATTTATTTTTTTGATATGTTGTTGAATTCTATTGGCTAGAATTTTGTTGAGGATTTTTGCATTTATGTTCATGAGGGATATAGGTCTGTAATTTTCTTTTTTGGTGGTGTCTTTACCTGGTTTTGGTATCAGGGATATGCTGGCTTCATAAAACAAGTTTGGTAGTATTCCATCCTGTTCTATGCTCTGAAATACCTTTAGTTATAGTGGTGTTAACTCTTCTTTAAAAGTTTGGTAGAACTCTGCAGTGAAGCCGTCCGGACCAGGGCTTTTTTGTTGGAAGTTTTTTGATTACCTTTTCAATCTCTTCTTTTTTTATGGGTCTATTTAGTTGTTCTACTTCTGTTTGTGTCAGTTTATGTAGGTAGTGTGTTTCTAGAAATTCATCCATTTCTTCTAGGTTTTCAAATTTCTTAGAGTACAATTTTTCACAGTAATCTGATATGATTCTTTTAATTTCAGTTGGGTCTGTTGTAATATCACCCATCTCATTTCTTGTTTGGGTTATTTCCTTCCCCTCCTGGTTTTTTTTTTTTTTTTTGTCAGTTTGGCCAATGGTTTATCAATTTTGTTGATTTTTTCAAAGAACCAGCTTTTAGTCTTATTAATTCTTTCAATTAAAAAAAAAAAATTTTTTTTTTTTATTTCATTAAGTTCTGCTCTAATTTTTATTATTTGTTTTCTTCTGGTGCCTGTGGATTTCTTTTATTGCTCTCTTTCTATTTGTTCAAGTTGTAGGGATAATTCTTTGATTTTGACCCTTTCTTCTTTTTGGATGTGTGCATTTATTGATATAAATTGGCCTCTGAGCACCGCTTTTGCTGGGTCCCAAAGGTTTTAATACGAAGTGTTTTCATTCTCACTGGATTCTATGAATTTCTTTATTCCATCCTTAATGTCTTCTATAATCCAGTCTTTTTTGAGCAGGGTATTGTTCAGTTTCGAAGTGTTTCTTTTCTTTTCCCTGCTTTACCTGTTATTGATTTCCACTTTTATGGCTTTATGGTCAGAGAAGATGCTTTGTAATATTTCAATGTTTTGGATTCTGCTAAGTCTTGGTTTATGACCTAATATGTGGTCTATTCTAGAGAATGTTCCCAGTACACCAGAAAAGAAAGTATAATTGGCTGCTGTTGGGTGGAGTGTTCTGTATATGTCTTTGAGGTCAAGTTGGTTGATTGTGGCATTTAGATCTTTCGTGTCTCTATTGAGCTTCTTTCTGGATGTCCTGTCCTTCACCGAAAGTGGTGTGCTGAAGTCTCCTACTATTATTATGGAGCTGTCTATCTCATTTTTCAATGCTGATAGAGTTTGTTTTATATATCTTGCAGCTCTGTCATTGGGTGCATAAATATTTAATATGGTTATATCTTCTTGGTGTATTGTCCCTCTAATCATTATATAGTGTCCTTCCTTATCCTTTCTGATGGATTTAACATTAAAATCTATTTTGTCAGAAATTAATATTGGCACTCCTGCTCTTTTTTGATTGTTGTTTGCTTGATATATTTTTTTCCGTCCTTTGAGTTTTAGTTTGTTTGTGTTTCTAAGTCTAAGGTGTGTCTCTTGTAGGCAGCATATAGACAGATCTTGTTTTTTAATCTATTCTGCCACTCTCTGTCTCTTTATTGGTGCATTTAGTCCATTTGCATTCAGCATAATTATGGATAGGTATGAATTTAGTGCTATCATTTTGATGTCTTTATTTGTGTGTTGTTGACAGTTTGTTTTTCCCACTTAATTTTATGTGCTGAGTAGATTATCTTTATATATTATCCTTTCCTCATATTTGCTTTTGTTGATTTTGTTTCTGCTGAGTCTCTATTTTTTCCTTGTACTTTGTTCTGATGTGTAGGATAGTTTGTCTCCTTTGTGGTTACCTTACTATTTACCCCTATTTTTCTAAATTTAAACCCAACTTTTATTTCTTTGTATCGCCGTATCTTCCTCTCCATATGGAAGATCTATGATTACGTTTCTTAGCCTCTCTTTATTATTTTAATGTTGTCTTCTTTTATATTGCTATTACCCTTTTTTGACTTTTTTTTTTTAATAATCTTGTTTTGCTTTTTTGGATTTCCCTGTCTGGGTTGACTTCTGGTTGCTCTGCCCAGTGTTCTAGTGTTGGGTTGATACCTGATATTATTGATTTTCTAACCAAAGAACTCCCTTTAGTATTTCTTGTAGTTTTGGTTTGGTTTTTATGAATTCCCTAAACTTGTGTTTTTCTGGAAATGTCTTAATTTCACCTTCATATTTAAGAGACATGGATATATGACACTTGGCTGGCAATTTTTTTCCTTCGGTTTTTCAAATATGTCATCCCATTGCCTTCTTGCCTGCATAGTTTCTGCTGAGTAGTCTGAGCTTATTCTTATCGGTTCTCCTTTGTAGGTGACTTTTCATTTATCCCTTGCTGCTCTTATAATTCTCTCTTTATCTTCGGTTTTGGCAAGTTTGATTATGTCTTGGTGACTTTCTTTTAAGATATACCTTATATGGAGTTCAATGAGCATCTTGGATAGATATTTTCTCATCTTTCATGATATCAGGGGAGTTTTCTGCCAACAAATCTTCAACAATTCTCTCTGTATTTTCTGTTATCCCTCCCTGTTCTGGTACTCCAATTTTTCCCTGTTCTGGTACTCCAATCACTTGTAGGTTATCTCTCTTGGTAGAGTCCCACATGATTCTTAAGCTTTCTTCATTTTTTTAAAATTCTTTTATCTGATTTTTCTTAAAATATATTAGTGCCAAGTGGTTTATCTTTGAATTCAGAAATTCTGGCTTCTATTTGCTCAATTCTGCTCCTTTGACTTTCTATTGAGTTGTCTGCTTCTGTAATTTTATTGTTAATCTTCTGAATTTCTGATTCCTGTCTGTCTATAGATTTTTCCAGCTTATTAAACTTTTCATTATGTTCCTGAATAATCTTTCTAATTTCTTCTATTCCTTTATCTGTGTGTTCCTTGGCTTGTTCTACATATTGCCTCATTTCCTTCCTGATGTCTTAAAGGGTTCTGTATATTAAACTTTTGTATTTTGGCTCTGGTAATTCTAGGAACGCACTTTCATCCAGAAGATCCCTGGATTCTTTGTTTTGAGAGCTTGTTGAGGAGATCATGGTCTGTTTCTTTATGTGACTTGATATTGACTATTGTCTCCGAGCCATCTATAAGTTATTGTATTAGTTTATGCTTGCTTACTGTGTCGTAACTGCTTGCTTTGTTTTGTTTTGATATACCCAAGTGGACTGCTTGAGTGAGCTAGCTTGATTATTTTTGCCCTTGGAGCTCTGAAGTCCTGTCCCCAGATGGCTAGAACTACTTTCAGGTATATCAGCCTAGGAGTCCATTCACTTTTCTTGTATGAATTCAGCTCAGGTTTCCAGGTAGCTGATCATCAAGTGTGTGGTACAGGCTCCGTCCTACAGTCCTGGCATATATACCGGTATCTGATTGCAGCAGGGGGTCATGCTCTGAACGAGGCAGGGGGCTGAGAACTGACCCCCCAAGTGTCTCTAAGGAAAGTGCGTCCCTGTTCCCTAAAGCGTGCAGGTGGGTGGGTTCTGCAGATGGACCATGGGCACCCAGAGTTTTTGGTTGTAAGGACTGGGAGGTACCAGTCATCCTTGGACCTCTGTCATGGGTGGCTGGGTGACCTGAGTGGAGCTACCAGTCCTTAGGTCCCTGATGTGGGTAGGTGAGGACCTTGTTTAATAGGCAAAGCAATGTCAAACATCAAAAACTCACCTCTCCACCGCACAGCTGAAACGGTTGGAGCCTGCCAACAAGGGCCTAGTCTCTTGAAATAGGCCCACACAGGTCCATGCAGAAGGGAAAGGTCCTCAAAGTCCACAGACCATTTATGCCTGGACAGGAGCTGCTTCTGTCCTGAGCTCCCCCAGTTAGTGGAGCTAGCAAATTATCTTTTCCCCCAATTGCGAATTTTTTCCTTTTCCAAGGCCGAGAGGATGGCTCTAGGCACTCAACAGTGCCTACCTCAGGCCCAGGGAATTTAGCCACTGAAGCCAGCTTGGGGGTGTAGGGGGCACAGTAAAATATACACAAGTACTTAGCTTTTGCCAAGAATGCCATTCTTCTCTGGTTCTGGAGGTATGAGTGGGCTGTGTGGCTGGCTGCTTCTCCCTGAGGGAACTGCGGCCGAACGCTAGTACCAGCCCACAGCTGCCACGGCCACCGCTCCAGGAATGGTGCCTGAGGTCTCCTAGTGATTCAGGTCTTGTAACTCCTCTCTGCTTCTGAATGGTCTCTTCCTTCCCCTGCCCCTCAGTTCATTTTCTAAGCTTACCTTTGAAGCTCTGGGCTACCAGCTTGTCATAAATACACTTGTTTCACTTGTTTTTTCAGGTCTTTGTTGTAAAGAGGGCTCGCCAGAAGCATCTGTCTATTCTGCCATCTTGGCTCCACCTCCACCCATACCCTTCTTGACAGGCCACGCCACACTAATCAGCTACAGAGCCACCAGCACATGATTTTACTAGGTCCGCCCTGCCCCCACCTGCTGAATCCTACCACGCCATCATTTTATTTACTTTTTCTTTACATTTTTTCTTATTCTTTTTCCTTCATTTTCTTTTTCTCTCTTTTTTTTTTTTGCTTCTGTTTCTGTTTCTTTGTCTTCTTTCTCTCACTCACTTAACTCCATACATCACATCTTCTCGCTTCCCTCCTGCCTATCTGCACTGCTTACTGAGCACTGTGCCCCCGAGTGGCACTGGTATGGACAAGTGTACCTACCCTGCATTGCCCCCCTCCCTGGCCCTGCCCTGTCAGTTCTAGTACATGCTGCAAATGATCCAACCCCATCCCTACCCCTCCACTGGACCTACCACGCTGATAGAACTCTCAATAAAATAGGTATAAAAGGGAAAGTCATGAACATAATAAAGAGCACATATATAAAAAACAATAGCCAACATCATTCTTAATGGAGAGAGCTAAAACATTCCCCTTGAGAAAAGGAACAAGACAAAGATGCCCTTTATCACTACTCCTATTTAACAGTGTGCTAGTCCTAGCTAGAGCAATAAGGTAAGGAAAAGAAATAAAGGGCATCCAAATTGGTAAGAAAGAAGTAAAACTGTCCATATTTGTGGATGATATGATACTACACATAGAGAACCCAGAAGACTTCACACAAAAACTACTGGAACTTATAGAAAGGTTCAGCAGAGTAGCAAGATACAAGACAAACATACAAAAATCAGTTGGATTCCCATGCACCAATAAAGAGAACTACAAAGGAAATCAAGAAAGCAGTACCATTTATAATAGCCCCTATAAAAATAAAACATTTAGGAATAAATCTAATCAGGGATGTAAGAGACCTATACAAAGAAAACTGCAAAACACTACTGCAAAAAACCAAAAGATACCTACATAAATGGAAAAACATATCATGTTCGTGGACAGGTAGACTCAACATTGTGAAAATGTCAATTCTATGTAAGGCAATCTACAAACGAAATCTCCATCCAAATAATCATTAACTTTATGTGGAAAGGGAAGAGGCCCTGGATAAAGCATTATTAAAAAAGGAGAATAAAGTAGGAGGACTTACACTATCTGATCTCAGAATTATACAGCTACAGCAGTCAAACAGCCTGGTACTGGTACAACGACAGACACATGACCAATGGAAGAGAACTGAGAATCCAGACGTAAACCCACCCACCTATAGTCACCTGATCTTTGACAAAGGCCCGAAGTCCATTCAATGGGGAAAAGACAGTTTTTTAAAAAATGGTGCTGGCAAAAATAGATGTCCATGCAAAAAAATGAAATGACCCATACCTCCCACCATACACAAAAACTGTTCAGAATGGATCAAAGACCTAAATACAAAGCCAAAAATTATAAAGATCATAGAAGAAAAAATAAGGTCAGTGCTAGAAGCCCTAATGCACAGCATAAATAGGATACAAACCATAAATAACAATACACAAACACCAGAAGATAAGCTAGATAACTGGGACCTTCTAAAAATTACACACTTATGTTCATCAAAAGACTTCACCAAAAGAGTAAAAAGAGAACCTACAGACTGGGAAAATTTTTTGGCTATGACAAGTCCAACAAAAGTCTAATCTCTAAAATCTACAGGAAAATCCAACATCTCTACAATAAAAGGACAAATAATCCAATTAAAAAATGGGCAAAGGATATAAACAGACACTTCATCAAAGAAGACATTCAGGCAGCTAATAGTCACATGAGGAAAAGCATGAGATCACTACCCACTAGAGAAATGCAAATCAAAGCCACAATGAGATACCATCTCACCCCAACATTATTGGCAAGAATAATTAAAAAAAACAGAAAATAACAAATGTTGGAGAGGCTGCAGGGAGATTGGAACTCTTATGCACAGCTAGTGGGAATGCAACATGGTACAACCATTTTGGAAAACGATACGGTGCTTCCTTTACAAGCTAGAAATAGAAATACCATATAATCTAGTAAACCCATTCCTAGGAATATATTCTACAGAAACAAGAGCCATCACACAAATAGACATATGCACACCCATGTTCACTCCAGTGTTACTCATAATAGCAAAAAGATGGAAACAACATGAATGCCCATCGAAAGATGAATGGATAAAGAAATTGTGGTACATACACACAATGGAGTACTATGCAATGATAAAGAACAAGGGTGAATCTATGAAACACCTCGTGACATGGTAAGGGGGGATGGGGGGACGGGGAATGGAAAAACACTAACTAGACAATAGATAAGTGTTAACTTTGGTGAAAGGTAAGACAGTACACAATACTGGGAACGTCAGCACAACTTGACCAAAGCAAGGAGATGGAAGCTTCATAGACACATCCAAACTCCCCAAGGGACCAAATTAGTGAGCTGAGGGCTGTGGGGACCATGGCTCAGGAACACCTAACTCAATTGGCATAACATAGTTTATAAAGAAAATGGTCTACATTCTACCTTGGTGAGTAGCATCTGGGGTCTTAAAAGCTTGTGAGCAGCCATCTAAGATACTCCATTGGTCCCATTCTGTCTGAAGCAAGGGAGAATGAAGAAAACCAGACACAAGAAAAAGATTAATCCAAAGGACTAATGGACCACAACTGCCACAGCCTCCATCAGATTGATTCCAGCACAGCTAGATGGTGCCCAGCTACCACCACTGACAGCTCTGACAGGGATCACAGCAAAGAGTCCCAGGCAGGGCTGGAGATAAATGTAGAACAAAACCCTAACTCACAAAAAAATACCAGATTTAATGGTCTGACAGAGACTGGTGAAACCCCAAGAGTATGGCCTATGGACACCCTTTTAACTCACACAGAAGTCACTCCTGAGGTTCACCTTTCAGCCAAAGATTAGACAGGCCCATAAAACAAAACGAGACTAAATGGGCACAACAACCCAGAGGCAGGGATGAGAAAGCAGGAGGGGACAGGAAAGCTGGAAGCGGGGAACCCAAGGTCAAGAAGGGGAGTATTCGTACGAGGTCGGCAGCCAATGTCACAAAACAATACGTTTATTGTTTAATGAGAAACTAATTTGTTCTGTAAACCTAAAGTATAATAATAAAAAAAGTTTCTTACCAGAGCAAGGTAGATACTTAAGGATTTAAGTCAATTTTAAGGTATGAATTATTTTGAAATAATTAAGCACGTTCCTCATCATTCTTCAGAAATGAAGACAAATGCTTTTAGCTTTTACTTAAAATAATCTTTAATAAACTTCCTAAATATAAATTTGAAAACTCAATGAAGAATATACATTGGCATTAAAACATTTGGTCTAGGTCAAACAAAAAGGTATGGGTATCTTGTGATTCGATTAAAAGTGAGCTTGGTTTCCTTGTAAACAAATATCTTGTCCAGAGGAATGAAATAACAAAAGGTGAAGAGTAAATTGCACTGACCCATAATGTAAAGGCAATTTTAAGCCTCTGAAACCTTGTAAAAATGGAAACATTTTACCAGCTGCAGTTTGGTCCTATGATTCATTTGGACAGCTGCCTGCTACCCTACAATGCAGCATAACCGCTGCCAAAGAATGGATGTGAGTTGCATAAGCAGGTCCCAGAAACTCATTTGATAATGTAACACATACACTCACCCACCTATCTGTAATATTTTTATTTTCCTTTCAAATCATTGTCCTTTTTATATCAAAAAAAAAAAAACTTTTAAAATCTAGTTGAATGGTATGCTCATAAAAATACTATCAATTCACACATGGAATCTGGAATAAAATACCTTGTAAACAATACATTTTCTCAAAATGTGCTGTGGGATTTGTTGAAACAACAGAGGCTAAATTTACGTATTTTGAATTTAAACAATGAAAGAAATTTATTCAAATGGATATTTGTGCCTGTTTTTCTACTGTCAAGCTGGCTAGGCTAGACTAAGTTTCCCAGAACTTCATTTTCTGGGTGAAAGTTAGCCAAAAAGAGGACTTGGGTAATGTTTGGGAGTCAGGTTGAAAGTCTGGCTGCTATCCCCTCAGGGTCTTTTTGTGATCACCTACCGTGAAAGGCAGACCCTAAGATGCCGGTTTGTCCAGCTTCTCCTTGCTCTCCTCCACTCTGCTCCGCTTTTTTTCCTGACTGCTCCTCCTGCTGAGCAACAGCAAGCCCAGGCCCACCACCAGGGGTGTGGCTGGGGACCCACAGAAGTGGTAGCTAGCCAGAAGGAACAGTTGCCAGAGGCCTGCTCTTAACGGCTTCCTTCACAGGCTAAAAATGCTTGGTTTCTTAGCTTCCTCACAAACTCCAACATGTCTGTGCGCACGAGAGCTTCCAGAGAATTCGAGACTATTCCTATGGCCCTCCAACTTCCCCTACCACGTCATCACTTTCCCAGATCCTCTGACAACTGTTAAGATCCAAAAAAAAAAGAAGGTGAGCTGCCGTTCAGTCGATTTTTACTCATGGTGACCCCCGTACCTGTCAGAGTAGAACCATGCTCCGCTGGGTTTTCGACAGCTGGTTTTTCAGAAGCACATCACCAGGTTTTTCTTCTGAGGTGCCTCTGAGTGGACTTGAACATTCAACCTTTTGGTTAGCAGCCCAAGGCCACCCAGGGACTTCGTTAAGATCCCAGTCATTTAATAAATCCATCACTTTATAATCCTTACAGTGGCGCTGGTTCCCTGAGAGAACCCTGACCAATGCAGTTATATTTAAATTCTGCCACATTTCCACACCATTAGAATATAATACAGCCTAATCAACATTGCTATTTGGGCAGGTTGGTAGATGTAGTGTTGTAGCAGCTTATTAGTTTCTTATTTGTTATGAATGACCATGGAAAAATACAAGTTTTTCAAATTCTCTCTAATATGCATGGATGTTATCTGGTTCCAAGAGCTTGGTATGCTTATCTAGTGAGTTTGTCAGGGAATATCTTCTTAAGGGAATTACAGCATGGAATAAATTTGTCTCCTGAGTTTAATACTGCAACAAAATTAAAATATCAACTATAAATAGAACACTGCTGTATTTCATATAAAAATGATCATGCCCTCTGCATTATAATTTATTTAGGCAGAATTTATCCCTTATATGCATACTACCAGTCAGAGAAAACTTTTAAAAGAATAAGAGTAATCTCTAAACACATAACAGATGGGAATCCAAAATGGAGCAATCTTATCGTGTAGAAAAGCGTCATAGTTTTACTCGTTCCTTCACATGGAGACTCTCTTACCATAACGATGATCTGTGGTTTGTGTCGTTTGACCAAATCAATGATATCCACTCCATTATAATAGAGGTTTTCTAAACACCCATGAAAATTTTTTTGTGGGAACGACACTGATTTTCCAGCTGCTGGAATCCCTCCAAAGCTGATCTTAGAAAGAAAAATGGCATCAATAATATTGTTTAATGATTTTCTGAAAATCTGCTTACGTATTTGCGATTAGCAAGTATAACTGTAATCATCACAGATCGATTTTTCATCACACTACACTGTCATATTGTTAATTTCAAATGGAAATTTGAAAAAAAATAAGATGCAGAATTTAAAACAAATTTACATGCATTCAGTTTTCATTTACATTAGAGTGTCATTATCCTTACAAGCTGCCGATCACACTTGGTTTTGATATTTATATTGGTTGAAAAAGAAAAATACATCTTTAGATCCATGGTAAATCTTGATCTGTTCAGTAATGGAACCAGTTACAATGGCATTTTACTTTATATACCTTTCTGGCACACATTAATATTTGTGCATTTGAATCAACTGTTAATTAATCAATTTGTAGCTAAATTCTCCCTGTAAGTCTACACTGGCCGGGGTGCCCAATAACACAAAGAAATCATACAGCACATCCTATATTTACTTGTACTAATGAGATCTCTTCATGGAGAAAACCTTCCTATAAGCAGCTTGATGTGACTACACATCACAGGTAAAAAGACGATCCTGACCTATAACAATAAATTAACACATTGTGAGGAAGATGAAGTCTGAGTAGTATATATTACCAAACCTGCTACTCTTAATAGGGTTTCCCATTTCCACCTTGGGAAACACTTCACAAGAACTGTGATATACTCTGAAAGGGGAGTTCTTTACAGTATATTTTCAATGGGGAGGTTATATCACATAAAAACTAAAAAAAAAAAAAAAAACCACAACCCATTGCAATCAAGTCAATTCCAACTCATAGCAACCCTATAGGACAGAGTGGAACTGCCCCCATAGGGTTTCCAAGGCAGTAATCTTTATGGAAGCAGATTGTCACATTTTCTACTGTGTGGCTACTGGTAGGTTTGAACCGCCAATCTTTTGGCTCACAGCTGAGCACTTTAGCCACTGTACCACCATGGTTCCTTATATATCACATAAAACCAAACCAAAAACCAAACTCACTGCCATCAGGTCGATTCCGACTTATAGTACATACACATCATAAAATCTGTTTTAATTGATATGCAAGCATCACACCTCATAATCAAGATCCAGGTAACTGAATTCTCCCTGTGTGTGGGAACAACGCCTGTGCTCATCTACTGTAAAGTTGACTTGCTTGCCCAAGCACTGGATGAGCACCGAATGCCAGTGTTGATCATCCAGAAGGCTGCCCAGGGTGAGATTGACCAGCATATGAGTGGAGGGCAGCTTAGCTTCACCTTAGAAGAGGAAAAAATAAAGGCACCATTATTCCCAGTTTAAAAAAAAAAAAAGTTTCCCTTCAGTGGGCCAGCATATCTCATAATAATTGCAATCTAATTCCATGCATTCCAACCCAAATACTATATGGTTTTATCTGAGGCTTTTGACCCCATTTTAATTTCCTCCACTGTTAATTCTTTTTATTAGTATTACTTATTGCATGCTCATTTTCTATGTACATTTTATCTTTGTTAAAACCTTATTACTTTTACTACCTCAATATTTTTCAATGACCCATCCCTTTCCTTATGATATTAGAAAATGGCTATTTTCTTAGTTATAAATGGCTAGTTATATTAGCGCTATGTAAAAAACATCAAGACAAGACCCTTGTCTTGTCAAATTTGAGAAATATGAACAATTTTTATATGAAAGTAAAACATTGTTATATATATAGATCGATATATATATGCACACTTAGAAACCCTTGAATCTAAAAATAATGCATCTTAACTGTTAAAAATAAGCTATGAAAGTGCAGAGTTATCTGAGTGGCATCTAAATAGTCAGATTTCCAAGCACCTCCCCCAATAGCTTTACCTGAATTAATAAGTAAAAAGAGTCTTCCCCTTCTTAATTCCAATGTGATGTGATCTCCATTTTGCCCTTCTCTGTGGAGTAGGATCCCATCACTCTGCATGGTTTTAAATTTCAAAGAAATAATATCTTTTACTGGGCTCATGGAATTTTGATCAAATCTATAGAGAAGGGAACTTTTTCCATCAAGATCAACCACCTCTGATCCTAGAAACAAAGACATTAAAAAGTCATTCCAAAAATAAATATCCTTTTACTAGAGCATTTTAAATACATATATAGAGAACATTACATATATTCACACGCATGCACATACAGTTCAGGTCTGGCCCAGTCGTTATAAGGGAAAAACAGACCCTTCGTGTCAAGCTGATTCCGACTCATAGCAACCCTATAAGACAGAGTAGAACTGCCCCATTGGGGTTCCTAGGCTGTAGTTTTTACAGAAGCAGGTCGCCAGGTCTTTTCTCTCAATGCAGCCGGTGGGATAGAACCACCAACCTTTTGGCTGAATGCTTAACCATGATGCCACTAAGGCCACTCTATAAGGGAAAATACTACCACCAAATATCTAATTCCCTCTTGACACCCAGGATTGATTCCATTTTAGCTTTTGCTAACCTGTTGATAAAGTTCATGTTCTAGAAATACATTTTAAGATTTATTCATAATTTTATCCTCCCTTATTAAAGACATATTTCTTCTCATTAAATAAGAAAAGAGATAGAGGCGGGGCCAAGATGGCTGACTAAGTAGACACCACCTCGGATCCCTCTTGCAACAAAGACTTGGAAAAACAAGTGAATCGATCACATACATGACAATCTACGAACCCTGACCAACAAACACAGATTTAAAGTGTTGACCTGAGTGACAGACTGAGAACGAACAACAATGGGGAAGCAGCGACTGTTTTCAGAGTCTGGAGCCAGTGTCCCAGTCAGGAAACCTCAGCGCTGGGCTTTGGACTGGGAGCAGGGGAGCTGAGCATGGCATCCTGTGATGGCGCAAACACGGGGCACAGCCCTAACCCCCTGAACTGACCTCAGGGGAAGCCCAACCAGTGCATGCAGGCAGCGCAGCGACGCGGCTGACAGGAAGAGAAGTCACCGGGAGGCAGCGACTGGTTTTGGAGCCGGGAGTGTGGCGTCCCTGCCGGGGAACCTTGGCGCCGGGCTTTGGACTGGGAGCGGAGGAACTAACCACGGCTTCTGAGACAGTGCAAGCAGGGGACGCGGGCCTGACCCTCGGGGGCAATCTCTACCCAGCCAGCCAGCGCACACAGTCGACGATGCGCCCCTCGGGAATCTCAGATAAAAGTCATCCCAACCAAGATAAGTAACTTTGCCTATATTCCGGGGTGCTACTCTCTCCTATTTATCTGAACCCTCCCCCCCCCTTCCCAGGCGGCTTCATTAACATTGGAATTTCCTGAGCCAGAGAGTAAACTGCTCTGCGGTTTTTCTTTCTTTCGTTTTGTTTTTGTCTTTTCCTTACCCATTCTTCTGGCCGGAGAGAAGCAACTACAAAAAACCCAGGGACCAAAAATCCTTCCCTAATTGGACTAAAAACACAGAACCAGCTCCAGCCAAGCATATGTGATCCACAGTTTTGGGCTTTCATCCCTACAGGGAACAAGGTGGCTGTTATAATGCAAAGGCATTTCTAATAGGGATCTGACTGCAATTGTTTAAGCGGGTTTACTGGAAAGACAAGTTTCCCAGGTCTGATATCTCTGCGTATTCAACAGAGCCCTCACTGACCCACAACAGGGAACTGAGGGCTGAAGCTCCCCCCAGACCACCTAGCTTCCTGCCTTAGGGGTCTAAGGAGGGTGACACCTACCAATCTGTAGAGGTACTTGCATTGGGGGCCTAAGGTACAGCTGCAGAGCACACCCACCAAGGTGCTTTAGGAATAGAGACTCACCCACCATACTGACACTTGGGGGAAGCCTGTCAGCATCTGGGCCCCCCTGGAGTGTGACCCCAGCTGCTACTAGAATCTGGTGCACACAACTATCACCACTACTTCTCGAGGTGGATAGGTGACACCCTAATTTACAGACTGCTTCAAGACATCAGGGGTGACCTCAGAAATGAAATAAGGCAATGTACAGAAAAAGCCAAGGAACACACTGATAAAGCAGTTGAAGAACTCAAAAAGATTATTCAAGAACATAGTGGAAAAATTAATAAGTTGCAAGAATCCATAGAGAGACAGCATTCAGAAATCCAAAAGATTAACAATAAAATTAAAGAATTAGACAACGCAATAGGAAGTCAGAGGAGCAGACTCGAGCAATTAGAATGCAGACTGGGAGATCTGGAGGACCAGGGAATTAACACCAATATAGCTGAAAAAAAATAAGATAAAAGAATTAAAAAAAAAAGAAAGAAACCCTAAGAATCACGTGGGACTCTATCAAGAAGAATAACTTGCATGTGATTGGAGTCCCAGAACAGGGAAGGACAACAGAAAACACAGAGAGAATAGTTGAAGATCTATTGGCAGAAAACTTCCCTGACATCATGAAAGACGAAAGGATATCTATCCAAGATGCTCATCGAACCCCATTTAAGATTGATCCAAAAAGAAAATCACCAAGACATATTATCATCAAACTTGCCAAAACCAAAGATAAACAGAAAATTTTAAAAGCAGTCAGGGATAAAAGAAAGGTCTCCTTCAAGGGAGAATCAATAAGAATAAGTTCAGACTACTCAGCAGAAACCATGCAGTCAAGAAGGCAATGGGATGACATATACAGAGCACTGCAGGAGAAAAACTGCCAGCCAAGGATCATATATCCAGCAAAACTCTCTCTCAAATATGAAGGCGAAATTAAGACATTTACAGATAAACACAAGCTTAGAGAATTTGCAAAAACCAAACCAAAGCTACAAGAAATACTAAAGAAAATTGTTTGGTCAGAGAACCAATAATATCAGATACCAGCACAACACAAGGTCACAGAACAGAGCATCCTGATATCAACTCAAATAGGGAAATCACAAAAACAAATTAAGATTAATTAAAAAAAAAAATGCTCAAAACAGGGAATCATTGAAGTCAATATGTAAAAGATCACAATAATCAAAAAGAGGGACTAATACAGGTGGTATAGAACTGCCACATGGAGAAGGATACAAGGCGATATAAGACAATACAAGTTAGGTTTTTACTTAGAAAAATAGGGGTAAATATTAAGGTAACCACAAAGAGGTATAACAACTCCATAACTCGAAATAAAAACCAAGAAAAACGTAACAACTCAGCAAACACAAAGTCAAATACTATGAAAATGAGGAACAGACAAGTTCCAAAGAAAAACTTCTCAGCACAAAAAAGTAAGTGGAAAAATGAAATTGTCAACAACACACATAAAAAGGCATCAAAATGACAGCACTAAACACATGCTTATCTATAATTACGCTGAATGTAAATGGATTAAATGCACCAATAAAAAGACAGAGAGTCTCAGACTGGATAAAGAAACACGATCCGACTGTATGCTGCCTACAAGAGACACACCTTAGACTTAGAGACACAAACTAAAACTCAAAGGATGGAAAAAAATATATCAAGCAAACAATAAGCAAAAAAGAAGAGGAGTAGCAATATTAATTTCTGACAAAATAGACTTTAAAGTTAAACCCATTACAAAGGATAAAGAAGGACACTACATAATGATAAAAGGGACAATTGACCAGGAAGATATAACCATATTAAATATTTATGCACCCAATGACAGGGCTGCAAGATACATAAAACAAATTTTAACAGAACTGAAAACTGAGATAGACACCTCCACAATTATAGTAGGAGATTTCAACCCACCCCTCGGAGAAAGACAGGACATCCAGTAAGAAGCTCAATAGAGACACGGAAGACCTAATCACTACAGTCAACCAACTTGACCTCATTGACTTATACAGAACTCTCCACCCCAGTGCTGCAAAGTATACTTTTTTTTCTAGTGCACATGGAACATTCTCTAGAAGAGACCACATATTAGGTCATAAAACAAACCTTAGCAGAATCCAAAACATCGAAATATTACAGAGCATCTTCTCAGACCATAGGCCATAAAAGTGGAAATCAATAACAGAATAATTAGGGAAAAGAAATCAAATACTTGGAAACTGAACAATACCCTGCTGAAAAAAAGACTGGGTTATAGAAGACATTAAGGAGGGAATAAAGAAATTCATAGAATGCAACGAGAATGAAAATACTTCCTATCAAAACCTCTGGGACACAGCAAAAGCAATGCTCAGAGGTCAATTTATATCAATAAATGCACACATACAAAAAGAAGAAAGAGCCAAAAGCAGAGAACTGTCCCTACAACTTGAACAAATAGAAAGTAAGCAACAAAAGAATCCATCAGGCACCAGAAGAAAACAAATAATAAAAATTAGAGCTGAACTAAATGAATTAGAGAACAGAAAAACAATTGAAAGAATTAACAAAGCCAAAAGCTGGTTCTTTGAAAAAATTAACAACATTGATAAACCATTGGCTAGACTGACTAAAGAAATACAGGAAAGGAAACAAATAACCCGAATAAGAAGTGAGATGGGCCACATCACAACAGACCCAACTGAAATTAAAAGAATCATATCAGATTATTACGAAAAATTGTACTCTAACTAATTTATAAATCTAGAAGAAATGGATGAATTCCTGGAAAAACACTACCTACCTAAACTTACACAATCAGAAGTAGAACAACTAAATAGACCCATAACAAAAAAAGAGATTGAAACGGTAATCAAAAAACTCCCAACAAAAAAAAGCCCTGGCCCGGATGGCTTTACTGCAGAGTTCTACCAAACTTTCAGAGAAGAGTTAACACCACTACTACTAAAGGTATTTCAAAGCATAGAAAATGATGGAATACTGCCTAACTCATTCTATGAAGCCACCATATCCCTGATACCAAAACCAGGTAAAGACATCACATAAAAAGAAAATTACAGACCTATATCCCTCATGAACATAGATGCAAAAATCCTCAACAAAATTCTAGCCAATAGAATTCAACAACATATCAAAAAATAATCCATCATGACCAAGTTGGATTTATACCAGGTATGCAAGGCTGGTTTAATATTAGAAAAACCATTAATGTAATCCACCATATAAATAAAACAAAAGACAAAAACCACATGATCTTATCAATTGATGCAGAAAAGGCATTTGACAAAATCCAACACCCATTTATGATAAAAACTCTCACCAAAATAGGAATTGAAGGAAAATTCCTCAACATAATAAAGGGCATCTATTTTTTTTATACAAAGCCAACAGCCAACATCACTCTAAATGGAGAGAACCTGAAAGCATTTCCCTTGAGAACGGGAACCAGACAAGGATGCCCTTTACCACCACTCTTATTCAACATTGTGCTAAAGGGCCTAGACAGAGCAATTAGGCTAGACAAAGAAATAAAGGGCATCCAGATTGGCAAGGAGGAAGTAAAATTATCTCTATTTGCAGATGACATGATCTTATACACAGAAAACCCTAAGGAATCCTCCAGAAAACTACTGAAACTAATAGAAGAGTTTGGCAGAGTCTCAGGTTATAAGATAAACATACAAAAATCACTTGGATTCCTCTACATCAACAAAAAGAACATCGAAGAGGAAATAACCAAATCAATACCATCCACAGTAGCCCCCAAGAAGATAAAACACTTAGGAATAAATCTTACCAAAGATGTAAAAGACCTATATAAAGAAAAATACAAAGTACTACTACAAGAAACTAAAAAGGACCTACTTAAGTGGAAAAACACACCTTGCTCATGGACAGGAAGACTTAACATAGTAAAAATGTCTATTCTACCAAAAGCCATCTATACATACAATGCACTTCCGATCCAAATTCCAATGACATTTTTTAATGTGATGGAGAAACAAATCACCAACTTCATATGGAAGGGAAAGAAGCCCCGGATAAGCAAAGCATTACTGAAAAAGAAGAAGAAAGTGGGAGGCCTCACTCTACCTGATTTTAGAACTATTATACAGCCACAGTAGTCAAAACAGCCTGGTACTGATACTGGTACAACGACAGGCACATAGGCCAATGGAACAGAATTGAGAACCCAGATATAAATCCATCCACGTATGAGCAGCTGATATTTGACAAAGGCCCAGTGTCAGTTAATGGGGAGGGGGGGAAAGACAGTCTTTTTAACAAATGGTGCTGGCATAACTGGATACCCATTTGCAAAAAAATGAAACAGGACCCATACCTCACACCATGCACAAAACTAACTCCAAGTGGAACAAAGACCTAAGCATAAAGACTAAAACGATAAAGATCATGGAAGAAAAAATAGGGACAACCCTAGGAGCCCTAATACAGGGCATAAACAGAATACAAAACATTACCAAAAATGATGAAGAGAAACCAGATAACTAGGAGCTCCTAAAAATCAAACACCTATGCTCATCCAAAGACTTCACCAAAAGAGTAAAAGGACCACCTACAGATTGGGAAAGAATTTTCAGCTATGACGTCTCTGACCAGCGCCTGATCTCTAAAATCTATATGATTCTGTTAAAACTCAATCACAAAAAAGACAAACAACCCAATCAAGAAGTGGGCAAAGGATATGAACACGCACTTCACTAAAGAAGATATCAGGCAGCTAACAGGCACATGAGAAAATGCTCTCGATCATTAGCCATTAGAGAAATGCAAATCAAAACTACGATGAGATTACATCTCACTCCAACAAGGCTGGCATTAATCCAAAAAACACAAAATAATAAATGTTGGAGAGGCTGCGGAGAGATTGGAACTCTTACACACTGCTGGTGGGAATGTAAAATGGTACAACCACTTTGGAAATCTATCTGGTGTTTTCTTAAAAAGTTACAACTAGAACTACCATACAACCCAGAAATCTCACTCCTCGGAATATACCCTAGAGAAATAAGAGCCTTCACATGAACAGATATATGCACACTCATGTTTATTGCAGCTCTGTTTACAATAGCAAAAAGCTGGAAGTAACCAAGGTGTCCATCAACGGATGAATGGTTAAATAAATTGTGGTATATTCACACAATGGAATACTACGCATCAATAAAGAACAGTGACCAATCTGTGAAACATTTCATAACATGGAGGAGCCTGGAAGGCATTATGCTGAGCGAAATTAGTCAGAGGCAAAAGGACAAATATTGTATAAGACCACTATTATAAGATCTTGAGAAATAGTATAAACTGAGAAGAACACATACTTTTGTGGTTACGAGGGGGAGAGGGAGGGAGGGTGGGAGAGGGTTATTTACTGATTAGTTAGTAGATAAGAACTACTTTAGGTGAAGGGAAGGACGATACTCAATACAGGGAAGGTCAGCTCAACTGGACTGGACCAAAAGCAAAGAAGTTTCCGGGATAAACTGAATGCTTCAAAGGTCAGCGGAGCAAGGGTGAGGGTTTGGGGACTATGGCTTAAGGGGACTTCTAAGTCAATTGGCAAAACTATTCTAGTCTGAAAACATTCTACATCCCACTTTGAAATGTGGCATCTGGGGTCTTAAATGCTAACAAGCAGCCATCTAAGATGCATCAATTGGTCTCAACCCACCTGGATCAAAGGAGAATGAAGAACACCAAGGTCACACGATAACTATAAGCCCAAGAGACAGAAAGGGCCACAGGAACCAGAGACTTACATCATCCTGAGACTAGAAGAACTAGTTGGTGCCCAACCACAACCTATGACTGCCCTGACAGGGAGCACAACAGAGAACCCCTGAGGGAGCAGGAGATCAGTGGGATGCAGACCCCAAATTCTCATAAAAAGACCAGACTTAATGGTCTGACTGAGACTAGAGGAATCCCGGTGGTCATGGTCCCCAAACCTTCTGTTGGCCAAGGACAGGAACCATTCCCGAAGACAACTCATCAGACACGGAAGGGACTGGACAGTGGGTCGGAGAGTGATGCTGATGAAGAGTGAGCTACCTGTATCAGGTGAACACTTGAGACTGTGTTGGCATCTCCTGTCTGGAGGGGAGATGGGAGGGTAGAGAGGGTTAGAAACTGGCAAAATTGTCATGAAAGGAGAAACTGGAAGGGCTGACTCATTAGGGGGAGAGTAAGTGGGAGTATGGAGTAAGGTGTATATAAACTTATATGTGACAGACTGACTTGATTTGTAAACGTTCACTTAAAGCTCAATAAAAATTATTAGAAAAGAAAATCAGGATTAGGTTTATAATCAATATCCATAGTGTAAAACTACTTTGCATATTTCACAATCAATATTTGGTTAATGGTGTTCTTGAAACGTTATGTTAACAGTGTTATTGAAGGGAAATGCCTTGTTAGCCCCTGAAAAAGCGGTTTTGATATGTCAAAATTCTTTTGTACATAAAACTCATTGCTATCGAGTGGATTCCAACTCACAGCGACCCTACAGGGCAGAGCAGGACTGCCCCATAGGGTTACAAGGCTGTGATCTTTATGGAAGCAGATTGTCAGGTCTTTCTTCCACTGAGTAGCTGGTGAGTGGGAACTGCCGACCTTTTTGGTTAGCAGCCAAGCCCTTAACCACTTCACCACCAGGGCTCCTACTTTTGTACAAACTGTACATAAAAGAGGTCCACACACAAATGTATACACATACTTTAGACATATCAAGTGTTGCTTCGAATACATATTAAAATGACCTATGTGTTTTATTTTATTTTACTTGGGCAAAGGAATAATATTTAAGGGCAATGCTATTCTCTGTCTTTCAAGGGCATTGCTGGAAAGGCACTGACTTAATATTATAAGGTCTGTTCGGCTGCCTTTGTGTCATAATTGTGACACTGACATGTTTTTTCAGCTTTCTGACAATGTCCTATCTACTCATTGTCAAGATCACTTTTATTCAGTTCATCTGAAAAAAGATGTTATGTTATACCAGTACATCTGTCAAAATCAGTTGCACCCTGAACAAGCGACACAAAAGAAAACTGATAATACTCAGATTGCCTACCAGTGTTTTCTACACTTCACAAGTCAAAGATTAAAAAAAAAAAAGTAATTACCCTTGAAAGTACATTTGTGTAATAAATGAAGAGGTGATAAAGCACGAAGCTATTTTTCAACTGGTTAGCCGACTTCTTCCAGTCTACAGAATAACATTACAGTTTCCTCATCTTTTTTCATTTGGCAAAATTATTACAGCTACTTGTATGCCCAAATATACATTTTATTTCGATTATCCATCATATGTAATACAAACCATTTATATTCACCCCCTCCCCCGAAAAATAAGTTCATCTACTTTATGCAGCTATTTTTGGACAATTCAGAGCTTTGATTTTCTCACGTCTTGCTAATGTGCATATAAGGAATTCATTCACCAAGCGCACATGAATAAACATTGCATTCTGTAACAATGTTAACCAGACAATTATTCCTTGTTAGATAGTGGGATGAATGTGCACGAGAACGACGTAAGTCTGTGTCAAATACAAATAATGTGGTCTGTGATTATTAGATTACAATAATTTAAGGAGAATTCCAATAAGACAGACTTTAAATGCTGACACATTCGGAGCAATGCAGTTATCTCTGAGTTAATATATCGCTTCAAGGCAACCATCACAGTAATGATTTTATTTCAGATAAAGCCCATTTTGGGAATTAGCTACCAAGGGAATTTTCTCCCAATAAAGGTTTAGCCTGTGTTACTTTAGCCTCCTATTTCCTATTTTCTCTTCTTCACTATTGTTATTATTACGCTATAATGGTGATACTCATCTTCCATGGTGGCTAAAGCTTTTGTGCCTGGAAAATTTTCATCAGCAAAACGGGGTAGTGGAAAACGTATCAGATAACTGATGCCTAGAGCAATGACATACTGTTTCATCTCTTAAACTGAAGTCACTTGCCATTTTCTCTCACCCTTAGCTACTGTCTATATACTTTACAAGTGAACCACTATGCAATGTAATGCAGTCATTTAATAAATATTTACTACCCCACCGTGTGTGAGGTGCTGGACTAGATCCTGATATTAACGAGTGGGCAAAACAAACACGGTCCCTGCCCTCACAGAGCTTTCATTCAGTGAAGACAGACGTTATTAATCAAGTGAATAAATAAGTTCATAAAACTGGTACAGACCGTGTAAGCAAAGGAGGCATTCTGATAGAGATCAACAGAACGACTGGAATCACCTTCGTGACAGTAGTTGGGAAAGGTTTCTCTCAGTTCACAACATTTCAGAGGTCCAGAAACCCAAGGCTAAGGCCCATCCTAATCAGTAATCATTCCACTCTCCACAGTCTTCACCTCCTATAATGTGTCCCCATAAACCAGAATTACTCTTGGAATATTCAATTTTGAGATGCCTAGACATTCTCCCAGCACTTTCTTTCCTTAACTGTCATGAAGAAAAGCTCTGCGGACTACTGAGAAACTACAGTGACAATAAATAATTTAGTACTAGACAAAGGAAAGAGGTAGGCTCACCTTGATCAAAGTGGCCTGAAAACAAGAAAGTAGGGAAGTAGGGTAATTAACAAACTGGCCACAATCAGAAAATACATCACAGATTTCATGTGCACGTAAACAATAGTCTCTGGAAATGTGCTAAATATAGCTCAGAAAGTGAGTTACACTGTCACTACCAGAAAATAAGTTACATGCACTGGGTAACATATAGATAGGCATTCTCCTAAAATAAACAAATTCAGGATGATTCCTAAGTGTATTATTATAGACAGAAAACTCACCTACAATAGCTCTGATATAAGTCACTTTTATAAAAAGTTATTTACAGAGGCACATCTGATGTATAAAAAACATACAAATTTTTAAAAAATAATGCATTTTATTGTTTGTTGTTGTTGAGAATATACACAGCAAAACATACAACAATTCAACAGTTTCTACATGTACAATTCTGTGACACTGGTTAACTCTTCCAGTTGTACAGCCATTCTCACCCTCCTTTTCTGAGTTGTTCCTCCCCATTAACAGAAACTCGCTACCCACTAAGGTTACTGTGTAATCATTCAAATTGCTCCTCAGGCTGCTTAGTTAAAATCAAACACCTCATAGAATTTGGTTTCTTGGTTTGGAGGTTTAGGATCATGGTTTCATAGGACATCCCATTTACATAATTGGACTAATAATGTGTTTGGTGTTTCTGTTCTACCTCCTAGTTTGTTGCATAATGCCTGGGGTCTTAAGCGCTAGCAAGCGGACATCTACAGTACAATTGGTCTCTATTCACCTGGGGCAACAGAGGAGGAAGGAGATCAGGAACAAGAGAAGGAAATGGATGTGTGGCTAATTGCCTCCATGAACAACTGCCTCCTTTGCCATGAGACCAGAAGAACTGGATGGTGCCCAGCTACCATTACTGAGCATTTTGATGAAAAATTCTATAGAAGAATCCTGATCAACAGGGGAAAATGTAGAACAGAATTTCAAATTCTCATGGAAACCAGAATTTCTGGAGCCATGGAGGCTAGATGAATCCCAAAAAAACTGCCCAGAGATAATCTCTAAATCTTAAACTAAAAATATCCCCTGAAGTCTTCTTAAAACCAAACAATAGTTTAGCTTAACTAGTAAAGAATGTCTGCCATGTGCGCTATGCTCTTCTAAGATAAATCAATATGGGATCGAATTGCCAAAAAATATATACCTATAGATATAGATATAGATACATATATAAAATTTTTAAACAGCATGCCCAAAATACTGAGTCATGTTTATTTTAAAAGAGTTGCTGGCATCTAATTTGCACTCAATCAATGTTAGTTACTACTAATGATAATATTATTTTTTGTTGTAATATTTGGCAGGGAAAGAGGCACAGTAAAAATAGTTTAATGAATACATTTGGTATATTTGTATAAAAAAAAAAAAATTCTGAGGTTCACAAGAAACCCTCAATTATCAATGTCATTGCCAGGTCATGAAGCAAGAATGATCTCGAGCCATCTGTGGGCTCTGTGGCTTTTTTTTTCTCTGGCTGTCACCTCCTGCCTGAGCTGACTCACTATAGCAATTGTCGGTGACCTAAATTGTCCTCAGTGAATACCTCCATCTCATCTTCTTATTTAGAGCAGGAATGTAGGAAAGAAGTGACTCACGAAGACCATAGGCCCTACTCTCACATCAGCTTTCCCCGTGAATCTGGGGAAAGAGGTATGTTGTTGCTGTGTGCTGTTGAGTCAATTGCAACTGATAGTGACCCTTCAGGACAGAGTGGAACTGACCCATAGGGCTTCCGAGGCTGTAATCTTTACCAGAGCAGATTGCCAGGTCTTTCTTCCCGTGGAGCCACTGGTGGGGTCAGTTAGCAGCTAAGCACTTAACCACTGAGCCACCAGGGCTTCTTAAAAGAGGCATAGTCTGCTTTATTCACATGATTCAGAAATGCAGTCACCTGTGAAATAAAGAGCTGTCCAACAGAAAATATTCACATATCTTGCAGGGCTTGTGTCAAAAGTGGCATTGCTGAAATGTTCACTCTGCTTCCTCTCTGCAGCATGTATTTAGGGAGAGCTTTCCGTTTTTCCGTAAACACAGGGGAAGAAAGAGCAATGTATCAAAGCAAAGACCACATTTTCCAAGGAGCTTACAGTTTAGTGGGGAAGACACATATCTCCGAGATGTGGTTATTCATGCTGTGTTCACAGCTTCGTTTCAGTACCAGGTCTGGGTCCCGAATGATTTTTAAAACTTGCAGGAGAAGGTAACCAGCCACTTCAGCCTCTGAGAAGGATGTCAGCTAAATTGCAGAAATGTTTTACCTCCTTGAACAGCAAACCAGTTTTCTACCTTTGCATTTTTCAAATGCAAAACACACCCCTCATTGTAGTATCTCCCACTTTACCTGGTGTTGTCCCCTCATTCTTGTATCCTACCCTTCCTCTAGAAGTTTGAGGCTTCTAAATTTTAGGAGTTGCTATTTGAAAATCAATGCTCTTCCCAACCCCCTAGTGGATTGCTAATAAAAATATATCCAAGAAGACAGTTTCTAAAACTGAGCTCCATAATCCAGCTGTACCAGAATCCAGGTTCTCCATAAACATGCAACATCCTGGGCTCAGCCTGAAGCCCACCAAATTAGAATTTGAGTGTGATACCCAGGAATTGGGTTCCTGAGTGATCCTAACACAGACAATAGTACAAGGGTTGTTAGAAAGAACAAGTAGGTTACAAAAACGTATTCTTTGAAAATGACTAACCTCATTGCATACTGAATTGTACAATGGGAAGAACATGTTTTACTTATTTATATTGTAGGTGGCACTTGGAGACAATTGTGGAGGTGGTAGAGACATATCCCTGGAAGATAAATTTCAGGGATAGATTAACTCTGAGTTTAGCCATGAGTCATCACATTAAAGATGAGGTCAGATGACTAAAAAATTTTGAAGAGAGAAAACTTAGAATAGAAAATGCATGAACTGGAAAACAAGTACTTGAATAATAGAAAATTGACTTTATTTGAAGGTCATGAAAGAGTTCTTCTTAAAACAAGTACTTAGAATATTTGCCTATTAACTCTCTGGGAATCATCCCAAAAGTATAAATAGGAAAAGAGTTCTATCCTGAAAGACCAAACAAACAGACCTTTCATCAAGTGGGGAAAAATGCTATGGACCAAACTCTTCTTTGCTATACATAAGTCAGCCTTAAACACTGATCAAAACTATTAACCAGTTGTTGTCTAGTCAACTCCAACTCATAGTGACCATATGCGTGTCAGAGTAGAACTGTGCTCCATGGGGTTTTCAAGAGTTGATCTTCTGTAAGTAGATTGACAGGCTTTTCTTCCCAGGTGACTCTCGGTGGGCAGGAATGTCTAGTCTTTCAGTTAGCAGCCAACTGCACTAACCATTTGCACCACTCTAAACACTGGCTGTACTGCTGCTTTATATGAAAATGACTACCTGTGAATTACTGAACAGACACATAACTTTGACTTCCAAGAAATATAAATCAGACACACACACCGTCACACTATTATACAGTGAAATAATGAGGCAACAGCATGATGAATGGCCACTCGAGATCTGCATTACTGCATTGGTTTTAGAGAGATGGAGAGGAGAGATCAAGCCCTTGAGAAATCAACAGGATACAGGTTGTACTATTTTTACACAGTAGCATAAAAGAACACAGAATGATTTAAGGGACTCTTAAGTTTAAAACAACTAAAATTAATACAGTAAAAAGGAAGAAGACTCAGAATCAAGTGCTGCATAGAACCACAAGGAAAAGGTGACTTTACTCATGGCTTTAAATAGATTGAGTTCAGGCCAGTGACACCACTCCAGGTGGTTATGGGAACAAACATGATTATTGCCACTTAAATATCAATCTATATTAACCTTTTTAATAGATTCGAAATTGGTGGCATCTACTATGTCAAGGGCACTTAAGCATAGCATTAGAGGATATAAGTTGCATTTCAGTCTCTAATACTTATCTGTGACTGTTGTAATGACACTCAAATCACTTAAATGCTGATTCTCAGTTACTTTATCTGGAATACATGGAGAATAACCCCAGCCTAAACAAAGATGCTATGGGTATCAGATGGAAGTAACAAAGTGCCTTGGCATTTATTAAGTATTGTATTAAAAAAATTTAAAAACCACACACAGTCATCATTGAGTCAATTCCACCTGATGGCGACCCCATATGTTTCAGAGTAGAACCGTGCTCCATAGGGTATTCACGGCTGTGGCCTTTCAGAAGCAGAGGGCCAAGTCTTTCTTCTGAGGAAGCTCTTGGTGGGTTTAAACAGCCAATCTTTTGGTTAGTAGCCAAGAGCTTAACTGTTTGTGCCACCCAGGGTCTCCAAGTACTATGTATACTATTATTATCATTTTAATCATAATAACCTTTGAAATCGCTTATGTTCATCTCAGTTGTTTCTTTAATAGTTTGCCAATGTGTTAGTGTAATATGTTTGTGATCTTTATATGTCCGTTTATTATTCAATTTACCTCATGGATAATTGGATTTTTCTCTTAATCCATCCATTTAGTAAACAGTTTTTGACATTATTGTGCCAAGTACTATATTGGGAGCTGATGCTGCAATAGTTTAGCACATCCTGCCTGCAGAGACCCCCTAATCGGAAGGAAAAGAAAGACACCCAGCAACTCATGAGTCCCTGGGTGGTGTGAACCGTCAACATGCTTGTCTGCTAATCAGAAGATTGGAACTCACCTTCCTTCCTTCCTTCATTTATCCAGAAAACTAATGTCAGAAAAGGGGGATCCAATTACAATGTAGTATAGCATGTGCAGTGGAGTCCCTGGATGGTGTAAATGGTTAAATGTTGGACTACTAACTGAAAGATTGGCAGTTCAAACCCACCCAGAGGCACCTTGAAAGTACTACCTGGCAATCAGCTGCCAAAAGATCATAGCCTTGAAAACCCTATGGAGCAGTTCTACTCTGCACACACGAAGTTGCCTTGAGTCAGAATTGGCTTGACAGCAACTAACAACAACAATAGCGTGTACATGCTCTGATGGAAAAAGAAAAGGCTGGTCCAGGAATGGATGGTAATGTCCCCTGACCTGAAAGTGGACAGGGAGGTTGTCAGAACCAAAGTGATTTCTATGATGAGACAAGAGGATGAGTAAAAGAATTACCTAGGTAGAGGAAAGAAGGGTGGTTATGTGACTAGACAAAAACCCTAAGGCTAGAAAAGTCAGAAAGTCATGGTATGTCAAAGAAACAGAAATCAGTTCGTTAAGGCTGAAGAGTTGGGTGATCCTCCTCTTGTTGTGTTAGGAGTGGGAAAGGGGGGGATCATGGATGGCAAAATGAGGATGTTTACACAGTGACCAGGGAAAAGGAATCCAGAATTTATACTGGAAGCTATTGCCTCAGCAATTCCATCCACAATTAAGAGCATTATCTCCTGTGGCTTAATTGCCACTTCCAACAGACACCTCAGACACAAAACTTTCACCCAGTTATTCTCCTTCCTCATCTTTATTTATCATTGCTGACTTTTTCTTGTGACACTTAACTAGAGTAGTTTCTCTTTATCATCAAACATCTTCTTTTCTTTTTCTTTATTTCACTAGATTATTTCCTTACATACATCTCTAAATCTATAAACATGTTCACAGTGCTATGGCCAGAATATCTGAAATTTATACTTTCACTTTGATCCCATAAAACTTAGCTTCTACCTCTTTCATTACTCAGGAAACAACTTCAAGTTTACTCACATAAAAGTACAACATGCTCTTTGATATGGATTTTCCATTCGCTTGATGTTCCTTCAAAACAACTTATTGCCGTAACTCATAGGGGTAGAGGGCAATAAAATTATCTTTTATTTTTACAGTGGCCATTTCCCCTACAATGTTCACAGGACCAGTTGCACCACAAATGTGAGCAAACACATATCTTAGGCAATGCCTGATAAATAATATAATGATATATACGTGTGTGTGTGTGTGTGTGTATACATATACACACACACATATGTATATATAGCACCCTCATCTGTCAGTTTGTGGCGGCTTGCATGTTGCTGTGATTCTGGAAACTAGGCCACCGGTATTTCAAATATTGGCAGGATCTTCCATGGTGGACAGGTTTCCACACAGCCTCCAAACTAAGACTAGAAAGAAGGACCTGGCAATCTATTTCTAAAAAAAATTGGCCAGTGAAAACCTTATGAATAGCAGTGGAACATTGCCTGATATAGTGCCAGAAGATGAGCCCTTCAGGTTGGAAGGCACTCAAAAGATGACTGGGGAGGAGCTGTCTCCTCAAAGTAGAACCAACCTTAATGATGTGGATGGAGTCAAGCTTTCCAGACCTTCATTTCCTGATGTGGCACAACTCAAAATGAGAAGAAACAGCTGCAAACACCCATTAATAATCAGAACCTGGAATGTACAAAGTATGAATCTAGGAAAATTGGAACTTGTAAAAAGAAAACGTAAAAAGATCAACATCTAGTCATTAGTGAGCTGATGTGGACTGGTATTGGCCATTTTGAATCAGACAATTATGGTCTACTATGCCGGAAAAGACAAATTGAAGTGGAATAGCATTGCATTCATCGTCCAAAAGAATATTTCAAGATCTACCCTGAAATACAATGCCGTCAGGAATAGGATAATATCCATATGCCTACAAAGAAGACCAGTTAATATAACTAATATTCAAATTGAAGAATCAACCATTAATGCCAAAGATGAAGAAATTAAAGATTTTGCCAACTTCTGCTCTTTTACTTATATTTTACTATTATAATGAAATGTGGAAACACCTGGAGCTGGAAAAACACACTCAGCATTTCTCAAGCTAAAACAACTGAGGAAAAAATTCAAGCCTCGAGTTATAATATTGAAGGATTCTAAAGGGAAAGTACTGAGTGGTTCAGGAAGCATCAAAAAAACATGGAAGGAATATATACATTAACTGTACCAAGAAGAACTGGCCGGCATTCAACCATCTCAGGAGTTAGCACATGATCAAGAACCGATGGTACTAAAGGAAGAAGTCCAAACTGCAGTGAAGGCACTGGAAAAAAACAAAGTTCCAGTAATTAACAGAATACCAACTGAGATGTTTCAACAAATGAATGCAATGCTGGAAGCTCTCACTCGTATGTGCCAAGAAATCTGGAAGACAGCTACCTGGCCAATTGACCGGAAGAGATTCATATTTGTGCCCATTGCAAAGAAAGGTGATCCAACAGAATGCGGAAATTGTTGAACAATGTCGTTAATATCACATGCAAGTCAAATTTTGCTGAAGATCATTCAAAAATGGTTACAGCAGTACATCATTAGGGAACTGCCAGAAACTCAAGCCAGGTTCAGAAGGGGATGTGGAATGAGGGATATCATTGCTGATGTCAGATAGATCTTGGTTGTAGGCAGAGAATACCAGAAAGATGCTTATCTGTGTTTTATTGACTGTGCAAAGGCATTTGACTGCATGGATCGTTAACAAATTATGGATAACATTGCAAAGAATAGGAATTTCAGAACACTTAATTGTGCTCATGCAGAACCTGTACATAGACCAAGAGGCAGTCATTTTAACAGAACAAGGCAATACCACGTGGTGTAAAATCAGGAAAAGTGTGCATCAGGGTTGTATCCTTTTACTATACTTATTCAGTCTATATGCTGAGCAAAAAATCCGAGAAGGTGGACTACGTGGAGAAGAACAGGGCATCTGGATTGGAGGAAGATTCATTAACAACCTGCCATATGCAGATGACACAACCTTGCTTGCTGATAGTGAAGAAGACTTGAAGCACTTACTGATGAAGATCGAAGACTGCAGCCTTCAATATGGACTATATCTCAACAAAAAGAAAACAAAAACCCTCACAACTGGGCCAATAAGCAACATCACGATAAACAGAGAAAATACTGAAGTTGTCAACGATTTCATTTTACTTGGATCCACAATCAATGCCCATGGAAGCAGCAGTCAAGAAACAAAACAACACATTGCATTGGCAAACCTGATGCAAAAGACCTTTTTAAAGTGTTAAAAAAATGTCACTTTGAGGACTAAGGTGCACCTGACCCAAGCCATGGTATTTTCAGTCTCCTCATGCAAAAGGTGGACAAAGGAAGACCGAAGAATTGATGCCTTTGAATTATGGTGTTGGCAAGGAATAAGGAATATAACATGGACTGCCAGAAGAATGAACAGGTCTGTCTTGGCAGAAGTACAGCCAGAATGCTCCTTAAAAGCAATGATGGCAAGACTTCGTCTCATGTACTTTGGACATGTTATCAGGAGGGGCCAGTCCCTGAAGAAGGACATCATGCTTGGTAAAGTAGAGGGTCAGCAAAAAAGATGAAGATCCTCAAGAATGGTTTGACACAGTGGTTGCAATGATGGGCTCAAACATAGCAATGGTTGTGGGGATGGTGCAGGACTGGGCAACATTTCATTCTGTTGTACACAGGGTCGCTATGACTCGGAACCCACTGGAGGGCACCAAACAACAACAACGTGTATATATATAAAAGGATCTGCTTTAATTGTGGGAGAAATACATTTCCATTTTTAAAGACATGAGTACCTGTTCAAACACAGCACTTTATGTTTTTATTAACAGTAATGCAATAAGTAAAACACTTTATGACTTAAACAACAAACCAAAACCAAACCCATTGTTGTTGAGTTCATTCCGACTCATAGGGACCCTACAGGACACAGCAGAACTGCCCCACAGGGTTCCCAAGGCTGTAAATCTTTATGGAAGCAGACTGTCACATCTTTCTCCCTCCAGGTGGGTTGGAACCGCAGCGGTTAGCATCTGAGTCTTTAACCACTGCATCACCAGGGCTCCTTCACTAACAATAATGATAGTTTCAATTCTTTATCTTCAACACATCAGGTTTGGAGTTCCAACCTTCCCTATCCTTCAGGCACTGGAACTCAATCAGTCAACAACTGCATTCTTTCTCGCGTTAGCTGTTTGCACCAGCCAGGGACTCCTGTAAAATCTATGGACATTGTTTATCTGTTCTAATGTGGTTTAGATGACTTCAGCAAGTGGCTTGACATCTTTATGACACACTTTCCATTTATGTAAATAAAGTGAACCAGAATTAATTTGGTTTACAGCACAAAGTGATAAAATCTATGTGAGAAAAGCATTAGTTATTAAAAAATAAATGTTTACTAGAGGAAGAATGGTGTCACAGAATTGCACAGTCCTGGGTTCTTTTCCTGATTCTTCCGTGTACTGGTTGTGAAATGCTGGGCAAATTACTGAATCTCTCCAGACCTCAGTCTGCACATCTGCTAATTGTGGATCATATTAACTAACTTATTGTTCTATAATAAAAGAGCATCTAACAGGATGGTGTGGCTTGAGGTAGACTATCAATAACTCTTAGGTCCCTTCACTGCTAAAAGATATAATAAAATGCTTCATTAAGAGGAGACTAAGTGAAATCTGTGGTTTTTATCTTTTTATTTGAAAGTATTTCAAATAAATTTTATATTCTGGCAGAGCTCTTTACCCTTTCTATTAATTTATGCTGAGGGCATAGACGATTTTAAAGTGAATTACATGGCGTATTATTTTTAGGCTAGAGGGAACAACATTCTTTGGTTTCATAACAGATGGCTGATTATACTAAATGGAACACTGTCTCTTTTATTCAGTCCAGGGTATCTAAATGAAAAGCCATCAAATATAATCCACAGAGGGAAAGCACTGATGTTTGACAACTAGAATCTAGTCAATAATATTAAAACCCACTGCTGCCTAGTCGATTCCAACTCAAGGCAATCCCATACGTTACAGAGTAGAACTGAGTTCCATAGGGTTTTCTGGGCTGTAATATTTACAGAAGCAGATCTCCAGGCCTTTCTTCCATGAAGCTGCTGATGGGTTCGAAATGCCAACCTTTCAATTATTAGTCAAGCACAAACCATTTGTACCACCTATGGACCTTATGTCAATATTAGGCTTGAATAAACTCATTCACATGTATTTACAAATATCTATCTATCCATTCATCCAATGCTTCCATTTCCAAATTGAACTAAAAAGCTGAAAACTAAAGTCAATATTGGCAGACACACAACAAAACGTTTTCCACAAAAATCATTTCTGTTTTTATGTCTCTTTACACAACTAAAAAGTCAATGTCAGTTTACAGTTTGGCTTTTAAAACCTCTCCTTTGATATCTATTTCAGTGGGTTTGATAAACAAACACTTACTATATGCACATCCAAACACTTCGATTCGCATTCCAATTCTGCCCTTGGGGTTCCACTCTAAAGGGATGAAACGCAGAAATTTGGCTTTGATAGAAGGCTGGAGTCTATAGTACACAACGCTGTCTGCATTTACATTTCCAGAAAATCCCTAGAAGAGAAGGGAAAGAAGGAAATCAGCGTGTCTACAGAATATTCATTGTACCTTATCACCTACAGTGTCAATAAGCAATGTCTAATTCACTTCTTTGTGCTATGAAAATGGCTGCCTTCTTTAGGAAAATCTTATTTACGGTTATAACATAATGTCTCTTCATCTGAGGAAGCTACTATTGCCTGAACTTTTCTTTCTATTAAGAGTAGTTTAAATTTCACCACCACCGTCACACTGGCTTTAAACTATGATACCCTCAATAAAGCTTGCTTCTATAAAGAACAGATTAAATTTAACAGTGTGTCATGTCTCTAGTCATTAACACTGTAAACAGCACAAAAAAAATCGAGAAAATATTCTTCCAGTATTCAAAAACTATTACATTATTTTGCAAAGAGGTTGCTTATATCACTAATGAATGAGTAAAGTTATGGCATGTTTTTGTTGTTTCGCTTTCTTATCTAATTCATTAACCTAAATGAAAATATCACCCAACATCCATGTTGGAAATGCTCTGATAAACTTCACTGGCGCACTGCTGGATACGCACATTAAAAAAAAGTTAAGGGAAATTGGAAACAATAATAATTTGGAAAGACCTGTAATTAAACTTACTGACTACAGAATTTGGAAGCTACAGGGACCTTGGGGATAATGCTAAACTAGCAAAGTCAAATAGCAGAGGAAATTAAAGGTCAGAGAGGTGAAAAGAGCCCCTGGAGTTTGCAGAATTACCATACAGTACAGCCAGAAGCGATATTCTTTCCCTGTATCTGCTCAACACAAAGCTCACCTGCAAGGTGCACTTAACGTGGCACCTAACATCTGAGCAGCCTTTATTTGCTCCTGCGAGACATGTGTGTGCCTTCACAGGCTGAGAAGCCAGAATGAAGCAGAAGTTGTTCTCAACGACTTTAATTTCACTCTCACTTATTCCTTTTTTTCTTCTTTTAAAACTGTAATTATCAGCATATGTAGGAACAAGAAAAGGAATGATGTTGCTACTTATGCAGATCTTTGCATGGTCAGCAGCTTCTTGGCATTTCAGGACTTGGGTAAAATATTACTAACAAAGACAGGCCTTTCGCGATCACGGCTACTGAAGTAGTGTACCTGGCACTCCCCATCCTATGGTTCTGCTTTATTTTTTTCACACTCCTCATTATTATTACTTTTTTTTTTTTTTTTTTTTGGTGTTCTATTGTTTGTTTTTTGCTTGTTTCCCTTATCCTATTAGAATACAAGCTCCACTAAAGCAGGAACTTTACAGCTTCTATCTATAATGCCTAGAACACTACTCGGCTTAAAGAATTGTTCAATAAAATATCTGTTGGATGCCTAAGTTTGGGAAAATTTGAACTTAAAAACAAAATATAAACAAGCTTCTCAATTACAGGGCAGAACACAATTAGGAGAACACTGCTTAATCCCACAGGTCTACAAAGCTCCAGAAAATTCCATTCTATTCCAAGGGTCAAAATATCATACTAAGGGTTTAGTAAGAAAGGTTAACTGTATCGTATATTGTACTACTTAACCCAAACCCCACTCTATCTCTATAGTGCCACAATCTCTATTTCTGTTGAAACATGAACACTTTGCCTGAAATGTGGATGTCTATTTATTCAAATTTTGTACTAAAATGGCTGATGTACTTTCATGTAGAGCAGTGTTTCCAAACTTTGACTGCACATTAAAACTTTCAGTGCTTAGACCCTGGGCATTGTGGGTGTGTGTGTGTTTACAAGCTTCCCAAGTCTGGGTACTGTACAGGCAACATTGAGAATCTGGTCTGTAGAAAGCCAATCTTCATGAGACCTCTTATAATTCTATTTTCCTGGGTGCCACTGGCAGGCTAATACAATCCCTAACTATGATTTCTTGCCAAGCAAACAGCTAGATGATTACTTAGATAGCCCTCTGAAAGATCCCACATTTTTTCAAATTAATCTGAGTTCATAGATTTAGATAGATGTCACTGCAATGATCTTAGCATCTTAAAGGGCTGGGAAAAAGATGAATAGTGACAACAGACAGGTAAATGGAATGGGGAGGTCTGAGAATGGCAACTTTTCCCTTTTTGCCTGCTCTATTTTTGAGTTATTTGAATTTTTGAGAACACAAAGAAGAAATATAAGATACATAGTTTGTAGTGTAATGAAAATACCTTTACGGGAACATTTGACGTTTTTAGCAGCCATTTCTTACAAAGGATGAGTTTTAAGGGAATTGCTAAGGGGGTGGATATGAGACTTTTACTTAACACAATTCAGTTATGTTTTGATTTTTAACGAGCATTATTAATTTTATAATAATTATTAAAATAAATTAAAACACAGACATAGGAAGTGTGCATAGCGACAGAAGTTCCATTTAGCAGCATTCTGGGTACCTCAAATAACACTCTTATACCACCTGGGAAAATATGCAACATTTTCATCACCCCAAAAGGAAACCTCATATTCACTTTGACAGTCAACTGACATACAGTCATCAAATACATCATAGCAACATGCTGTCTAATGGAAATCAACTCCATTTCACAATGCCTGTTAATTCGATAAGTTGAACTGCAAGTTAGTATTTACATTTTTTTTGTTGTTGTTGTTGTTCTGTATGTTGAAATATTTTATGTGAAATACATAAGAACCAAAGATTCTGCTTTGGATTTCAATATTTAATGGGATTTTTTTCAGAATGTGAATGAGGCATCAGACTGACATTGTAATACTTGATAAATGAAAAATCCAATGCATTCTTTCAGGTTTCAATTGTATTTTGTTGCCTAGGAGACCTTCCACAATGTTCTAAACAGATCTTTTTTTTTCGTACCATAACAATCCATGAAGAAATGCATGGATTAAAATGCCCCCCTCTCTCTCTTTAAACATTTTTATTATATGAGCATATATGTCTTCCCTCGTACTACATATTCTGAATTTTCATGTGTGTCAGAATTACTTGAGGTAGTTTTTTAAAATTCAGATTTCTGGGTCCGGCACCTTGTTCACTAAGTCTGTAGGTGGGGCCTTGGAATCTGCCTTTCTAATGAGTACCTAGCTAATTTTGTGCTTTTCATTTTGGCTTAACCTATTTCCTGGATACATCCTGTTCTTTATTCCTTCCTATTTTAACTCAAAACTCTTCAGAGAAGAAACTGATTTCAGGAGAAGGGCTCTTTAGGGTTGACCTTCAACGACAGAAATAAGTAGCAAATTGATTCTATGTTGTCAATCTTCAACGTGATAGTCTTCAAAGTGATAGTTTGTGGCTCAAGTCAGGCATAACACAAATGAGCACTGTAGCTTTAAGTTTTACATCAACCTTGTAAAGTAGTTATTATCGTACCCACTTTAAACCAAAGCACCAAACCAGTTACTGTTGAATGGACTCCAACTCATGGCAACCCCAACGTGTGTCAGAGTAGAGCTACGCTACACAGAATTTTCAATGGCTGATTTTTTTGGAAGTAGATCACCAGGTGTTTCCTCTGAGGAGCCTCTGGGTAGACGAGAACTTCCAACCTTTTGACTGGCAGCCCAGTGCATCACCCAGTGATTCCATACCCACTTTACAACTGTGGAAAATGAAACTATAGAGGCTAAGTTATTTGCCAAAAGTCACACAGCTAGAAAATGGAAGAGAAAGGATTTAATTCAGGTTTAGTCTGACTCCAAAGCCTATAATTTATCTGAGCCACCAAAAGATCTCAGTCTAACAGAACACGACAACAAGTAGCCCACCCTAGAGAGAATGTGATATTTTACTTGAAGATTTTCCTTAGAATTTATACTTAACTTATTTTACACATATGAGAATAATGTGACTTAGATTATGCTGAACTGAGATTCAGCTCTACAAATTGACTTTTAGAGAAAAAAGGATTATTCTATTAAGCTTTACATTTTCTCAAAATTATTGAGGTAGAAATAAAGATAAATGTTCATTAAGCAATAGGATTCTTGCATATAAATAGTAACCTAATAGATACAAAATGTAAAGAGATTTTTCATCATATCACACATACAAAATATCTGGAAGCAAAATTAAGGTTATAAGTCTTATTGATAAAAATCACAAAGTCTTAATTGGATTTTTCTTTTCTATTAGACTTGATGAATTTCAAACTCAATGAGGTATTCATATATAGTATAGAAATTTATTCTAACCAAGATAATTTATGGAGTTAATGAAATAAAATTTTTGACAGTGTTTCAAGTATTTCAAAAAGTGATTTTAAAGTTTATGAGCAGGAGAAATAGCATTAATTTATTTTTCAAATATTAATTGAGCAACTCATCTATGTAAACTGAGATGGATAAAGAGAGATAGATGCCCATATGGCAGCCCACAAGGGGCTCTAAAACTACAATAAATCAGAAACACAGGGCCAGTCATACGTGGTTAACATAGCAGACTCTGTAATTACATGTAACTCGGTCCATCTCCCACCAAAATAAACAGCAGCCTTAGCGGATATTCAACAAAACAAACAGGCAAACATGAAGGTCCTCCTTGTCATGACTGACCTCTCTTATTATGAGAATTCTAGTCACCTACATATAACCTACACAAGTCCTATTGTCAAGTACAACTCATTTTGATAGTCAGCTGACATACAGACAACTATATCATAGCAACATGCTGTATTTATTTTATGATGCCTGTTACATATCTTTACCAAATGTGTCTCCCAAGATGCTGTCTAATCCAGAAAAGTGCAACAGAAAGGCAAAGAAAAAATAAGAACTACTGAAAAGTGGAAAATGGTTTTCTAACATATACCCAGATAAGAATAAATTTTAAACATAGGTTGAACAAAACATTGTCATTATAACTATATAAATTGATTCTATCTTTAGCGAACATGAATGTATTCATTAATGAAAGCAAAGTAATCAAATACAAAAGTTAAGTTGGTATATATAATAAGACTCAATTTTCAAAAAAAAAAAGTACAGAATTTTATTACTTTAAGATCAGTTTCTCCCATGTCCTCAAAATATTCAATAACTTTAAAATATTTATTTGAAGAAGCACCAGATTGGTTTCAACAGCTGAGTAAGGCCCATGTGCCGGTCATTATATCAAGAGTCTCTGGAGACACATAGGAGTAAAATACACTGTCTAGGCCCTTTTAGCAAAAAAGAGTTTTGAGTCCTCTAGACAGAAAGGTCAAATCACAACAGTGGTAGAGCATATGAAAGACATAGCCTTGGTTGTAAGTCCATCACCATCTTTGAAACATAGCTATAACTTGCTATATGGAAAATACATGGACAGGAACAACCAATATTATGAATGCAGAGTAGGACCCTACTGTAACCCTACACGCATTAGAAAGACAATAAGAGGATATTATGAACAATGTTTGGCCAACAGTTTTAATAATTTAAGTGAAACAGACCAATTCCAAAGAAACCACAACTTACCAAAACTGATGAGAACTAGAAAACTCTAAATTGTCTATATCTATTAAAGGAATTAAATCTATAATTTAAAAAATATTCCCACACAGACAATTCCATTTCCAGGTTTCTTCCCTAGTGAATTCTTCCAAACATTTAAAGAAGGAATAATATCAATCTTATACAAACACCTTCATAGAGTAGAAAAACAGAGAACACTTCCCAACATGTTTTGTGAGGCCAGAACAACCTATCCAAGTTTCACAAGGGACTCGCAAGAAGGAACATTAAAAGCCAATCTCACTCATGAACATGGAACCAATCATTTTTCAAAAATAGTTGACAAACGATTATAAAATATAGAAATAGGATGACAGACCACGTCTAAATCAAGTTTATTCCAGGAATGAGATGTTTGTTCAATATTTTAAAACAATTCAGTGTAACTAATCACACTGAAGAAAATATGGTCTTTTCAAAAGATGCAGGAAAAGCATTTGATAAAATTCAGCACCTATACAGATTAAAACTTCTAGCCAAGTAGGGAATTTCTAAATCTGTAAAGCTATCTACAAAAATCTTATAGCAAGGGGGGGTGAGGCCAAGATAGATGAATAGTCAGAAGCTTTCTGCCGTCCCTCTTACAAGAACGGAAGAAACAAGTGAATTGAATATATATGACAATCTAGGGAACCTAATCATCAAAGACAAAGTTGAAGAATTGGACTGAGTGGCAGGTGGAAGCAGAGACAATTTAAAAGCAGTGGCAATAGGGAACTACAGATCATAGGAACACTGGCGCCCTGCTAGCTGAGTCTGCACCGAGCACACAGGCTAAGGCAAGTAGCAACTTCCCAAGCCAGGGCCCACCACATCTGGTGAATCTTCACACACCTCCAGAACCAAACGGGAGTGACACCAGACCTGTGAAATTTAAGTGCAAGCTCCCAGCTGACCACATGTACTGGCAAAATAACCCCTCCTCTCACCTTCCCCTCACTGTCTCTTACACCAGTCCCTTGGCATTCAACAACACCACATCCCCTAAGCCAGGAACTCAGGGTCGGTCAGGAGCCCTGCCTCTTCACCCAGCCACTGGCATACAGGGTCTATGGACTTGCAGCACCCTTCACCTCCACCCAGTCCTTTGTGGGATGAATCAACACTGCACATCTTCATTACCATAAAACAACAGGGAGTACACCTGACGCCCATTTTCACCTGCAGCAGCCAAAGGGAAGCTGCAGACTTGTGACATTCAACGCCACCCTGCCCCCTAAGAAGAGCCCTCACCCACCCACACTGGGGGCCTGAGAGCTGGCAGTAACACCCACTCCATCTAGCCACGACAACAGGGACCTGAGAATTAGTGATGCCTTCCAATCCCTGCAGCTAACAACACCAGGCACCCAAGGACTGCCTGCACTACCCCTGTGCTATGCGCTGTAGGGAATAAAGACATGCCCTCCATCCAGGCACCCAGGGGCAGCTATCAACCCCCTGTCTTGCCCCACACATCCCCCCCCTGCAACCAGAGACCTGTACCTGCTCTGAACACCCCCTACTCTGCCTTGCCCACCTAGGACTTTAGGTGAAAGTCTGCACCACAAACTCGATGACTGACAACTCAGATACCTGTGTCCTGAATAACTGCACCCCAGCAACAACAGTGAACAGACTCCTGGGTTCACACACCCAGTAGCTGCACTGACCACCTGCAGACAAGACATGAGAGCTTCAGCGATGCCAACAAACAAAGTAGCTCACATGACCAGCCTACTTGGGCATATCAAGACAAAAAAAAAAAATGCAATAAACAAATGTACAACAAATAAATATAACTTATTGATGCCTCGGAGGCAACAGTTAATACCAAATCACATAAAGAAGCAGGACAAGAAGGCTCCAGCAAGTGACCAAAATACAGTACCACAAAACCTTCCGAAGGAAGATAAAGAATTCAAAAGACTAATACACAGAGCTCTCCAAGAGATCAGGAAGGAGATCAGGCAAAACTCAGACCAAGCCAAGAAACACAGATAAAGCAATAGAAGAGTACAAGAAAAAAAAAATGGAATAAACAGGCTGCTAGAAAGCATACAGAGACAGCAGCTGGAAACCCAAAAGATAAACAAAATTTCAGAATTAGACAACTCAGTAGAAGGTCATAAGAGCAGAACTGAGACAATGGAAGTAAGAATTAGTGAGATTGAAGATAAATCCCTTGACATCAACTTGTTTGACAAAAAAGAAGAAGAAGAAGAAATCCTAAGAATTACATGGGATACTACCAACAGGAAAAACCTACAAGTAATTGGAGTACCAGAACAGGGAGGGATAATAAAAAACAGAATTGTTGAAGATTTGCTGGCAGAAAATGTCCCCAATATCATGAAAGACAAGAAGATAGCTATCCAAGAAGCTCAACAAACCCCACACATGGTAGACCCCAAAAGAAAGTCACCAAGACATAACATAATCAAACTTGCCAAAACCAAAGACGAAGCAAGAAAAGTCACTTACAAAGGGGACCAATAAGACTATATACTCTGACTACTGAGCAGAAACCATGCAAGCAAGAAGACAATGAGATGACATATAAAAAGCCTTGAAGGAAAAAAAAAAATGTCAGCCAAGAATTATATATCTAGCAAAACTGTTTCTCAAATATGATGGTGAAATTAGGTCATTCCCAGATAAACAAAAATTAAGAGAATTTGTAAAAACCAGACCAAAATATTAAAGGGAATCCTCGGGTTAGAGGGCCAACAACAACAGACAACACAATCCAAGACTAGCACACAGGACAGATCAACCAGTTATCAACCCAGATAGGGAATACATAAAAACAAATCAAAGCTAAAAGACTGACAAAAAAGGGAACCAGAGACATCAATTTGTAAATGATGACAACATCAAAACAAAAAAGAGGGAACAAATAGTGTAGCCACAGAAATTCCATGTGGAGAGGAAGTTAAGGCAATAACAAGAAAAAGAAGATGGGTTTAATCTTAGAAAATTAAAGGTAAATTTCAAAATAACCACAAAGGAACCTAACAAAGCTACCCACCAAAATAAGAAAGAAGAAAAACATAAAGACTCAGCAAACACAAAATCAACGATAATGAGATGAAAAGAAAATAATATAAAAAAAAATCAACTCAGCACAGAATGATTATGTGGACAAAAGAAACTCAACACCACACACACAAAAATATGTCAAAATAACAGGCATAAACTCATACTTATCAATGATTACAACAAATGTAAATCACCTAAATTCAACAGTAAAGAGGCAGAGAGTGGCAGAATGTATAAAAACCATGATCCATCTATATGCTGTCTACAAGAGAAACACCTTAAATGCAAACACGTAAACAAACAAAAATTCAAAGGATGGAAAAAAATGTATCAAGCAAACAACCAAAAAAGAGCAGGAGTGGCAATATTAATCTCTTATAAAATGTATTTTAAATCAAAATCCACCATAAAGGACAAAGAACACTGTATAATGATTAAAGGATCAATACACCACAAGGACATAACCGTAATAAGTACATATGCACCCAATAACAGGGCTCCAAAATACATAAAACAAGCTCTAGAAGCACTGAAAAGAGAAACAGACAGCTCCACAATAATAGCAAGGGACTTCAACACACCACTTTTGGTGAAGGACAGAACATCTAGAAAGAAATTCAATAAAGACACAGAAGATTTAAACGCCTTACAGATATACACGCAACACTGTATCCAACAGCAGCAAAGTATACACTCTTTTCCAACGCACATGGCACATTCTCCAAAATAGACCACATTTCAGGCCACAAAGAAAGCCTTAACAGAATCCAAAACATCAAAATAATGCAAAGCATCTTCTCTGATCATAATGCCATAAAAGTAGAAATCAGTAAGAGAAACAACAAGGAAAAAAAATAAAATACAAGGAAAAGGAGCAACACCTTGCTTAAAAACTACTGGGTTATAGAAGAAATCAAGGACGGACTAAAGAAACTCATAGAATCAAATGAGAATGAAAACACGTCTTACCAAAACCTTTGGGACACAGCAAAAGCAGTGCTTAGAGATCAATTTATACCAATAAATGCACATATCAAAAAAGAGGAAAGAGCCAAAATCGAAACATTAACCCTATAACTTGAACAAATAGAAAGAAAGCAGCAAAAGAACCCCTCAGGCACCAGAAGAAATGAAATAATAAAGATAAGAAAAGAATTAAATGAAATAGACAATAGAAAACAACTGAAAAAATCAACAATACAAAAAGATGATTCTTTGGAGGCAGAGCCAAGATGGCGGAATAGACAGATGCTTCAGTCGAGCCCTCTTTACAACAAAGACCTGAAAAAACAAGTGAAAGGAGTATATTTATGACAAGCTGGGAGCCCTGAGTACCAAAGGCAAGCTTAGACAACGAATTCAGGGGGAGGGGGAGGAAGGAGCCATTCAGAAGTGGAGAGGAGTTACCGGGCCTGAATCGTGGGGATCCCTGAGGCACCACTCCCGGAGGCAGTGGCGGCAGGCTAGTAATAGCATTCGGCCACAGTTTCCTCAGGGAGAAGCAGCCAGCCACACAGCCCACTCAAACCTCTGGAACCTGAGGAGAACTACACACTCTCAGCAAAAGCTAATTACTTGCATATATTTTACCGCACCCCCCACCACTCCCAAGCCCACGTCAGTGGCTGAATCCCTGGGCCTGAGATAGATCCTGGTGAGCACCTAGAGCCATCCTCCCAGCCTTGAGGAAGAAAAAAATTTGCAACTGGGGGAAAAGATAATTTGCTAGCTCCATTAACTAGGGGAGCTCAGGACAGAAGTGGCTCCTGTCCAGGCATAAACCATCTGTGGACCTTGAGCACCTTTCCTTTCTGCATGGATCTGTGTGGGCCTATTTCAGGAGAATAGGCCCTTGTTGGCAAATTCTAACCATTTCAGCTGTGCGGTGGAGAGGTGGGTGTCTGACGTTTGACATTGCTTTGCCTATTAAACAAAGTCCTCACCTACCCACATCAGGGACCCAAGGACTGGTAGCTCCACTGAAGTCACCCAGCCACCCGCGACAGCAGTCCAAAGATAACTGGTACCTCCCAGTCCTTACAACCAAAAAATTTGGTACCCATGATCCCTCTGCAGAACCCACCCACCAGCACGCTTTAGGGAACGGAGACACGTTTTCCTCAGAGACACTTGGGGGTCAGTTCTCAGCCCCCTGCCTTGTTCAGAGCATGAACTCCTGCTGCAATCAGATACTGGCATATACGCCAATCACCCCTGCCCCTCTAAGACTGTAGGACAGAGCCCGTAACTCACACTTTATATCAGCTACCTGGAAACCTGAGCTGAATTCATACAAGAAAACTGAATGGACTCCTAGACTGATAGACCTAATAATAGCTCTAGCCAGCTGGGGACAGAACACCAGAGCTCTAAAGGAGAAAATAATCAAGCTAGCTCACTCAAGCAACCCATAGAGGTATACCAAAACAAAACAAAGCAAGCAGCTATGACACAGTAAGCAAGCATAAACAAATACAATAACTTATAGATGGCTCGGAGACAACAGTCAATATCAAGTCACATAAAGAAACAGACCATGATCTCCTCAACAGGGTCACAAAACAAAGAATCCAGGGATCTTTTAGATGAAAGTGCATTCCTAGAATTACCAGATGCAAAATACAAAAGTTTACTATACAGAACCCTTCAAGACATCAGGAAGGAAATGAGGCAATATTTAGAACAAGACAAGGAACACACAGATAAAGCAACTGAAGAAATTAGAAAGATTATTCATGAACGTAATGAAAAGTTTAATAACCTGGAAAAATCCATAGACAGACAGCATTCAGAAATTCAGAAGATTAACAATAAAATTACAGAATTAGATAACTCAAGAGAAAGTCACAAGAGCAGAATTGAGCAAGTAGAAGCTAGAATTTCTGAACTTGAAGATAAATCACTTGGCACGAATATATTTGAAGAAAAATCAGATAAAAGAATTTTAAAAAATGAAGAAATCTTAATAATCATGTGGGACTCTATCAAGAGAAATAACTAACAAGTGATTGGAGTACCAGAACAGGGAGGGATAACAGAAAATACAGAGAAAATTGTTGAAGATTTGTTGGCAGAAAACTTCCCTGATATTGTAAAAGATGAGAAGATATCTATTCAAGATGCTCATTGAACTCCATATAAGGTATATCTTAAAAGAAACTCACCAAGACATATTATAACCAAGCTTGCCAAAACCAAAGATAAAGAGACAATTATAAGAGCAGCAAGGGATAAAACAAAAGTCGCCTACAAAGGAGAGCCAATAAGAATAAGCTCAGACGACACGGCAGAAGCCATGCAGGCAAGAAGGCAATGGGATGACGTATTTAAAAAATTGAAGGAAAAAAAATTGCCTGCCAAGAATCTATCTCTTAAATATGAAGGTGAAATTAAGATATTTCCAGATAAACACAAGTTAAGGCAATTCGTAAAAACCAAACCAAAACTACAAGAAATACTAAAGGGAGTTCTTTGTTTAGAAAATCAATAATATCAGGTATCAATTCAAGACTAGAAGATTGGGCAGAGCAACCAGAAGTCAACCCAGACAGGGAAATCCAAAAATCCAAAAAAGCAAGATCAAAAAAAAGCCCAACACAGGGTAACAGCAATGTTATTATATAAAAGAAGACAACATTAAAATAATAAAGAGGGACTAAGAAATGTAATCATACACCTTCCACATGGAGAGGAAGATACGGCAATACAAAGAAATAAAAGTTAGTTTTAAATTTAGAAAAATAGGGGTACAATAAGGTAACCACAAAGGAGACAAACTATCCTACACATCAAAATAAAATACAAGGGAAAAATACAGACTCAGCAGAAACAAAATCAACAACAACAAATATGAGGAAAGGACAATATATAAAGAAAATCTACTCAGCACATAAAATCAAGTGGGAAAAAGAAACCGTCAACACACAAAAAAGACATCAAAACGATAGAACAAAATTCACAAAAAAAAAAGACATCAAAATGATAGAACTAAATTCATACCTATCCATAACTACCCTGAATGTAAATGGACTAAATGCACCAATAAAGAAACAGAGAGTGGCAGAATGGATTAAAAAACAAGATCTATCTACATGCTGCCTACAAGAGACACGCCTTAGACTTAGAGACACAAACACAAACAAATTAAAACTCAAAGGATGGAAAAAAACTATATCAAGCAAACAACAATCAAAAAGAGCAGGAGAGGCAATATTAATTTCTCACAAAATAGACTTTAAGTTAAATCCGTCAGAAAGGATAAGGAAGGACACTATATAATAATTAAAGGGACAATACACCAAGAATTTATAACCATATTAAATATTTATGCACCCAATGACAGGGCTGCAAGATACATAAAACAAACTCTATCAGCATTGAAAAGTAAGATAGATAGCTCCAAGATAATAGTAGGAGACTTCAACACACCACTTTCGGTGAAGGACAGGACATCCAGAAAGAAGCTCAATAGAGACACCGAAGATGTAAATGCCACCATCAACCAACTTGACCTCGTAGACATATACAGAACACTCCACCCAACAGCAACCAAGTATACTTTCTTTTCTACTCCACATGGTACATTCTCTAGAATAGACCACATATTAGGTCATAAAGCAAGCCTTAGCAGAATCCAAAACACTGAAATATTACACAGCATCTTCTCTGACCATAAGGCCATAAAAGTGGAAATCAATAACAGGAAAAGAAGGGAAAAGAAATGAAACACTTGGAAACTGAACAATATCCTGCTCAAAAAAAGACTGGATTATAGAAGACATTAAGGATGGAATAAAGAAATTCAGAGAATCCAATGAGAATGAAAACACTTCCTATCAGAACCTTTGGGACCCAGCAAAAGCGATGCTCAGGGCCAATTTATATCAATAAATGCACACATCCAAAAAGAAGAAAGGGCCAAAATCAAAGAATTATCCGTACAACTTGAACAAATAGAAAGAGAGCAACAAATGAAACCCACAGGCACCAGAAGACAACAAATAGTAAAAATTAGAGCTGAACTAAATGAAATAGAAAACAGAAAAACAATTGAAAGAATTAACAAGATCAAAAGCTGGTTTTTTTAAAAAATCAACAAAATTGATAAACCATTGGCCAAACTGACAAAAGAAAAACAAGAGAGGAAGCAAATAACGCAAGTAAGAAATGAGATGGGCGATATTACAACAGACCCAACTGAAATTAAAAGAATCATACCAGATTACTATGAAAAACTATACTCAAACAAATTTGAATACCTGGAAGAAATGGATGAATTCCTAGGAACATACTACCTACCTAAACTAACACAAACAGAGATAGAACTACTAAATAGACCCATAACAAAAGAAGAGATTGAAAAGGTAATCAAAAAACTCCCCCCCCCCCAAAAAAAGCCCTGGTCTGGACGACTTCACTGCAGAGTTTTACTAAACTTTCAGAGAAGAGTTAACACCACTACTACTAAAGGTATTTCAGAGCATTGAAAAGGATGGAATACTACCAAACTCATTCTATGAAGCCAGCATATCCCTGACACCAAAACCAGGTAAAGACACCACTAGAAAAGAAAATTATATCCCTCATGAATGTAGATACAAAAATTCTCAACAAAATTCTAGCCAATAGAATTCAACAACATATCAAAAAAATAATTCACCATGACCAAGTGGGATTCATACAAGGTATGCAGGGATGCTTCTACATTACGAAAACAATTAATGTAATCCACCACATAAATAAAACAAAGACAATAATCACATGATTTTATCAACTGATGCAAAAAAGGCATTTGACAAAGTTCAACACTCATGATAAAAACTCTCAGTAAAATAGGAATAGAAGGAAAATTTCTCAACATAATAAAGGGCATTTATACAAACCCAACAGCCAACATCACCCTAAATGGAGAGAGCCTGAAAACATTCCCATTGAGATCAGGAACCAGACAAGGATGCCCTTTATCACCACTCTTATTCAACATTGTGCTGGAAGTCCTAGCCAGAGCAATGAGGCTAGATAAAGAAATAAAGGGCATCCAGATTGGCAACGAAGAAGTCAAAGTATCTCTATTTGCAGATGACATGATCTTATACACAGAAAACCCTAAAGAATCCTGCAGAAAACTACTGAATCTAATAGAAGAGTTCAGCAGAGTATTGGGATACAAGGTAAACATACAAAAATCGGTTGGATTCCTCTACACCAACAAAAAGAACATCGAAGAGGAAATCACCAAATCAATGCCATTTACAGTAGCCCCCAAGAAGATAAAATACTTAGGAATAAATCTTATCAGAGATGTAAAAGACTAGTACAAAGAAAACTACAGTACGCTTCTGCAAGAAACCAAAAGAGACTTACAAAAGTGGAAGAACATACCTTGCTCGTGGATAGGAAGACTTAACGTTATAAAAATGTCTATTCTACTAAAAGCGATATATATACATTTAATGCAACTCTGATCCAAATCCCAAGGACATTCCTTAAGAAGATGGAGAAACCATCAATATCATATGGAAGGGAAAGAGGCCCCGGATAAATAAGGCATTACTGAAAAAGAAGAACAAATTGGGAGGCCTTACTCTACCTGATTTTAGAACCTATTGTACCACCACAGTAGTCAAAACAGCCTGGTACTGGTACAACAACAGATACAGGGACCAATGGAACACAATTGAGAATCCAGACATAAATCCATCCACATATGAACGCTTGATATTTGACAAAGGCCCCAAAACAGTTAAGTGGGGAAAAGACAGTCTTTTTAACAAACGGTGCTGGCCTAACTGGATATCCATCTCCAAAAAAATGAAAGAAGACCCATACCTCACTCCATGCAGGAAAACTAACTCAAAATGGATCAAAGACCTAAATATAAAATCTAAAACGATAAAGATCATGGAAGAAAAAATAGGGACAACGTTAGGAGCCCTGATACATGGCACGAACAGTATAGAAAACATTATAAAGAATGTAGAAGAAAAACGAGATAACTGGCAGCTCCTGGAAATGAAACACTTATGCTCATCCAAAGACTTCACCAAAAGAGTAGAAAGACTACCTACAGACTAGGAAAAAGCTTTTAGCTATGACATTTCTGATCAGCGCCTGATCTCTAAAATCTATATGATACTGCAAAAACTCAACTGCAGAAAGACAAATAAGCCAATTAAAAAATGGGCAAAAGATATGAATAGACACTTCACTAAAGAAGACATTCAGGTAGCTAACAGATATATGAGGAAATGTTCACGATCATTGGCCATTAGAGAAATGCAAATCAAAACTACAATGAGATTTCATCTCTCTCCAACAAGGCTAGCATTAATCCAAAAAACACAAAATAATAAATGTTGGAGAGGCTGTGGAGAGGTTGGAACACTTATACACTGTTAGTGGGAATGTAAAATGGTACAACCACTTTGGAAATCGATTTGGCGCTTCCTTAAAAAGCTAGAAATAGAACTATCAGACGATCCAGCAATGCCACTCCTTGGAATATGGATCCTAGAGAAATAAGAGCATTTACACGAACAGATATATGCACACCCATGTTTATTGCAGCACTGTTTAGAATAGCAAAAAGATGGAAGCAACCAAGGTGCCCATCAATGGATGAATGGGTAAATAAATCATGTTTATTCACACAATGGAATACTATACATTGATATAGAGTAGTGAGGAATCTGTGAAACATTTCATAACATGGAGGAACCTGGAAGGCATTATGCTGAGTGAAATTAGTCGGTTGCAAAATGACAAATATTGTATAAGACCACTATTATAAGAACTTGAGAAATAGTTTAAACTGAGAAGAAAACATTCTTTCGTGGTTACGACGCGGCGGGGTGGGAGAGGGGCATTCACTAGTTAGGCAGTAGATAAGAACTACTTTAGGTGAAGGGAAAGACAGCACACAATACAGGGGAGGTCAGCACAATTGGACTAAACCAAAAGCAAAGAAGTTTCCGGAATAAACTGAATGCTTCAAAGGCCAGTGTAGCAGGGGCAGGGGTCTGGGGACCATGGTTTCAGGGAACATCTAAGTCATTTGGCATAATAAAATCTATTAACAAAACATTCTGCATCCCACTTTGAAGAGTGGCGTCTGGGGTCTTAAACACTAGCAAGCAGCCATTTAAGATGCATCAATTGGTCTCAACACACCTGGATCAAGGGAGAATGAAGAACACCAAGGATACAAGGCGATTACAAACCCAAGAGACAGGACCACATGAACCAGCGACTACATCATCCTGAGACCAGAAGAACTAGATGGTTCCTGGCTACAACCGATGACTGCCCTGACAGGGAACACAACAGAGAACCCCTGAGGGAGCAGGAGAGCAGTGGGATGCAGACCCCAAATTCTCATAAGACCAGACTTAATGATCTGACTGAGACTAGAAGGACCCCAGTGGTCATGGCCCCAGACCTTCTGTTGGCCCAGGACAGGAACCATTCCCAAAGCCAACTCTTCAGACATGGATTAGACTGGACAATGTGTTGGAGCAGGATGCTGGTGAGGAGTGAGCTTCTTGGATCAGGTGGACACTCGAGACTATGTTGCCATCTCCTGCCTGGAGGGTAGATGAGAGGGTAGAGGGGTTTAGAAGCTGGCGAAATGGACAGAAAAGAGAGAGTGGAGGGAGAGATCGGGCTGTCTCATTAGGGGGAGAGTAATTGGGAGTGTGCAGCAAGTTGTATACGGGTTTTTGTGTGAGAGACTGACTTGATTTGTAAACTTTCACTTCAAGCACAGTAAAAATTATTTAAAAAAAAGAAAAGATGATTCTTTGAAAAGATCAACAAAATCGATAACCCAGTGGCCAAACTGACAAAGAAACACAGTAGAGGAAGCAAATAACCCAAATAAGAAATGAGATGGATGATATCAGAACAGACCCAACTGAAATAAAATGTATCATAACAGAATACCATGAAATACTGTACTCCAACAAATTTCAAAACCTAGAGAAAATGAACAAATTTCTAAAAAACATAGTACCTACCTAAACTAACAGAAACTGAGGTCAAAAAACTAAACAAACCCATAACAAAAGAAGAGCCTGAAAAGGTAAAAAAAAAAAAAAAAAAAAAGCCCCGGCCCAGACAGCTTCACTGGAGAATTCTAACACTTTCAGAGACAAGCTAACACCAATACTACTAAAGCTATTTCAGAGCATAGAAAAGGAAGGAATACTCCTGAACTCATTCTATGAAGCCAGCGTAAACCTGACAACGCAAAAAAGAAAACTACAGACCAATATCCCTCATGAACATAGATGCAAATATCCTCAACAAAATTCTAGCCAGTAGAATTCAACAGCATATATCAAGAAAATAATACATCATGACCAAGTGGGATTCATACCAGGTACGCAGAGATTGTTAAACATTAGAAAATCAATCAAAGTAATCCACCACATAAATAAAACAAAAGAGTCATATAATCTTATCAATTAATGCGGAAAAAGCATTTGACAAGTCTAACGCCCATTCCTGATAAAAACTCTCAGCAAAATAGGAATAGAGGCGAAATTCTTTGGCATAATAAAGGGCTTTTATAGAAAGCCAAAACCCCACAACTCCCCATGTGTCTGTCAGTTTGTCATACTGTGGGGGTTTTCGTGTTGTTGTGATCTGGAAGTTATGCCACCGGTATTCAGACACCAGCAGGGTCACTAGGAGGACAGGTTTCAGCTGAGCTTCTGGACTAAGACAGATTAGGAAGAAGGATCTGGCAGTCTACCTCTGAAAAGAATTAGCCAGTGAAAACCTTATGAATAGCAGCGAAGCATTGTCTGATATAGTGCCAGAAGATGAGCTCCTAAGGTTGGAAGGCACTCAGAAGCAAGCATAACAACGATTGTAAAGATGGCACAAGACTGGGCAGTGTTTTGTTCTGTGGTACATAGGGTCGCTATGACTCGGAACCAACTTGATGGCACCTAAGGACAACATCACACAAAGCCAACAGATGACATCATTCTAAATGGAGAGAGACTGAAAGCATTCCCCTTGAGAATGGAAACCAGATAAGGCTACTCTTTATCACCACTCTTATTCAACATTGTGCTGGAGGTCCTAGCTAGAGAATTAAGGCAAGGAAAAGAAATAAAGGGCATCCAAATTGGTAAGGAAGAGGTAAAATTATCCCTATTCGCAAATGATATGATCTTATACACAGAAAATCCCAAAGAATCCATAAGAAAGCTACGGGAAATAATAGAAGATTTCACCAAAGGAGCATGATACAAGATTAACATACAAAAATCTGTAGGATTCCTCTACACCTACACCAATAAAGAGAACTTCACAATCACCAAATCAATACTATTTACCATAGCCCAAAAGAAGATAAAGTGCTTAAGAATATATCTAACCAGGGATGTAAAAGACCTATACAAAGAAAACTACAAAACACTATGCAAGAAACCAAAAGAGACCTACATAAGTGGAAAAATATACTATGCTCAAGGATAGGAAGACTTGGCATTGTGAAAATGTCATTTGTACCCAAAGCAATCTATAGATAAAATGCAATCCCTATCCAAATTCCCACAGCATTTTTTAAGGGGATTGAGAAACAAATCGCCAACTTTATATGAAAAGAAAGAAGCTCCAGAAAAGTAAAGCATTACTGAAGAAGAAAAACTAAATGGGAGGCCTCGCACTACCTAATTTTAGAATCTGTTATACAGCCATAGCAGTCAAAACAGCCTGATACTGGTAAAACAACAGATACATAGACCAATGGAACAGAATTGAGAATTCAGACATAAATCCATCCATCTATGAGCAGCTGATATCTGACAAAGCCCCAAAGTCCAGTAAATGGGGAAAAGACAGTCTCTTTAATGAATGGTGCTGGCATAACTGGATATTCATCTGTAAAAAAATGAAACAGGACCCATACCTCACATCATTTGCAAAAACTAACTCAAAATGGATCAAAGACCTAAATATAAAATCTAAATGATGAAGACAATGGAAGAATAAATAGGAACAAGGCTAGGGGTCCTAATATATAGCATATATAGTACACAAGGAAACCCTGGTGGTGTAGTGGCTAAGTGCTATAGCTGCTAACCAAAAGATCAGTGGTTTGAATCCACCAGGTGCTCCTTGTAAACTCTGTGGGGCAGTTCTACTCTGTCCTATAGGGTTGCTGTGAGTCAGAATTGACTCAATGGCAACAGGTTTTCTTTTTTTTTTTTTTTTTTTGATAGTACACAAACCATAGCTAACAATGCACAAACACCAGAAGAGGAACTAGATAACTGGGAACTCCTAAAAATCAAACACTGGTGCTCATCAAAAGACTTCATCTAAAGAGTAAAAACAGAACCTACAGACTGGGGGAAAAAAAAATCACTATGACGTACCTGATAAGGGTCTAATCTCTAAAATCTACAAATCTAATCTCTAAAACACTTCAACAAAAAGACAATAATCCAATTAAAAATGGGCAAAGGATATGAACAGACACTTCAGCAAAGAAGACATTCAGGCAGCTAACAGACACATGAGGAAATGCTCACAATAATTAGCCATTAGAGAAATGCAAATCAAAACTATATTGACATACCATCTCACCCCAACAATACCGACACTAATCCAAAAAACAGAAAATAACAAATGTTGGAGAGGTTGTGGGGAGACTGCAACTCTTACGCACTGCTAGTGGGAATGTAAAATGGTTTCCTAGGAGCGCCCGGCAGACTTGAATGCGGACCATTTGGTTAGCAGCCATAGATAGCACTTAGCCGCTATGCCACCAGGGTTTCCAAAATGGTACAAGCACTTTGGAAAACAATATAGCACTTCCTTAAAAAGCTAGAAATAGAAATACCATATGATCCAGCAATCCCATTCCTAGGAATATACTCTAGAGAAATAAGAGCCATCACACAAATATATATATGCACACCCATGTTCCGTGCAGCACTATTCACAATACCAAAAAGATGGTAACAACTTAAATACCCATGAACAGAAGAACGGATAAACAAATTATGCTACATATACACAATGGAATATTATGGATGAATCTGGAGGGCATTATGCTGAGTGAAATAAGTCAGTCACAAAAGGACAAATATTGTTTGATATCCCTACTATAAGAACCCAAGAAAATCTTTACACACAGAAAAAAAGTATTGTTTGATGGTTACGAGGGTGGGGAGGGAGAGGGAAGGGAAATCACTACCTAGACAGTAGACAAGTGACAACATAGGTGAAGGGAAGGACAACACACAATACAGGAAAAGTCAGCACAACTGGGTCAAAGCAAAAGCAAAGAAGATTCCTAGACACATCCAAACACTTTGAGGGACCAGGTAGCTCAGGCTGGGGCCTGGGACCATAGTCTTGGGGACATCTAGGTCAGTCGGCATAACAGTTTATAATGAAAATATTCTACCCTCCACTTTGGTGAGTAGCGCCTGGGGCCTTAAAAGCCTGTAAGTGGCCATCTGAGATACATATATTGGTCCCATCCCACCTAGAGCAAAGGAGAATGAAGAAAACCAAAGCACAAGGAAAATATTAGCCCAAAGGACTAAAGGACCACATGAACCAAAGACTCCACCAGCCTGACCAGAAGAACTAGCTGGTGCTCTCTACCACCAATGACTGCCCTGATAGGGATCACAACAGAAAGTCCCAGACAAAGCAGAAGAAAAATGTAGAACAGAATTCAAATTCCCATAAAAAGACCAGACTCACTGGTCTGACAGAGGCTGGAGAAACGCCCAAGACCATGGCCCCTGGATACTCTGCTATCTCAAAATTCAAACCGTTCTTAAAGCCCACCTTTCAGACAAACATCGGACAGTCCCATAAAACAAAAAATAACAAACATGAGGAATATGCTTCTTAGTTCAATCAAATATATGAGACCAGAACATGGTGCTACAGACAGAAGCACTATGCTGTTCCTCCACAGCAAAGACCCGAAAAACTAAGTAAAACAGAGACAAACGTCAATCCTGGTACCCTAAGCATCAAATGAAGGAACAAAGAATTCAACCAAGCACCGAATGGAATAAGAAACTGACAGAGAACAGAAAGCTAGGAGAGATACAAGCAGAGGTCCCCTATCAGTTAATGCAGCATGAATTTGCCACTTGGACTCCTGTTGAAGTTTGGCGGACAGGGAGTACAGGAAAGCAGCTTCACAGAGCTCCCCACAGGAGACAGAGAACCCAGTAATCAGTGATACACGCTTTCCCACTCCCACCCTCCTTCTCTTCCCCCCCTCCCTCCCCCCCCCCACCCCGATGTGCCTCTGCCACTTCCCAGAGTTCCAAAGGACCAAGACCTGGAAGGTGCAGGCTCGCTGCTGCTTGGATTCACCCCACCTACGCCAACCAGCTCCTTCAGTGCCATTTCTTTCTTGCTGCTGTTGCTTTTTATTTGGTTTCTTTCCTGCCTCTCACCTCCTCTCCCTCCTTTCTCTTGAACACCTGGCTCCGTGTGCCATCTTTTCTTCTTCTTGACAGGTTGTGAAGTGCTGCTCGGATAGGAAGTTGCTTCCCCAGTGTGCACTGCCATGCTGGTGGATCCCCGGGTTCTTTTTCTTTTGATTGTTTGTTTTCTTTTTCTTTTTGCAACTTGTGAGCCCTTTCTAGTTGGGCTATACTGTGTGGCTTGGGAGCCACACTTCCCTGGTAGGCTCCATGGGGGAATTTTTTTTTTCTTTTTTCTTTTTTGTCTTTCTTTATTTCTGTTTATCGTCTATCTCTACTTACCTTCTTTTCCTGTCTCCTGAATACCTCAACTGTGTGGCTTGGGAGCCACTTCCTTGTTCTGCGCAGCTGACTGGTGGGATCCTTATAGGCTTCATTCTTTTTTTTTTTTTCTTTCTTTCTTTATTTTTTCTTTTTCTTCTCAATTTCTCAGTTTCTCATTTCTCTCTACTTACCTTCTTTTCCTGTCTCCTGAATAACCTCTGCTGTGTGCCATTTTTGCCCCTTCTAGCCAGGCTGTACTGGGCGGCTTGGGAACCACTTCCTTGGTCAGCACAGCCATGCCAGTGGGATCCCTGGGGGCATTTCTTTTTATCTATTTATTTTTTTCTTTTCTTTTTTCCCTTTTGATTTTCTTCATTTCTCAGTTTACCATCTCTCTCTGCTTTCCTTTCCTGTTTCCTGAATACCTGGCACTGTGTACCATCCCCACGCCTACTAGACAGGCTTTTCCCTGAGGCCTGGGAGCCATTTCCCCAGTCATCAGTGGGATCCTTGAGGCATTTCTTTCCTTTTTTAAAATTTTTCCTTATTTATTTTTCCGTTTTGTTTTTCTTCATTTCTCAGTTTCTCATCTCTCCACTCCAATGGCAAGATCCCTTGGCACTTTTTATTTTGTTTTTGGCTCCTGTTTCTCTTTCCTCTCTCTCTTCTTTCCCATACCCATCTTAGATTCACACATCACACCCTCCTCCCTCCCTCTTGCCTACCTGCACTGTGCACTGAATATCACACCCCTGAGTAGCACAGGCAGGGCCCACCAGAACCTACCCTGCACTGACCTCCAACCTGCCCTATCAACCCCAGTACATGCCACAAACAACCCGACCTAGTCCTTCCTCTTCGGCGAGACCTTCCCCGCTGCACCATAGCTGAGCAACTAGCCCTGCCCATTGGATAAGGAGGTGAAAAATATCATGCCCACAGATGAGCAAACAACAAAGTATGTACAGCCCGGACATAACCTGCTTGGACATAGCCAAACCAAACAAAAAAGCAACACAAAACAAACAAATCTATAATCAATAAATGAAGAAAATAACTACTGAATGTCCCAAAGACAGCAAACAATATCAAAACACGTTAAAAAAAAAAGTAGGCACCCAAAAAAAACCCAATGACTTTCCAGTAGAAGAAAAGGCACTAGAACTACCTGATAGGGAATTCAAATCTTTAACATTCCAAGCTATCTAAGAGTTGAAGCATAAAGCAGACCAAAATGAGGAAGAAAATAGACAAATTCATTGAAAAGAGACTAATTCACGGAAAATGCAGAAAAAAAATGGAAAAATTCAGGAAAATAGTACAGGAAGAAAATGCCAAAATAAATTCACAACTAGAAATCATAGAAAAACAACTATAAGAAATCCAAAAGATAAAAAACAAGATTTCAGAAATGGACAGTGTCATTGAAGGGCTGAGGAACAGGTTTGAAACAATGGAAGACAGGAGAAGCAAAATTGAAGACAAATACTTGGATACAACTTTGAGGAAGAATCAGAAAAAAAGAAAAATGAAGAAACCCTGAGAAATATGTGAGATACAATCAATCAAAAGCAAAAATCTGCCACTGATCAGAGATCCAGAACATGGGGAGAAAACAGAAAACACAGAGATGATCACTGAAGAATTGCTGACAGAAAACTTCCCTAATTAGAAAGATGACCATCCAAGAATCTCAACGAAACCCATAAAGGATAGACCCCAAAAGAAAATCAACAAGGCATATCATAATCATACTCACTAAAACCAAAGACAAAGAAAAAATCCTGAGAACAGCTCAAGAAAAACAAAAAGTCACAGACAGAAGGGAAACAATAAGACTAAGCTCTGATTACTCAGCAGAAACCATGCAGACAAGAAGGCAATAGGATGACATGTAAAACCTAGAAAGAAAAAAACTGCCAACCAAGAATAATATATCCTGCAAAACTCAGATTCAAATATGATGGTGAAATTAAGACATTTCCAGATAAACAGAAATTAAGGGAATAGGTAAAAACCAAACCTAAAAGAATTATTAAAGGGAGTCATTTGGTTTTACAACAAACAACTTTAAACCACAGCCTGAATCTAGGACACAAGATTGTACCAGCCAGATACCAACCTAGGAAATGAACTCTCCAGGACTATTCAAAACCAAAATATTTACAACACGGAACCAGAAAGGTTAATTTGTAAAGGACAATAATGTCAGAAAAATAAAAGACGGAGTAAACAGTGCAGGTATAAAACTTTCTAATGGAGAGGAAGGCAAGGCGAGACCAAGTAATAATAGACTGATTCAAATCTAGGAAGATAAGGCTGAATATCAAGGTGACCACAAAGAAAGTTAACAAACCTACTCAACAAAATAAGAAGAAAAACATAAAGCCTCAGTAAAAACAAAATCTACAAAAACAAAAGAATTGAAAAAAATACACACACACACACACACACACACACACACACACAAAGGAATTCAGCACAGGAGAGTAAGAGGAAAAAAGAAAACATCAGCACCACAAAAAAAACACACACACTAAAATGACAGCAATAAACTCACACCTATCAATAATTACACTGAACATAAATGGTCTAAATGCACCCATAAAGAGAAAGAGAGTGACAGAATGGATTAAAAAACAAGATCCATCAATATGCTGTCTATAAGAGACACACCTTAGAAATAAAGACATAAATTTATTTAAAAATCAAAGGATGGAAAAAGTATATCAAGCAAACAGCTACCAAAAAAGAGCAGGAGTGGCAATACTAATCTCAGATAAAATAGACTTTAAAATAAAATCCACCATAAAAGACAAAGAAGGGCACTACATACTGATTCTCTGATCACAATGCCATCAAAGTAGATATTAACAACAGGAAGAGCAAGGGAAAAAAATCAATTACATGGAAACTGAATACCACCCTGCTTGAAAATAACTGGATAGTAGAAGAAATCAGAGATGGAATCAAAAAATTTCCAGACTCAAATGAGAATAAACACACATCATATCAAAACCTTTGGGACACAGCTAAGGGAGTGCTCAGAGGTCAATTTATAGCAATAGATGCACACAACAAAAAAAGAAGGCAAAAAAAAAATTAGCTACACAACTCAAACAAATAGAAAGAGAACAGTAAAAGAAGCCCACAGCCACCAGAAGAAAGGAGATAATAAAGATCACAGCAGAAATAAATGAAATAGAGAAGAGAAAAACAGTAGAAAGTATCAACAAAACCAAAAGTTGTTTCTTTGAAAGGATCAACAAAGTTGACAAACTACTGGCCAAATTAACAAAAGAAAAATAGGACAGGATGCAAATAACCCAAATAAGAAATAAAATGGGGGGCATTACAACAGACCCAACTGAAATAAAAACAATCATAACGGAGTATTATGAAAAACCATACTTCAACAGATTTGAAAACCTAGAGGAAATGGACAAATTTCTAGAAACACACTACCTACCTAAACTAACATATAATGACGTTGAAAATCTGAAGACCCATAACAAGGGGAGAGATAGAAAAGGTAATTAAAAAAATCCCAACAACAACAAAAAAAAAGCCCTGGTCCATATGGTTTCACTGGAGAATTCTACCAAACAGAGAAAAGCTTATACCAGTACTACTCAAATTATTTCAGAACAGAGAAAAGGAAGGGATACTTACAAATTCATTCTATGAAGCCAGCATAATCTTGATACCAAAACCAGGCAAAGGTGCCACAGAAAAAAGAAAACTACAGACCAATATCTCTCATGAATATAGACCCAAAAATTCTCTCCAAAACTCTAGCCAATAGAATTCAGCATCATATCAAAAAAAATAATACACCACGACCAAGTAGGATTCATACCAGGTATGCAAGAATACAATGGTTCAACATTCGAAAAATAATCAACATACTCCACCACATAAATAAAAGAATCACATGATCATTTCAAGAGACTCAGAAAAGGCATTTGACAAAGTACAACACCAATTCCTGATAAAAGCTCTCAATAAAATAGGTATAGAAAGGAAATTTCTCAACATAAAAAGGGCATCTATACAAAACCAACATCATTCTTAATGGAGAGAGGCTAAAAACATTCCCCTTGAAAATGGGAAAGAGACAAGGATGCCCTTTATCTCCACTCCTATTTAACATTGTGCTTGAAGGCCTAGCTAAGCCAATAAGGCAAGAAAAAGAAATAAAGGGCATCCAAATTGGTAAGAAAGAAGTAAAACTGTCTGTATTTGTGGATGATACGATACTACAGAAAACCCAAAAGACTCTACAAGAAAACTACTGAAACTAGTAGAAAATTCAGGAGAGTGGCAGGATACGAGATAAACATACAAAAATTGGTTGGATTCCTATACACTAATAAAGAGAAAGATGAAAAGGAAATCAGGAAACAATACCATTTATAATACCCCTAAAAAAATAAAATACTTAAGAATGAATCTAACCAGGAATGTAAAAGACCTACACAAAGAAAACTATAAAACACTACTGCAAGAAAGCAAAAGAGATCTACATAAATGGAAAAACATACCATGTTCATGGATAGGTAAACTCAACATTGTGAAAATCACAGTTCTACCCAAAGCAATTTACAAATGCAATGCAATTCCAATCCCAAATACCAACAACATTCATTATAGAGATGGAAAAACTAATCATTAAATTTGTATGGAAGCTGAAGAAGCCCCAGGTAAAAAATAATAATAAAATAGGAGGACTTGCACATTCTAACCTCAGAAACTACTATACTGCTACAGTAATCAAAACAGCCTGGTAGTGGTACAACAACAGGTACATGGACCTATGGAACAGAATTGAGAACCCAGATGTAAATCCATCCACCTACAGTCACCTGATCTTTGACAAAGGCCCAAAGTTCATCAAACGGGGAAAAGACAGTCTTTTTAACAAATGATGTCAGCAAAATTGGATGTCCAGCTGCAAAAAAAAAATGAAACAGAACCCGTACTTCACACCATACCCAAAAACTAATTCAAAATGGATCAAAGACCTAAATATAGAGCCAAAAACTATAAAGATCATAGAAGAAAAAATAGGCCTTAATACACAGTATTAACATGATACAAACCATAATTAACAACACAAAATCCAGAAGATAAGCTAGATAACTGGGATCTTTAAAAAATTAAACACTTATGCTTATCAAAATAATTCCTCAGAAGAGTAAAAAGAGAATATACAGACTGGGGAAAAATTTTTGGCTTTCACAAATCTGACAAAGGTCTAATCTCTAAAATCTACAAGAAAATCCAACAAAAGACAAATAATCCAATTAAAAAATGGGCAAAGGAAATGAAGACACTTCACCAAAGAAGACATTCAAGGAGCTAACGGACATAAGAGGAAATGCTCACGATCAGTAGCCATTAGAGAAATGCAAATCAAAACTACAATGAGATACCATCTCACCCCAGCTTTACTGGCACGAATCAAAAAAACAGAAAATAACAAATGCTGGAAAGATTGGAACCCCAGGGGGAGATTGGAACCCTTATGCGCTGCTGGTAGGAATGCAAAATAGTACAACCACTTTGGAAAACGATTCAGCGTTTCTTTAGAAAGCTAGAAATAGAAATACCATATGATCCAGCAATCCCACTCCTAGGACTATATCCTAGAGAAACGAAAGCAGTCACACCAATAGACACATGCACACCCATGTTCATTGCAGCGTTGTTCACAATAGCAAAAAGATGGAAACAACCTAGATGCCTATCAACAGATGAATGGATAGGTAAACTATGGTACATACATACGATAGATTGCTATGCAACAATAAAGGGCAATGATGAATCTGTGAATCATCTCACAACATGGATGAAATGGAAGACATTATGCTGAGTGAAATAAGTCAATCACAGAAGGACAAATATTTTATGAGACTACTACTATAAAAATGCATGAAAAGGTTTACGCACAAAAAGAAAAAATCTTTGACGGTTATGAGGGAGGGGAGGGTTGGGAATGGAAAAACACTAAATAGACAATAGATAAGTGGAAACTTTGGCCAAGGGTAAGACAGCACACAATACTGGGGAAGCCAGCACAAATTGTACATGGCAAGGTCATGGAAGCACCATAGACACATCCAAACTCACTGAGGGACCAAATTACTGGGCTGAGGGCTGTGGGGGCCATGGTCTTGGGGAACATCTAGCTCAACTGGCATAATATAGTTTATAAAGAAAATGTTCTACATTCTACCTTGGTGAGTAGCATCTGAGGTCTTAAAAGCCTGTGAGCTGCCATCTAAGATGCTCTACTGGTCTCACCTCTTTGGGGGCAAGGGACACAAGGGAAAGATTAGTCCAAAGGACTAATGGATCACAACTACCATGGCCTCCACCAGGCTGAGTCCAGTATAACTAGATGGTGCCCAGCTACCACCACTGGCTGCTCAGACAGGGATCACACTAGAGGGTCCCAGACAGAGCTGGAGAAAAATGTAGAACAAAATTCTAGTTCACAAAAAAAGACCAGACTTGCTGCCTGACAGAGACAGAAGAAACCCTGAAGAGTATGGACCCTGGACACCCTTTTAGCTCAGTAATGAAGTCACTCCTGAGGTTCATCCTTCAGCCAAAGATTGGACAGGCCCATAAAACAAAACAAGACTAAAGCGGTACAACAGCCCAGGGGCAAGGACTAAAAGGCAGGAAGGGACAGGAAAACTGGTAATAGGGAACCCAAGGTTGAGAAGGGAGAGTGTTGACATGTTGTGGGGTTGTCAACCAATGTCATAAAACAATACGTGTATTAACTGTTTAATGAGAAGCTAGTCTGTAAACCCTCTTCAAAAGTTCAAAAACAATCTATGTATATATACACACATATATACACATATGTATACATATATATATATGCAGAAACCCTGGTGGCATAGCGGTTAAAGTGCCACGGCTGCTAACCAAAGAGTCAGCAGTTCAAATATGCCAGGTGCTCCTTGGAAACTCTATGGGGCAGTTCTACTCTGTCCTATAGGGTCGCTATGAGTTGGAATCGACTCGACAGCACTGGGTTTGGTTTTGGTTTATACATAGATATATATATATACATATATATGAGAGACGAAATGGGCAGCTACTGTCCAAAAGCAGGGTGAGAGGCAGGAAGGTACAGGAACTGGACAAAAAGACACAGGGAATCTAGGGTGGAAAGGGGGAGCAGGTTGACACATTTGTGGGAATTGCAACCTGTGTCACAAAACAATATGTGTATAAATTTTTGAATGAGAAATTAACTTTAGCTGTAAACTTTCACCTAAAGCACAAATACACAAAAATCTTACAGCAAGCATCTGTATGAACAAGACAAGACTGTCCTCTGCAGATCCTTTCATTTGAGAGATAGTAAATATTATAGTTAACAATAGGCATGAAAATTTAAAAGTTAATAAAGTTAGAAAAGAAGAAATAAAACGGCCCTTATTCATAAGTTACATGATTGTGCTTGTAGAAAAAAAATTGAAATCTATACAATGTGTTTAGCAAGTCTGCTGGATAAAAGTCTATATATAAAAATAAACGGTACATCTACATATCAGCAATAGTTAGAAAGTGGGATTTTAAAATGACATTATTTATATTACCATCAAAATACATTATTTACCAAAAAATAAATCTTATGAAATCATGTTCCATCCCTCTACATAGAAAATTACAAAATACTGAAAGAAATTAAGAAATATTGAGAGAAATTGAAGCAGAAAACTCAATATTGAAAATACTTGAACTCTCCACAATTTTAATCTATTTATTCAATATAAAGGGACAAAAATAAACAAGATACTCTCAAAAAAGCAGGATTTTATTTACTGGGTATCAAGACTTATTACAACGTTACGAGAAATAAAGGAGTCATATTGGCAGTCAGTCAAACAGACCAGTGGAACAGAGTAGAGAATCCGGAAATAGTCTCAAACATATATGGAGACTGGATTTTTGGCAATATTTGCAATGCATATCAGTGGAAAAAAAAATTTAAATACATGGTGCTGGGTCAATTAGATATCTCTGTTGAAAAAAAAATTTTTTAATTAAAAAATAAACAATCTCTACCTCAAACCATACATAGATATCAATTCCAGTAAGATTTAGACCTAAATGTAAAAGGCAAAACAATGAAACTACTAGATGATAGTATAGCTAAATATCTTCACAACTTTGAGAGCAAGGATTTCTTAAATAAGACAGAATAATGCTAACTATAAAATGAAAGACTGATAAAACAGAATATACTAGAATTGAGTACATTTAAAGATGTTGTTAAAATACTTAAAAGGGAAGCCACAGAATGAAAGCTATTTTTAGCATATTAGTGTCCAGATTATACAAAAAACTACAAACGAATAAGAAAAACAGAGACAAAGAAAATTCCTAAATGACTAATAAATGTACAAAATTGTGTATGACTTCATTAGTAATAGGGGCCACACAAATGAAAACCATAGTGTGACAGTTCAGCACACCAATCAGAATGGCTGAAATTGGAAGAAAAAATAAAAAGCAAAAACAACAGAAAACTGAGTATACCAAGTATTGTCAAAAATTTGGAACAAATGGAATTTTCGTACACTGCTGTTGAGAGTGTAAATTAGAACGACTGCTATAAAAATTTTTTTCCATTGTCCAATAAAGTTAGACATATTTTATGAGTCAGCGGTTCCACTCCTAAGAATGCACCCATCAGAAACCAGGTGCTTGGGTACCAAAAGACATGCACGTGAATGTTCTTGCAACGTTATTCATAGTGGGCCTAGAGTGAAAATAACTCACAAGTCCAATCATGGACTGGATAAACAAATTGGGATATATTCACATAAATAAATTCTCCAAAGCAACTATATCTACACACAGCAACATGGATGCATTTCACAAGCATAATTGTTAGTCTTAGCAAGGAACAAAAAAGTACGTTCTCTAAGATTTCTTTCATGTATAGTTCAGAACAGGCCAGATTTATCTATGGCACTCGGAGGCATGATAGTGATTATTTTGGGGGAAGAGGGAAATAGTCATGATTGGAGAAGTATGAGAAAAGGTGTTGACGTACTGTAATGTTCTCGACCTAGGCAATACTTATATAGGTGCGTTCACTTTTTAATAATTCAATGAGCTGTATACCTATGCCTATGTCTTTTTCTAGATGTGCATTATACTTCAATATAAAAAGATAAAAAATAATCATGCTAACTACAGAAAAGAATTATGTCCTTAACACTTTCAAAGACAGTTCCATGAAGACAATTGAAATTTAAATTCTGCATCTATTTATCCAAAAGCAATAAGAGATGATTTTGAAGAATATGTCATTAAAATTGTATTTTTCACTGTTCTACTTTTCTGTAGCTCATTAAGAACACTGAGAAGTGCCTTTCAACTTTGTATTTTAGATATTACATAATTTGTCATGTATTATACCATGAAGAGTACCATTAGCATTTTTCATTTTACCATTGATATTACAAAGAACGATGGCGTTCATATGACCATTACCATTAGATAACTACTGTTCAGCGCTGAAAGAAAACTCCTGCGTTCCCCATTAAGGACATTATAAAATTTAAAGTAAATCATTTCTCACTTACTCCATATTCTATTAATGTTTTTATACAGTCATTCTAATATATTGATTAGTCTTCAAAGTGCTTTAAAATGCCGTTTATTTATTTAATGAATCACTAATAGTTTTCCCAAATGGAAATTTAAATATGCATTTTAGAAAGAGACTAAAGTTCAAGCAATCTTTCAAAGCAGATTAAAATAAAATACCCACTTTATCATACTTAGTTTGAAAAATTAGAACGTTTAAAAGCTTGGATAGAGTTCCATCAGACCTTACCATTCCTTATACTTTCAGAGTCAAAGCCTGTCCTTTCAGCCTCTGAAGCCATATATCCAGTATTTAATTGATGACCACCACATCTTCATGTGAATCATAGCTTACACTTTTATGCTAGTACAAATGGTTAACTCACTCGGTTGCTAATCAAAAGTTTGGAGATTCAAGTCCGTCCAGAGGCACCTTGGAAGAAAGACCTGGTAACCCACTTCCCAAAAACCAGACACTGAAAACCCTCTGGAGCACAGTTCTACGCTAACACGCGTGGGGTTGCCATGAGTTAGAATCTACTCAATGGCAACTGGTTTTTATTTTTTATTTATTTTTAGACTCTAGGAGAAGCTATATAACCTCTGAGGTGTGCCTAATTTTAACACTGCGCCTTAGCAGATACAAAGATTAATAACCCCTAAAGTGTTCTTTTTATACTGCCAACTTTAAATTTTGTCAGTTACTTTTAGAACATGCAGACAAAAATAGGATGCAGTATTATTTTGGACTTTTGACCTTCGGATTCTGTACAATTTGGTCACATAATTTAAGTTTCATTTCATAGGAAGCTACAAGAGACAGTACTTTATTTAGTAATAATGTAGTTAGGGTTTGTTAATCTACTTTTCACCAAAGACAAAAAACTAATCTGTCCTCTGGGGGCAGTGAGTGATATAAATGCATGCAGCATACACTTGGTTAAGGAAATCGGTGCAAAACTGTTTTTATTTCAATCAATAAGAATACTTGCCTAGTTGCACTGCCTTCTGAAATACTGCCAGGTGTAAGAAAACAAAATAATAAACCAGTAAATGGCCCCATACTCGTGGGTACCTTGATAGAGAAATGGAACAAAGGAACAAAGGATACAGAAAACTTCAACACCCTAATGCGTGTGCTCCATTTTTAATGCTTGGGATTGCTAACATTTGGGAAATGTTTCCTCTACTGAACACAAACCTCACAAACCCTAGAGCACTTAATCATTTGTCTTGTGTTCAAAAAAATATCTTTCACCTTTGTAGACAACTTTTTTCAACGACCAAATCAGTATTTCGACAACCAATGAAAAGTGAATACTGTCCCCTCCTGCCTACATAAAGGGAAGCTAGGGATGCCCATCCATACCTTTGAATAGGAGACCTCAGTTCGACTTGGGGAAATCCTGGCTCTATCACTTAAGAGCTGAGTAAACATGAGCCAGATACATTCCTAAACCTCAGTTTCTTCATCAATAAATTGGGGACAAAATGCCTACTTCTGAAGTTTCAAGTCTTTAATGAAGTAAGCAAAATAAAGAGATCAATACCTGCCTGGCTTATAATACCTGTTGCTGTCGAGTCAAAATCTACCCTATAGGACACAGCAGAACTGCCACATAGGGTTTCCAAGGCGGGGCTGGTGGATTCAAACTGCCGACCTTTTGGTTAGCAGCTGAGCTCTAAACCACTGAACCACCTAGGTCCCATGGCTCATAATAAGCCCCAAGAAAGTGCATTTATGGTTGCTCTGTTGTGTAGTAATCACATCACATGGTACACTGTTAGAAGCAGCTATTGGTCTGGCTCTGAATCACAGCAGTTATGTTCCAATTTAGTTTTAATGTCTGAGCCATCCAGCTAAACAGCCAAAAGAGTAAATCAACTTCTCTAAGCATGCTTTGATCAAAGTGACAGTTCCATTTAGGAAAGAAAGTCAAACACTTATTTGAATGCCACTGGCAAATTTTCAAACCTCAAGAAAACACTTCCCAGGGAAGTTTGTGTTTGAATATAAATTCTGGAAATTATACTTCAGTTGGTGAAATTACAGCACCATTGAGCAACAAGAAGTTTTTAAATGTCTATGTTGTTTCTGTTTCAATGCAAGTAAGATTGGTTGATTAACATCTGAGAAATATTTCAAAACTACGTAATCAATTTAAGCCTAGGTAACTTTTATAGATATTTTTATAGAGCTTCTGAAGTCAGTTTACAAGACATATTACATGCAGTGTAAATAGTATTATGTGAGCTTTTTAATTTAAATTCTGCTTATTTGAATTTCAAGAAATTACATTATTTATAATATATAAAGTACCCACAAGTAGTTCCTTAAGGCACCAGATAAAATGCCTGGTTGTTCTCTAGAGATAAAGAAATTAAAATGAATGAACCTAAGAGAGAGCACTAATAGCATTCCGATGACAAAGTATTGGGGCATCTTAAAATGTCCTTATATTTTACACGTGAGTATTTATCTAAATGAGACATGTAATATAGAGTCTATTGTTCCAGACATTCAAACTTTGCCTTGAACTCTTCCAGAAGAGTTGAAAACTCTTAGGTCACAATTGTAACAATTATAAATACAGGAGTAACAGACACAATGACCTACCCTGGCTTTGTTCCCTCAGGTACGAAAGCCAGGCTCTGCAAGAACAGAAATAAGTGTTCTCTGTGAACGTGTACGTCTTTGGCAGATTCTCAGGGACTCAGACCTGACTGAGTGACAGACAGTGGGTAAGGCAATCCTGTACAGAGAACAGGCTCTGGAATCGACAATCCTTAATACTAGTCCTTTATTTTTTCTTAAGCACAGGTATTCAGAAGTTGAGTCTTAATTTGTATAGTGTTGTTGCTATGTGCCATTGAGTCGATTTCAACTCACAGTGATCCTATAGGACACAGTAGAACTACCCCCAGGGTTTTCTAGGCTGTAATCGTTACAGGAACAGATCCCAGGTCTTTTCTCCCAAAGAGCTGCTGGCGGGGTCAAACTGCCAAACTTTTGGTTAGCAGCCAAGTGCTTAAACCACTGTGCCACCAGGGCTCCTATCTGTATATTAGGAATAATAAAACATGATTTTCCAGTTAATAATCGGAAACTTGAGAACCAACTAGATCATTGACGATGTAAATGAATTACTATTAATTTTTTTAGGCTCTGCTTTAAGAAAAGCTCTGAACTTTCTGAGATTCACACTGAAATATTCAAGGATGACAGGATAGGATGTCTGGGATTTGCTTCAAAATAAATGCGGTAGGGGGAGGCAACGTTTGAGGGACGAGGCAGGATCAGCCATGGGTTGTTCAGGCTGGGGAACAGGTACAATGGGAATCATTTTGCTATTTTGTCTACTTGTATGCATGGTGTGAGTATGGGGGGAGGGCACTGTGGAGATTAAATGAGTAAGTGTGTATAAGAAGCTTAGCATACTTACAAGCTGATACTTTCCTTTATAACATTCCTATGCTTATCATGTCGTTGTTGTTAGGTGCCATCAAGTCGGTTCCGACTCACAGCAACCCTATGCACAACACAATGGAAACACTGCCCTGTCCTGCGCCATCCTTACATTCGTTGTTATGCTTGCACTCATTGTTGCAGCCACCGTGTCAATCCACCTTGTTAAGGGTCTTCCTCTTTTCCGCTGACCCTGTACTCTGCCAAGCATGATGTCCTTCTCCAGGGACTGATCCCTCCTGACAACATGTCCAAAGTATGTAAGACGCAGTCTCGCCATCCTTGCTTCTAAGGAGCATTCTGGCCGCACTTCTTCCAAGACAGATTTGTTCGTTCTTTTGGCAGTCCATGGTATATTCAATATTCTTCGCCAACACCACAATTCAAAGGCATCAACTCTTCTTCGGTCTTCCTTATTCATTGTCTAGCTTTCACATGCATATGATGTGATTGAAAATACCATGGCTTGGGTCAGGTGCACCTTAGTCTTCAGGGTGACATCTTTGCTCTTCAACACTTTGAAGAGGTCCTTTGCAGCAGATTTGCCCAATGCAATGAGTCTTTTGATTTCTTGACTGCTGCTTCCATGGCTGTTGATTGTGGACCCAAGTAAAATGAAATCCTTGACAACTTCAATCTTTACTCTGTTTATCATGATGTTGCTCATTGGTCCAGTTGTGAGGATTTTTGTTTTCTTTATGTTGAGGTGTAATCCATACTGAAGGCTGTGGTCTTTGATCTTCATTAGTAAGTGCTTCAAGTCCTCTTCACTTTCAGCAAGCAAGGTTATGTCATCTGCATAACGCAGGTTGTTAATGAGTCTTGCTCCAACCCTGATGACCCGTTCTTCTTCATATAATCCAGCTTCTCGGATTATTTGTTCAGCATACAGATTAAATAGGTATGGTGAAAGAATATAACCCTGACGCACACCTTTCCTGACTTTAAACCAATCAGTATCCCCTTGTTCTGTCCAAACTGCCCCTTGATCTATGTAAAGGTTCCTCATGAGCACAATTCAGTGTTCTGGAATTCCCATTCTTTGCAGTGTTATCCATAGTTTGTTATGATCCACACAGTCGAATGACTTTGCGTAGTCAAAAACACAGGTAAACATCCTTCTGGTATTCTCTGCTTTCAGCCAGGATCCATCTGACATCAGCAATGATATCCCTGGTTCCACGTCCTCTTCTGAATCTGGCCTGAATTTCTGGCAGTTTCCTGTTGATGTACTGCTGTAGCTGCTTTTGAATGATCTTCAGCAAAATTTTGCTTGCATGTGATACTAATGATATTGTTCAATAATTTCTGAGTTCAGTTGTATCACCTTTCTTGGGAATAGGCACAAATGTGGATCTCTTCCAGTCAGTTAGCCAGGAAGCTGTCTTCCATATTTCTTGGCATAGATTAGTGAGCACCTCCAGCGCTGCATCTGTTTGTTGAAACATCTCAATTGATATTCCGTCAATTCCTGGAGCCTTGTTTTTCGCCAATGCCTTCAGAGCAGCTTGGACTTCTGCCTTCAGTACCATCGGTTCCTGATCATATGGCACCTCTTGAAATGGTTGAATATTGACTAATTCTTTTTGGTATAACGCCTCTGTGTATTCCTTCCATCTTCTTTTGGTGCTTCGTGCATCCTTTAATATTCTCTCCATGGAATCCTTCACTATTGCAACTTGAGGCTTGAATTTTTTCTTCAGTTCTTTGAGCTTGAGAAACGCTGAGCGTGTTCTTCCCTTTTGGTTTTCCATCTCCAGCTCTTTGCACATGTCATTATAATACTTTGTCTTCTCGAGAGGCCCTTTGAAATCTTCTGTTCAGTTCTTTTATTTCATCAATTCTTCCTTTTGCTTTAGTTGCTCGATGCTCAAGAGCGAGTTTCAGAGTCTCCTCTGACATCCTTCTTGGTCTTTTCTTTCTTTCCTGTCTTTTCAGTGACCTCTTGCTTTCTTCATGGATGATGTCCTTGATGTCATTCCACAACTTGTCTGGTCTTTGGTCACTAGCGTTCAATGCATCAAATCTATTCTTGAGATGGTCTCTAAATTCAGGTGGAATATCCTCAAGGTCATATTTTGGCTCTCATGGGCTTGCTCTGATTTTCTTCAGTTTCAGCTTGAACTTGCATATGAGCAACTGATGGTCTGTTCCACAGTTGGCCCCAGCCTTGTTCTGACTGATGATACTGAGCTTTTCCATTGTCTCTTTCCACAGATGTAGTCAATTTGATTTCTGTGTGTTCCATCTGGTGAGGTCCATGTTCATAGTCACCGTTTATGTTGTTGAAAGAAGGTATTTGCAATGAAGAAGTCATTGGTCTTGCAAAATTCTATCATTCAATCTGCGGCATTGTTTCTATCACCAAGGCCATATTTTCCAACTACTGATCCTTCTTCTTTGTTTCCAACTTTCACATTCCAACTGCCAGTAATTATCAATGCATCTTGATTGTATGTTCGATCAATTTCAGACTGCACCTGCTGATAAAAATCTTCTATTTCTTCATCTTTGGCCCTAGTGGTTGGTGCGTAAGTTTGAATAATAGTCGTATTAACTGGTCTTCCTTGCAGGTGTATGGATATTATCCTATCACTGACAACGTTGTACTTCAGGATAGATCTTGAAACTTTCTTTTTGACAATGAATGCAACACCATTCTTCTTCGAGTTGTCATTCCCAGCATAGTAGACTATATGTTTGTCCAATTCAAAATGACCAGTACCAGTCCATTTCAGCTCACTAATGCCTAGGATATCGATGTTTATGTGTTCCATTTCATTTTTGATTATTTCCAATTTTCCTAGATTCATACTTCATACATCCCAGGTTCCAACTATTAATGGATGTTTGCAGCTGTTTCTTCTCATTTTGAGTGGTGCCACATCCGCAAATGGAGCTCCCGAAAGCTTAACTCCATCCATGTCATTAAGGTCGACTCCACTTTGAGGAGGCAGCTCTTCCCCAGGCATCTTTTGAGTGCCTTCCAACCTCAGGGGCTCATCTTCCAGCACTATATCAGACAATGTTTTCACTGGCTAATGCTTTTCAGAAGTAGACTGCCAGGTCCTTCTTCCTAGTCTGTCTTAGTCTGGAAGCTCAGCTGAAACCTGTCCTCCTTGGGTGACCCTGCTGGTATCTGAATACCTGTGGCATAGCTTCCAGCATCACAGCAACACACAAGCCCCCACAGTACGACAAACTGACAGACACATGGGGAATGCTTATCATAGGTATATATTTTTAAAAGTTTGGTTGTCAGGCAAGAAGCTTATTTATTTTGATGTATGTAGTTAACAATAGCTGTTTAGGTAACACCAAATGTGTTCTATTTAGTAATCAAGATTGATTATTGTTTGATAAAATTATCAGTTTCCATAAATCATTTCTCTAGCTATATAAAGATGTATAATTTTGAGAGAATTCACATGCTATAAATATGTTTGCAAAATAATTTATTTAGAAATGAATGACATTGAAAAATTGCAATTCCCACTTTATTTTGCTTGGCATGTATACTAGCCAGATCTAAACCACCACCAAATAAACAAAAAACATATCCCATTGCTGCAGAGTCAGTTTTGACTCATATCACCCTATAGGACGGAGTAGGTCTGCCCCATAGGGTTTCCAATGAGCAGCTGATGGATTAGAATTGCCAACATTTTTGAGTCTTTATTTGTATACTGTTGAGTCTTTATTTGTATAGTGTCATTGCTATGTACCATTGAGCCAATTCGAACTCATCATGATCCTACAGAACAGGCAAGAACTACCCCCTAGGATTTTTTAGGCTGTAATCTTTACAGGAACAGATCTCCAGGTCTCTTCTCCCACAGAGCTGGTGGTGAGTTCAAACTGCCAACCTTTTCGTTAGCAGCCAAACTCTTAACCACTGTGCCACCACGGCTCGTAAACAGCCACAGGAAGAACCAATTGCAAAACTCATGTGGCTTTTAAGACAGTATCTGGAATAATAGCCTAATGTTATGTTGGAGCCCTGGTGGCACTGTGGTTAAGCTCTGGGCTGCTAACAGAAACGTCAGTGGTTCAAACCCACAAGCTGCTCCCCCAGGAGAAGGATGTGGTAGTCTGCTTCCGTAAAGATTTACAGCCTTAGAATCCCTATAGGGCAGTTCTATTCTGTCCTATAGGATCGCTATGAGTTGGAATTGGCTTGATGGCAGCGGGTTTGGTTTTGGCAGTGGGAATGTTATGTTTGATAGAGTTAAGTGCTTATAGAAAGTTATACTGAAAAAACAACCCTCTCAATGAGAAGTTCATTAACGATAACTGCATTTGATAAATTCCTTAATTCTGTAATTTAATCTTTAGAGTTCAAGGAATTAAATTTTCTTTACTTGAAACACGTTTTAATCATGCATTTATCATACATTCTTTATCATAATGTCTTTCTCTAAGTTCTTCATCTCAAAATGAGTGCTTATATAAAGTAATCCCAATTCTTGTAATAAAAATCAAATTTCCAATATATCTACTCACTGTACTAAGCAGTTTTACATATTATTCATTTATTGCTCACAACATTTTTGATACAGCATGACACAAATACATCAAGTATAGAACAACTTAAGAATGATTACTGAAGCTTTCCAAGCACTCACACATACTGACGGATTCTAAATTCGACATCCCAGGTAGTCTTACCTTAAGCTGTTTTACTTATGAAGGGATGCCGGGGAGGTACTGGTGGCTTAGTGGCAATTCAATGGTAGAATTCCCACCTTCCACGCAGGGGACCAAGGTTCGATTCCCAGCCAATGCACCTCATGCATAGCTACCACCTGAATATCAGTGGTGGCTTGTATGTTGCTACGATGCTGAACAGGTTTTAGTGGTTTTATTTTTTTTTTTCCAGACTAAGACTGGCTAGGAAGAAAGGCCTGGGATCTACTTCCTAAAATCAGTCAGTGAAAACCCTATGGATCACAATGGTTCTACCAGGCAGAAGAAGAACAATGTTGTATTAACGAAGTGCACTGGAAAGTGAAATCCAATTTCTGCCTCTTCCAATCTAAGTCATGCCCAGCTTCCCTTTGTCTCTAACACGGAGTAATAATACCAGTTTGCTCAGAACATAATTGCTGCTTGAAGGTAATGTAACTGAGAGTCTATTCTCTAAGGGACTTTATAAATGTAAGGTATTATTAAGCACATTGGCTTGCACTAAGATACCTTAGGTACCTCTAAAAATATTTGATTAAAATAACTTGTAATTTATAATATATATTTTTGAAGATACTGAATTAATTTCACGTCGAGAGCACTAAAATATAATTACCCTGGCACATGTACTTGATGGACTATTATGAAGCAATTAAAATGGTGATTTTTTGCAGACTATTGAAAAATTAGCATGCTGTCTTCATTACATAAGTATGATACATGATTGTGTGATCAGCATACTTACAAGTTAATTCAAAGTTAAACATAATAGCAACAGAATAAAGGTGATACATCAAAGTTTTAGCAGTGGTTTTGTTAAGTGATGAGATTAGGAATTCCTTTTTTTTAAACTTCTTCTAATTAGTAATTTTAATGATGTGACTATAATATCTATACATAAAAATGTAAACAAAAGAGAAAAAAATATATATATTATTCTTGAATGATGCATTTGAATTATGCTGTTGAGGAAGAATACTGAATACACCACAGACTACCAGAAGAATGAACAGGTCTGTCTTGAAAGAAGTACAGCCAGAATGCTCCTTAGAAGCAAGGATGGCAAGACTTTGTTTCATGTACGTTGGACATGTTATCAGGAGGGTCAGTGAAAAAGAAGAAGACCCTCAATGAGATGAATTGACACAGTGGCTGCAACCATGGGCTCAAACATAGTAATGATTGTGAGGATGGCAGAGCACCAGACCGCATTTCATTCTGTTTTACACAGGGTAGCTATGAGTTGGAACTGCCTTGATGGCACCTAACAACAACATTCTTTTTCCATCTACTCTTAGTTTTCCCTTCACTGAAGCTCCCCTTGTCCATTCCAATTTCCTGGACGTTCTCAACCAGGCAGGTACTTTTGACCTCCTTTCACTATGGGTTCCAGCGACCCCATAACCTTATCCCCAAACTGAATTCTTGTGACTGGCAATTTTCCAATCACCTAGTTCTCTAAATATTTTCTACATTTGCCTTTTGACAAATCTTTTTGACCGAATTCAAGAATATCAACAGAGAACCACTTCAAAGCACTCACTACTCTGCAGATGCTGCCAATACCACTTTCCATGCATCACCTCATTCTGTGACTTTCCTATGAGATAGTGTTCATTTCCTCATTTTACAGATGAGATAACTGAAACTTAGAAAAGGTGAACTGACTTATCCAAGGTCACATAATTAGCAAGGTGAGGTAGAAAAAACAAACAAGTACATGAAAAAATGCCCAATATTATTCTTTAAAACTAACAAAATATCACTCTGTTCTTAAAAAGCTGGGAAAGTCAGAAGGCTGGATAATATCACCTGAGGGCAGGGATGTGGGGATACAGGAACACTCAGGTACTGCTGGTGGGAGTGTGGACTGGGATAGCTATTCTTGAGCACACCATGGTGTTATGCAGTGCAATCATTTATATGTGAATACCCTAATGGTGATTCTGTGTCTGGTTATATATTACAAAGTAATTCTCACACAGGCAGATAAGGGATGTGCACAAGGATTTTCTTTGTAGTGTGGTGGCCAAGAGTTGAAAGCAACCTGAGTATCAATGACTGGGAGAATGAATAGGTAAGGTGAGGTGGAGGCACCTCATGGAGTATCACACAACAGTTCCAAGCAAGTGGGAAGCTGCCGGCATTCTGTTTTAACAAGCCCTGCAGGTGATTCTGATGCATGCTAAATAAAGTTTGAGAAAACTCTGTATGTACTACATGAACTCTAAGATTTCCTCTAGTATAAAATCAGTCCTTTTCTTTCTCTCTCTTTCCCTCCATATATACATATATGTGATTTTTATAATGCTGTGATTAAAACTATGAACTATTATTCATAAAATGACAGATTTATGAATTGATATAACACTAGTATTTATGGTCTAGGCCTTACGATTTCTGACTATTTTACTGCTACCATTAGGTATGTAAGAGTTGCTATATTTTCTGTTCCTAGAATTGCATAACAATGAAAAGCAACCTGCCCGCTCCATATCTGATGTGTGATGTATGCACATTCCAAAGCTTCTTCCCTGTACCATCATACGCCTTCAGCTCCACACCCCTCTGCTTGTTACATTCCCACTAACACTTAACCCTTTACAATTTGGCCCCTTCCCCGTAATTCTCCAGACATTCATATTTCAGTGATCACCAACACCCTTCTGCCTGATAAATCCAACAGCTTTTTCTCCGTTCTCATTGTTCATTTCCTCATCCTCCACCATCCACTTGACCCCACCCATGGATTCTCCGCTTGGATACTGCTCACCACCATTTGGACCTCTAGCTCAAATGTCACCTATTACATAAAGCCTTCCCCTATCCCCAAAAAGGGCTTTTGTTTTTTCTCCTGTAGGCCCCTGAGTCTCCATTCACATGTTTACTAAAATAGAGGCTGGATTATTATAAAGTCCTGTATGCATGTCAGGATATGATATCCTAAAAAAAAAAAAAAACAACTGGAAATTGCCTTATCCATGACTGATTCCCTGCATGCATCTCACCCTGTGACACAATAAGTATTTGCTGAATAAATGAATGAATATTTGGTAATAAAAGCACAATAAATGTTCATTCTTACTACATCCAGCACTACCACTGTGGAGTGATCACTAGTCCTGGGTCAAAAACATTTGGTGACAAATTAAGCACATCCTTTTCCAGTCTCCTATTCCAATCCCACCATGGTCTTTCATCCCCAGTCTCCCCCTCCTGCCATTTTCTTGCATTTTATCTGCTCTTTCTACATGTTTTCTGAATTCCAGCTACACTGCTGTCTGCGCCCTCCCACGTGTTCTGCTCTCTGCCTTTGTTCACAATGGGCCTGAAGTGCCTCCCAGACACTACCCAGCCTAAAACCTCCTTGTGAATTTCTGTCCACTACTGGTGGCACAATGGTTAAGCACTAAGCTGCTAATTCAAAGGTTGGCAGTTCAAACCCACCCAGCAACTCTGCAGTAGAAAAGACCTGGTGATCTGCTTCTGTAAAGATCACAGCCTGAGAAACCCTATGGGGCAGTGCTACTCTGTCACATGGGGTTGCTAGGAGTTGGAATTGACTCCAGGGCACCTAACAACAACTTAACTTACATCATATGTGCCCCAATTCTTTACATCTTTCTTCCTGCTCCCAACCTCTGGTGTCTCAGCCTCCTTTGAAACTTCTCATTGTGTCTTGTGTGTTTATTTATGTACTCAACTATTTTTATAACAGCTTCAGTTCTTTGCTGTGTGGCTTTGAGAAAGCTATCGGGTTTCTGGGAAATGCGGATGTCTTACGTGTACATGCCTCCTATCTTCACAGGGAAATTTTGAGGACTCGGTGATTTGTTATGTATGTGCTGTGGGACTGATGCCTGGTGTGCATGAGGTGAAGGACGGTGAGGAAGAGTAGCCCCTGACTACTGCCAGCTGGGAGCTGGCCTTTCTCTAACACCCACGCCACAGTGCTTTCCTACTGAACATAAACAATTTCTCTGGATACGACCAACACACAAGGTCACTCAGTGATCGTGATGGAGAGAGACAAAACCAAGTCCACTCTATAATCCTGTCTGAACACAGACTAAAACTAAAATATTGTCTAATCCACAAAAGTGACCTAACGTCCCCTTCTCCAGCCAGCAAGAGTGACTGCTCCTTTACCGACTACATTATAGCCCTGCGCTATTAATCGCACCTCCCAGACAAACACTGAGACACTCAAACATGATGTGCCTTCTCCCTTGCTGGAACAGGTGGTTAAGACCAATTTGTTTGACTATGGATGTGTTCCCAGTGGTCTTTGGCTGCTGGGCAGCTACATCAGCTATTATTGCAACCAGTATGTTGGCTATTACATGTTGAATTAAATGGCACTCTGCCATGTGAATTTCAAGTCAAAGTTGTCCCTTTTGCTCTTTTACATACGTAAATGCCTAAGAAGCTAGTAACCAAACTTTAAACGAAGCAAAAATGAAAGTGAATTCCACATCACAAACTGATTTATAAACATATTTTATTTTTAGTTGAGATTGTTCTATGATCAAGATTATTTTGTTTTTAACCACTGTTCAGGTTATTAAAAAATATTCAGAATCACGGTGATTCTAGTACCTGTTAGGGTTTGTGAGATTAAGGTAGATGACACAAAGTTGTCCTTCTGCATTTATTTTTGCTTAAGATACTTTAAAAAAAATATAATTTTTCCTCAAATGAAATAATTATTACAATCTATTTTTTTCATTTTAATAGCCTTTAGCCAGAAAAACGAATACTGAAATGAAATATATACATATGTGTGTATATATATATAACTATATATGTATAAAAAAATTTTTTTTATTAGTTCAGTATATATACATACATATATACTGTATCTGTGTGTGTATATACGTATGTGTATATACAAGTATCTGTATATATCATATATAAAACCAAAAGGTCGGCAGTTCGAATCCGCCAGGTGCTCCTTGGAAAAATATCATACATACACATACATATTTCATTTCAGTATATACATATATATAGTATATATGTGTATATATGTATATAAATATAAATATGTATCTATACATATTTCCCCATATGTCTGTCAGTTTGTCATACTGTGGGGGCTTGCATGTTGCTGTGATGCTGGAAGCTATGCCACCAGTATTCAGATACCAGCAGGGTCACCCATGGAGGACAGGTTTCACCTGAGCTTCCAGACTAAGACAGACTAGGAAGAAGGACCCGGCAGTCTACTCCTGAAAAGGCCAGGGGCCAACTGTGGAAAAGGCCAGGGGCCAACTGTGGAACAAACCATCAATTGTTCATACGCAAGTTCAAGCTGAAACTGAAGAAATCAAAGCAAGTCCACGAGAGCCAAAATACAACCTTCAGTATATCCCACCTGAATTTAGAGATCATCTCAAGAATAGATTTGACGCATTGAACACTGGTGACCGAAGACCGGACCAGTTGTGGAATGACATCAAGGACATCATACATGAAGAAAACTAGAGGTCACTGAAAACACAGGAAAGAAAGAAAAGACTAGATGGATGTCAGAGGAGACTCTGAAACTTGCTCTCGAACGTTGAGCAGCTAAAGCAAAAGGAAGAATTGATGAAGTAAAAGAACTGAACAGAAGTTTTCCAAGGACGGCTCAGTAAGAGAAACCAAAGATTATAATGACATGTGCAAAGAGTTGGACATGGAAAACCAAAAGGGAAGAACACACTCAGCGTTTCTCAAGCTGAAAGAACTGAAGAAAAAATTCAAGCCTCAAGTTGCAATATTGAAGGATTCTATGGGGAAAATATTAAAAGATGCAGGAAGCACCAAAAGAAGATGGAAGGAATACACAGAGTCATTATACCAAAAAGAATTAGTCAATGTTCAACCATTTCAAGAAGTAGCATATGGTCAGGAGCCGATGGTACTGAAGGGAGAAGTCCAAGCTGTTCTGAAGGCACTGGCAAAAAACAAGGCTCCAGGAATTGATGGAATATCAATTGAAATGTTTCAACAAACAGATGTATCACTGGAGGTGCTCACTTGTCTATGCCAAGAAATATGGAAGACAGCTTCCTGGCCAACTGACTAGAAGAAATGCATATTGATGCCTATTCCCAAGATGATCCAACTGAATGTGGAAATTATAGAACAACATTATTAATATCACACGCAAGCAAAATTTTGCTAAAGATCATTCAAAAATGGCTGCAGCAGTATATGAAGAGGGAACTGCCAGAAATTCAGGCCAGTTTCTGAAGAGGATGTGGAACCAGGGATATCATTGCTGATGTGAGATGGATCCTGGCTGAAAGCAGAGAATACCAGAAGGATGTTTGCCTGCGTTTTATTGATTATGCAAAGGTATTCGACTGTGTGGATCATAACAAATTATGGATAACACTGCGAAGAATAGGAATTCCAGAACACTTAATTGTGCTAAGGAGGAACCTTTACATAGATCAAGAGGCAGTTGTTTGGACAGAACAAGGAGATACTGATTGGTTAAAAGTCAGGAAAGGTGTGCGTCAGGGTTGTATTCTTTCATCATACCTATTCAATCTGTGGAAACCCTGGTGGCACAGTGGTTAAGTGCTACAGCTGCTAACCAAGAGGTCAGCAGTTCAAATCCACCAGGCGGTCCTTGGAAACTCTATGAGGCAGTTCTACTCTGTCCTATAGGGTCGCTATGAGTCGGCAATCAACTCGATGGCAGTGGGTTTTTGGCTTATTCAATCTGTATGCTGAGCAAATAATCCAAGAAGCTGGACAATATGAAGAAGAACGGGGTATCAGGATTGGAGGAAGACTCATTAACAACCTGCGTTATGCAGATGACACGACCTTGCTTGCTGAAAGTGAAAAGGACTTGATGCACTTACTAATGAAGATCAACGACCACAGTCTTCAGTATGGATTACACTTCAACATAAAGAAAACAAAAATCCTCACAACTGAACCAATAAGCAACATCATGATAAACTAAGAAAAGATTGAAGTTGTCAAGGATTTCATTTTACTTGGGTCCACAATCAACAGCCATGGAAGCAGCAGTCAAGAAATCAAAAGACGCATAGCATCTGCTGCAAAGGACCTCTTTAAAGTGTTGAAGAGCAAAGATGTCACCTTGAAGACTAAGGTGCGCCTGACACAAGCCATGGTATTTTCAATCGCATCATAAGCATGTGAAAGCTGGACAATGAATAAGGAAGACTGAAGAAGGATTGACACCTTTGAATTGTAGTGTTGGGGAAGAATATTGAATATACCATGGACTGCCAAAAGAACAAACAAATCTGTCTTAGAAGAAGTACAACCAGAACGCTCCTTAGAAGCAAGAATGATGAGACTGCGTCTTACATACTTTGGACATGTTGTCAGGAGGGATCAGTCCCTGGAGAAGGACATCATGCTTGGCAAAGTACAGGGTCAGCGGAAAAGAGGAAGACCCTCAATGAGGTGGATTGACACAGTGGCTGCAACAATGAGTGCAAGCATAACAACGATTGTAAGGATGGCGCAGGACCAGGTAGTGTTTCATTCTGTTGTGCATAGGGTCACTATGAGTCAGAACCGACTCAACGGCACTCAACAACAACAACAAATATACATATTTATACATAAATATATATGTTTATGCATATATTTAATTTCAGTGTATATGTATACCTGTGTGTATATATATACATGTATGTATTTCATTTCAGTATTCCTTTTTTTGGCTAAAGGCTGCTAAAATAGAGTGTGATAATTATTTCATTTGAAGAAAAATTATGTTCTAAGTATCTTGAGTAAAAATAAATGCACAAGGAGAACATTTAAATATATACCATCATTGCTTGCTTAGAATTACCTACACATTTGCCATTCTTTACTCACTAATTAACTCTTTAATCTCATCCCTTCCCACAAAGTATATCCTTAATGAAAGGGTTTTTTGGTGACTAAAAAAAAAAAACCCTCTGAATATGTCTTTATTTTGTCCTTGATCTTGAAAGATAATTTTATTTATTTATATATATCTTTAATAACCTTTAGCCAGAAAAAGGAATACTGAAATGAAATACACACACACACACACACACACTCCTTTTTAGCCAGAAAAAGGAATACTGAAGTGAATGAATATACACACACACACACACACACAATGTACATATACATATATTCATGGCTAAAAAGCGATATATACTTGTTTGTACGTGCATATATATACACATATATATGTATATATATACACATATGTATAAATATATATATATATATATTTCAGACTCTTATAATAATGTCAAGTCCACTGATGCCCTCTAAGAGTCTGACTTCAGCAATTTCAAAAGGTCATGATCTTCCTAAAGCCTGACCCTAGCACCTTCCAGTTGGCTCTCTCATTTACTGTCATTATGTTCATTACTCAGAAAGAATCATGTATTGTTACCGGGAGCAAACTATTTCAAACATCTAACTTTCTTTGAAACACAGGAATGTTTGGGGAATTTGACCCCACCAATTTGTGTAGTTGTTGCAGAAATTCTGTATCAGCAAAAATTTATTCATCAGGTTAGACACCACCACTTATCATCATTCCTTAGCTAGCCACTACTTTAGGAAAAGTAGAGTAATTGTGGCCCTAAGAAAACAGGGCCTCCAGCCAGTTAGTTTTGATTGGGGGAGAAGACATAAAAGGGTGATTTGGACCTTGGGCACTGGTCAGGGTGGGCGTATGTGAATGATGCTTCCTTCCTCACAGTTTGAGTTCTTTATACCTGTCTTCTAGTTCATTCACTGATATTGCCTAGAGTGTCTTTGGTAAAGATAATGCTTTAATTGAATTAAATAGCATTTAAGTGGGTACCAAAACTGTTTAAATTTATTTCCAGTAAGACTAATTTCAAAGTATAAATTTATGCTTAAATAAATGAAAACTTCCATTATAAAGGCATTTAAACATGTTATAGAATTTTTGGGGAAAAGAGACAGAAAGAAAAAAAGCCTACTCACAATCCCACCATCCTAAAAGTTTGGGTTATTTCCTCCTGGCCATTTATTTAAGGTTATAGCTACCTATTAAATCATTTTATAACTTTAATACAAAACCAGCAAGTGCAAATCTTTAATTTTTATTATAGTTAAGTAGCATTTGGAGGACATATCTATTCAGCCTCTCCAAATACTGTGAGATGTGTACACATGTGTGCACTTGCAAATCCAACCTTTCCAATTTCAGTGAAAGTAAAGGAAATGGCATTTGTGATTTGTAGAATAAACTCCATTTAAACAGACACTATTTAAATAACTTGCTCAAGGTCAACTTGCAAAATAAGTAGACATTCCTGACCAGCTCTATTCTCCCACTAAGATCAGAACCTCTGATGATGAATGTCAAATGATAAGATGAATTTTAAAAGGTACACATTTTCTCATGAATTTTCAGATGTTGCAGAAGTCACAGCTTGCTGTAATAAACAGGCATAACTTTTCTCCCTGCTCCATTTGCTCTTTTCTTTGGCATTCCTGTTCATCCCCATGCAGAAGTACATCCACAGGAAAAGCAATCAGGCGAATATCAGACACACTGAAGTGTTCACAGTCTAATAGAGTTTGTTTCTGCTGGGAAAAATAAAATAAGGCAATTGTATTGACTACATTTTCTCTGACCTCGTTGAAGCCCCTAATGTTTTTAAGTTATTTTGTAGCTACTTTACAGATTCAACAGTTTTCTGTAGCGACATTGAGGGCTTCTAGATTTTAGCCAGACATTCTTTGGGTAGCACAAATGGTTAAGCACTGAACTACTAACTGAAAGGTTGGTGGTTCAAACCTTCTCAGAGGTGCCTAGAAAGTAAGGCCTGGAGATCTGCATCCTAAAGGTCACACAGTCTTGAAAACTCAATAAAGCAGTTCTGCTCTGCACACATGTGGTTGCATGGGTTGGAATCCACTTGATGGCAACTAACAATAACATCATGTCATAGTACAGAGGGCTGAAGCCTCTTCTCAGGGAGGCTGAGGACACAGCTCAACATGAAGATGGCTGTTTGTGGAATCCCTTCCTACTCTCCCAGGGCTCCCTTCCCTCACCACTACCTGAGTGCACTATTTTTTACCAGTTACTATGACTTTGCATATATTTCTCCTGATAGGAATGTCCTCGCCCTCCTCTTCTCGCTGTAACCAGTTGACATCGGGTCAATTTTGACTCGTGGCGATCCCATTTGTGTCATGGCGGGCATATCTGAATGACGCTTCCCTCATCTACCATACTCCACGGGGTGTTCAGTGGCTCATTTTTCAGAAGAAGAGCACCAGGTCCTTCTTCCAAGGTGCCTGTGGGTGGACTCAACCACCAGCCTTTAGGTTAGTAGCTAAACGCGTTGACTGTCCACACAACCCAATAATGCCCCCTTTGAAGATTCGCCCAACCCCTCAGGCAGTCGGGCACCCTTTGTACTGCGAAAAACCATTGCTGTTACTCTATAGGACAGAGCAGAACTGCCCTACAGGATTTCCAAGGAGTGTCTGGTGGGTTAGAATCACAGACCCTTTGATTAGAAGCCAAATGTTTAACCACTGCGCCACCGCGCCACCAGGGCTCCGTGCTGCATCATCCCACCCACACATCATAATGCTCCTCAATTGTTTTACAGCCTTACATTACGCTGTGAGCACTTTAGGGCTCAGGGTTATGTCTCATTCATCTTCACGCCCCCAGCAGCACAAAATGGGTGCCCAGTGCTTGGTAAATGCTAACTTAATGAATTTATGAATTCGGAAAGGATACCCTGAAGTAATGGGGGTCACTACCACTGTCCATGGGATAAATAAGAGTGTGGAATAAGGGATATGGTCTAAAGTAAGGTTCGTTTGGTGACACCTCCCCCAATTTTGTGGGATGATTAATACTACTTCTGAATTTTATTAATCACTTCATCACATTTCTTATCTAGGCAGAGTCCAGAGCTTCTAGGTGGATATTTAAGTTGTCCTCAATTGTTGAAATCATGCAATAGTAAGGTAATAACTTATATGTATATTTTTTCCTAATGAAAAAAAGTTATAACATAGCAGGTGAAGAGAATGAATTTGCCAGGGAATGTGTGAATATATGACAGAAGAAAAGAATAAAGAAGAGCTCCATATCAGAAGGAGGTTTAGACAACCAGACTTCTTAAAGCCCTTCCACAGGCTTGTAGAGAGTAACATCCTTGTGATAAAAATGATAAGCCAATTATGCTAAAACCCAGTCTCTCAGGTGAGGCCAGAAGCTTAACACTGATCATGACCAGGCAATGTGAGAAGCAGAGGCACGGGTTTCAGCTCTTCGGATTCCTTCCTCTTGGCACTGCAGCTGCAGCAGCCTGCTCTCCCGTGACACCCTCTCCATGCAGTGAGACTCATGGACGTCTGTGCCAGGGAACGAGCCTGTGCCCAGGTATCCATGGACACGTGCAGGCTCTGAAAATTCAAATTCTATGTCCATTTGTTACTGCAAATAAGAGTTTCTCCCTGAGGACTCAAAACTCACAAAAAAAATTATTTTTCTCTGCGTTTGACTGAAGCACATCTCCCGAATGACAATATGTGCAGGAGCAGAGCTGGCAGTGTTTGCTAGAAAATAAATCTCTGTGCCACAGTCTGAGAGAAAATATTTTTCGTTTCCATTTCCTCAAGGATGTGTTCCAGTCATTTCGAGTAGTCTTATACCGCATTCTTTAAAAAAAAAAAAAATGAATTACAAAGTCATTCTGTAGTGTTACTTGCTCTATCCTTATTTTTCTAGTAGCCATCTTCTTTAAGAACTCACGTTGCAGATAATTAATATCCTGGTTCATGGCTTTCCAATGGAAACATTGATTTCAGGGTTAAGAATGGTTCTCATTTTGGGTGACTTACGTTTAGGGACATTTCCTTAATATATTCATTTGCTATATATTAAGATCCTTGTCTAATGCTAATTTTAGCAAAAAAGTTGATACATCATTTAGTGAAAGTGCACATGTGAACTGCATGGGGCTCTCCAAATGCAGACTCCGATTCAGCAAGTCTGGAAGGGTGCCTGAGAATCTGCATTTCTAACAAGTTGCCTGGTGATGCTGACGCTGTTGATCCCTGAACCACACTGAGTAGCAAGGCTGCAAGTGTCTAACCCACTGCATGGGACCAAAAAAAATGCTTCCCCCCTCTGGGGGGTACATGTTTCCCATTTACCCATTCCTTCCCTGCTATGCACTGGTCCCTGTCCAGCTTTAGTGATTGCTGTTCTCCCTGGGCCGGAAGTGGGATCCGTCATGTGCCCTGAGCCATTCTCCCAGCTTTGTAAAGGGAACAAATAACAAACAAGAAAAAATAATCTGCCAGCTCCCCTAAGCCGGGAACTCAGGGCAGGCACAGCCCTTCTGCATAGGCACAGGCATAAGGGGTCCACGGACTCTGAATGCCTTTCATCCCTGCCTAGACCTGTGTGGGCCCATTCCAACAGTGTAGGCCCTCATTAGCACAGTACAACAGGGTATATACCTGAAGCCTATTTTCAATTGCAACAGCTAAGGGGGAGTTGCAGATTCATGACATTTGACACCACTCTGCCCATTAAGCAGGGTCATCACCTACTGGCATCAGAGGCCTGAGGGCTGTTGGCTCCACCCACTCCACCTAGCCACCCGTGACACGGGGCCAAGAGTAAGTGGTGCCTTCCAGTCCTTACAGACAACAGCATCGGGTGCATAAAGTCTGGCTGCAAAACCCATCCACTTACATGCTCTAGGGAACAGGGACATGCCTTCCACCTAGGCACTCAGGGGCAGCCATTAGCCCCATATCTGGCTCAACACAAAAACTCCTACTGAAGCCAGATATCTGTGCCTATTCCAATCACCCCTAGCCCTGCCCGTTGAGAACTGTACAAGAGAACCTGCACCACACACTCAACCACTGCACCTATGACCTGGACACCTGAGCTGAATCCACACAAGAAAAGTAAGCAGACTCCTGGGCTCATATACCTAGTAACAGCTCTAACCACCTGGTGACAGGACATGAGAGCTTCAAAGAAGCCAATAATCAAACTAGCTCACACGACCAGCCTATCTGAGCATATCAAAACAAAACAAAAGCTAGGACACAGTAAGCAAACACAAAGTAAATAAATAACTTATTGATTGCTCAGAGACAACAGTGAATATCAAATCACGTAAAGAAGCAGACCATGATGGCTTCAGCAAGCAACCAAAACAAAGAGCCAAGAAATCTCCCAGAGGAAGACAAACTCTTGGAACTACCAGAGGTAGAATTCAAAAGACTAATATGCAGAGTTCCTTAAGAGATCAGGAAGGAGAACAGGCAAAACATAGAACAAGTCAATGAACACACAGACAAAGCAACAAAGAAACTTAAGAAGGTTATACAAGACCATAATGACAAATTTAACAGGATGCAAGAATCCATAGAGACAGCAAACAGAAATCCAAAAGATTAACAACAAAATTTCAAGAATTAGACAACTCAGTAGAAAGTCATAGGAGCAGAATTGAGGCAACGGAAATCAGAATTAGTGAGATTGAAGATAAAGCACTTGTCACCAATTTATTTCAGGAAAAATCAGAAAAAAGAATTAAAAAAAATGAAGAAACCCTAAGAATTATGTGGGACTCTATCAAGAGGAATAACTGACAACTGATTGGGGTACAAGAACAGTAGGGGATAACAGCAAATACAAAGAGAATTCTTAAAGATTTGTTGGCAGAAAAATTCCCTGAAAGATGAGCAGATATCTATCCAAGAAGCTCATCAAACCCCACACAGGGTAGATTCCAAAAGAAAGTCACCAAAACGTATTATACTGAAACTTGCCAAAACCAAAGATAAACAGAATTTTAAGAGCAGCTAGGGATAAACGAAAGTCATATACAAAGGAGACTCGATCAGACTAAACTCTGACTACTCAGCGGAAACTATGTAGGCAAGAAGACAATGGGAAGACATAAATAAAGCCTTGAAGGAAAAAATTGCCAGCCAAGAATTTTATATCCACCAAAACTGTCTCTCAAATATGATGATGAAATTAGAGCATTTCCAGATGAACAGAAGTTCAGGGACTTTGTAAAAACCAAACCAAAATTACAAGAAATACTAAAAGGAGTCCTCTGATTTTTTTGTTGTTGTTGTTGTCGTTTAAGAAAATCAATAGCATCAGATAACAACCAAAGACTAGAACACAGGATAGAACAAACATATATCAACCAAGATAGGGAAGTCACAAAAATAAATCAAAGCTAAAACACTGATAATAGAGAAATAGAGATGTCAATATGTAAAAGATGACAACATTAAAACAAAAAAGAGAGACTAAATAATGTAGTCATTGAACTCGCATGTAGAGAGGAAGTCAAGGCAATATCGACAAATAAAAGATTGGTTAAAACTTAGAAAAATAGAGGTAAATATTAAGGTAACCACAAAGGAAACTTACAATATTACACATCAAAACAAAAAAGAAGAAAAACATAAATACTCAGCAAATGCAAAATCAACAATGAAAAAGATGAAAAGAAAATACATAAAGAAAAACAACTTAGCACAGAAAATTAAGTGGAACAAAGAAACTGTCAACAACACACACAACAAGAAAAATAGATCAAAATGACAGCACTACCTATCAATAATTACACTGAATGTAAATGGACTAAATGCACCAATAAAGAGACAGAGACTGACAGAATGAATAAAAATCAAGATCTGTCTATATGCTGCCTAAAAGAGACACACCTTAGACTGAAAGATACAAACTAAATAAACTCAAAGGATGGAAAAAAATGTATCAAGAAAACAACAATCAAAAAAAAAGGTAGGAGTGGCAATATCAATCTCTGACAAAATAGACTTTAAAGCAAAATTCATCACGAAAGATAAGGAAGGACAAAATATGATTAAATGATCATTGCACCAAGAAGACATAACCATAATAAATATTTATACATCCAATGACAGGGCTCCAAAATACATAAAACAAACTAAAACGGCATCGAAAAGAGAAATAGAAAGCTCTGCAATAATAGTAGGAGACTTCAACACGCCACTTTTGGTGAAGGACAGGACATCCAGAAAGAAGCTCAATGAAGACACGGAAGATCTAAATGCCCCAATCAACCAATTTGACCTCATAGACATATACAGAACACTCCACCTAATAGGAGCCAAGTATACTTTATTTTCCAACTCATACGGAACATGCTCCAGAATAGACCACATGTTAGGCCACAAAGCAAGCCTTAACAGAATCCAAAATATCAAAATATTGCAAAGCATCTTATCTGACCATAAAGCCATAAAAGCAAAGAAAAAAATAAATAACAGAAAAAAGCAAGGAAAAAAATTAAATACATAGAACCTGAAGAATACCTTGCTCAAAACCTACTAGGTTACAGAAGAAATTAAAGACAGAATAAAGAAATTCACAGAATCAAATGAGAATGAAAACACGATCTTCAGAACCTTTCGGACACAGCTGAAGCAGTGCTCAGAGGTCAATTTACAGTAATAAATGCACACATCCAAAAAGAAGAAAGGGCCAAAATCAAAACATTAACCCTACAACTGGAACAAATAGAAAGAGAGCTGCAAAAGAAGCCCACGGGCACCAGAAGGAAGGAAATAACAAAAATTACAGCAGAAATAAATGAAATAGAGAAAAGAAAAACAATTAAAACAGTTAACAAGATGAAAAGCTGGTTCTTTGAAAAAATCAACAAAATCAATAAACCACTGGCCAAACTGACAAAAGAAAAACAGGAGAGGAAGCAAATAACCCCGAATAAGAAATGAGATGGGCAGTATCACAACAGACCCAACTGAAATTAAAAGAATCGTAACAGAATACTATGAAAAACTATACTGAAAAATTTGAAAACCTAGAGGAAATGGACAAATTTCTACAAACACACTACCTACCTAACTAACATAAACTGAGGTAGAACAACTAAATGAACCTACAACAAAAGAAGAGATTGAAGAGGTAATTTAAAAACTCCTGTCTTTGTTATCTAGTGCTGCTATAACAGAAACACCACAAGTGGATGGCTTTGACAAAGAGAAGTTTATTTCCTCACAGTAAAGTAGGATAAAAGTCCAAATTCAAGGTGTCAGCTCCAGGGGATGGCTTTCTCTCTCGGCCTTCTCATCAATCTTCCCCCCGGACTAGGAGCTTCTCCTCGCAGGGACCCCGGCACTGCATTCTTGGTGGTATAAGGTCACTCTGTCTCTGTTTCATATCTCAAAAGAGATTGTTTCAAGACACAATCCAATCCTGTAGATTGAGTTCTGCCTCACTAACACAGCTGCTGCCCATCCCCCCTCATTAACATCACAGAGGCAGGATATACAACATACAGGAAAATCACACAATACGGGAATCGTGGCCCAGCCAAATTGATACACACATTTTGGGGGGACATAATTCAATCCATGACAACACAAAACAGCAAAAAATCCTGGCCCGGACAGCTTCACTGGAGAATTCTACCAAACTTTCAGAGAACAGTTAACACCACTACTACTAAAGATATTTCAGAGCATAGAAGAGGATGGAATGCTCCCAAACTCATGCTATGAAGCCAGCATAACCCTGATATCAAAACCTGGTAAAGACACCACAAAAAAAGAAAATTACAGACCTATATCCCTCATGAACTTAGATGCAAAAATCCTTAACAAAATTCTAGCCAATAAAGTTCAACATCAAAAAAATAATTCACTATGACCAAGTGGGATTCATACCAGATATGCAGGAATGGTTCAACATTAGAAAAACAATCAATATAATCCATCGCATAAATAAAACAAAAGATAAGAACCACATGATCTTATCAATTGATGCAGAAAAGGCATTTGACAAAGTCCAACACCCATTCATGATAAAAACTCTCAGCAAAATAGGAATAGAAGGGAAATTCCTCAACATAATAAAACGCATTTCTACAAAGCCAACATCATCCTGAATGGAGAGAGTCTGAAAGCATTCCCCTTGAGAACAGGAACCAGACAAGGATGCCCTTTACTACCTCTTTTATTCAACACTGGCAGGAGGTCCTAGCCAGAGCAATAAGCCAAGAAAAAGAAATAAAGGGCATTCAAATTGTTAAGGAAGAAGTAAAAGCATTTCTATATGCAGATGATATGATCTGATACACAGAAAACCCCAAAGACTTCATGAGAAAACTACCAGAACTAATAGAAGATTTCAGCAAAGTACCAAGATAAACACATAAAAATCAGCTGGATTTTTCATATTAACAAAGAGAACTTCAAAGAGGAAATCACCAAATCAATACCATTTACAATAGCCCCTAAGAAGATAAAATACTTAGGAATAAATCTAACCAAAGACATAAAAGACCTATACAAAGAAAACTACGAGATGTTATTGTAAGAAACCAAAAGAGACCTACTGTATGGATTGAATTCTGTCACCCAAAAATATGTGTCAACTTGGTTAGGCCATGATTCTCAGTATTGTGTGGTTGTCCTCCACTTTGTGATTGTAATTTTATGTTAAAGAGGATTAGGGTGGGATTGTAACAGCCTTACTAACGTAACATTCCCGATCCAATGTAAAGGGAGTTTCCCTGGAGTGTGTCCTGCACCACCTTTTATCTTGTAAGAGATAAAAGGAAAGGGAAGCAAGCAGGGAGGGAGGACCTCATACCACTAAGAAAGCAGCACCGGGAGCAGAGTGCATTCTTTGGACCCAGGGTTCCTGTATGGAGAAGCTCCTAGTCTGGGGAAGACTGATGATGCAGACCTATTTCCAGAGATGACAGAGAGAGAAACCTCCCCCTGGAGCTGACAACCTGAACTTGGACTTCCAGCCTACTAGACTGTGAGAAAACAAATTTCTCTTTGTTAAAGCCATCCACTTGTGGTATTTCTGTTAGAGCAGCACTAGATGACTTAGATACATACGTAAGTGAAAAAACATACCTTGCTCAAGGATAGGAAGGTTCAACATTGTGAAAATGTTAATTCTACCCAAAGTGATCTACAGATACAACGCAATCCCAATCCAAATTCCAACTTTTTTAAGGAGATGGAGAAACAAATCACCAACTTCTTATGGAAAAGGAAGAGGCCCCAGAGAAGTAAAGCATTACTGAAGAAGAAGAACAAAGTGGGAGGCCTCACACTATCTGATTTTAGAACCTATTATACCGCCACGGTAGTCAAAACAGCCTGGTACTGGTACAACAACAGATACATAGACTAATGGAACAGAATTGAGAATCCAGATGTAAATTCATCCACTTATGAGTAACTGATATTTGACAAAGGCCCAAAGTCAATTAAATGGAGAAAAGACAGGCTCTTTAACAAATGGTGCTGGCATAAGTGGATATCCATCTGCAAAAATATGAAACAAGGCCCATACCTCACACCATGTAAAAAAACTAACTCAAAATGGATCAAAGATCTAAATATAAAATCTAAAACAATAAAGATCATGGAAGAAAAAACAGGGACAACACTAGGAGCCCTAATACATAGCATAAACAGAATACAAAACATAGCATTGCACAAATACCAGAGGAGAAACTAGATAACTTCAAGCTCCTAAAAATCAAACACTTATGCTCACCAAAAGACTTCACCAAAATAGTAAAAAAACAACCTACGGACTGGGAAAAAAATCTTAGCTATGACAAATCTGATCAGGGTCTAATCTCTAAAATCTATAAGATATTGCAAAATCTCAACAAAAAGACATATAACACAATTAAAAATTGGGCAAAGGATATGAGCAGGCACCTCACTAAAGAAGACACTCAGGTGGCTAACAGATACATGAGGAAATGTTCTTGCTTATTAGCCATTAGAAAAATGCAAATCAAAATTACAATGAGATACCATCTCGCCCCAACAATGCTAACATTAATCCAAAAAACACAAAATAATAAATGTTGGAGAGGTTGTGGAGAAACTGACACTTATACACTGCTGGTGGGAATGTAAAATGGTACAACCACGACACAAATCAAGCTGGCTGGAAATAAAAAAAAGCTAGAAATAAAAGTACCACATGATCCAGCAATCCCACTCCTTGGAACATATCCTAGAGAAATACGAGCCATTACATGAATAGACAGATGCACACCCATGTTCACTGCAACACTGTTCACAATAGAAAAATGATGGAAACAATCTAGGTGTCCATCAGCAGACAAATGGATAGACAAATTATGGTATATTCACACAATGGAATACTATGCAATGATAAAGAACGATGATGAATCTGCGAAACATCTCACAACATGGATGAATCTGGAAGGCATTATGCTAAGTGAAATTAGTCAGTCGCAAAAGGACAAATATTGTTTATGAGACCAGTATTATAAAAACTCAAGAAAAGGTTTAAACAAAGAAGACATTCTTTGATGGTTACAAGGGTGAAGAGGGAAGAAGGGAATTTGCTAACTAAAAAAAAAAGATAGTAAAAAAGAATTATCTCAGGTGAAGGGGAGGACAACACACAATACAGGGGAAGTTAGCACACCTGGAGTAAATGAAAAACTAAGAAGTTTCCTGAATACAACCAAACACTTTGAGGGACAGAGTAGCAGGGGCGGGAGCCTGGGGACCATGGTTTCGGTGGACATCTAGGTCAACTGGCATAACAAAGTTTATCAGGAAAATGTTCTGAATCCCACTTTGGTGAGTGGCATCTGGGGTCTTAAAAGCTTGCAAGTGGCCATCTAAGATGCATGAATTGGTCCCAACCCATTGGAGCAAAGGACAATGAAGATCACCAAAGACACAAGGAAAATATTAGCCCAAGAGACGGAAAGGGCCACATAAACCAGAGACTCCATCAGCCTGAGACCAGAAGAGCTAGATGGTGCTCGGCTACCACCATTGACTGCCCTGACAAGAAACACAACACAGTCCCTGAGGAAGAAGGAGAAAAGTGGTACAGAACTCAAATTCATGTAGAAAGAACAGACTTAACGATCTGACTGAAACTAGAGGAACCCCAGAACACACGGCCCCTGGATGCTCTGCTAACACAGAACCAAAACCATTATCAAAGCCAACTCTTCAGACAGAGATTAGACTGGACCATAAAACAGAAAATAATACTCGTGAAGAGTGTGCTTCTTAGTACAAGTACATACAGGAGACTAAGTGGGCAGCTCCAGTCCAGACACAGGATGAGAAGGCAGAAGGGGACAGGAGCTGGGTGAATGGACATGAGAAACTCATGGTGGAAAGAGGGAGTGTGCTGTCACATTATAGGATTGCAACTAGGGTCACAAAACAATATGTGTATAAATTTTTTTATGAGAAATTAACTTGAGCTATGAACTTTCACTTAAAGCACAATTTAAAAAAAAGGAAAGAAAGAGGCTAAGGCCCTGAGAAAGGGATCCTTGCCTTCAAAGTGTGGCTACGGCCACAAAGGATAAGAAAGAACTAGATTGCTCTAACAGATTCCCTCTAACAGATAAGGTATGACCACTATAGCAAGAAATGTCAATGACTCATCCATATTTTGAAGGCCTTTACCTTTTCCAGATGCTATCTGGCTAAATTTCAGCTTCCAGCACCACATTAGTTTGCCTCAGGGCTTTGGCCAGTTCACAGGGCAGAAGGAAGAGCCCTCAATGACTGGAGCTGGTGGATAAATACTCCCGCTCCCTTGCCTCTCTGGTGGATATCTCTGAGACATGCCACGTACACTGGCTCCTACAATTCCACAGTGGAATTAAGATCCAGTCGCCCAAACTGGTAGCTGGTTTGATAATGTATCCTTTATTTATGAGCTACTTTCCCTTCTCTGTCTCACTATTCCTCTCCTCTACTGCTATTTCTTGGAATTATCTTCCCAGTAAATAACTTGCACTCAAATTCTTTCTCAGGTTGGGCTTCTGGTGAAACCCAAACTGAAACAATAGCTAATACAAGTTACAGGCAGGCACATTAAAAAGAATTAGAATATGGGATAATAGAATGGTTCACCATTCTGGGTAACCCAGGTCCCATAAACGGCACTGTTGAAACACTGGATGGAAGAAGGACTACAAGCAATGCTGCCGAAAGAATTCCCATGGCATCGATTTGCTATTAGTTTCAGAGGTAGATACAGGCACAGAACAGACTGAGCAGACCATGTTGATGTGTGTATGTATGTGTGGTCAGGATACATATTTATGCCCACTGGGACTATATGGCACCATTTACACTTAGAAAGTGCACACACATGTGTACATGCTCACACGCGCACACACACACAAAACTTTTTGTCTGCTCATTATGACTGGCTACTAATTTCCCAACATTTTCTTCAATATTTTGGCTTATATACACATATATAATGCTCATCAGGTACATACAATTTTTTTCCATTTTTGTATGATTACTTTTCATATTTTTCTAGAACTACTCACAGAACTTATTAAATATTATAATTTAAAGCCCAAGCACAAAAAAGAATAATTCTACTCTGGAGGCAGAGAATGTTGGGACAGGCTTGCACTGTGGAGTCAGATGCTGTCCAAGTTGTATGACTTGAAAAAGGTTATTTAATCTCTCTGATTTTAGGTTCCTTGTATGTAAAATGTCAACAAATAATATTTCTGTTAGTGTATGTTTAAATGAGATATATTTAGATGTATATAAAATGTTTGGAACACTTCCTGGAACAAATAGACGATAAGCATGTATTAGAATACCACAGAAAGTCATTTTGCCATAGTACTAAACATAACTTTCAGATACCTTAAATCTTTCCTGTTTATTCCATTTTTGTGTTCATCTTACCTGTATGAATTGACTGATGTATTTATGAAAATACATAAATACACTAGCAGTATCTATTAACATTTTCTTCATGTGTTTTAAATTCATTTAATTAGTAGTCTAATTCAATGTACATTTCTAAAGGTTTCAGAAACACTAAATCCGTGTCTCAAATAGGAAAAAATGGTATTTTGCTATATGAGGGAAGTATTTTGTTTTGATTATTACACCAATGTTTGAAAAATGCTGACTTTCTAGAAGAGTGAATTCCTGGCAGCACATGAAGCTGCAGCCTTCGGAGGATGGATGAAAAGAACAGCGAATGCTGTAACGAACTCTCCAGGCAAACGTCTCAGTAATGGTCCTGATATCACAACGTGCTGATTTAGCTAAACCCACAGTATGGGAACTTGTGAAGTAATTGCTACCTGCCCACACTTGATGGTGATTTGTACGCATTCTCTGAAGTCAGTGACTGACAGTAAAAGACAAAACATTTCACTCTGGTGCAAAAAAGACTGGCAAGCACCTGTTAGTGACAAATATTCACATGGTGTTGGGTTTCAGAAAAAAATAATAAGGATTTTTAGTTAAATGCTTTCACTAGCCTAGAATACAGGAGAAAGAAAGATATAACCCTACTATATTTACATAATAATAAACGATAGCATCATCAACAACAGCAACAATACTGTTCATTTACTACTGAGTGCAGCCTATGTATTAAACAGTAGAATAAGCATTCTAGACCATCTTATTTCATTCCGTGACACACGACAGCCATGATCACCCTTGTCTAAACCTCTATTAAATCATGCAGGCTAACAATATAAGCGAGATTTTGTGCACATCCATTGGTTTTTTTTTTTTTCTAAAATAATTTTTATTGAGTTTTAAGTGCACGTTTACAAATCAAGTCAGTCTGTCACATATAAGCTTATATACACCTTACTCCATACTCCCACTTACTCTCCCCCTAATGAGTCAGCCCTTCCAGTCTCTCCTTTCGTGACAATTTTGCCAGTTTCTAACCCTCTCTCCTGTCCAGACAGGAGATGCCAACACAGTCTCAAGTGTCCACCTGATACAAGTACCTCGCTCTTCGTCAGCATCTCTCTCCAACCCATTGTCCAGTCCCTTCCACGTCTGATGAATTGTCTTCGGGAATGGTTCCTATCCTGGCCCAACAGAAGGTTTAGGGACCATGACTGCCGGAATTCCTCTAGTCTCAGTCAGACCATTAAGTCTGGTCTTCTTATGAGAATTTGGGGTCTGCATCCCACTGATCTCCTGCTCTCTCCGGGTTTCTCTGTTGTGCTCCCTGTCAGGGCAGTCATCGGTTGTGGCCAGGCACCATCTAGTTCTTCTGGTCTCAGGATAATGTAAGTCTCTGGTTCATGTGGCCCTTTCTGTCTCTTGGGCTCATAGTTATCGTGTGACCTTGATGTTCTTCATTCTCCTTTGATCCAGGTGGGTTGAGACCAATTGATGCATCTTAGATGGCTGCTTGTTAGCATTTAAGACCCCAGATGCCACATTTCAAAGTGGGATACAGAATGTTTTCATAATAGAATTTATTTTGCCAATTGACTTACAAGTCCCCCTAAGCCAGAGTCCTGAAACCCCCGCCGTTGCTCCGCTGACCTTTGAAGCATTCAGTTTATCCCGGAAACTTCTTTGCTTTTGGTCCAGTCCAGTTGAGCTGACCTTCTGTGTATTGAGTATTGTCCTTCCCTTCACCTAAAGTAGTTCTTGTCTACTAACTAATCAGTAAAAAACCCTCCCTGCCTCCCCACCTTGTAACCACAAAAGTATGTGTTCTTCTCAGTTTATACTGTTTCTCAAGATCTTATAATAGTGGTCTTATACAATATTTGTCCTTTTGCCTCTGACTAATTTCACTCAGCATAATGCCTTCCAGGTTCCTCCATGTTATGAAATGTTTCACAGATTCGTCACTGTTCTTTATCGATGCGTAGTATTCCATTGTGTGAATATACCACAATTTATTTACCCATTCATCCGTTGATGGACACCTTGGTTACTTCCAGATTTTTGCTATTGTAAACAGAGCTGCAATAAACATGGATGTGCATATATCTGTTCATGTGAAGGCTCTTATTTCTCTAGGGTACATTCCGAGGAGTGGGATTTCTGGGTTGTATGGTAGTTCTATTTCTAACTTTTTAAGAAAACGCCAGATAGATTTCCAAAGTGGTTGTACCATTTTACATTCCCACCAGCAGGGTATAAGAGTTCCAAACTCTCCGCAGCCTCTCCAACATTTATTATTTTGTGTTTTTTGGATTAATGCCAGCCTTGCTGGTGTGAGATGGAATCTCATCGTAGTTTTAATTTGCATTTCTCTAATGGCTAATGATAGAGAGCTTTTTCTCATGTATCTGTTAGCTGCCTGAATATCTTCTTTAGTGAAGTGTGTGTTCATATCCTTTGCCCACTTCTTGATTGGGTTGCTTGTCTTTTTGTGCTTGAGGTTTGACAGAATCATGTAGATTTTAGAGATCAGGCGCTGGTCGGAGATGTCATAGCTGAATATTCTTTCCCAGTCTGTAGGTGGCGTTTTACTCTTTTGGTGAAGTCTTTGAATGAGCACAGATGTTTGATTTTTAGGAGCTCCCAGTTACCTTTTTTTTTTTCTCTTCGTCATTTTTGGTAATGTTTTGTATTCTGTTTATGCCCTGTATTAGGGCTCCTAACTTGTCCCTATTTTTTCTTCCATGATCTTTATCGTTTTAGTCTTTATGTTTAGGTCTTTGATCCACTTGGAGTTAGTTTTTGTGCATGATGTGAGGTATGGGTCCTGTTTCATTTTTTTGCAAGTGGATATCCAGTTATGCCAGCACCATTTGTTAAAAAGACTATCTTTTCCCCAATTAACTGACGCTGGGCCTTTGTCAAATATCAGGTGTTCATATGTGGATGGATTTATATCTGGGTTCTCAATTCTGTTCCATTGGTCTATGTGCCTGCTGTTGTACTACTCTGGCTGTATAATATGTTCTAAAATCAGGCAGAGTGAGGCCTCCCACTTTCTTCTTCTTTTTCAGTAATGCTTTACTTATCCGAGGCTTCTTTCCCTTCCATATGAAATTGGTGATTTGTTTCTCCATCACATTAAAAAATGTCATTGGAATTTGGATCGGAAGTGCATTGTATGTATAGATGGCTTTTGGTAGAATAGACATTTTTACTATGTAAAGTCTTCCTATCCATGAGCAAGGTATGTTTTTCCATTTAAGTAAGTCCTTTTTATAAAGTTTCTTGCAGTAGTACTTTGTAGTTTTCTTTGTATAGGTCTTTTACATCTTTGGTAAGATTTATTCCTAAGTATTTTATCTTCTTGGGGGCTACTGTGAATGGTATTGATTTGGTGATTTCCCCTTCGATGTTCGTTTTGTTGATGTAGAGGAATCCAAGTGATTTTTGTATGTTTATCTTATAACCTGAGACTGTGCCAAACTCTTCTATTAGTTTCAGTAGTTTTCTGGAGGATTCCTTAGGGTTTTCTGTGTATAAGATCATGTCATCTGCAAATAGAGATAATTTTACTTCCTCCTTGCCAATCCAGATGCCCTTTATTTCTTCGTCTAGCCTAATTATTCTGGCTAGGACCTCTAGCACAATGCTGAATAAGAGCGGTGATAAAGGGCATCCTTGTCTGGTTCCCGTTCTCAAGGGAAATGCTTTCAGGCTCTCTCCATTTAGAGTGATGTTGGCTGTTGGCTTTGTATAGATGCCCTTTATTATGTTGAGGAATTTTCCTTCAATTCCTATTTTGGTGAGAGTTTTTATCATAAATGGGTGTTGGACTTTGTCAAATGCCTTTTCTGCATCAATTGATAAGATCATGTGGTTTTTGTCTTTTGTTTTATTTATATGGTGGATTACATTAATGGTTTTTCTAATATTAAATCAGCCTTGCATACCCGGTATAAATCCCACTTTGTCGTGGTGGATTATTTTTTTGATATGTTGTTGAATTCTATTGGCTAGAATTTTGTTGAGGATTTTTGCATCTATGTTCATGAGGGATATAGGTCTGTAATTTTCTTTCTTTGTGATGTCTCTACCTAGTTTTGGTATCAGGGATATGGTGGCTTCATAGAATGAGTTAGGTAGTATTCTGTCATTTTCTATGCTTTGAAATACCTTTAGTAGTAGTGGTGTTAACTCTTCTCTGAAAGTTTGGTAGAACTCTGCAGTAAATCCATCCAGGCCAGGGCTTTTTTTTGTTGGGAGTTTTTTGATTACCGTTTCAATCTGTTTTTTTTGTTATGGGTCTATTTAGTTGTTCTACTTCTGATTGTGTTAGTTTAGATAGGTAGTGTTTTTATAGGAATTTATCCATTTCTTCTAGGTTTGCAAATTTGTTAGAGTACAATTTTTCGTAATAATCTGATATGATTCTTTTAATTTCAGTTGGGTCTGTTGTGACGTGGCCCATCTCGTTTCTTATTCAGGTTATTTGTTTCCTTTCCTGTATTTCCTTAGTCTGTCTGGCTAATGGTTTATCAATTTTGTTAATTTTTTCAAAGAATCAGCTTTTGGCTTTGTTAATTCTTTCAATTGTTTTTCTGTTCTCTAATTCACTTAGTTCAGCTCTAATTTTTAGTATTTGTTTTCTTCTGGTGCCTGATGGATTCTTTTGTTGCTCACTTTCTATTTGTTTAAGTTGTAGGGACAGTTCTCTGATTTTGGCTTTCTTTTTTGTATGTGTGCATTTATCGATATAAATTGACCTCTGAGCACTGCTTTTGCTGTGTCCCAGAGGTTTTAATAGGAAGTGTTTTCATTCTCGTTGCATTCTATGAATTTCTTTATTCCCTCCTTAATGTCTTCTATAACCCAGTCTTTTTTCAGCAGGGTATTGTTCAGTTTCCAAGTATTTGATTTCTTTTCCCTAATTATTCTGTTATCGATTTCCACTTTTATGGCCTATGGTCTGAGAAGATGCTTTGTAATATTTCGATGTTTTGGATTCTGCAAAGGTTTGTTTTATGACCTAACATTCTATGTGGTCTATTCTAGAGAATGTTCCATGTGCGCTAGAAAAAAAGTATATTTTGCAGCAGTTGGGTGGAGTGTTCTGTATAAGTCTATGAGGTCAAGTTGGTTGATTGTAGCAATTAGGTCTTCCATGTCTCTATTGAGCTTCTTAATGAAAGTCCTGTCCTTCTCCAAAAGTGGTGTGTTGAAGTCTCATACTATAATTGTGGAGGTGTCTATCTCACTTTTCACTTCTGTTAAAGTTTGTTTTATGTACCTTGCAGCCCTGTCATTCGGTGCATAAATATTTAATATGGTTATATCTTCCTGGTCAATTGTCCCTTTAATCATTATGTAGTGTCCTTCTTTATCCTTTGTGGTGGATTTAACTTTAGAGTCTATTTTGTCAGAAATTAATATTGCTACTCCTGTTCTTTTTTGCTTATTGTTTGCTTGATATATTTTTATTCCATCCTTTGAGTTTTAGTTTGTTTGTGTCTCTAAGTCTAAGGTGTGTCTCTTGTAGGCAGCATATAGATGGATCGTGTTTCTTTATCCAGTCTGAGACTCTCTGTCTTTTTATTGGTGCATTTAATCCATTTACATTCAGTGTAATTATAGATAAGCATGTGTTTAGTGCTGTCATTTTGATGCCTTTTTATGTGTGTTGTTGACAATTTCATTTTTCCACTTACTTTTTTGTGCTGAGAAGTTTTTCTTTGGAACTTGTCTGTTCCTCATTTTCATAGTATTTGACTTTGTGTTTGCTGAGTTGTTAAGTTTTTCTTGGTTTTTATTTCGAGTTATGGAGTTGTTATACCTCTTTCTGGTTACCTTAATATTTACCCCTATTTTTCTAAGTAAAAACCTAACTTGTATTGTCTTATATCGCCTTGTATCCCTCTCCATGTGGCAGTTCTATGCCACCTGTATTTAGTCCCTCTTTTTGATTACTGTGATCTTTTACATATTGACTTCAATGATTCCCTGTTTTGAGCATTTTCTTCTTTTTAAAATTAATCTTAATTTGTTTTTGTGATTTCCCTATTTGAGTTGATATCAGGATGCTCTGTTCTTTGACCTTGTGTTGTGCTGGTATCTGATATTATTGGTTTTCTGACCAATTTCCTTCAGTAGTTCTTACAGCTTTGGTTTGGTTTTTGCAAATTCTCTAAGCTTGTGTTTATCTGTAAATGTTTTAATTTCACCTTCATATTTGAGAGAGAGTTTTGCTGGATATATGATCCTTGGCTGGCAGTTTTCCTCCTTCAGTGCTCTGTATATGTCATCCCATTGCCTTCTTGACTGCATGGTTTCTGCTGAGTAGTCTGAACTTATTCTTATTGATTCTCCCTTGAAGGAGACCTTTCTTTTATCCCTGGCTGCTTTTAAAATGTTCTGTTTATCTTTGGTTTTGGCAAGTTTGATGATAACATGTCTTGGTGATTTTCTTCTTGGATCAATCTTAAATGGGGTTCAATGAGCATCTTGGAGAGATATCCTTTCGTCTTTCATGATGTCCGGGAATTTTTCTCCCAACAGATCTTCAACTATTCTCTCTGTATTTTCTGTTATCCCTCCCTGTTCTGGGACTCCAATCACACGCAAGTTATTCTTCTTGATAGGGTCCCACATGATTCTTAGGGTTTCTTCATTTTTTTTAATTCTTTTATCTGATTTTTTTTCAGCTATATTGGTGACAATTCCCTGGTCCTCCAGATCCCCCACCCTGCATTCTAATTGCTCGAGTCTGCTCCTCTGACTTCCTATCGCGTTGTCTAATTCTGTAATTTTTTTGTTGATCTTTTGGATTTCGGAATGCTGTCTCTTTATGGATTCTTGCAGCTTATTAATTTTTCCACTATGTTCTTGAATAATCTTTTTGAGTTCTTCAATTGCTTTATCAGTGTGTTCCTTGGCTTTGTCTGTAGATTGCCTTATTTCATTTTTGAGGTCATCTCTCATGTCCTGAAGCATTCTGTAAATTAGTTTTTTATATTCTGCATCTGGCAATTCCAGGATTGTATCTTCATTTGGGAAAGATTTTGATTCTTTAGTTTGGGGAGTTGTAGAAGCAATCATGGTCTGCTTCTTTATGTGGTTTGATATCGATTGCTGCCTCCGAGCCATCACTAAGATATTGTAGTGATTTATTCTATATTTTCTCACTGAGTCTTATCTTGTTTTGTTTTCTTTCAATATACGTAGATGGGCTACTAGATTGTGCTGTCTTGATTGTTGTAGCCTTTGACTCACTTATGTCCTATTACCAGCTGTTTTGGGCTGTTACCAGATATATATGCCTGAGTCCATTCACTATTCTTGAGTAAAATCTGATTTCGGGTCATCAAGTGTGTGGTGCAGACTGTCACCTATCCACCTAGAGAAGTAGTGGTGATAGTTGTGTGCACCAGATTCTAGTAGCAGCAGGGGTTCACACTCCAGGGGGGGCAGGATGCTGACAGGCTTCCCCCAAGTGCCAGTGAGGTAGGTGTGTCTCTATTCCTAAAGCACTTTGGTGGCTGGGCTCTGCAGCTGTACCTTAGGCCCCCAATGCAAGTACCTCTACAGATTGGTAGGTGTCACCCTTCTTAGACCCCTAAGGCATGAGGCTAGGTGGTCTGGGGGGAGCTTCAGCCCTCATTTCCCTGTTGTGGGTCAGTGAGGGCTCTGTTGAATACGCAGAGATATCAGACCTGGGAAACTTGTCTTTCTAGTAATCCCCTAAAACAATTACAGTCAGATCCCTATCAGAAATGCCTTTGCATTATAATAGTCACCTTGTTCCCCGTAGGGATGAAAGCCCAAGACTGTGGATCACATATGTTTGGCTGGAGCTGGTTCTGTGTTTTTAGTCCAATTAGGGAAGGATTTTTGGTCCCTGGGTTTTTTGTAGCTGCTTCTCTCAGGCCAGGAGAATGGGTTAGGAAAAGACCAAAAAAAAGAAAGAAAGAAAGAAAAACCAGAGCGCACTTCTCTCTCTGGCTCAGGAAATTCCAATGTTAATGAAGCTGCCTGGGAAGGGGAAAGGAGGGTTCAGATAAATAGGAGAGAGTAGCACCCCAGAATATACACAGAGTTACTTATCTTGGTTGGGATGACTTTTATCTGAGATTCCTGAGGGGCGTGTCCTTGACTGTGTGTGCTGGCTGGCTGGGTAGAAATTGCCCCTGAGGGTCAGGCCCACGTCCCGTGCTTGCACTGCCTCAGAAGCCGTGGTCTGTTTCTCCGCTCCCAGTCCAAAGCCCAGCGCCAAGGTTCTCCGGCTGGGACACTGCACTCCCTGCTCCAAAACCAGTTGCTGCCTCCCGGTGACTTCTCCTCCTGTCAGCTGCCTCACTGTGCTGCCTGTGTGCACTGGCTGGGTTTCCCTCGAGGTCACTTCTGGGGGCTAGGGCTGCATCCCATGTTTGTGCCACCTCAGGATGCTGTGCTCAGCTCCCCTGGGCCCACTCCAAAGCCCGGCACCAAGGTTTCCTGACTGGAACGCTGGCTCCAGGCTCGGAAAACAGTCGCTGCTTCCCGGTGGTTGTTTGTTCCCAGTCTCTGTCATTCAGGTCAACTCTTTAGATCTGTGTTTGATGGTCCGGGTTTGTAGATTGTCATGTATGTGATCGATTCACTTGTTTTTCCGAGTCTTTGTTGCAAGAGGGATTGGAGGTAGCTTCTACCTAGTCAGGCATCTTGGCCCCGCCCCCTCTGGTTTTTAAAACATTAATTTTCATTACTTCTTTTGTAGATTATTTCATGAACATTAATTCTGAAGTTTCAGAAAGCAATTTTTTAGAACTGCAAAATTGATCTTACCATATTTTGTCACAAACCCTGATTATAAAAAATTTATAAATGCAGAGTTATTACTTAGTGCATGATTTATAAATAAATAAGACAATAATTTATCTCACACTTGAAAATGTACAATGAGAATGATAAAGACAATTATTTTAGCCCATGTGAGGGGACAGGCTGTTGCCTCTAAAGGATTTACAAAATCAGTCAATCTATCAATTTTATGAATAGCTGCCAAATTTTATATATATATATAGTGTTTTTGAAGACTAGTAATGAGTTTCTCTCAAAATAGTCAGTTGCAGTCCTCACCACAATGTATAATGTTGTAATCTAAATATTCATTGCTGTGTGTCTTGATGGCTTTTCAATCTTATAATTATCACTTATTAGAATATAAATGCTACTTGATGGGTGTATTAGTTTTGAACAGCTGTGTAACACATTACTACAAATTTAGTGGTTTACAACAACACAAATTTATTATCTCACAGTTCTGAAGATCAGAGGTCTGACATGGGTCTCACTGGGCTAAAATCAAGGTGTTGGCAGACCTATGGTCCCTTCTGCAGGCTCTAGTGTAGAATTAATTTCCTCGTCTTTCCAGCTTCTAGAGGCCACCCACATTCCTTGACTTGTGGTCCTCTTCCTCCATCTTCGAAGCCAGCAAATGTAGGTTGAATCCTTCTCACATTGCATCACCCTGACCTCTTTTCACATTCACATCTCTCTCAATCTCTTCTGCCTCCCTCTTTCACTTTTCAAGACTGTTGTAATTACACTGGGTCCACCTGGATAATTCAAGATTGAAAAAAAAAAAAAACCCAAACCTATTCTGGCTCATAGCGACCCTCTAGGACAGAACAGAACTGCTCCATAGGGTTTCCAAAGAGTGAATGGCGAATCTGAATTGCTGGCCTTTTTGGTTAGCAGCTGAGCTCTTAACCACTATGCTAATCCAGGACGCTCTCTATTTTAAGGTTATCTGATTCTGCAACTGTAATTTCCCTTTGTCACTTAAGGTAACATATTCACAGGTTCCAAGAATTAGGACGTGGGCATCTTTGGGGGGCCCACTATTGTGCTTACCATGGTGGAATGTGTATCATTAGTGCCATGAATTCATGCATTTTGTCTAAATGTTTACTGAGTACCTACTATGTTTGCAGCACCAAGTTAGGTTCCAGAAAGTGAATGAGACAGACATGAGCCTTATTTTTGAGGGCCTGCAAGTTAATTTTATTAACTCAACTAAGAACAGACACAGACTGAGTTTGAAAACATGTTTACCACTGAGAAGGCAAAAGACAGTTTCCGAGAGAAAAATTTTGTTCACCTCACTATTTTGCCTGAGGCTACTTCTGTACACAGATTATAAAAGTTATAGAAAGAATATACCAAAGCTAGGCATTAGTTAGGCATAGTGGTTAAGCACTCGGCTACTAACCAAAAGGTTGGCAGGTCAAACCCACTGGTTGCTCCTCGGGAGAAAGATGTGGCAATCTGCTTCTGTAAAGACATATAGCCTTTAAAACCCTATGAGGCAGTTCTACTCTGTTCTATAGGGTCGCTATGAGTCGGAATCCACTCAACAGCAATGGGAGTGACCGATATAGAGTACTTCTTAGACCAATAGTAAATCACTGTCTGAATCTTACTGTTGTAGCTGTTGTTAGTCCTTGCAGTCAGGTCAATTTCCACTCATGGCGACCCAACGTGTGTACAGTAGAACTTCTCCATAGGGTGTTCAAAGCTGTGACCTTTCAGAAGCAGATCACGGGTCTATCTTCTGATGCGCCTCTGCGTGAATACAAACTACCAACCTTTTGGTTAGTAGTCCAGCTCTTAAACATTTCCTCTGCCCAGGGATTCCTGTAACCCTTACTACTTTGAGTAAATCTGGAATAACATGGGGTAAGCACTGAGGCAAATCAATGAAATGAATTATACTGTGATAAAAGGGATCTTTAAAGATTTATAATTATACCCAACATGTAAGCTCTTTCATTCTTTATAAGTTGCACCTGTCAGGAGTCAATAATTCATGAGCATGCATTCACTATATTTCTGTCTTCGACTATTTTTCTTAAAAATATTGTAGCTGGTTGAATTGTGACTGTGAGTAGAATCACTGATTTTTGTAAAAATTTAAATGCATCAAATGTAGCTCAAGTATTGAAAAATACACTGTCCTTGTTCTCATTTTAGCTTATATTAGGTAATTTTACGGGACAGAGGGGAACCCAACAGACTGTAAATATAGACACTGGTGAATTATAATAAAAGAAAATCTTGTTTGGAAATGTGTTACCAGGTATCCTTATGAAATTATCTTATACCTGGACAAACGTCCATTAGGACAGGGTTTTAGAAGTCACTGTAAAACATGGCTAACATGACCACCTCCAATCACCTACCATAACAGTCCTTGTGTGAAGAGTGAAGGAATCTGCTGTATTGTTAAAGCTGATACCAGAACGGTTAATTTATTTATCAGGTCCTCTCACACTCCTCGAAGAGCCCTGATGGTGGTGGTTAAGCATTCAGCTGCTAATGGAAATGTCAGTGGTTTATAAACAGGTGGAAGATGCCATATGAAGACAGAACTACATGGCAGATGTATCTACAAGCCCAGGAACTCCTAGGATTACCTGCTACTAGAAGCTTAAATAGATAAAGAAGGACCTATCTCTAGAGCCACACCCTGAATTCCAACTTCTAGCCTCATGGTCAAGAACTGATGGTACTAAAGGAAGAAGTCCAACCTGCATTGAAGGGAATGGCAAAAAACAAGGCTCTAGAATTGATGGAATGCCAACTGAGATGCTTCAACAACAGATGCAAGCACTAGAGGTGCTCACTCGTCTATGTTAAGAAATTTGGAACACGGCTTCCTGGCCAACTGACTGGAAGAGATTCAAATTTGTGCCCATTCCAAAGAAAGGTGATCCAACAGAATGCATAAATTACATTAAAAAAATCATTAGTATCACATACAAGTAAAAGCAGTTGCAGCAGTACATCAACAGGGAACTACCAGAAGTTCAAGCTGGATTGAGAAGAGGATGTGGAACGAGGGATATCACTGTTGATGTCAGATGGATCCTGGCTGAAAGCAGAGGATACAAGAAAGATGTTCACCTGTGTTTTATTGACTACGCAAAGGCATTCAACAGTGTGGATCATAACTGTGAAGAATGGGAATTCCAGAACACTTAATTGTGCCCATGAGGAACTTGTACATAGACCAACAGGTAGTTGCTCAAACAGAATAAGGGGATACTGTATGGTTTAAAATCAGGAAAGGTGTGTGTCAGGGTTGTATCCTTTCACCATACTTATTCAATCTGTATGCAAACCAAATAATCTGAGAAGCTGGACTATATGAAGAGGAATGTGCCATTCGAATTGGAGGAAGGCTTATTTACAACCTGCCATATGTAGACTGGAAACCCTGGTGGCATAGTGGTTCAGTGCTACAGCTGCTAACCAAAAGGTTGGCAGTTCGAATCCACCAGGTGCTCCATGGAAACTCTATGGGCAGTTCCACTCTGTCCTATAACATCATTATGAGTCGGAATTAACTCTGTGGCAATGGGTTTTTGTTTTTTTTTAATCTACAGATGACACAGCCTTGCTTGCTGAAAGTGAAGAGGACTTGAAGCACTTACTGATGAAGATCAGAGACTACAGCCTTTGGTAAAGATTGCACCTCAACATAAAGAAAACAAAAATCTTCACAACTGGACCAATAAGCAACATCATGATAAACAGAGAAAATATTGAAGCTGTCAGGGATTTCATCTTACTTGCATCCACAATCAATGCGCATGAAAGCAGCAGTCAAGAAATCAAATGATGTATTGCCTTGGGAAAATTTGTTGCAAAAGTCTTCGTTAAAGTGTTAAAAAGCAAAGATGTCACTTTGAAAACTAAGGTATGCCTGACCCAAGCCATGGTATTTTCAGTTACCTCATATGCATGTGAAATTGTGAAAACTGGACAATGAATAAAGAAAGCCAAAGAATTGATGACATCTTTGAATTACAGTGTTGGTGAAAAATATTGAATATACTGTGGACTACCAGAAGAATGAACAAATCTGTCTTGGAAGAAGTACAGCCAGAATGCTCCTTAGAAGCAAGGATGGAGAGACTTCATATCAAGTACTTCAGACATGTTATCAGGAGGGACCAGTCCCTGGAGAAGGACATCATGCTTGTAAAGAGGAGGATCAGTGAAAAAGAGGAAGACCCTCATCAAGATAGATTGACACAGTGGCTACAAGAATGGGTTCAAGTACAACAACGATTGTGAGGATGGCACAGGACCAGGCAGTGTTTTGTTCTGTTGTACATACAGTCACTATGAGTTGGAAACAACTTGTCAGCAGCTAACAATAACAACAAGCCTCCTGGACTGTGAGAAATTATATTTCTCTTTTTCAAAGCCATCTATTTGTGGTATTTTTTGTATGGCAACACTAGGTAATAGACTTGCTCACCCCCCTTCTTTTTCTTTTTCTTCCTCGTGAGATCCTGTCTTTACTTTCTTTTCTCTATTTGTTGGTAGGAGCAAACCTTTATCTCCTTCCTCTCAACTCCCACTCTGAATGCTCTTTTACCAGAATTGGTTGAATCCTGACTTGGGTCTGGACAGCTTCCTTTCACGCTTGATTGAGGCAACCAAATGCATATTAATCTTTATTCTTATTCAACTTAGTCCTCACAGTCTCCATTATTGTCAACCTTAATTTATTGCTAATAAAATTATATTGTATAAAAATGGGAACTTCAGCTACTAAAAATTTAAAGAGGAAAAAATATATACCTTCCATTAAAATTTTTATTATGGAAGTTTTCAAACAAATACCCAAGTAGAGAGAATAGTATAATAAATTCACAGACACCAGGCTTCAATGACTGTTAACTCATGGCCAATCTTCTATTTCACCTATACCAATGTCCCCTCCAAGTTAATCAACTTCCCCACTATGTTTTAAATTCAGTCCCAGACATCATACTATTTCATGCATAAATAACTCAAAATGTATATTTATATGATCAGAATTCTTTAAAAAAAGAAAACACAATTTAATTATAATACTGAAAATTTTGACAATAGTTCCGTAATATCAATACCTTGCTTATGGCTTACTTCTTAAAAGTGCATGTGCACGATATATGCACACCCATGTTCACTGCAGCACTGTTCCCAATAGCTAAAAGATGGAAGCAACCAAGGTGCCCATCAACGGATGAATGGATAAACTATGGTATATTCACATAACGGAATACTACACAACGATTAAGAACAATGATGAATCTGTGAAACATCTCATAACATGGAGGAATCCGAAAGGCATTATGCTGAATGAAATTAGTCAGTTGCAAAAGGACAAATATTGTATGAGATCACTATTAAAAGAACTCAAGAAAAAGTTTAAACACAGAAGAAAATATTCTTTGATGGTTACAAGGGTGGGGAGGGAGGGAGAAAGGGATTCACTAATTAGATAGTAGACAAGAACTATTTTAGGTGAAGGGAAAGACAACACAGGATACGGGAGAGGTCAGCACAACCAGACTAAACCAAAAGCAAAGAAGTTTCCTGAATACAACCAAATGCTTTGAAGGCCAAAGTAGCAGGGATGGTTCCAGGATATCTAGGTCAACTGGCATAAGAAAATGTATTACAAAAATGTTCTGCATCCCACTTTGGTGAGGGGCATCTGGGGTCTAGCAAGCAGCTGTCTAAGATGCATCAATTGGTCTAAACTCACCTGGAGCAAAGGAGAATGAAGAACACCAAAGACATAAGGTAAAGATGACCCCAAGAGACAGAAAGGGCCACATAAACCAGAGATTACATCAGCCTGAGACTGGACAAACTAGATGGTGCCCAGCTACCACCCATGACTGCCCTGAAAGAGAACACAACAGTGAATCCCTGATGGAGCAGAACAGTGGAATGCAGATCTCAATTTCTCCTAAAAAGTCCAGATTTAATGGTTTCAATGAGATTGAAGGGACCCTGGAGGTCATGGTCCCCAGACACTCTGTTAGTCCAAGACTGGAACCATTCCCGAAGCCAACTCTTCAGACAGGGATTGGACTGGTCTATAAGACAGAAAATGATACTGGTGAGGACTGAGCTTATTGGTTCAATTAGACACATGATATTATGTGGGCAGCTCTTGTCTGGAGGCAAGATGAGAACTCAGAGAGGGACAGGAGCTGGTTGAAGGGACACGAGGAATACAGGGTGGAGAGGAGGAATGTGCTGTCTTATTGGGGGAGAGCATAGCAAGGTGTGTATAAGTTTTTATATGAGAGACTGACTTGATTTATAAACTTTCACTTAAAGCACAATTAAAAAAAAAATTACAGCCAAAAAAAAAGTGTGTGCACGTGTGTGTATGTCATAATTTTTTAATCAAGATACCAAAAAAAATTCATAATTGCATTTGGTTGATGTTTCTCTTGTCTCTTTTTAGGCATGGATTTCCTCTCCTTTTCATTTTTTTTTTTTTTTTCCTCTGTTTATTGAAGAAAGCTGGCCATTTGTCCTATAAGGTTTTCCACAGTTTGCTGATTTTTCCCCAGGATGTCATATATTCTTCGTTGTTGTTTTTCCTATAGTGCCGCTATGAGTCGGAATCGACCCGATGGCAACAGGTTTCATTTAGTTTGGGTTTTATATTTCCCCTAAACTGGTAGTTAGATCTTAAGGCTTAACTTGACTTAGGTTTCATTTTTTAGTAAGAATCCTTCAAAGGATACACTGTGTACTGCTATCAGAAGGTACATAATATCTGGTTGTCTCTCTTTTCATATTTATGCTCACTGATGTTCTCTAAGTATATTGTTCCACTAGGAGTTACAGTGGATGTTTGCAGCTGTTTCTTCTCATTTTGAATCATGCCACATCAGCAAATGAAGGTCCCGCAAGCTTTACCTCATCCATGTCATTAAGGTCAATTCTACTTTGAGGAGGCAGTTCTTCCCCGGTAGCCTTCTGAGTGCCTTCCACCTGGGGGGCTCATCTTCTGGCACTATATCAGACACTATATTCTGCTGCTAATCATAAAGCTTTTCACTGGCTAATCCTTTTCAGAAGTAGACTGCCGGGTCCTTCTTCCTAGCCTGTCTTAATCTAGAAGCTCAGCTGAAACGTGTCTGCCACGGGTGAACCTGCCAGTATCTGAATACTGGTGGCACAGCTCCCAGCGTCACAGCAACATGCAAGCCCCCATGGTACAACAAACTGACAGACACATGGAATGTACGAAGTAGGAATCTAGGAAAATTGGAAATTGTCAGAAGCAAAATGGATCAGATAAACATCAATATCCTAGGCATTAGTGAGCTAAAATTGACAGGTATTGGCCATTTTGAATCGGACAGTCATACAGTCTACTATGCTGGGAATGACAACTTGAAGAGGAATGGTGTTGCAGTCATCATCATAATGAACATTTCAAGGTCTACCCTGAAGTACAACGCTGTCGGTGATAGGATAATATCCATACGTCTACAAGGAAGACCAGTTAATATGACTTAGTCAAGTTTATGCACCAACCACAAAGGCCAAAGATGAAGAATCAGAAGATTTTTATCAGCTGCTGCAGTCTGAAATTGATCGAACATGCAATCAGGATACATTGATAATTACTGGTAATTGGAATGTGAAAATTCAGAAACAAAGAAGAGGGATCGGTAGTTGGAAAATATGGCCTTGGTGATAAAAAAAAAAAAATGCCAGAGATCGAATGATAGAATTTTGCAAGACCAGCAACTTCTTCACTGCAAATACCTTTTTTCTCCAAAATAAACGGCGACTATAGGCCTCAGGGGGAATACACAGGAGTCAAATCGAGTACATCTGTGGAAAGAGACGATGGAAAAGCTCAATATCATCAGTCAAAACAAGGCCAGGGGCCGACTGTGGAACAGACCATCAATTCCTCATATGCAAGTTCAAGCTGAAACTGAAGAAAATCACAGCAAGTCCATGACAGCCAAAGTAGAACCTTGAGTATATTCTGCCTGAATCTAGAGACCATCTTGAGAATAGAATTGATGCATTGAACACTAATGACCGAAGACCAGACAAGTGGAATGAGATCAAAGACATCATACATGAAGAAAGCAAGGGGTCATTGAAAAGACAGCAAGAAAAAAAAAAGACCAAGATGAATGTCAGAGAAGACTCTGAAACTTGCTCTTGAACATCAAGCAGCTAATGCAAAAGGAAGAAATGATGAAGTAAAACAACTGGACAGACGATTTGAAAGGGTGGCTCAAGAAGACAAAGTATTATAATGACATATGCAAAGAGCTGGAGATAGAAAATCAAAAGGGAAGAACATGCTCGGTGTTTCTCAAGCTGAAAGAACTGAAGAAAAAATTCAAGCCTCAAGTGGCAAGAGTGAAGGAATCTGTGGGGAGCATATTAAACGATGCAGAAAGCATCAAAACAAGATGGAAGGAATATACAGAGTCATTATACCAAAAAGAATTAGTCGACGTTCAACCATTTCAACAGGTAGCATATGATCAGGAATCGATGGTACTGAAGAAAGAAGTCTAACCTGCACTAAAGGCATTGGCAAAAAAAACAAGGCTCCAGGAATTGACAGAATATCAGTTGAGATGTTTCAACAAACGGATGCAGTGCTGGAAGTGCTCACTCATCTATGCCAAGAAATTTGGAAGACAGCTTCCTGGCCAACTGACTGGAAGAGATCCATATTTATGCCTATTCCCAAGAAAGGTGATCCAACTGAATGTGGAAATTATAGAACAATATCATTAATATCACAAGCAAGCAAAATTTTGCTGAAGGTCATTCAAAAGCACCTGCAGCAGTATATCGACAGGGAACTGCCAGAAATTCAGGCTGGATTTAGAGGAAGACAGGCAACCAGGGATATTATTGCTGATGTCAGATGAATCCTGGCTGAAAGCTGAGAATACCAGATGGATGTTTAACTGCGTTTTATTGACTACGCAAAGGAATTCGACTGTGTGGATCATAACAAATTATGGATAACATTGCGAAGAATGGGAATTCCAGAACACTTAATTGTGTTCATGAGAAACCTGTACATAGATCAAGAGGCAGTTGTTTGGTCAGAACAAGGAGGTACTGCTTGGTTTCAAGTCAGGAAAGCTGTGCGTCAGAGTTGTATCCTTTCACCATACCTATTCAATCTGTGTGCTCAGCAAATAATACGAGAAGCTGAACTATATGAAGAAGAACGGGGCATTGGGATTGGAGGAAGACTCGTTAACAACCTGCAGTATGCAGATGACACAACGTTGTTTGCTGAAAGTAAAGAGGACTTGAGGCACTTACTGATGAAGATCAAAGACCACAGCCTTCAGTATGCATTACATCTCAACATAAAGAAAACCAAAATCCTCACAACTAGATCAACAGGCAACATCACGATAAACAGAGAAAAGATTGAAGTTGTCAAGGATTTCATTTTACTTGGATCCACAATCAACACCCATGGAAGAATCAGTCAAGAAATCAAAAGATGCATTGTACTGGGGAAATCTGCTGCAAAGGACCTCTTTAAAGTGTTGAAGAGCAAAGATGTCACCTTGAAGAGTAAGGTGTGCCTGACCCAAGACACGGTATTTTCAATCATATCATATGCATGTGAAAGCTGGACAATGAATAAGCAAGACCAAAGAAGGATTGACACCTTTGAATTGTGGTGCTGGCGAAGAATACTGACTATACCATGGACTGCCAAAAGAATGAACAAATCTGTCTTGGAAGAAGTACAACCAGAATGCTCCTTAGAAGCAAGGATTGGGAGACTGCATCTTACATACTTTGGACATGTTGTCAGGAGGGATCAGTCCCTGGAGAAGGACAACATGCTTGGTAAAGTACAGGGTCAGTGGAAAAGAAGAAGGCCCTCAATGAGATGGATTGACTCAGTGGCTACAACAATGGGCTCAAGCATAGCAATGATTGTAAGGATGGTGAACCACACAATGTTTTGTTCTGTGGTACAGAGGATCACTATGAGTCAGAACCAACTCCATGGCACCTAACAACAACAACAAAGGGGTTACAAAATGGTGATATTCCTGTTCTATCATTCCTTCTTCAATTTCTTTTTTAAATTTGGAGTACTTCTATATTTTTTTTTCCTATAAAGAGAAAGTTCTTATCAAACACGTGGTTACCCTAAATCAGTTTAAGAAGAAAAAGCAGGATAAATACTTGAATTGTTTTTGTATGAACTAACATTTGGAATAATGAGTTATTGCTCTAGCATCTTTCAATGGTTGCTGCTAACGAACATTTTATGTCAGTATAAATTCATGAATTTTTAACTTAATTGGTTTCAATCCATTTCAGATATCATTTTTATAGATGCTCCAGTTTTTCCCCTTTGCACAGTAGGATCCTTTTTGAGTTGGCTCCTATGTCCTTGATAACATCATTGCTTTCTGTTATAAGATGTTCCAGATTTATTTTGCACATTTCATCCCCAGATATGGATTCAGCCATTCCCCGCAAGGAGCCCTAGTTCCGTTTAGTGGAAAATGGTATTTGAAGTCTACAATCTAGATTCTACAGTGGGATGACCATTGTTCATGGGTTGGTCATAGTTTCCTGATCATTTTAGTAGACAGAAGTAGGAACTGGGTGCCATTTTTTTAAGGGAAAATATATATGGAGTTCATACTGAAATAACCAATTCAAATTCAGGATTCCATGGCATTTATCTCTTTGATTTTATATTTGTTTCTCTTTTCTCTCACACTGAAAATTATTTCTAATAACATTAATTATTTAACTTTTATCAGACTAAGTTTCAGAGTCATAACATTCTAAACAAAATATCATTATTATCATTAACACATATGATCATTAAAAAGAGCTAAGATTTTTTGACAATTGAATATATTATAGTAAAAATATGCAAATGAGTTGCTTTTACATGCTTATACCTTAAACTAGATATATAGGTTTATTTGTTTTATTTATTTCACTTTTGATATTTAGAAATGACTTCTTTAACGTTCATTTAATTTTAGTGTGCAATTATTAAAGCATTTACACGACTCTACAGAGAAAAAAAAAAAAACATTGCCATCGAGTTGATTCTGACGCATAGCAATCCTACAGCATAGACTAGCACTGCCCGAATAGGGTTTCCAAGGAGCAGCTGGTGGTTTCAAACTGCTGACCTTTTGGTTAGCAGCTGAACACTTAACTACTGTGCCACAAGGGCTCCATGACTCTACATGACTGTACAGTCAAATCTAAAAAACAGATATATTCAGAAAAGTCTGGTTTCTATTCCTGTTGCACTCCTCTCCCTGTATGTCACCATAAATGTAACTTTTTAAAAACATTTTCTTGTTTATCCTCCCATTTATGTACTGAGCATACTCATCCATTTTCTTTACCTTGTCTTTGTCAAGGTAATCAAACAAATGTGTAAGCCAAGTGTTAGTTTCCTTAAATGGACTTCACTCTTCAAGTTTTATCCAGATAAAGCAATAATCCCTCAAAGAAAGGAAAAATTGAGACCTGGGTATCCTACATAACTTTTAGAGCCTTTCCATCTGACTCCTCAGGTATCGCTGGCCACCTGTATTCTCCTTCCACTAACATGACGTCAGAACTATTAGAACATCTGTCACTTCTCATGGAGGGAGCTATGCATCCCTCAGGCTTTCTCCACTGAAAAGACTTGAGATGGGGGGTGGGGCGGGGAGAGCTGGGAAGCGACTGTGTTCAAGTGTCAGCTTTGGGGACTCACTCCAATGGCACGCAAGTGACCTCTACATTAAACGTCTCTAAGCCCTATAGGGTCTCTATGAGTCGGAATCGACTCGATGGCACTGGGTTTTGGGTTTAAGCTAAGGGTTGCTGGATTGTGAAGGCTGTCAACTCACAGAAAAAAATTCCTTTCATTAAAGCTTTACATTGAATTAAAAAAACTCAGCCCATGTGATGAAATGCATTTTGAGGAAAGGGGATACTAGGAAAGTACGGATAACTTTCTGAGAAAGTCTTATAAGAACATTAATTGTGGGTAACTGATAACAGGCAATAGAAGAAAGAGGTTCTAAGGCAAGGAGAAAGACTTGGGAAAGTGGCAGAGCATAATGACAAAGGAGAATAACAGAAGGCAATGTCTGGGGGTCCAATAACAAGAAGAGGGTGAACGTCTAACTCAGAGTAAAGTAACTGAGTTTATGATGGGTCTTTTTTTCTTAGCATTCTAAGGCACTCACAGTGATGTTTGTGGTATAGACAAAGCATCCTATACATGACTTCCTGAGCACATATGGGTTGTCATGGATTGAATTGTGTCCCCCCAAAATATCTTTCAACTTGGCTAGGTCATGAGTCCCAGTACTGAATGACTGTCTACAATTTTGCCATCTGATGTGATTTCCCTATGTGTTGTAAATTCTATCACCACGATGTAATGAGATGGATTCGTGGCAGTTATATATTGATGGTATTTACAAGCTTAGATAGTGTCTTAAGCCAATGTCTTTTGAGATATAAAAGAGAGAAGTGAGCAGAGAGACATCCAAGAAAGCAGTACCAGGAGCAGAGCGCATCCCTTGGACCTGAGGTTCCTGCACTGAGATGCTACCAGACCAAGGGAAGACTGATGACAAGGACCTTCCTCCAAAGCGGACAGAGAAAGCCTTCCCCTGAAGCCAGCACCCTGAATTCAGACTTCTGGCCCACTGGACTGTGAAAGAATAAACTTCTCTTTGTTAAAAACCATTCACTTGTGGTATTTCTGTTATATGAGCACTAGATGATGAAGATGTTGGCTCTATCCCTGGCAACTACTGACATCATGACAACCTTTAAATATTTATGGATGGTCCTGGTACGTGTTGTTCTGTTCCAAGCATTATACAGTGGTAAGAACACAGTCCTTCAACTACTTTGAAGTAGTATTTCTACTTACAAACAACCAGTTGAAGGTTGCGTTCAAGGAAAAAAAAAATCCTGAATCTCATTCAGTTTCAAAGGTATCTCTTAGTTATACTATAGTTACACTTTGCTTGGGGCTATTCACTTAGTTGTGAGTATTGAAAGGATGAGGGGGGAAGCAGAAAAAAAGTTACAGGATACAAAATGCACCCATTGTTTCCTTTTAAAGTATAGAAACACTGATTTTAAAGCAACCTCAGAATCTGAAGGAAAGCAAGGAAACTTAATTTCCAAAGTTCTTTTCATCAGTGAGAATAAAATGGCCTACATGAGACCTGGAGTTTCCCCACACATGCAAATTCCAGTCCTGTTGTCCCATGCCAGAAACAGTATGATTCCCTTAGCAATCATGGGAATCTGTCATTCCTCCCCATGCTCATCCAATTTCCCTATTAGATAGCACAAAACCCTTTATGTGCCATATTCAAAATAAAAGAAATTACAGTGTATGTCATCTAGCCCTAAATACATATAGCCATTTCAAACACAGTCTCCAGCATAATATAATGGACCTAGAACTTCTGCAGCATGCCTGAGATTCAGTAATAAAACATGTTTAACAACAACAAAAAATACATGCAGAATATTTGCTAGATAATTCTGATTTCCTACATCAAGCATCTGAGTAAAAGTTATTAACTAGACAAATACACTCATAGTCAAGGACTTCACTTTCGGAGGTCACCAAGATGCACACCACTATCTAGGTGTTATGCATACCTTTTTAAATCTGAACTTAAGCTTAGAGAAATCCTTCACATATCATTAACCTGAGTACAGAACAGGAAGCCAGACTATTACACATCCATGAATCAATTTAGATAAAAGATGAGGAGCATTGTCCTCATCAGAGCCAGCTAAGATCAGTCAGGACTGATTGAAACTGATGGGTGTTCCTAACTACTAAATCAGTAATAGAATACAGGAAGTTCCTCAAAAAGACTGTGTCCTAGCTTGTACAAGGTAGAATGTTAACAAGGAGAAAAAATCAGTAAGAGAAAGAGTGGTACATTTTAGAATTGATTAAGCTAAACTCCAAAGGGAGAAAATTAAACTAATGAACTCCAAGCCTCAAAGAAAGTTTAAATGAGAAAATAAACCTTAAAAATTAAATTTTTATTAGAGTAGAACTAAATGAAATAGAGAATGGAAAAACAATTGAAAGAGCTAACAAGACCAAAAGCTAGTTCTTTGAAAAAATCAACAAAATAGACAAACCCTGGCCAAACAGACAAAAGAAAAAGAGGAGAGGAAGCAAATAACCTGAATAAGAAATGAGATGGATGATATCACAACAGACCCAACAGAAATTAAAAGAATCATAACAGAATACCATGAAAAATTGTATTCCAACAAATTTGAAAACCTAGAGGAAATGGACAAATTTCTAGAAACACACTACCTACCTAAACTAACACAAACAGAGGTAGAACAACTAAATAAACTTATAAGAAAAGAATAGATTGAAAAGGTAGTTAAAAAACTCCCCCCACCCCCACCTCCCCCCCAAAAAAAGCCCTGGCCCTGACAGCTTCACTGGAGAATTCTACCAAACTTTTAGAGAAGAGTTAACACCACTATTACTAAAGGTATTTCAGAGCATAGAAAAGGATGGAATACTCCCAAACTCATTCTATGAAGCCAGCATAACTCTGATACCAAAATCAGGTAAAGACACCACACACAAAAAAAGAAAGTTACAGATCAATATCCCCCATGAACTTAGACGCAAAAATACTCAACAAAATTCTAGCCAATAGAATTCAACAACATATTGAAAAAATAATTCACCACGACCAAGTAGGATTCATACCAGGTATGCAGGGATGGTTTAATATTAGAAAAAACATTAATGTAATCCACCTTATAAATAAAACAAAAGACAAGAACCACATGATCTTATCAATTGATGCAGAAAAGGCATTTGACAAAGTTCAACACCCATTCATGATAAAAACTCTCAGCAAAATAGAAATGGAAGGGAAATTCCTCAACCTAATAAAAGGCATTCATACAAAGCTAACAAACAACATCATCCTAAATGAAGAGAGTCTGAAAGCATTCCCCTTGAGAACGGGAACCAGACAAAGATGCCTTTTATCACCACTCTTATTCAACACTCTGATGGAGGTCCTAGTGTGAGCAATTAGGCTAGAAAAAGAAATAAAGGGCATCCAGATTGTTAAGGAAGAAGTAAAAGTATCTCTATTTGCAGATGATATGATCTTATACGCAGGAAAACCTAAAGAATCCACAAGAAAACTACTGAAACTAATAGAAGCATTCAGCAAATTATCAGGATATAAGATAAACATACAAAAATCAGTGGGATTCCTCTATACCAACGAAGAGAATTGCCAAACAGTAAATCGCTAAATCAATATCATTTTCAGTAGCTCCCAAGAAGATAAAATACTTAGGAATAAATTTAACCAGAGATGTAAAGGATCTATACAAAGAAAACTACAAGATACTACTGAAAGAAATCAAAAGAGACCTACCTAAGTGGAAAAACATAACTTGCTCATGGATAAGAAGGCTCAACATTGTGAGAATGTCTATTCTACCCAAAGCAATCTATAGATACAATTCTGATACAAATTCCAATGGCATTTTTTTAATGAGATGGAGAAACAAATCACCAACTTCATATGGAAAGGGAAGAGGCCCTGGATGAGTAAAGCGTTAACTGTAAAAGAAGAACAAAGTAGGAGGCCTCATACTACCTGATTTTAGAACCTGTTATACCGCCACGGTAGTCAAAACAGCCTGGTACTGGTACATCAACAGGTACATAGACCAATGGAACAGAATTGAGAACCCAGACATAAATCCATCCACTTATGAACAGCTGTCATTTGACAAAGGCCCAACATCTGCTCACTGGGGAAAAGACAGTCCCTGTAACACACGGTGCCGGCATAACTGCACATGCATCTGCAAAAGCATGAAACAAGACCCACACCACACGCCATGCACAAAAAACTAACTCAAAATGGATCAAAGACCTAAATATAAAATCTAAAATGATAAAGATCATGGAAGAAAAAATAGGGACAACGTTAGGAGCCTTAATACCTGACATAAACAGTATGCAAAACATTATTAATAATGCACAAACACCAGAAGAGAAACTAGATAACTGGGAGCGCCTAAAAATCAAACACTTATACTCATCCAAAGACTTCACCAAAATAGTAAAAAGACAACCTACAGATTAGGAAAAAAATTTTGGCTATGACAAATCCAATCAGCATCTAATCTCTAAAATCTACAAGATACTGCAAAACCTCAACAACAAAAAGACAAATAACCCAATTAAAAAATGGGCAAAGGAATACGAACAGGTACTTCACCAAAGAAGACATTCAGGTGGATAACAGATACATGAGGAAATGTTCACAATCATTAGCTATTAGAGAAATGCAAATTAAAACTACAGTGAGATACTATCTCACCCCAACAAGGCTGGCATTAATCCAAAAAACACAAAATAATAAATGTTGAAGAGGTCGTGGAGAGACTAGAACATTATACACTGCTGATGGGAATGTAAAATGGTACAACCACTTTGGAAATTGATTTGGTACTTCCTTAAAAAGCTAGAAATAGAACTACCATACGATCCAGCAATCCCACTCCTTAGGATATATCCTAGAGAAATAAAAGCCCTCACATGAACAAATATATGCACACCCATATTCATTGTAGCACTGTTTACAATAGCAAAAAGATGAAAATAACCAAGGTACCCATCGACAGATGAATGGATAAACTAATTATGTATATTCACACAATGAAATACTATGCAACCAAAAAGAACAACGATGAACCTGTGAAACATCTCATAACGTAGAAGAATCTGGAAGTCATTATGCTCAGTGAAATTAGTCAGTTTCACAAGGACAAATACTGTATGAGACCACTATCGTAAGAACTCAAGAAAAGGTTTAAACACAGAAGAAAACGTTCTTTGATGCTTAAGGTGGTGGGGAAGGAGGGAGGGGGTATTCACTAATTAGATAGTAGACAAGAATTATTTTAGGTGAAGGGAAGGACAACACACAATACAGGGGAAGTAGGCACCACTGCACTAAACCAAAAGCAAAGAAGTTTCCTAAGTACAACCAAACACTTCAAGGGGCAGAATAGCAGGGTCAGAGGTCTGGGGACCATGGTTTCAGGGGAAATCTAGGTCAACTGGTGTAACAAAGTCTATTAAGAAAACAATCTGCATCCCACTTTGGTTAGTGGCATCTGGGGTCTTAAACGCTAGCAAGTGGCCATCTAAAATGCCATCAATTGGTCTCAACCCACCTGGAGCAAAGGATAATGAAGAACACCAAAGACACAAGGAAAATATGAGCCTAACAGACAGAAAGGGCCACATAAATCAGCGACTCCATCAGCCTGAGACTGGAAGAACTAGATTGCGCCCAGCTACCACTGATGACTACCCTGACAGGGAACACAACAGAGAATCCCTGGTGGAGCAGGAGAAAAGTGGGATGCAGAAGACAAATTCTAGTAAAAAGACCAGACTTAATGGTCTGAGTGAGACTGGAAGGTGCTCAGAGGACAGGGCCCCCGGATTCTCTGTTATCCCAGAACTAAAACCATTTCTGAAGCCAACTCCTCGAAGATTCGACTGGACTGTAAGACATAAAACGATACTGGTGACGAGTGTGCATCTTAGCTCAAGTAGACACATGAGACTACGTGGGCAGCTCCTGTCTGGAAGCAAGATGAAAAGGCAGAGGGAGACAGGAACTGGTTGAATGGCATGATAAACACAGGGTGGAAAGGAGGAGCGTGCTGTCACATTACAGGGAGAGCAGCTGGGGTCACATAACACTGTGTGTGTAAGTTTCTGTATGAGAAACTGACTTGAATTGTAAATTTTCACTTAAAGCACAATAAAAAAAAGAAAAGAAATTTAAATTTTTAATGGACTATCATATTATAAATAGAATGACAATTAGTAGAGGAAAACTATTTTACATCTAGATTATGGTGAGATACAGTAAGGTGTAAGACGTTCATGTTTCATTTCATCCCATTGCAGGATGTGTGAATAGCCACTTCTAACAGTCATGATCCTCTTGCCTTCTTTTCTCCCTTTTCCTGGGTAATTCTGTGAACTGGAGTGATGTGTCAAGGACCAGTAAGTGGGACTTGGAGTTAATGAGATCCTAAAATACCCAAAAAAAGGTGTAGAGTGAAAGGTATCTGAGTGTGAAATTAGCCCCAAGTAAACTTAAAGATCACATATAAACGGAGGCCCTGAGTTTACAGATGAAGAAACTGATAGGCTCAGATAAGTTTTGACTTGTCAAAGGTCACAATCTAAATGAGTTTTGGATCTAAGTGTAGGACTGAAGTACATATAAAGTTCCATTACAGAAAAATAACTCTAATTCCTTGGACTCTGCAAGCCTGTAGCTGAAGTACTGACATCCTCCTGGCCAAACCTTGGTGAGGACAGCTGTGCCTGGTTTTTTCCTGTTTCTCTACCCTCTCACTCCCACATGGCAGCAAACTTTGCTGAAGCACACCCCCTCAGGAGCTATGTTCTGTGTGGAACACTGAAGAAGGTACCTGAGACACTCCTAATGTCAGGGGCATGGGGCATGGTCAGGGCTGGGGCAGCAGCAACACACTGAACACAGGACAATCCACAACTGTGAGGTTAGTGATTTCCCCCATGCCTTATGCCTAGGTCCCCACTCAGGTCATCTGCCCTTTTCACCTACACCCAGCACTTTCATGCCCTTATCTATCCTTCCACTGCTGTTTTACCATCTTCCCATCTACCCTTTGCCATCTAGGTCCCACATTGGAGTCCCTGGATAGCACGAATGGTAAACATGCTCAGCTACTAACCAAAAAGTTGGAGGTACAAGTCTACCCAGAGGCACCTCGGAAGAAAGTCCTGATGATCTACTGCCAAAAGATCACAGCCACTGAAAACTCTATGGAGCAGAGTTCCACTCTGACACAGATGGGGTCGCCATGCATCAGAGCCAACTTGATTGCAACTGGCAGTGGTACTAGGGTCCCCACTATATTTTAAGCATAGGATTCACTCAATCTTGTCACAGAATGTTCTAGTACAGCTAGATATTGAGAGCTTGGTCTCTAGATTTGGTAACCTGGGTTTCTAATCCCAACTTTACCAGTTACTAGTTGGTAACCATGAGAGTTACTTCTTGAAACTTCAGTTACTTCTTCTATAAAACAGAAGTATGAAAAATCCTGATCAAAAAGGGGAAAGTGCAGAACAGAATTTCAAACTTTCAAGGACTGTAGACTTTCTAGAGCCATGGAGAGTGGATGAACCCCTGAAGCTACTGCCCTAAGATAACATTTAAACTTTAAACCAAAAATATCCCTTGAAGTCATTTTAAAGCCGAACAACAGTTTAGCTTAATGAGTAAAAAAGGTCTGCCTTGCGCATTATGCTCTTTTAAGAACTACCTATATGGGATCGAACTGACCACAGTAACACAAAAGATTAGATAGGAACCTTAGGGGACAGTGAGTTTATATTAAAAAAGGAGGAAAACTCAGAAATGAAGGGTAGGAAATGGTTGCACAATCAATGTCACTAAATTATACATACAGAAACTACCGAATTGGTATATTTTTTGCTGTGGATATTCTCAACAACAACCAAACAAACAGTATTTGGGAAAAATAAAAAAATGAACATAGAATGCTTTGCATGATACCATAAACACAGTGAACCCATCTCACCCAAAATCGAAAGTAGCACTTTGAGACCTAAAGTGCAGTTGCTCTTTATCTCCACATCCTATGGTATCATGGAAACTCTTGGATCAGACAACAGAAGTAGGACCATCATGTCCATAAGGCCACTGAATGAGTAGATAAAATGGCGCAGTGTGCTGGGGTTGTCTGCTACCAACGCCCCAGATTATCAGATCCAGTCCTGTTTGCTACACTCCCCACCCAGAAGCCTGGGGATGGCGGGTTTCAGTGGAGAAGAGGAGAGGCAAGGATGATTCACAAGGACTTTCCCTGAAGCACAGGCAAGAGACAGCCATGTTCCATGGTGTGGCTCCAATGTGAAAAGCTTGGTAGGTCTCCCACCTGCCACAGCACTCCAGCATGAAGCATTTTGCAATGTCCAAAGTAGAATGAGACAGAAAGAAAATATTTCATGCACTCAGAAGTTTACTTGAGTTTATGCTGCCTGTTCCAATCACATGAAATACAGTTTTTTCTGGGTGAAAACTTCTTTTAAAAAATATTGTGGGGAAAAAAAATCCACCAAAAACAAATGGACAAAAAAAATTGTATACTTTATTCAGTTCAGATAGAGAAAATACCCAAAGGCTAAAAATTAAAAAAATAAAAATGAAGAAGGTGAGAGTAACCCATATGGGAATTCGGTGTCTGCATGCACATATATCCAAAGGCTTTGATTTCAGGGGAAGAAGGAGACTGGACAGACAGATTTATTTCCAATTTAGAGAAGTTTCAGTAGTCACCTGTCATCTCTGACATGCAGATTATGAAACAGGAGCAGAGATATAACTGTGAACTTAATTAATTCATGTATTTATTCTAAGGATCAGAAATCTGTTTCCATAGTGACTTATTGATTTTTTTTTTAATCTTTTATTATTTCAGGACGTCAAGATGGAACAGCTATTATCATAATAGCTTTGCAGCTCTCAGAACAATTTTCTGCAACTTTCCACAAACTTGCTGAAATAAATACAAGTGTCCTCTTGAAACAGATAGTCCCAGACCACCCCCAACTCATGATGACTCTGACATATTGTAATAAAGCTATTGCTCCCTGAGGATCTCTTTTCACAGCTCCGGCAATTTTTCTCTTCTCTCTCTCTTACTGAAAAAGAATCCCATTATTAAGTACTTAAAATGTTCAAGGCTCCAAAAGGGAGACAGCCATTCAGTATGAGAGATTAATAATAACAATAAGAAATACAAAATGGAAGACAGGAGTTCAAAGCCAAATAAAAATTTCATTTGTAGAATACAAATCAAATATGATTTCTTTTCAACTGCATCTCTCTGATTTATAGACACAGCTCTGTGGGCTGCCTCCTAATGTTTTTCTTTCCTGCTTACCTCCTTTCATGCTCACAGCTACTTCTGGACAAATGTCCTAATACTTGAATTTTTCTAAAACATTGCTCTTCTAAATCGCCCAGAAGATTCTTCTTTGTGAACATTTTTGAAGGGGGTCAGATGCAGGTAATAATATGACCAGAGGATTTTAGACAATGTCTACTTAGAGGTATGACCCACAAAGGCAAATGGGAATATAGATCAATAAAGCCGTATGGTTCAAGTCCTGGTTCTTAGGACTAATGGCTTTCCTTTTAGGTATTTATATAAATTACCAGATGGATGCCCTTTCCTCAGCGTATACATAGACTTCTGCATTGTAAAACAGCAGAGACATCACCCAACTATTGTCTTTTGAATCTAAAGTAAATAATCACATACATGTTTTCTTATACTATTAATATCTATTACGAACCACATCAGCCAAAAGCTTGGGGTTCCTATCTCCTAGTAATGCACCATCTTAATTAAGAAATGGACATAATGTTTAATCACAACAACATGCATAGTATATGTTTAGTAAGTAGCATTTAGACATTTATTTACGCCAAGGGTATAATTTGGAATAAAAGCCAAATTCAGTAGAGTGAAATGGAATGGAATATATCTCAGTGAGTCTGGCATTCAGTCAGTTAAGGTTATATAAACCATGCAGAGTAATCCAGAAAGACTCCCCGGAAATAACACTACCTCAGGAGCCATTTGAAACGATACCCTCGAGATGGTTTAGTGAATACTGGAAGGGGAGGTGGATGGATACTTGGCAAGCAAGTGGCTTGTTTTTTATTGGAAGGCCTTGAGTTGGAAGAGATAAGTTGAAGCTTGTTGTGCAAGCATGCCTTAGATAAACAAACATCAAGACCAGAAGAGAAGTGTGAAGATATAAGCCACTGTGCTGATTGTCCCAGGAAAAAAGATTAAGTCTCTGAGATTGGAGCTATGTGATTGGGAACACAAGGGTGTTCTCAATGGAACACATGAGGTTTGGAAGTGGACAGAGCCATCAGGTCTGAAGCAAAATATTTTAATAAAATCTAGTAACGTGCTGTTCTTTGTACGCCACGTCACTATTAATCCACACATACTCTTTAGTTACCTAGTGCTGCCATAACAGAGATACCACAAGTGCCTGGCTTTAAAGAACATAAATTTTCTTCTCACAGTTCAGGAGGTTATAAGTCTGAATTTAGTGTATGACTCTAGGGGGAGCTCCTTCTTGTCTAGTTCAGCTTCTAGTAGCTGCCAGCAATCCTTGTAGGTGCGTTCATCTCTGCTGTCCGTTTTCTTTCCCTGGTCTGTCTTTGCGTCTGTTCTCCTCTTTGTGTAACTCAGAAGTCATTAGGTTTAAGATCTCCCCTACCCTGGTATCAGCATAACAAAAGAACAACTCCTATTTCTAAACAGGGTCAAATTTACACATATTTTGGGGGAACACGATTCAATCCATAACACACTCTTTCACCTGGTTCTCTACTCTGAGCCTTATTGTTCATCTGCAAAAAACGACGGGAAACAGCAAGGCTATGTTTCCCACACAGAAAGCACATCTATGGTTTAAGCTATAAGATATATTTGATGAATAACAAAGGATTGAATCCGTAATTTATTAAGGAACACATCATTATACTTAGATTATGTGTAAAAGTGACCCTAAATCAATGGTTCAATCTTCTTTAGTCCACTGAAACTAACTTTGTTCTTTGCTAACTTCCTATACTCATGAACATCAGCAGGAGAGAAGAAAACAAATATAAAATTGTATAAATGTGGCATTTGTTAACATGAACTTTGGTGGAAACTTGGTACATTAAATTTCAATTTCCTCAGTACCAAAGTATTACTAATCTATCATCATGGGTTGCTGGGGAAGCATGTGATTTTAAAACTGACAGGGAATTAGAGTTCACCAGTAAGTGTCTAGATTCTACCCACATCCCTCATTCTGTAAGCAAAGACAAAGAAGCTCATAGATGCTACCTGACTTGTCCTTAGTAATGCACCTTCTGGACATCTGCCCATTTCAATCAGAACCATATAGGATTCTGTCCCTGCTCTGTTCTGATAAGTAGGAGGTCTGAGTGACATGGACTGAATATCTGTGTCAGTGAGCTTCCAGCTGGGCACTAGAGGGAGATAGGCAAGTAGAAGGAACTAGGAGCCAGGGTATTTCTCCCCACCATCATCCCCCAACTACCCTGTTCTACCTCAGGCAGCTGAGTCTTACAATATTCTAGCTCTCACTGGACATTCCCTGCTTCCATAGTCCCCGCTGGGTGGCTCTGCCATGGTTCAAGCTCCACCTGGACAATGCCAGCCTCTGAGCTTTGGAAACACTGCTTTCTCATTATCCCTCCATCTCTAGGAGTTGCAGCTTCTTGCAGTTGTTAAGCTCTGAGGTTGCCTCAGGAGCATTCCACGTTTGGCTGTTCTGCTTTCACAACACCTGTAACCAATTTCCTACAATGATGTGCCTGTTTCAGACACCTGGAGTCATGTTTTTCTAACTGGGCACTGACTAATGTTGTTAGGTGCTACTGAGTTGACTTCTGACTCATTGTGACCTCGTGTGACAGAGTAAAATTGCCCCATAGGGTTTTCCAGGCTGTAATCTTTACGGGAATAGATCACAAGGTCTTTCACCTGAGGAGCCAATGGGTAGGTTCGAACCACCAACCTTTCGGTTAGCAGCTAAATGCCTAACCGTTGCACCACCAGGGTTTCCTACAGACTGATACAGAGGCCAGTTTAGGACCAGAAAGGAGTTTTTCTACTCTGACATAATCAAACGTTAGATGACATGTGGTGTTGTAACATGCATCTACCCAACGAATAAAAGTATAAATAATATAAATATTTTTAAAGTTCTACTAAAATAAATATATTTTAAAATACATAAATATTCATACTGATGATAACTTCCACTGGCTTTATACCATGAATAAATGTTACAAGATTGTGACATAGAATAAGTAGGCAATATCCAATAACTGGATTATTCCCCATCCATTCTCTTCTCCTCAATTCCTTTTATCCCCCAGGTGGCTTTATCCCATTTGAATCTCTACCTGTGTTTTCAATTAAAAAAAATATGGATATTCCAGCCATTCCCCCACCCCACAACTCTCTATAGCTCTTCCCCTTTGCTCCTTAAGACTCATTTCTTGATGTCAAATGACAGCTCACTGTTCACATCAAAGTTTTAGAATTCATCAGATTTGGAGCTGGCCAATATATTCTTACATCATCCATTTTTTATGGCTGTGTGCTATTCCACTGCATGGAGGTACCATAGCTTACCTAAGCGAGTGACCTACTGCTGGGGGATTATATCAGTATTATTTTGCTGTTACAGACAATGTTGCAATGAACATCCTTATACACAACTCTCTTATACAGCGTCAGTAAACTTGTAGGATAAATCCCTAGAATTGAAATTGTTTTTTGGTGTACACTATCTCTTTAGATAGACTTAAAGCATTACCAACGTTGTTTAGGATTCTCTTCTTTCAAAATGTTCCATTGCCCTCTACATAGACGGTGCCAATTTATTCTCTCACCAGCCCTGTTGGAGAGTGCCCCTGTCCTCATGCCCCACGGCAATGCTTGCCCATCTCGAATCATTTGAGTTCTTCTTGAAAATGTTGATCTTATATACATAACACTTGAACATACAGTGCAGGGGATACTTAAGCCAGATTTCTGGGGATCAAAACCTTGCCTCATCTGGCCATGTGATAGTGGGCAAGTAATATCATTACCCTTCAGCTTTCTTATATAATTTGTGATAAGTTATGTACAAACTGGGCATAATAATAGTAGGCTACTGTGAAGATTAATTGAATAAGTGTATGTAAAGCACATAGAATAGTTTCTGGCATATGTTAAACAGTCAATAAATGTTCATTTTTCTTATTTAGTATTTTGATACACTATTTTTTAAGAAAAGTTATTACATACATGACTATAAAAATTAAAGAAAACATCATTTTCTTATATACAGTTTGGATAATGTGGCCTTAAATAACACTGCAGCTTCAGACATTCTCATCTGTTCCATCATTGTAGAAAGTGCTTTGTCACAATTGGTTTAATTTCTATTTGTTCAATGTTAAATGAGATTTAAGATACTTTTATATGTTTATATATCATTTTTCCTTTCTATGAATTTTCTTATTTTTTATTTTTAGTGAAAATATACACAGCCAAACACACAAAATTCAACAATTTTCACATGAACAATTCAGTGACATTGGTTACATTCCTCATGTTGTGTCATTATTCTCGAAATCTCTTTCCAAATTATTTCACACCATTAACTTAGACTCACTGCCTCCTTAACTTCTCATCTATGCTTTAGAGTTACTGTTCTCAAATTTGTTTTCATATATATAATTCTTTAAAACGGTGTAATGCTCAAGACAAACATTCTTTACTAGTTGAGTTAACCTGTTGTTTGGTTTAAGGATAACTTCAGGGAATAATTTTCTTTCGAGGTTTAAAGATTTCTTAGGGCAATAGATTTGGGGTCCCTCCTATCTGAATGGGTCCAGAAAGTCTGGATTCCATAAGAATTTTGAATTCTGCTCCATGTTCTTCACCCTTTTTATCAGGGTCCATCTACTGAATCTTGATCAAAAGATTAAGTAATAGTTGCCCACACCAGTTCTGGTTTCATGGCGAAGGAGGCAGTAGTTCATGGAGGAAATTAGATCTGCAGTTCAGTTCCTCCTCTGATTCCTGGGTCTCCTTCTTCCTCTGCTGCTCCAGGCAAGTACAGACCAATTGTTACATCTCAGATGGTCGTTGGCAAGCCTTTAAGACCCCAGGCACTACTCAATGAACTAGGAGGTAAAATAGAAACTCCAAAAAAATATATTAGGCCAATTGACTGGACTGTCCCACTTTTTAATGAATATTCTATTTTGCCTTATTTTTTTTTTAATTAAGGTTCTTTTTAAGTTTTTGTAAGAATGCAATACTTGTACTGTTCAATAGAATTTTCTGTGGTGATGGAAATCTTCCACATCTCTATTCTCCTTTACAGTAACCACTGGCCTCATACAGCTATTACACACTTGGAATGTGGCTAGTGCAACTAAGAAACTTTATCTCTAATTTTATTCCATTTTAATTAAATGTTAAATTTAAATAGTTGTATGTGGCTAGTGGCCACCATATTGGACATCATAGCTTTAGATATTAAGATTAGGTCTTTGTCGTTGGAAGGAAAGAGTTAACCTCTGGTCTGTGGCTTTTATTCCTAGCCTTGATTCTTAGCCAAATCCTTTGTGCAACATTAACTCAAGGAATGACAGGGGTAGCCTGGATACAAGAAAAATGGCCATCCTGCTGAGTATGATTTGTACTGAACTAGCATCTGTGCTTGGTTATCAAGTTTGTTTATTGAGTAACCCAGTGGTTTCCATACTTTGCAGCAAATTGGAAACACTTGGGGATTTTTTAAAAATTCCAGTACCTGGGCAGAGATGATTTAATTGGCATGAGATGCTGCTTGGGCATCAGGATTTGAATGTGCAGTAAAATTTGGGAACCACAGGCATAACCTGTAATTGGTGAGTAACCTGGGATTGCTGAGATGCAGATGTACAGGAGAATGGAGCTAGGCAAAGGTATTGGAGGCAGTACATCACTGTTCTCATTAGGAACCCTCAAGTCAGTTTTAACTGATAGTGAACCCATGCATAACAGAACAAAACAATGCCCAGTCCTGCACCATCCTCACAATCACTACTATGTTTGAGCCCATTGTTGCAGCCACTCTGTCAATCTATCTCATTGAGGGTCTTCCTCTTTTTCATTGACCCTCTACTTTACTGAGCATGATGTCCTTCTTCAGGGGCTGGTTCCCTCCTGATTATATATCCAAAGTATGTGAGACGAAGCCTGGCCATGCTTGCTTCTAAGGAGTATTCTGGCTGTACTTCTTTCAAGGCAGATATGTTCGATCTTCTGGCAGTTCAAGGTGTATGCAGTGTTTTTCGCCAACACTGTAATTCAAAGGCATCAATTCTTCTTCAGTCTTCCTTATTCATTGTCCAGCTTTCACATACATATGAAATGACCAGAAATACCCGGGCTTAGGTCAGGTGCACGTTAGTCCTCAAAGTGACATCTTTGCTTTTGAATACTTTGTTTTTCAAAGGGGTCTTTTGCAGCATATTTGCCCAACGCACTACGTCATCTGATTTCTTTCCTGCTGCTTCCATGGCTGTTGACTGCAGATCCAAGTAAAATGAAATCCTTGACAACTTCAATATTTTCTCTGTTTATCATGATGTTGCTTATTGATCCAGTTGTGAGGATTTGTGTTTCCTTTACGTTAAGCTGTAATCCTTACTGAAGGCTGTAGTCTTTGATCTTCATCAGCAAGTGCTTCAAGTCCTCTTTGCTTTCAACAAGCAAGGTTGTGTCATATGCATATGGCAGATTGTTAATGAGTGTTCCTCCAATCCTGATGCACCATTCCTCTCATATAGTCCAGCTTCTTGGATTATTTGCTCAGCATGCAGACAGAATAAGTACGGTGAAATCATACAACCCTGATGCATACCTTTTCTCACATTAAACCATACAGATCCTCTTGTTCTGTTTGAACAACTGCCCCTTGGTCTATGTACAAGTTCCTCATGAGCACAATTAAGTGTTCTAGAATTCCCATTTTTCACAATGCTATCCATAATTTGTTATGATCCATACAGTTGAATGCCTCTGCATAGTCAATAAAACACAGGGGAACATCTTTCTGGTACTCTCTGCTTTCAGCCAAGATCCATCTGACATCAGCAGTGATATCCCTCATTCCAAGTCCTCTTCTGAATCCAGCTTGAATTTCTGGCAGTGCCCTGTCAGTGCACTACTGCAACCGTTTTTGAGTGATCTTCAGCAAAATTTTACTTGCATGTGATATTAATAATATTGTTCCGTAATTCCACTGGATCATCTGTCTTTGGAAAGGGCACAAATATGGATCTCTTCCAGTTGGTTGGCCAGGTAGCTGCCTTCCAAATTTCTTGGCATAGACAAGCGAGTGCTTCCAGTACTGAATCCATTTCTTGAAAACATCTCAATTGGTATTCCGTCAGTTCCTGGAACCTTGTTTTACACCAATGCCTTCAGGTCAGCTTGGACTTCCTCTTTCAGTACCATCAGTTCTTGATCATATGCTACCTCCTGAAATGGCTGAACACTGACCAACTCTTTCTGATATACCCAGTAAAATATAGTGACTGTATATTCATTCCCTCCATCTTCTTTTGATGCTTCCTGTGTCATTCAATTTTTTGCCCATCCCAGTCATAGAATTCTTCAATACTGCAACTCGAGTCTTGAATTTTTTCTTCAGTTCTTTCAGCTTAAGAAAGGCTGAGTGTGTTCTTCCCTTCTGATTTTCTAACTCTAGGTCTTTGCACATTTCATTATAGTCTATGTATGAAGTTCTGCACTATTCACAAGGCTTTCACTGGACAATTTTTTAGAAGTAGATCTCCGGGTCCTTCTAACCGTTCTTTCTAAGTCTGGAAGCTTCACTGAAACCTGCCCACCATTTTTAGTTGTGTCACATCAGCAAATGAACATCCCAAAAGCTTGACTCCATCTATGTCATTAAGGTCCTTCTTCCTAGTCTGTCTTAATCTGGAAGCTTAGCTGAAACCTGTCCACCGAGGTGACCCTGCTGGTATTTGAAATACTGGTGCCAGAGCATCCCTCATCACAGCAACATGCAAGCCACCTCAGCACAACAAACTGACAGACATCACTAGCAAGGTTAAAAGTGGAAGGGATTCTAGAGCTGATGGCTTTCCTCATCCTCATCTGTAGAGGTCACAACCACTCAGCCTCGTCTCTTATGCACACCCACACTGAAGTTTTGGGTGACATTTAGAAGCTGTCCAACATAGTTGAACACCCCTATGCTGCTGCTGTGCATGCTGTGTTATCCCTGTTCTGCATCCTTTATGTAAACTTGTGGTTGAATAAAGTCTATTCTATCATAGTCTGATTTTCAGTCTTAACCCAAGATCACCACTGCTGGTGAATCAGAGTGGGAATTGCGAACACATAGGCTAAAAATAGTTCCCAATTTATACCTATTTTTACTACTGTTTATATTATTTTTTCATGTAGCTTTCTAAATATTACCTAATTTATTATCTTTTCCTCTATGACATCCAGGTTTGGTTTCTTGCTTAGAAAGACACACACCTTCCAATATTGCATATTTATTTAGACATTGGCCTATGTTTTCTTCTAATACAATTTTTCTCTGCCTGTATTGTTTTTACATTTCTACTTTATCTGGAATTTATTTTGATGTAAGGAATCAGGGACGATCTCAGCTTTATTTATTTTTCTAGAAAGCTACAATTCACCAAGTTCCAGATATTAATTCACTTTTCCTCACATATTTTCAAGACGACATTTATGTTATGTAAATACCAAATACCTATATGTAAAAAAATATATATTATTTGTAATGGGGAGCCCTGGTGGCACAGTGGTTATGAGCTCAGCTGCTAACCAAAAGGCTGGCAGTTTGAGTCCACCAGCTGCTCCTTGGAAACCCTATGGGACAGTTCTACTCAGTCCAACAGGGTCCCTATGAGTCAGAATCAATTCGACGGCAACGGCTTTGTTTTTTGGTTTAATGGATGTTCTATTTTTGTTCCTCTACTATGTTTTACTGTGTCAGTCTCAAACTGTTTAATTGATATAGATTTATAATAATATATTCTTAACATGTAGATTCTCCTTGCTACTATTCTTTTTTCTAGTTAGCTATTTTTCATATATATTTTTTTCTATATGTACTTCAGAATTATCTCATTTTATAGGTTATTTTATCCAGCATGAATAACTTTACAATATTATCTCCTATTCAAGAACATACATGTCTTCACATTAAATCAAGTCTTCATGTCCTTAAATAATATTCTAAATATTGCTTCTTCTAAATTTTATACATTTTCCCTTCAGTTTTTCCATTGATACGTATTCATTTTTTGATTCTATTATAAATGAGGTGTCTATTCCTTCTGTCTCATCTGCCTAGTTATTTATGCATACAATGATAAATTATTGATTTTAAAAATTTATTTTATTGTGAAACACATCACTAAATTACCTTTTAAAAATTTAATTAATCAGATGGTTTTCTAGGATTTTCAAAGAGTAAAATTGTGTCAGCTCGAAATCTTATCTCCTTTTAAGTTTTATGTATTTTTCTATCTTCTTCTCAAACCTAAATATGTTGATAAGTTTGAAAATTAAAGATGGGAAATTAGGCAAAAGAGCCAAAAGTAATTGGTTTTGCCTAAGTCTTAAGAAACAATGAGGAAACCCTTTAAAAAGACAGAATTGCTTAACAAGAGAGCAGAATTTCAAAGGTAGCCTCTTGAGACTAAAAATTGAGACTGGGGAATAAAAAAGTCAGCAAAAGACCTTAAAGACATCAAAGCACTGGCAAGAAGGAATGGAGAAAGGGGGCAATGTCACTGAAATGTTTCCTTGTAAAAGTCACATACAAGATGTGATGTGTTTTTAAAACATGTTATTTTCTGGCTGATGATTCAGGAATGATTTGAATGTGGGCATGAACTCTGTAGAGGGCAGCAAATCAAATCTCTTTAGCTCCAATCTCATTCTCTTCAAACTACATTTATTTTGCTTCCTTAGAGATGGGTCAATTTGAAGAATGTGACACAATATCACCATTTATCTTGTATTGCTATCGCTATATATGTATACCTATGTTGTTGTCGTTAGGTGCCCTCAAGTTGATTCCAACTCATAGCCACTCTACGTACAAGAGGCAGAAATACTGCCTGGTCCTTCACCATTCTCACAATTGTTGTGATGTTTGAATCCATTGTTGCAGCCACTGTATCAATCAATCTTGTTGACGCTTTTCCTCTTTTTTGCTGACCCTCTACCTTACCAAACATGATGTCCTTCTTCAGGGACTGGACCTTCCTGATAATATGTCCAAAAATGAAACCTCACTAATCTCACTTCTAAAGAGCATTCTGTCTGCACTTCTTCCAAGACAGACATGTATGGTTTTCTGGCAGTCCATGGTATATTCAATATTCTTCATCAACACCATAATTCAAAGGCATCAGTTCTTCTTCAGTCTTTCTTATTCACTGTCCAACTTTTGCATGCATATGAGGCAAAGGAAATACTTCGACTTATGTCAGGCGTATCTTGGTCCTCAAAGTGACATCTCTGCTTTTCAACACTTTAAAGAGGTCTTTTGCCACACATGTGCCAGTGCAATGAGTCATTTGGTTTCTTTCCTGCTGCTTCCATGGGCATTGATTGTGGATACAAGTAAAATGAAATTCTTGACAACTTCAAAATTTTCTCCATTTATCATGATGTTGCTTATGGGTCCAGCTATGAGGATTTATGTGCATCTATAGCGCAGATAAAACTAGAAAGGAAGAGATAAGATTTGGAGCTTACTATGCCAGAAATGACAAATTGAAGAGGAGTCGCGTCACTTTCATTGTCAAAAGAACATTTCAAGATCTATTCTGAAGTACAGTGCTGTCAGTGAGAGAATAATATCCATATGCCCACAAGGAAGACCAGTTAATACAACTATTATTCAAATTTATGTACCAACCATTAATGCCAAAGATGAAGAAATTGAAGATTTTGACCAACTTCTCCAGTCTGAATTTAATCAAACATGCAATCAAGATGCACTGTATATTACTGGTGGCTGAAACGCAAAAGTCAGAATCAAAAAAGAAGGATCTGTAGTTGGTAAATATGGCCTGAGTGGTAGAAAGTATTCCAGAGGTCACATGAAAGAATTTTGCAAGACCAATGACTTCTTCATTGCAAATACCTTTTCTCAACAACATAAATGTCAACTATACACGTGGACCTCACCTAATGGAATGCACAGGAATCAAACTGACTACATCTGTGGAAAGAGACAATGGAGAAGATCAGTATCAGAACAAGGCCAGGGGCCAACTGTGGAACAGACCATCAATTGCTCATATGCAAGTTCAAGTAGAAGCTGAAGAAAATTACAAGTCCATACGAGCCAAAGTATGACCTTGAGTGTATCCCACCTAACTGAGAGACCATCTCAAGGATAGATCTGATGCATTGAACAGTAATGACTGAAGACCAGATGAGTTGCGGGAGGACATCATAGATGAAGGAAGCAAGAAGTCATTAAAAAGATGAGGAAGAAAGAAAAGATCAAGATGAATGTCAAAAGAGACTCTGAAACTTGCTCTTGACCTAGTGTAGCAAAAGCAAAAGGAAGAAATGATGAAGTAATAAGAGCTAAACAGAAAATTTCAAAGGATGGCTCCAGAAGACAAAGTATTATAATGAAATATGCAAAGACCTAGAGCTAGTAAATGAAATAGAAGAACACTCTCAGCATTTCTCAAGCTGAAAGAACTAAAAGAAAAATTCAAGCTTCAAGTCGTAATACTGAAAGATTCTAACAGTAAAAAATTGAATGACTCAGGAAGCATCAAAAGAAGATGTAAGGAATATACAGAGTCACTGTATCAAAAAGAATGATTTCAGGAGGTAACATATGATCAAGAACCGATGGTACTGAAGGAAGAACTCCAAGCTGCACTGAAGGCACTGGCAAAAAAACCAAGCCTCCAGGAATTGATGGAATATCAATTGAGGTGTTTCAACAAATGAATGCAATGCTGGAAGCACTCACTCATCTATGCCAAGAAATTTGGAAGGCAGTTACTTGGCGACCAACTGGAAGAAACTGGCCAAACATTCCAAAGAAAGATGATTCAACAGAATGCAGAAACTATCAAACAATGTCATTAATATCATGCACAAGTAAAATTTTGCTGAAGATAATTCAAAAATGGTTGGAGCAGTACATTGACAGGGAACCAGGAATTCAAGCCAGATTCAGAAAAGGACTGTGGGATGAGCGATATCATTGCTGATGTCAGATCGATCTTGGCTGAAAGCAGAGAATACCAGAAAGACATACACCTGTGTTTTATTGACTATGCAAAAGCATCCAACTGTGTGGATCGTAAAAAATCATGGATAACATTGCAAAGAACGAGAATCCCAGAACTCCTAGTTGTGCTCATTTTAGAGCCTGTACATAGACCAAGAGGTGGCGGTTGGAACAGAACAAGGGGATACTGAGTGGTTTAAAATCAGGAAGGGTGTGAGTCATGGTTGTAACTTTTCACCATACTTATTTAATCTGTATACTGAGTAAATAATCCAAGAAGCTGGACTATATGATGAGGAATGCAGCATCATGATTCGAGGAAGACTCATTAACAATCTGCAATATGCAGATGACACAACCTTGCTTGCTGATAGTGAAGAGGACTTGAAGCACTTACTAATGAAGATCAACTATGACAGCCTTCAGTATGGATTACACCTTAAAATAAAGAAAATGAAAATCCTCACAACTGGACCAATAAGCAACATCATGATAAACAGAGAAAATATTGAAGTTGCCAAGGATTTCACTTTACTTGGATCCATAATCAACTCCCATGGACACAGCAGTCAAGAAATCAAACAACATATTGCTTTGGGCAAATCTGCTGCAAAAGACCTCTTTAAAGTGTTAAAAAGCAAAGATGTCCTTTTTAGGACTAAGGCTCACCTGACCCAAGCCATGGTATTTTCAATTGCCTTACATGCACGTGAAAGCTGGACAATGAATAAGGAATACTGAAGCAGAATCGATGCCTTTGAACCATGGTGTTAGCAAAGAATATTGAATATATCACGGATGGCCAGAAGAACAAACAAATCTGTCTTAGAAGACGTACAACCAGAATGCCCCTTAGAAACGAGGATTGTGAGACTTTGTCTCACATACTTTGGACAGGTTATCAGGAGAGATCAGTCCCTGGAGAAGGACATCATGCTTGGTAAACTAGAAGGTCAGAGAAAAGGAGGAAGGCTCTCAATAAGATGGATTGACACAGTGGCTGCAACAATGGGCTCAAACATAGCAACAATTGTGAGGATGGTGCAGGACCAGGCAGTGTTTCATTCTGTTGTACATAGGGTTGCTTGATGGGACCTAACAACCACAACACCTAACAACAACAACATAGCTCATGGGAGTACATATATATTTTCTTGGATATTTTTTATTGATACAAAGTTCCAATACAACTGTGTTGGAACTTAAACCCTTAAAGTTTAAGAGAAAAGGCTATCGATTGGGCACAGATGTAAAGATATAAAATAACCAATTGCTGTCAAGTCAGTTCAAACTCATAGTGACCTCCTGTTTGTCAGTTCATCATGGTCCATGGAACCGTTCTAGTGGGAATGAAATGAAATCTTATTGCGGTTTTTAACTTGTGTTTCTCTGATGACTAATGACGCCGAGTATCTTTTCATGTGTTGGCTGGCTATCTGTATGTCCTCTTCGGTGAAATGGCTATTAAATTCCTTTGCCCATTTTATGATTGGGTTATCTGTCTTTCTGTTGTTTAATACCAAACAATAAAAAAAATAGTTCAGCTTAATTAGTAAAAAGTCTCCCTTGAGAATTAAGCAAATTGACAACCGCAACTCCAAAAGATTAGATATGAATCTTAGGGGGCAGTGAATTTATGTTAACAGGGGAAGAACAACCCAAAAACGGAGAGTGAGAATGGTTGCACAACTCAAAGAATGTAATCAATGTCACTAAATGGTACATGTATAAACTGCTGAATTGGTGTATATTTTGCTGTGTAGAGTCTCAACAACAACAAAATAAATAAAATTTAAATTTTAGAAAAGTGAAGTGTAGAGGGTGAGAATGGTGCACAACTCAAAAAATGTAATCAGTGTCACTGAATTGTACATACAGGAATTGTTTAATTGGTGTGTGATCTGCAGTGCATATTCTCAGTAAAATAAATTATTTTTAAAAAATGTTTTCTTTGGTATTAGAGTAAAGGCAGGCTTGAAAGGCAGAGGAATTTTTGGCATTCTCTAGGCATTTGCCCAAGTCTTGAGGCAAGTACTGCAATGTATTAAGCTTGACAATTTGACATGCTGTCATACATGGGATTAGAACTATTTTACTTTTATATCATCACAAATGCTTTTTGTAGGCTTAGGTCATTGGAATAAGGGTTCAGCATGGGGAAAAGGCTAGGAAAGATGCCTTTTGCAAGGAGCGGAATCCACCTTGGTTCATCACATCACTGGGCTTACAGAATACCTCCCACTCATAGTTCTACCTCACAGGTCTTCTATTAAACTCCCTAGCCACTTATTTACTTGCCTTGAAACAAACTCGTGTTAAAATCTTTCCCCCTATCTTTGTAGGTGTGATTCTGCCTTATGTGGCTTAAAGAGTTGACACCGACACCTCAATCATTCACAGGGATAATGGCCTGGGTTTTTTGTGACAGGTAGTATTTCTATCTAACTGACTATACTGTGTTATAGAGGGCTCTGTGTCTTACACCAGTAGAACCTAGACCCATGACATTTAGACATTTCTAACTTAAAAACAAGAACAAAGATACACTAACTTGCAAAATATGCTAAAGATTTTTGTTCGAAACATCAGGTGCAACTGAAAGCCACGAAAAAGACTCTGTGAACTATTTTTGTGTTTAATATCATATGTTATTTAAATGTTTAAATTTAAGTGTTTAAATATTTAAATATGATTGGCATCCTTGTAGTGTGCAATGGAAAAGAGTATTGGGCATGTATGGGAAATTATCTAGATAATTTGGATGTAACGTTTCTATATATGCTGATCTACTTAAAATGCTTTCTAAGATGTTGGTTTTATGATAATGCAGCATTTGTTCTTAAATGCGTGAAAATTACACCTTACGTTAACTTTTTCAATAAACTAGCTAAGAAGAGTCTTGTGGTCATAGACGTTGATGAGTTTTATTTTGTCTTCAATTTAAGGGAGGCAAATTTATTGACTTGCATTTTTTCAATTTTTTTTAAGTATTTATAAACTACCCAGCACAGTATTTTGTATAAATTATGTTACATGGATGCTAAACTATAAATTATATTCTGAAGAAATGTTTAATGTGTAATTTTAAAAATATTTTATATCTTTGAAGTGTGCAGTTCTACTAAATACGTGCATGACCTGTATATAGATAATAAATAAAACTATTTTGTCTTTCTTCTTAAAGATTATTTGTAAGAAGGAAAAGAGCATTTTATTAATTCTTTCAAGTATGTAGGAGTCATTGTTCTCTTTGGTGCTTAGAGTGGGATCAGATGAAAGAATTTGTAAAATTTGGAACAGACTGTGAAGCTCTTGAAGAAAATGGGCATGTTTTGTATTAATTGTATACATTCCACAATATCTAGAAAAACTGGGCAAAACTTCCAAAAAAGAAAAGAAAAAATTTATAAAATATGACAAACGGCTAAATTTCTTACTACATGAATCAGTTAAAAAATTGTTCTTTGGCTAAAGAAATGTGGATTGAAATTATTCATGTCTCTTCCAGTTGGGAAACTCAAGAATCAGGGCACAATTCACCATGTTTCATTTTTCCTTTCTTGGCAGCAATTGTAGATCACAGAGAGGGAGCTTCCTTCAGGGTGGACGCTAAGGGACTACTGAGCAGAACAGAATCTTGCAGCCCCCCTGAGATTAACAATTAGCATGAGTATCCAAATTACACACACATACGCACTAACTCCACCTAGATTCTGAAGGTTGTTCTTACTTACAGCATACTGTAGCATACTCTGTATTTTATGCTAGGTCATGGTACCCATTGCACCAAATCTAAATTTTTATCTTAACATTCAAAGTTGTCCATAATTTTCTTTATCATACCCAACATCATCTTCAGTCTTTTCCAAACATGACAGGCCAATCTGTTCAGCAGTCTCACTGGTTACTGCATGGGAAACCATGTATCTCTACATATGTCCAATCTCCACGCTTTTGTTCACACTTTTCCAGCTTCCTGGATAACTTTTTGAACCCTTTTATAATGCAAGTTATAATGCTCGCTTCAAGGCTCATGCAAGCCCTGCTTCCTTGACTAATTCCATCTAGGATGATCTACATATTCTGTCAATTTCCAGATCTCTAGGAGTCTGTACCTCATAGTTGCAGGTCCCTTTGAATCATTCTCTGGCATGTTCTGATGCACCTTATCTCTTCAATGACATTAACATTATTTCTTTCTATACCATCCAAAATTCTACACAGAGTAGGAGGAGATCAACATATTCAAATCTATACAATTATTTATCCATTCTTTTACTAATTCATTAAAAAATTCAAGTGCCAGACAGGGTATTGGGTGCTGGAAATGCAAAGTTGAGAAAAATGAAATCTACACCACAAAGAAACTCAAAATATACAGAGGAGAGAAATATACCACCCTAGCTCTGAGTACATTAAACTGGTAAACATAAATATGCTCAAGGGAAGAGATGACTGGGAAGGGGAGGCAGTGACTTGTAGTGTGATCTGAAAAGTATTCTACAAAAAAGTTCATTTCTTTCAATAACTCATTCATCATAATTCATTCAACAATCATTTAGTGTTTGCCTGCCTCATGGCAGGTACTGTCAAGCTTCGGAGATACTGAGATGAAAGGCCAGAAGGTACAGTCTCCACTCACACTCCAAGAGTCAAAGCACAGTCAAAAAACAAAACAAAACAATATTACCTTGAGAGGACTGTAACAGATGTCCTTACTTTTATTGTTTTGGATTAGTAAGGATATGATTCATGCCACTATTTCACCATGAGCACCCCATCTTTAGTAAAATAAGCATCTTTTAAAGACAAAGTGTTCAGGCCACTAACCTGCTCAAGCTCCCTTGTGTGGCAGCCCAAGCCCTGATGTCACAAATGGTTAAGTGCTTGGCTGCTAACCAAAGGTTGGTGGTTTGAACCCACCCAACGGCTCCAAGGAAGAAAGACCTGGAAATCTGCTTCTGTAAAGAAGACAGCCAAGAAAACTGTATGGGGCAGCTCTACTCTGTCACATGGGGTCACTGACTTTGTGGCACCCAACAACAAGAAGACTTCCTTTATCACTGGACCTTCATTTCAACTTTCTGCTTTCAATGACCTCATTCTCATTCATGTCTGTCCTTGCCAAACCTTATTCTGAGTGGGCTGGACCCCTGAAAAGATGCAAGATCTCAAGAGTTAGACAGAGGGAAGGACTAAAAATAAACTAAAATAAAAATAAAAGTAAGCAAGAAGGCAAATGACAATGTTTATCTTTGACTTTCCTCAGGTCTGGTTAACAGAAAAAAAAGAACTTTCACGGTTGATCTATCACTTTTAAAAATGTTAAAAACATAAATTGTAATTAACACAACTGTATGCATTAGTCACTACTTATCTAGTTAAAAATCCAATGCATAATTCACAGAAGAATAAAGGATCATCCAAACACCTAGTTAAAATAAATACCTCTTTAAGCTTGTTGTGTACAGAATCACCAAGAATCAAGGCCAACCGGATGGCAGCTAACAACAAAAAACAACTAAGCTTTCATTGTTATTGATTCATAGTTATTACTTATTTTAACCCTAATTTCAATGGTTTCCATGGAATTAGCTCAAATGTAATACCTAGTTTTTCTCGCTCATATACATAGCCCCAATTTACTTTGGATTTTAAGGTGGCTTCCCTTAAAAATTTGTAATCTTTTTAAGCCACTACTTCTGGCCCTACTCTTGTTCACTCTAAAGAAACAGTAGGGCTACTCTCCTCAGTTCAATTTACATGAATAAACAAAGTGCTTTAGAGATACAAAGGTGAGTAAATCACAATCCTTTTCTTCAATGGGCTCTAGAAAGTTTCCAAAAAAAGAGGCAATTGACTGGTACAAGAAAATTATCATTATCTGGCCAAATAGGTCTCCAAATTATCTCTGTGCTAAGAACGATGCTTCATTAAGTTACTCATTTCCTCTGGTTTCGGCAGGTCAGACAGAAAAAAATAGCCACTATGCTGTTCCTGGCCCACATAAAAACCAAATCAATACTTTCTACACTAACAAAAAAGTTCTTTCCTCTTCCTCTGGCAAACTTTCTTCCAGCTTCTTCATCCATCAGTCAGCTAACTACGAATAAAAACCAAAAGCCAACTCAAGGCAACCACATGTGCGTCGGAGTAGAATTGTGCTCCCTAGGGTTTTCAATGGCCAATCTTTCGGTTAGTAACTGAGTGGTTAAGCGTTTGCATCACCCAGAGACTCCCACTACAAATACCATGCACTTTATTATAAAATATCTCCTTCCAAGTCCACAACACACAGAATTTTACATACTTACACATTTTAAAGAGAGTAGAGAAAGGGGTTATATATATTCTCCAAATAAATATTATATATAAACCTTCAAATACTATATATTTTACACACATGTATAAATATATATTTATATATGTACGTATATATACATGGATGGCACCGTGGTTAAGTGATACAGCTGCTAACAAAAATTTTAGTAGTTCAAATCCATCAGCCACTCCTTGGAACCCTATAGGGCAGTTCTACTGGGTCCTGTAGGGTTGCTATGGGTATGAATCGACTTGATAGCAATGGGTGGTGATATAGATAGATAGATGATTGATAGATAGATGACAGATAGATAGACAGACAGGCAGGCAGGCAGGTAGGTAGGTAGATTAGATAGAGAGAGAGAGATAGGTTGGTAGGTAGGTAGACTAGATGATAGATAGATAGATGATAGATAGATAGATGATAGATGATAGATAGATAGATAGATAGATAGATAGATAGATAGATAGATAGATAGATAGATAGATAGATAGATAGATGATAGATAGATGATAGATAGATAGATAGATAGATAGATAGATAGATAGATAGATAGATAGATAGATAGATAGATGATAGATAGATAGATAGATGATACACACACACACACATACATTCCCCACACGTCTGTCAGTTTGTCATACTGTAGAGGCTTGTGTGTTGCTGTGACGCTGGAAGCTATACCACCAGTATCTCAAATACCAGCAGGGTCACCCTTGGTGGGCAGGTTTCAGCTGAGCTTCCAGATTAAGACAGACTAGGAAGAAGAACCTTAATGACATAGATGGAGTCAAGCTTTTGGGATGTTCATTTGCTGATGTGACACAACTAAAAATGAGAAGAAACAGCTGCAAACATTCACTAACGATAGGGACATGGAATGTACGAAGTATGAATCTAAGGAAATTGAAGTGGTGATAAATGAAATGGAACATATAAACATCAATATCCTAGACATTACTGAGCTGAAATGGACTGTTATTGGCCATTTTAAATCAGAGAATTATATGGTCTACTATGCCAGAATGACAAATTGAAGAGGAATGGTATTGCATTCATTGTCAAAAAGAACATTTCAAGATCTATCCTGAAGTACAACTCTACAAGTGATAGGATAATATCCATACTCCTATAAGTAAGACCAGTTAATATGACAACTATTCAAATTTACAAACCAACAACCAATGCTCAAGATGAGGAAAATAAAGATTTCTACCAACTTCCACAGTCTGAAATTGATCAAACATGCAATCAAGATGCACTGATAATTACTGGTGTTTGGAATGCAAAAGTTGGAAACAAAGAAGAATGAACAGTAGTTGGAAAATATGGACTTGGTGATAGAAATGACGCCAGGCATCAAATGACAGAATTTTGCAAGACCAACTACTTCTTCATTGCAAGTATCTTTTTTCACCAACATAAATGGTGACTATACATGTGACCTCACCAGATGGAATACACAGGAAACAAATTGACTCCATCTGTGGAAAGAGACAATGGAAAAGCTCAATATCATCTGTCAGAGCAAGGCCAGGGGGTGACTGTAGAACAAATCATCAATTGCTCATATGCAAGTTCAACTCGAAGCTAAAGAAAATTAGAAAAAGTCCACAAAATCCAAAGTATAACCTTGAGTATATTCCACCTGAAGTTAGAGATCAGCGCAAGAACAGATTTGACTCCTTAAACGCTAAATGACTGAAGACCAGATGAGTTTTGGAAAGACATCATACGTGAAGAAAGCAAGAGGTCATTATAAAGACAGAAAAGAAAGACAAGACCAAAATGAATGTCAGAAGAGACTATGGAACTTGCTCTTGAATGTACAGTAGCAAAAACAAAAGGAAGAAATGATGAAGTAATAAGAGCTGAACAGAAGATTTCAAAGGGCAGCTCGAGGAAACAAAGTGAAGTACTATAATGAAATGTACAAAGACCTAGAGTTAGAAAAGGAAAGAGCACTCTCAGCATTTCTCAAGCTGAAAGAAATTGAAAACTCAAGGCTTGAGTTGCAATATTTAAGGATTTGATGGGGAAAATACTTAATGACATGTGAAGCATCAAAAGAAGACAGAAGAATACACAGAGTCACTATACCAAAGAGAGCTAGTTGACCTTCAGCCATCTCAGGAGGTAGCCTATGATCAAGAACTGATGGCACTGAAAAAAGAAGTCCGAGCTGCGGCATTGGCAAAAAACAAGGCTCCAGGAACTGATGGGATACCAACTGAGGTATTTCAACAAATGGATTCGGTACTGGAAGCACTCACTTGTCTGTGCCAAAAAATTTGGAAGGCAGAGCTACCTGGCTAACTGACTGGAAAGATTCATATTTGTGCCCATTTCAAAGAAAGATGATCCAACAGAAAGTGGAAATTATTGAACAATATCATTAATATCCCCTGACGTGTCTGTCAGTTTGTTGTACTATGGGGGTTGTGTGTTGCTGAGATCCTGGAAGCAAGGCACTGGTATTCAGATACCAGCAGGGTCACCCATGGAGGACAGGTTTCAGCTGAGCTTCCAGACTAAGACAGGCCAGGAAGAACGACCTGGCAGTCTACTTCTGAAAAGGATTAGCCAGTGAAAAACTTATGAATAGAAGTGGAATATCGTCTGATATAGTGCTGGAAGATGAAACCCCAGGGTGGAAGGCACTCAAAACATGACTGGGGAAGAGCTGCCTCCTCAAAGTAGAGTTGACCTTAATGACGTGGATGGAGTAAAGCTCTCAGGACCTTCATTTGCTGATGTGACACGACTCAAAATGAGAAGAAACAGCTGCAAACATCCATTAATATTTGGAACTTGGAATGTACGAAGTATGAGTCTAGGAAAAACGGAAATCATCAAAAATGAAATGGAATGCATAAACATCGATATCCTAGGCATTAGTGAGCTGAAATGGAGTGGTATTGGCCATTTTGAATCAGACAGTCATATAGTCTACTACGCTGGGAATGACAACTTGAAGAGGAATGGTGTTGCATTCATCGTCAAAAAGAACATTTTAAGATCTCTCCTGAAGTACAACACTGTCAGTAATAAGATAATATACTTATGCTTACAAGGAAGACCAGTTCATACGACTATTATTCAAATTTATGCACCAACCACAAAGGCCAAAGATGAAGAAACAGAAGATTTTTATCAGCTGCTGCAGTCTGAAACTGATCGAACATGCAATCAGGATGCATTGATAATTACTGGTGATTGGAATGCGAAAGTTGGAAACAAAGAAGAAGGATCCGCAGTTGGAAAATACAGCCTTGGTGATAGAAACAATGCCAGAGATCGAATGATAGAATTTGGCAAGACCAATGACTCCTTCATTGCAAATACCTTCTTTGCAACATGAACAGCGACTATACACATGGACCTCGCCAGATGGAACATACAGGAATCATATTATTGACTACTTCTGTGGAAAGAGATAATAGAAAAGCTCAGTATCATCAGTCAGAACAAGGCCATGGGATGACTGTGGAACAGACCATCAGTTGCTCATATGCAAGTTCAAGCTGAAACTGAAGAAATCAAAGCAAGTCCGCAAGAGCCAAAATATGACCTTGATGTATATCCCACCTGAATTTAGAGACCGTATCAAGAATAGATTTGACACACTGAACACTAGTGACCGAAGACCAGAAGAGTTGGGGAATGACATCAAGGACATCATCCATGAGGAAAGCAAGAGGTCATTGAAAAGACAGGAAAGAAAGAAAAGACCAATATGGATGTCAGAGGAGACTCTGAAACTTGCTCATGAATGTTGAGCAGCTAAAGCAAAAAGAAGAAATGATGAAGTAAAAGACCTGAACAGAAGATTTCAAAGGGCAGCTCGAGAAGACAAACTATTATAATGACATGTGCAAAGAGATGGAGATAGAAAACCAAAAGGGGAGAACATGCTCAGCGTTTCTCAAGCTGAAAGAACTGAAGAAGAAAATTCAAGCCTCGAGTTGCAATACTGATGGGTTCTATGGGGAAAATATTAAATGACACAGGAAGCATCAAAAGAAGATGGATACACAGAGTCATTATACTAAAAAGAATTAGTTAACGTTCAACCATTTCAAAAGGTAGCATATGATCAGGAACCAATGGTACTAAAGGAAGAAGTCCAAGCTGCTCTGAAGGCATTGACAAAAAAGAAAGCTCCAGGAATAGACGGAATATCAATTGAGATGTTTCAACAAACGGATGTATCGCTGGAGGTACTCACTCCTCTATGCCAAGAAATATGAAAGACAGTTTCCTACCCAACTGACTGGAAGAGATGCATATTTATGCCTATTCCCAAGAAAGGTGATCCAACAGAATGTGGAAATAATAGAATACCACTAATATCACATGCAAGCAAAATTTTGAAGATCATTCGAAAACAGCTGCAGCAGTATATCGACAGGGAACTGTCAGAAATTCAGGCTGATTTCAGAAAAGGATGTGGAACCAGGGATATCATTGCTGATGTCAGATGGATCCTGGCTGAAAGCAGAGAATATCAGAAGGATATTTACCTGTATTTTATTGACTACGTAACGGCATTCAACTGTGTGGATCATAACAAACTATGGATAACATTGCAAAGAATGGGAATTCCAGAACACTTAATTGTGCTCATGAGGAACCTTTACATAGATCAAGAAGTAGTTGGTCAGACAGAACAAGGGTACACTGATTGGTTTTAAGTCAGGAAAGGTGTGCGTCAGGGTTGTATCCTTTCACCAAACCTATTCAATCTGTATACTGAGCAAATAATACGAGAAGCTGGACTACATGAAGAAGAACGGGGCATCAGGATTGGAGGAAGACTCATTAACAACCTTCGTTATGCAGATGATACAACCTTCCTTGCCGAAAGTGAAGAGGACTTGAAGCACTTACTAATGAAGATCAAAGACCACAGCCTTCAGTATGGATTGCACCTCAACATAAAGAAATCAAAAATCCTCACAGCTGGACCAATAAGCAACATCATGATAAACGGAGAAAAAATTGAAGTTGTCAAGGATTTCATTTTACTTGGATCCACAATCAACACGCATGGAAGTAGCAGTCAAGAAATCAAACAACCCATTGCCTTGGGTAAATCTGCTGCAAAGGACCTCTTTAAAGTGTTAAAAAGCAAAGATGTCACCTTGAAGACTAAGGTGCACCTAACCAAGCCACGGTATTTTCAATTGCACCATATGCATGTGAAAGCTGGACAACTAATAAGGAAGACCGAAGAAGAACTGACACCTGTGAATTGTAGTATTGGCAAAGAATATTGAATATACCATGGACTGCCAAAAGAACAAACAAATCTGTCTTGGAAGAAGTGCAACCAGAATGCTCCTTAGAAGCAAGGATGGCAAGACTGCGTCTTACATACTTTGGACATGTTGTCATGAGGGATCAGTCCCTGGAGAAGGACATCATGCTTGGCAGAGTACAGGGTCAGCAGAAAAGAGGAAGACCCTCAACACGGTGGATTGACACAGTGGCTGCAACAATGAGCTCAAGCATAACAACGATTGTAAGGATGGCTCAGGACCAGGTAATGTTTCGTTCTGTTGTACACTGGGTCGCTATGAGTCGGAACCGACCTGATGGCACTAACAAAAACAATATCGTTAATATCACACACAAGTAAAATTTCGCTGAAGATCACCCAACAGCAGTTGCAGCAGTATGTTGACAGGGAACTGCCAGGAATTCAAGCTGGATTCAGAAGAGGACATGGAATGAGGCATATTATTACTGATGACAGATGGATCTTGGCTGAAAGCAGAGAATATCAGAAAGATGTTCACCTGTGTTTTATTTACGATGCAAAAGCATCCAACTGTGTGGATCATAACAAATTATGGATAACATTGCAAAGAATGAGAATTCCAGAACACTTAATTGTGTTCGTGCAGAACCTGTACACAGACCAAGAGGCAGTCCTTTGAATAGAACAACGGGATACCGAGTGGTTAAAATCAGTGTATCAGGGTTGTATCCTTTCACCATACTTACTCAATCTGTATGTTGAGTAAATAATCAGAGAAGCTGGATTATATGATGAAGAACGCAGCACCATGATTGGAGGAAGGCTCATTAACAACCTGCAATATGCAGATGACAGAACTTTGCTTGCTGAAAGCTAAGAGGATTTGCAGCACTTATTGATGAAGATCAAAGATTATAGACTTCAGTATGGATTGCACCTCAAGATAAAGAAAAGAAAACTCCTCACAGCTGGACCAATAAGCAACATCATGATAAATGGAGAAAAGATTGAAGTTGTGAAGGATTTCATTTTATCTGAATCCGCCATCAATACCCATGGAAGCAGCAGTCAAGAAATCACATTATGCATTGCATTGGGTAAATCTGCTGCAAAAGATCTCTTTAAAGTGTTAAAAAAAAAAAAAGCAAAGATGTCACTTTAAGGACTAAGGTGTGCCTGACTCAAGCCACAGTGTTTTCCATTGCCTCATATGCATGGGAGAGCTGGACAATGAATCAAGAAGACTGAAGGCAAATTGATGCCTTTGAATTACGGTGCTGGTGATGAATATTGAATATACCATAGACTGCCAGAAGAACGAACAAATCTGTCTTAGAACAAGTACAGCCAGAATGCTCCTTACAAGCAACGATGGCAAGACTTCATCTCATATACTTTGGATATGTTATCAGGAGGAGCCAGTCCCTGGAGAATGACATCATGCTTGGCAAAGCAGATGGTCAGCAAAAAAGAGGAAGACCCTCAATGAGATGGACGGATACAGTGGTTGCCAACAACGAGCTCGATCATAACAATTGTGAGTATGGCACAGGACCAAGCAATATTATATATATATAAGCTCTGTGGTGCTGTGATTAAGACCTTTACTGCTATTCAAAAGGTCAGTAGTTCGAATTCCACTGCTGCTCCTTGGAAACCCTCTGGGGCAGTTCTACTCTGTCCTATAGGGTCAATATGAGTCAGAATCGACTCGATGGTAAAGGGTTTTATATGTGTATATATGTATATATATATATGTATATATATATATATAACTCCGGTGGCATGGTGGTTAAGATCTACAACTGGTAACCAAAATGTCAGCAGTTCAAATCCACCAGGCACTCCTTGGAAACCCTATAGGACAGATTAGAACTGCTCCATAGGGTTTCCAAGGAGCAGCTTCTGAATTTGAACTGCTGACCTTTTGGATAGCAGTCAAGCTCTTAACCACTGCACCACTACACACATACACACATACATACAAATATCTTGAGAAGGACTTTCAGAAATTTCAATAATCAGAGGAAATAAAAGCAATAAAATTTTTTGACTAACATTAAATAAGGACAATGCAGAACTATCATGTTCAATTTTACAAAGCTTAAAATTTATTTATTTCTTAGGTCTCTATGTTAGTTAATGAACTAATATGATTTTTTTTTTAATATTTTTTAAAGAAACATACCCAGATGCTGTCCTCCCGTCGATATTGTTTCCAGTTCCTGCCGCTGTCACTGAACATCAGGAGGTAGCTGGTCACCCAGTTGGAGCTCCCATACCCACCTTGGGTGGCCACTGCAGTGATCTCCATTCTGTGTCCAAGGTCAATCTGCAACCACTGGTATTTGTTCGACACAAGTGGAGACCAGCCACCAGCTCCTTTTATGAAAATGGAAATAGAAGAATTTATTCTGTTTTGTTTTATCCAACACACACCAGAATATTATAGATGCGACTTTCAGTTTCATATGGTAATACTTTAACTTTTGAAATTTATTTATTTTAAGTAATACTGACTTTGATGATTACGTAGGTGACAGGCTCTGGAATCCAGGCTTCTCTAAGATTCAATATCTATTAAAATGTAACATCTATTATATACCACCCCAAATAAGAATATTAGCAAATATTTTCTTTCTTGCATTGTTTTGCCACCCACCTTACAGCTCTGGTAATAAGATCTAAAATTTTAGGTAGAAATTACCATTAATTGAATAGCGTCTTATGTTTCATTCAAACATTATTCTTGACATTTGTGCCCTGTTTTGTAAAGCCTTGTGCACAGTCCTCAGTGGAAAAAAAAAAAATGCCCAATAAATGTTTGCTACTTTGGTGGAGGAAATGTCATTCTGAGTCATGAAGGTACAAACCTGTGTTGACAATGTCATTTCTTGATGGCATCCCACTAACTCTTGTTTGCATTAATAAGGTATGATCCACAAGATGACTAACAACATTGTCTTTAGAACTAGATACTTTTTTCAAAGTATTTTCTTTCTTGGAGTGAATCATTATTCAAAAGCGTATCTTCTACCCCAAAAATCAAAAGTAAAATGTGCATCCTCTGTTTTGATCCAGCATATTAATCACACTGCAATGTTTGTTGGCTTGTTTTTGTTTCTAATTTTGCCTGTAATTTACTCTTGAAGAGCCTGTGTTTTTGGCTTGTAAACTCAATGGAAGAATTCCCATAGTCACCAATACTGTTTACATGGTTTAGGTTGGTATAGAATGTTCTCATATTTTAAGCAAGAGGGCTCATTTGGTAGACATGGGCTCTGGCTAAATTTTGGGACTCTTGGTGTCATTTACCTAGCACAGCTCTCCTGTCCACAAGGGGCCCCTCCTACTCTTGCAACCTGTTATCTACTTGGAGGAAAATTTGTTCTTTAATGATCTGAAACCAAGACCAAACCAAACCCATTGCCATCGAGTTGAATTCCAACTCACAGTGACCCTATAGCACAGAGTAGAACTGCCCCATAGGGTTTCCAAGGCTGTAAATCTCTAGAGAAGCATCTTTATCCCATGGAGTGGCTTGTTGGTTCAAATTGCCAACCTTTCAGTTAGCAGCCAAGCGTTTAACCACTGCGTCACCAGGGCTCCCCTTAATGATCTGAAGCACATCTTAAATTATACACAATTAGCTGTCACAAGTAGCTTAGGGAGTTCTTGAACCTTCAGTGGGAAGTGCTCCCATAATATTATTTTTAAATATGTGCCAACTCTTTCTTCATACTTCATTTATCAGGATGTAATGGAGCACCATCCATCCTCCTCTACTTACTCTACTAAGGTACTACTTAATATTTATTGAGCAAGTGAATACTTTGTGTCAGGCACTGTGTGAAGGCACTGTTATTTAATTCCCAAAGCAACCTACTTAGTAAACAATGAGACAAAGAAAGACACAGGGAGTTCTATCACCTTGCCAAGTCCACACAGTGGGCAAGAGGGACAGGTGTTCCTAGAACACAAGAGTGCCTCTCACACTGTTATGCAACAGACATGGATAAGTAGTTCCCAAAGGAGTAGGAAAACAAAAGGTGCCAATGAGGGTTGGGAGTCCCTGAGTGGTACAAACAACTTCAGCTATTAATAAAAAGGTTGGAGGTTTGAGAGGTTTGAGACCACCCAGAGGCATCTCAGAAGAAAGGTGCCACAATCTATTGTTGTTGTTAGCTGCTGTTGAGTCAGTTCTGACTCACAGAGACTCCATGTACAACAGAACAAAACACCACCCAGTCCTGCAGTATACTCATAATCCTTGCAATGTTTGAGCTCATTTCCAAAAAATCAGCCACTGAAAACCCTATGGAGCACAGTTTCTACTCTGACACACATGAGTTTGCCCTGAACCAGAATTTGCTCAACAGCACCAGATTTTAGCTTAATGGGGATTGAGGAACCTCAGGAAGTAGCCACCAGGCAGTAGGGTCAACACACCTCCTCTGGTTAATAAAGGACCGCGTCTGTGAAAATAGCCCTGGTGGCGCAGTTGTTAAGCACTTGACCGTTAACTAAAAGATCAGCAGTTTGAACCGACCAGCCACTCCAAAGGAGAAAAGACCTGGCATTCTATTCCTGTAAAGATTACAGCCTAGGCAAGAGGCGTCAAATAGCCAAAGCAATTTTGAAGAACAAAGTAGGAGGCCTTACACTTCCTGACTTCAAAACGTATTACACAGCTACAGTAATCAAAACAGCCTGGTACTGGTTTAATGATAGACACATAGTCCAATGGAATGGAAATAAAAATCCAGAAATAATTTCATACATCTATGCAGAATCGATTCGACGGCACTGAATTGGTTTTTGTATGGTCAACTTATTTTCGACAAGGGTGCTAAACCCATTCAACAGGGAAGGGACAGTCTCTTTAATGAACGGTGCTGGCAAAATTGGATTTCCACATTCAGAAAAATGAACAAGATACATACTACATATCATATACAAAAACTAATTCAAAATGGATCAAGAACCTAAATGTTAAATCTAAAACCATAAAGTCCTTGGAAGAAAATGTAGGGCAATGCTATAGGAGCAAATTTTTTTCAGCAATAGATTATCAAACCCAAAAATGAGTGTATAAGCAGTAAAAGACAAAATAGTTATTTGGGACTTCATAAAAATTAAATAGCATGTTCATCAAAAGATTTTATCAAAAAATAAAAAGACAACCTACAGACTGGAAAAAAATTTTTGGTGGGAACAACATATCTGGTAAGAATCTAATATCTAAAATATACATAAAACTTCCACAACTTAACAACAAAAACAGAAATAACCCAATCAAAAAATGGGCAAATGATATGAACAGAAACTTCACCAAAGAGGATACTCAAATGGCCAACAAACACATGGCAGATGCCCAGCATTCTTAGCCATTAGAGAGATGCAAATCAAAACTACAATGAGATACCATTTCACTCCCACTAGGATGGCTAAGATAAAAGGAAAATAACAAATGTTGTCAAGGATGTGGGAAAATTGGAACCCTTAGCCATGGCTGGTGGGAATGCAAAATGGTGCTCATGTTGTGGAAAACAGTGTGTTGGTTCCTCAAAACACTAAGAATAAAAATTTCATATGCTCCAGCATTTCCCTTGCTAGGAATATACCAACAGATATGAAAGCTGCAACACAGACAGATGTACACCAGTGTTCATTGCAACATTATTCACAATAGGCAAAAGAGAAAAAAACCTAAATGCCCATCAACAAATAAATGGATAAACAAAATGTGGTACATACATACAGTGGAACACGACTCAGCAAAAAAGAACAGTAAGGTCCTGATACATGCTACAACATGAATGGAACTTGAGGACATTATGCTGAGTGAAGTCAATCACAAAAGGACAAATATTGTATGTTCTCTCTTATATAAAAAGACAAGAACAGGCAAATGTATAGAGACCAAAGTTTATCAGTGATTACTAGGAGCAGGAGAGAGAAGGATGGGGGAGTTATTACTTATGGAGCGCAGAGTTTCTGTTTATGGTGATGGAAAACTTGCATTGATTAAGGGCAATTGTTGCACAGCTGATTAATGTAATTGATGTCAATAAGTTATACACCTGTAAAAAGCTGATTTGGCAAATTTTCTGTAATATATATTTCTACCAAAAAAAAAAAAAAAACAGCTTCTGAGGCTGCTTACGTACAACCAAAACCTCATGGGATGTGGCTTTTTGGTTTGGAGGTTTAGGGCTATGGTTTCATGGGTTAGCACTTCTATTTTACCTCCTAGTTTGCTGCATAGTGCCTGGCGTCTTAAAAGTTTGCAAATGGCCATGCACAGTACAATTGGTCTCAATTCACCTGAAGGAAGAGAGTAAGAAGGAGAGTCAGAATTTGGAGGAGAAAATGAAATGCGTGGCTAATTGCCTCCGCAAACAAATGCCTGTTTTGCCATGAGACCGGTAGAACTGGATGGTTCCTGGCTACCATTGCTGAATGTTTTGATCAACGATTCTATAGATGAATCCTTATCAAAAGGGGGAGAATGTAAAACAGAATTTAAATTTTTCATGGAATCCTAATTTATGGAGTCATTGAGACTGGATGAGAGCTCCAAAATATATTGCCCTGATATAATCTTTAAACCTTAAACCTTCAGTAAAAATATTCCCTGAAGAAAGATTAATCCAAAGGACTTACAGACCACATTTACCACGGCCTCCACCAGAATGAGTCCAGTACAACTAGATTGTACCCGGCTCCCACCACCAACTGCTCAGATAGAGGTCATAACAGAGGGTCCCAGGCAGAGCTGGAGGAAAATGTAGAACAAAATTCTAACTCACAAAAAAAGACCAGACTTACTGGTCTGACAGAGACTGGAGAAACCCCCAAGAGTATGGCCCCCAGACACCCTTTTAGCTCAGTAATGAAGTTACTCCCGAGGTTCACCCTTCAGCCAAAGATTAGACAGGCCCATAAAACCAAAGAAGACTAAAGGGGCACGCCAATGCAGGGGTGAGGACTAGAAGGCAGGAGGGAACAGGAAAGCTGGTAAAAGGGAACCCAAAGTTGAGAAGGGAGAGTATTGACATGTTGTGGGGTTGTTAACCAATGTCATAAAACAAGAATTATCTATACAGGGTCAATTTGATGACTGCCAACTTGAAAGATTAGATAGGAAGCTCTAGGGGCAGTAAGTTTATGTTAATGGGTAAGGAAATTTTCAGAAGTTGAGAATGGTTGCACAACTTGAAGAATATAATCAATGTCACTGAATTGTACATGTAGAAATTGTTTAATTGATGTATGTCTCCTGTGTATATTTTCAACAATAAAAACGATACATAAGAAAAAATATGATATGACAAGCATTAATGGAATTATAGTTCCACATAGCAATACAGAAGCACAAATAAGAAAAGGAAAAAAAAAAAGATTACAGTCTAGGAAACCCTAAGGGGCAGTTTTACTCTGTCACATAGGCTCATCATGAGTAGGAATCAACTTGATGGCACGCAAAAACAACCACCCACTGTCCTATCTAATCTTAACTATTCTGCTCCCCACCCCACCGCCCAACTCATAGCAACCCTATAAGACAGAATAGAGCTGCCCCATGGAGTTTCCAAGGAGTGCCTGGTGGATTCAAACTGCTGACCTCTTAGTTAGCAGCCGTAGCTCTTAACGACTACACCACGAGGGTTTCCATTCTGCCCCAAGATCTGCCAAAATTTGGAAGGCAAAGTTCTTCTGGGGTCTGCTGTTAAACAAGCATTCTCAGGCCTTTTACAGCTACAACTGCGTATCTCTCTGTGCTGCTATCATTTTTGCAAAGTTGGGACTGGGTGAATGAGGTGCCCCCAGCCAGACATCATTTTAACCTAAAGTTCTACACTTAGACTTTTATCTACATCAGTTTATACGTCTGAGGAAAAGCAGATTATTTTACTTCTTACTCTTTCTTGTTAATTTTAGTGGTCTAAAATCAGGATTGAGGATACATTTTTTAATCTTGGATTTCATAATATTTCTCAGCTATCTGACATTTTTTTATAGGCCAGTATTTAAAAAATGAACACATGAGAGACAGAGGGAGAAAAAAAAAACCAGGCATGACTGTAGTGAGTTAAAACTGGATCAGCAATTCTCATCAGGAGAAGGAGGAATCCCCACTGACCGCTCCCTCTCCCCGGCATCACTCACAGTTACAGCTGCACTAACCAACTTGAAACATTCTCAGCCAATTGACCTTGAACATTTCAATTTCTTACCTGTGGTGAAAAGGTACTACTGGTATGCAAATTAAGCTATATCATTAACGAGGTACACCGATAAAGTAATGGAAATTCAGGTGCTTCTAGGCTTAACCGAGTAATTTCAGCAGGATGAGTCCACCACAGGGAATTCACAGATCCCTGCTGGGTTTTAATGCTGTACAGCTCCGCAGACACACATGGCTCAAGCGTGTGATGGAGTGTTATGTCTGTTCTCATTTTAAGAAAAATGTTCAATAGTAATATGGAAATTGTGAAAAATGTTTACCTTGGCAGACTTTGATAGTACCAGCCTATGATGACAGGTGGGAGTGCTAATGACACGGACTGCAAATGTAACCACAGGTGAGATTAGACTCTACCAGCCTATGGCCATTGCCAAAGCACCTAGCATTCAGGAGACACACTATTGTCATATTTACCTTTTTTTTTTTTTTAATTAATTTTTATTAAGCTTCAAGTGAACATTTACCATTCCAATCAGTCTGTCACATGTAGGTTTACATACATCTTACTCCCTTCTCCCACTTGCTCTCCCCCTATTGAATCAGCCCTTTCAGTCTCTCGTTTCGGGCCAATTTTGCCATCTTCCCTCTCTCTCTATCTTCCCATCCCCCCTCCAGTCAAGAGTTGCCTACACACTCTCCAGTGTCCACCTGATTTACTTAGCTCACTCTTCATCAGCATCTCTCTCCGCCCCACTGACCAGTCATTTTCATGCCTGATGATTTGTCTTCGGGGATGGTTCCTGTCCTGTGCCATTAGAAGTTCTGGGGAGCATTGTCTCTGGGATTCCTCTAGTCGCAGTCAGACCATTGGGTATGGTCTTTTCATGAGAATTTGGGGTCTGTATCCCATTGGTCTCCTGCTCCCTCAGGTGTTGTCTGTTGTGCTCCCTGACAGGGCAGACATCGATTGTGGCCGGGCACCAACTACTTCTTCTGGTCTCAGGATAATGTAGGTCTCTAGTTCATGTGGCCCTTTCTGTCTCTTGGGTTCTTAGTAGTCGTGTGACCTTGGTGTTCTTCCTTTGCCTTTGCTCCAGGTGGGTTGAGACCAATTGATGTATCTTAGATGGCCGCTTGTTGGGATTTAGGACCCCAGGCGCCACAATTCAAAGTGGGATGCAGAATGTTTTCATAATAGAATTATTTTGCCCATTGACTTAGAAGTCCCCTCAAACCAAGTTCTCCAGACCCCAGCCCCTGCTCCGCTGACCTTTGAAGCTTTCATTTTATCCCAGAAACCTCTTTGCTTTTAGTCCAGTCCAATTAGGCTGACCTTCCTTGTATTGAGTGTTGTCTTTCCCTTCACCCAAAGCAGTTCTTATCTACAGATTGATCAATAAAAAGCCCTCTCCCTCCCTCCCTCCCTCCCCCCTTCGTAACCACAAAAGTATGTGTTCTTCTCCGTTTTTTCTATTTCTCAAGATCTTATAATAGTGATCTTATACAATATTTGTCCTTTTGCAACTGACTCATTTCGCTCAGCATAATGCCTTCCAGATTCCTCCACGTTATGAAATGTTTCAGAGATTCGTCACTGTTCTTTATCGATGTGTAGTATTCCATTGTGTGAATATACCACAATTTATTTAACCATTCATCCATTGACGGACATCTTGGTTGCTTCCAGCTTTTTGCTATTGTAAACAGAGCTGCAATAAACATGGGTGTGCATGTATCTGTTTGTGTGAAGGCTCTTGTATCTCTAGGGTATATCCCGAGGAGTGGGACTTCTGGGTTGTATGGTAGTTCTATTTCTAACTGTTTAAGATAACGCCAGATGGATTTCCAAAGTGGCTGTACCATTTTACAATCCCACCAGCAGTGTATGAGAGTTCCAATCTCTCCGCAGCCTCTCCAACATTTATTATTTTGTGTTTTTTGGATTAATGCCAGTCTACTTGGTGTAAGATGGAATCTCATTGTAGTTTTAATTTGCATTTCTCTAATGGCTAATGATCGGGAGCATTTTCTCATGTATCTGTTGGCTGCCTGAATATCTTCTTTAGTGAAATGTGTGTTCATATCCTTTGCCCACTTCTTGATTGGGTTGTTTGTCTTTTTGTGGTTGAGTTTTGACAGAATCATGTAGATTTTAGAGATCAGGCGCTGGTCTGAGATGTCATAGCTGAATATTCTTTCCCAGTCTGTAGGTGGTCTTTTTACTCTTTTGGTGAAGTCTTTAGATGAGCATAGGTGTTTGATTTTTAGGAGCTCCCAGTTATCTGGTTTCTCTTCATCATTTTTGGTAATGTTTTGTATTCTGTTTATGCCCTGTATTAGGGCTCATAGGGTTGATCATATTTTTTCTTCCATGATCTTTATCGTTTTAGTCTTTATGTTTAGGTCTTTGATCCACTTGGAGTTAGTTTTTGTGCATGGTGTGAGGTATGGGTCCTGTTTCATTCTTTTGCAAATGGATATCCAGTTATGCCAGCACCATTTGTTAAAAAGACTATCATTTCCCCACGTAACTGACACTGGTCCTTTGTCAAATATCAGCTGCTCATACGTGGATGGATTTATATCTGGGTTCTCAATTCTGTTCCATTGGTCTCTGTGCCTGTTGTTGTACCAGTACCAGGCTGTTTTGACTACTGTAGCTGTATAATAGGTTCTGAAATCAGGTAGAGTGAGGCCTCCCACTTTCTTCTTCTTTTTCAGTAATGCTTTGCTTATCCGGGGGTTCTTTCCCTTCCATATGAAATTAGTGATTTGTTTCTCTATCCCCTTAAAATATGACATTGGTATTTGGATTGGAAGTGCGTTATATGTATAGATGGCTTTTGGTAGAATAGACATTTTTACTATGTTAAGTCTTCCTATCCATGAGCAAGGTATGTTTTTCCACTTAAGTATGTCCTTTTGAATTTCTTGTAGTAGAGCTTTGTAGTTTTCTTTGTATAGGTCTTTTACATCCTTGGTAAGATTTATTCCTAAGTATCTTATCTTCTTGGGGGCTACTGTGAATGGTATTGATTTGGTTATTTCCTCTTCGGTGTTCTTTTTGTTGATATAGAGGAATCCAGGTGATTTTTGTATGTTTATTTTATAACCTGAGACTCTGCCAAACTCTTCTATTAGTTTCAGTAGTTTTCTGGAGGATTCCTTAGGGTTTTCTGTGTATATAATCATGTCATCTGCAAATACTGATAACTTTACTTCTTCCTTGTCAATCCAGATACCTTTTATTTCTTTGTCTAGCCTAATTGCCCTGGCTAAGACTTCCAACACGATGTTGAATAAGAGCGGTGATAAAGGGCATCCTTGTCTGGTTCCCGTTCTCAAGGGAAATGCTTTCAGGTTCTCTCCATTTAGAGTGATATTGGCTGTTGGCTTTGCATAGATGCCCTTTATTATGTTGAGGAATTTTCCTTCAATTCCTATTTTGGTAAGAGTTTTTATCATAAATGGGTGTTGAACTTTGTCAAATGCCTTTTCTGCATCAATTGATAAGATCATGTGGTTTTTATCTTTTGTTTTATTTATGTGATGGATTACATTAATGGTTTTTCTGATATTAAACCAGCCTTGCATACCTGGTATAAATCCCACTTGATCAGGGTGAATTATTTTTTTGATGTGTTGTTGGATTCTATTGGCTAGAATTTTGTTGAAGATTTTTGCATCTATGTTCATGAGGGATATAGGTCTAAAATTTTCTTTTTTTGTAATGTCTTTACCTGGTTTTGGTATCAGGGAGATGGTAGCTTCATAGAATGAGTTGGGTAGTATTCTTTCTTTTTCTATGCTTTGGAATACCTTCAATAGCAATGGTGTTAAGTCTTCTCTGAAGGTTTGGTAGAACTCTGCAGGGAAGCCGTCTGGGCCAGGACTTTTTTTTGTTGGAAGTTTTTTGATTACCGTTTCAATCTCTTTTTTTGTTATGGGTCTATTTAGTTGTTCTACTTCTGAATGTGTTAGTTTAGGTAGGTAGTATTGTTCCAAGAATTTATCCATTTCTTCTAGGTTTTCAAATTTGTTAGAGTACAATTTTTCGTAGTAATCTGAAATGATTCTTTTAATTTCATTTGGTTCTGTTGTGATGTGGTCCTTCTCGTTTCTTATTCGGGTTGTTTCCTTTCATGTTTTTCTTTAGTCAGTCTAGCCAATGGTTTATCAATTTTGTTAATTTTTTCAAAGAACCAGCTTTTGGCTTTGTTAATTCTTTCAATTGTTTTTCTGTTCTCTAATTCATTTAGTTCAGCTCTAATTTTTATTATTTGTTTTCTTCTGGTGCCTGATGGGTTCTTTTGTTGCTCACTTTCTATTTGTTCAAGTTGTCGGGACAGTTCTCTGCTTTTGGCTCTTTCTTCTTTTTGTATGTGTGCATTTATTGATATAAATTGGCCTCTGAACACTGCTTTTGCTGTGTCCCAGAGGTTTTGATAGGAAGTATTTTCATTCTCGTTGCTTTCTATGAATTTCCTTATTCCCTCCTTGATGTCTTCTATAACCCAGTCTTTTTTCAGGAGGGTGTTGTTCATTTTCCAAGTATTTGATTTCTTTTCCCTAGTTTTTCTGTTATTGATTTCTAGCTTCACTGCCTTGTGGTCTGAGAAGATGCTTTGTAATATTTCGATGTTTTGGATTCTGCAAAGATTTGTTTTATGACCTAATACGTGGTCTATTCTAGAGAATGTTCCATGTGCACTAGAAAAAAAAGTATATTTCGCAGCAGTTGGGTGGAGAGTTCTGTATAAGTCTATGAGGTCAAGTTGGTTGATTGTTGTAAGTAGGTCTTCTGTGTCTCTATTGAGCTTCTTACTGGATGTCCTGTCCTTCTCCGAAAGTGGTGTGTTGAAGTCTCCTACTATAAATGTGGAGGTGTCTATCTCACTTTTCAATTCTGTTAAAATTTGATTTATGTATCTTGCAGCCCTGTCATTGGGTGCATAAATATTTAATATGGTTATGTCTTCCTGATCAATTGTCCCTTTTATCATTATATAGTGTCCTTCTTTATCCTTTGTGGTGGATTTAAGTCTAAAGTCTATTTTGTCAGAAATTAATATTGCTACTCCTCTTCTTTTTTGCTTATTGTTTACTTGATATATTTTTTTCCATCCTTTGAGTTTTAGTTTGTTTGTGTCTCTAAGTCTAAGGTGTGTCTCTTGTAGGCAGCATATAGATGGATCGTGTTTCTTTATCCAGTCCGTGACTCTCTGTCTCTTTATTGGTGCATTTAGTCCATTTACATTCAGCGTAATTATAGATAAATAAGTTTTTAGTGCTGTCATTTTGATGCCTTTTCATGTGTGTTGTTGGCCATTTCATTTTTCCACATGCTTTTTTGTGCTGAGACGTTTTTCTTAGTAGCTTGTGAGATCCTCATTTTCATAATGTTTAACTTTGTGTTTGTTGAGTCGTTACGTTTTTCTTGGCTTTTTTCTTGAGTTATGGAATTGATATTCCTTTTTGTGGTTACCTTATTATTTACCCCTATTTTTCTAAGTAAAAACCTAACTTGTATCCTTCTATATCGCCTTGTATCACTCTCCATCTGGCAGTTCAATGCCTCCTGTATTTAGTCCCTCTTTTTGATTATTGTGATCGTTTATCTATTGATTTCCATGATTTCCTGTTATGTGTATTATTTTGTTTATTTATTTATTTTTTAGAATTAGTCTTAATTTGTTTGTTTTTGTGCTTTCCCTATTTGAGTTGCGTTGATATTAGGGCGTTCTGTTTTGTGACCTTGTATTGTGCTGGTACCTGGTATTATTGGTCATCAGGCCAAACAATCTCCTTTAGCATTTCTTGCAGTCTTGGTTTAGTTTTTGCGAATTCTCTAAACTTGTGTTTATCTGTAAATATCTTATTTTTTCCTTCATATTTCAGAGAGAGTTTTGCTGGATATATGATCCTTTTTTGGCAGTTTTTCTCCTTCAGTGTTCTGTATACGTCGTCCCATTCCCTTCTTGCCTGCATGGTTTCTGCTGAGTAGTCTGAACTTATTCTTATTGATTCTCCCTTGAAGGAAACCTTTCTTTTCTCCCTGGCTGCTTTTAAAATTTTCTGTTTGTCTTTGGTTTTGGCGAGTTTGATGATAACATGTCTTGGTGTTTTTCTTTTGGGATCAATCTTAAATGGGGTTCGATGAGCATCTTGGATAGATATCCTTTCGTCTTTCATGATGTCAGGGAAGTTTTGTGTCAGGAGTTCTTCAACTATTCTCTCTGTGTTTTCTGTTGTCCCTCCCTGTTCTGGGACTCCAATCACTCGCAAGTTATCCTTCTTGATAGAGTCCCACATGATTCTTAGGGTTTCTTCATTTTTTTTAATTCTTTTATCTTATTTTTTTTTCAGCTATGTTGGTGTTGATTCCCTGGTCCTCCAGAAGTCCCAGTCTACATTCTAATTGCTCGAGTCTGCTCCTCTGACTTTCTATTGCGTTGTCAAATTCTGTAATTTTATTGTTAATCTTTTGAATTTCTACATGCTGTCTCTCTATGGATTCTTGCAACTTATTAATTTTTCCACTATGTTCTTGAATAATCTTTTTGAGTTCTTCAACAGTTTTATCAGTGTGTTCCTTGGCTTTTTCTGCATTTATCCTAATTTCATTTGTGATATCTTTAAGCATTCTGGAAACTAGTTTTTTATATTCTGTATCTGATAATTCCAGGATTGTATCTTCATTTGGGAAAGATTTTGATTCTTTTGTTTGGGGGGTTGGAGAAGCTGTCATGGTCTGTTTCTTTATGTGGTTTGATATGGACTGCTGTCTCCGAGCCATCACTGGGAAACTAGATTTTCCAGGTAATCAGCTAAAAAAAATGCAGTCAAATCCCTATCTGAATTCTCCCTCTGGCTCCAGGTATTCCGATGTTAATGGAGCCGCCTGGGGAGGGTGGGGGAGGGATCAGAGAGCTAGGAGTGTAGCACCACAGAATATAGAGCTGATCACTGCGTTCACGCTCCGCCCCCATCCGCCAAAATCCGAGCTGGACGGCTCCCCGGTTGGGACGCTACTCTCCCCACTCCGAGACCAGTCACTTCCTCCTGGGGACTTCTCCCTCCGGTGCGCGGCACCGCTCGTGCGAACTGGGTGGGCGTCACCCACACGACCAGGTGGGCCCGCCCCCTGGATCAATTCAGGGGAATATAATTGGACCCCGTGCTCACGCCCCGCCCGCTTTCGCCAAAATCCCAGCAGGACGGCTCCCCGGCTGGGACGCTGCTCTCCCCGCTCCAAGACCAGTCACTTCCTCCTGGGGACTTCTCCCTCCGGTGCGCCGCGCCACATGCGCGAACTCATATTTACTTTTTTAATGGTGAAAATGATGGTGAACTCACAGGATTATATGATATTACAGCAAATTGTAATCTCTCAACTATTATACAAATAAGATATAATAAAATTTTTATTTATTTACTAAAACTTTCAGCTGCTGATCAAGTGTTATTTGCCCTAATGATGCATTTGTTTGTTGTATTAGCTGCCATCCAATTGGCTGCAACTCATTGCGACCCAAAGTACAACAGAATGAAATGCTACCTGGTCCTGCACCACCTTCATAATCATTGCATGCTCGAGTCCATTGTTGCAGCTACTATGTATGTATTTTGAGTTCCTTCCAAGCAAGGCGCTAATCTTCCAGCACTATACCAAACAATATTCTGTTGTGATCCATAAGGCTTTCATTGGCTAAGCTTTGGAAGTAGATCACCAGGCATTTCTTCCTCATCTGTCTTACTTTGGAAGCTGCACTCAAGCCTGTCCACCATGAGTGACCCTGCTGGTATTTAAAATAGCTTCCAGCATCGTAGCAACACGCAAGCCACCACAGTACAACAAACTAAGAGACAGGTGGTAGATGATCCACTTAGAATGTCAATATTCTACATCGCAAGGAGATAACTACCCCTGAAGCTAAGGACCGTCTTTTTGTAATTCAATCTACTCATGTCCACTGATGCCTACCCCACAAAACAGACAAGAGTTTTGTCCCCCCAGTTCATTTTCTTCCTGGTATCACAGACTTCCTTTCCCTATTCCATCCTTCTTTCTCCTGCCTTGGCCTTTTCTTTGATCCTTGGTTTAATAAAGTATAATTCTATTTAAAAAGAAACATTTCTTGACTCTTCAGACTGCAGCCTGAAAAGTAATACTTAATAATAAAAATCCTCCCAGTTTATGGTCTTTTTTTTCTGACTTTACTTTTTATTTATAATTTATTTTATTTTTGTTGTTGTTGAGAATATGCTGAGCAGAATAAACATCAGTTCCACAATTTCTACATGTACAATTCAGTGACACTGATTACATTCTTCAAGCTGTACAATCATTCCCACTCTCTTTTTCTGAGTTGTTCCTTCCCAAGTAACACAAATTCACTGCCCCTAGAGTTCCTATCTAATATTTTGAGTTGCTGTGGTTAGTTTGATCGCATATAGATAGATAGTAAAAGAATGCAATGCTCAAGGCAGACATTCTTTATCAGTTAATCTAAACTGTTTTTGAGTGCAGCTTCCATGGGTGTTGACTGAGGATCCAAGTAAAATGAAATCCTTGACAATTTCAATCTTTTCTCCATTTATCATGATGTTGCTTATTGATTCAGTTGTATGGATTTTTGTTTTCTTTATGTTGAGGTATAATCCATACTGAAGGCTGTGGTCTTTGATCTTCATCAGTAAGTGCTTCAAGCCCTCTTCACTTTGAGCAAGCAAGGTTGTGTCATCTGCATATTGCAGGTTGTTAAAGACTCTTCCTCAAATCTTGAGTCCCATTCTTCTTCATATTGTCTAGCTTCTAGGATTATTTGCTCATCATACAGACTAAGTAGGGTGAAACTATACAGCCCTGATGCACACCTTTTCTGACTTTAAACCACGCAGTATCCCCTTGTTCTGTTCAAACAACTACCTCTTGGTCTAATTAATTGTATTCTTCATGAGTACAATTAAGTGTTCTGGAACTCCCATTCTTTATAATGTTACCCATAATTTGTTATGATCCACACAGTCAAATGCCTTTGCAGTCAATAAAACACAGGTAAACCTCTTTTTGTATTCTCTGCTTTCAGCCAGGATCCATCCGACATCAGCAATGATATCCCTCATTCCATGTCCTCTTCTGGATCTGGCTTGAATTTCTGGCAGTTCCCTGTCAATGTACTGCTGCAACTGCTTTTGAATAATCTGTTGCTGTGGGGTTTACATTAACTTTACCCAAAGAATTTGGTCTTTTTCCTTAGTTTCTGAGAGAGAGTCTCTAAAAACTTGGAATTTTCCCAGTGATTGAAGTGTCCTTGTTACCTCAAAAGCCTCCAGACCACACCTTAGGGTATATCCTAATGAGGTAGAGGCTGGCCTAGCCAGAAACACCAGCCAACCTGGGGAGGAAGGGCATGATTCAGTCAACCATGCCTACATAATGAGGCCCTCAATAAAAGCTCCATGGGCTTCCTGGTTGGTGAAAGACATCAATGCATGTGGGAGGGTAGCAAGTCGTCCCTTTTTGGGACATGGAAGCTTCACATTGGGAACCTTCCCAGACTTCACTCTGTGCATCTCTTCATTTGTATTCTTTTTTGTTACGTTAAAACTATAAACATAAGTATAATACTTCCCTGAGTTCTGTGAATCATTCTAGCTAACTATTGAACCCAAGGGAATACTGGGAGCCAACAGGTCAGAAGTAAGGGGGGCTGGGAACCCTTAAACATAAGGATGGTATCCTAAAGAGACAGAAGAAACCCCCAATTTGTAGCCAGCTGATCAAAAGTAAAGGAGCCCAAGGAGGCCCCTGAGCTTATGGCTGGCATCTTGAAAGGGTAGTGGGAAAACCCCAAATTTGTAGCTAACAGTCAGAAGTGAGGATGCTGTGGGGACTTCCAAGCTTGTGGCTGGCATCTGAAGTCTTGGGCCTACTGACCAGTCTGGAGAATTGTCTTTTACCTTGTGAGGTCTGACCTAGCTCTGGGTGGTTAGAGTCAGAGGAAGGAGTGCTGCATGGGCAGCTGGTGTCAGAAGAGAAGTAGAACAGAGGGGAAGAGAAATGATAATACACTGCATTGATTTGCTTGATTTTTCCTGTTTGGTGTCAGAAAATAGGGATTCACCTGATTTCCTCTCAGTGGAAATCCTCTTTAATTTCAAATTCCTAAGAAACTTGCTTCCATGATATATTTTGAAGTGGATGGTAAGGAAAGAAAAGCAGACTAAAAATTATCCCATGCTTACTGCGTGCTAAGCACTCTACCAGAAATTTTATGTACCATATTAAGCTTAATTCTTAAAATTATATTGTAAGATATGCTTTAACATCTATTCTTTTTTCAGGTTAAAAAAGAGAGAAAGAGATTTACAAAGACTAAGTAAATTTGCCCAATATCAAACAAATTATTGTGGTGTAGGTGAGAAATTACTTATTTTTAAAACTATTTTAATCTGTGTAAGGACGTCATTTTAAAAATCACCTCTGGATTTTTATAACTAATTATACAGCTATTGTTGCCCCATAGTGGTATATTTTATCCCAAGAATGTACTTAAATAATTTATCAATTTTTTTGATGTTATTTGATTATAAGTAACCTGGCTGGGCTATATTTAAAACCCCTATGTACCGCCTTGTTCTGCTCAGGAAGCCAAATCTTAAAATTTCAGGGAAGTAAAAGGAAAAAAATAATCTTAGTTGGAGCCATAAAGTATAGAAAATAATTACCTTCATCCCCTAATAATATTAAAAATGGCATGACTGCCATTTCTGCTGGCCATCAGTAAAGGCAATGTGTCATCAAGTCGGGCAACTCTGTAAAGGTGGAAAGTACACAGGAGGGGAGAGTCATGTTTCCTTCTCAAGATTTAAAGTGTAGAAGGACACAGATGTTCAAGGACACAAAACACAAGTGAACATAGTCGAATGATGGACCCAGCCACCATAAGAGCATTTATATTTCAAACAAATAATTGGCTTAATTAAAATTGTCATAGGGAAGCTTTCCTCTAGGATAATTACTTTTTTAAAATGTGATTTCATCTAGATTTCCCAAGAGTCTAAGTTTGCTAGGGTCATTTTGATCTTGACATTAAATTACAATAATGTAAGGAAACGGAAAGAACATTGAGCCAATATTTGTTTGGCTCCTTTCAACGGTACACAGTGCGGCCAGAATGGCCATTTAAAGCCTTTTAACAGCTTTGTACTTTTACCAGCGCGTAGTTCTTTTTGCCGGAAGGAGACAAGACTCTGTTGATGCTGTGTATCTCACTGATCTTTTCTCAGCACACTCCTGAATCTCTGTATTGCCTCCTCTGGTCACAGTGATTGTTTCGGGGATGAGCAGATGACCTGAGCCAGGCCAGGGAGGCAATTCCAAGATTTTGTTGGGACTATTGGAGAAGACACCCTCTTTTCTGCTGTGAATGCTGAAAGGATGGGAAAAAATATAAGTTGCAGGGGCTTTCACTGTGGAAAGGCTGTCCAAGTGAAGCCAATGTAAAAGGAGGCAGAGTCGAGAGATGAAGCTAGACAAACTCTGATGACATGGCTGTAGTGCATTTCCTCTGCTTCTCATTTACAGGAGAGATCAGTTGGCCCCATGTACTTGTGCTGAACCTACTCGGGGTCACAGCTTCAACAATATCCCTCTTCCCTGCTTCCTTATTTTTTTTCTCTTTAGAGGGTCATTCCCATCAATGCACAGCTTGCTATTTATTATTTTTTCCATCCTAAAATCTTATAAGAAAATTAAAAAGTTTCTCTTGATCCCACTCTACTATTATTCTTTTACTTCTTTTTTACTGTTGCTGTTGTTAGCTGCCATCAAGTTGGCTCCAACTCATGGCAACCTAATGTATAATGGAATGAAACATTTTCCAGTCTTTCATCATCTTTTTACATTAACACTCTTCAACTATGATGCCCATACTCACTCTTTCCAATTTCTCTCATCTCATTCTCTCTCAGACCAAATCTAATCAGGCTTTTACTCCCCCTACTCAATTTTTTTTTTTTTTACTCAACTGAAACTGCTTCTATCAAGGTCACCAAAGAATTCCATGTTGCTAAATCAAACGGTCAGCTTTCGGTCTTTTTATCAGTTGACATATCAGTGACATTTGATGCTTTTCACCACTCCTTATCCCTTGATATACTTTGTTCACTCGGCTTCCACAAAAGAACATTCTCTTGATTTTCTTTCTAGGTCATTGGTTGCTCCTTTTCAGTCTCCAGTGCTGGTTCTTCCTTTCATCTCAGAGCATCTCTTAAGGTTGGGATGCTCCAGGGTTCAGTCCATTGTCCTGATTCCTTTCTGCCTTCATTCATCCCCTTGATGACCTCACCTAGCCCTCATGAATTTAAATATTACCTATAGGCCAATAAACCCATTGCCATTGAGTCATTTCTGACCCATAGTTACCCTACAGTTATGAGTTGGAATCTACTCGACAGCAACGGGTATTAGTATTAATGGACATATGCCAACATTTCCCTAACTTACTTCTCTGCCCCCTATTCCTTCCTTGATTTCCAGACTTGTATATCAAATTCCCTACTTGCTATAGCTAACATTTCCAAAACTGGACTCCCATTCTTCCTCCAAATCCTAATCTACCCACAGCTTTCTACAGCCCAGTTTATGGTAGTTCCATCCTTACAGCTTCTCATGACAAAAAAAAAAAAAAAACTATGCTTGAGTCCTTCTCTCTGTCATACCATACTGCCATACTACCAACCACCAGAAAATGTTTATGTTACTGTACTGTCATGAATCTATTTCTCTATCTTTAGTGCTAATCCTTTGGTTCAAGCCACATTACACTAGCCTGGATTCTTGCAAAGGCATTCTAACAAGTCTACCAGATTCTACCTTTCCCACTGAGATTCTATTTGCAGCACAATAGGCTTTTTAAAGGCTGTTCCTTTGAAAATATCACTCCTGTGCCAAAATACTGCAGTAACTCTAGATTTCACCAAAAGTGAAAGACAAATGCCCTATATGATCTATACAAGGTCCTATGTGATCTGTCCCCCTTATGCCACCCCCCATCTCTGACCCCTTCTCCCCTTCTTACCAGCTCACTCACATGACACTCACCAGCTCACCCTCATGACAACAGCCTCCTTGCTGTTTTGAGCAAGCACCTGTCCTTCTTCCATTTCAGGTGCTTTATTCCTTCTACCTGGAATGCTCTCCTCAGAGGTAGGCTGCAATAACTTCTTTACCTCCTTCCAGTCTTTGCCCAAATCTTCTCACAGAGGTTTATATCTCCTGACCTCCCCTGTTTAAAACTCCTTCTACCTAGCAATCCTGCTCCCATTTGAACTATGTTTTCATTTTTTGACAGGAGTTACCACCTTTTAACATGGTGTATGATTTTCTTATTTATCACATTTATGGTTTATTCTCTGTGTTGCCTCCCTATAATACAAGCTCCATGAGGCCAGGGATGTTTGCTTGTTTTGCTCACAGATAGATTTCATGTATCTAGCACACTGCCTGGCACATAACCCGTTGCAGTCGAGTCAATTTGGACCCATGGTAACCCTACAGGGCAGAGTAGAACTGCCCCATAGGGTTTCCAAGGAACATATGGTGGATTCGAACTGCCGACCTTTTGGTTAGCTGCCATAGCACTTAACCACTGTGCCACCAGGCCCCCTGCCTGGCACATAGTAGGTGCTTAATAAATACTGCATAAATGAATGAACTAAATCTTTGGTCATACGGGTATGTTAAGACTGTCTAAAATCATGCACCTAACTAGTGGCAAAGCTGGAAATGGAGTCAAACTAAATAAAAGCACTGGGCACTTCTCTTTGCAGCATAGCATTGAAGGGGTTCTCAAATAGAAAGCATAGGCACTCTACTAAGACGCATACACATACAGGTTGTTGTTTTTATGTGCCTTTGAGTCATTTCCGACTCATCGCTGCCTCACATGACAAGAGTAGAACTGCCCCATAGGACTTCCTAGGCTGTAATGTTTACAGAAGCAGATTGCTAGGTCTTTCTCCCACAAAGCCGCTGAGTGGATGGACTCAAACTGCCAACCTCTCATTTAACAATTGTTGTACCACAAGGGCTCCTTCACGAGCATATTGACCACCAATTGCCTGACAGTTACATAATTTAGTCACTTGTAAACAGTTCCTAGATGCATTCATTGCTTTGTTCTGGGAGTTTTTGATACAATGAAAGAGGGATTTTTTTCACCTTATCTCCCCAGCAAGGTTCTAAATTAATAATACGTCACTAAAGTCTCTTCAGTGGTAGTTTTTTGCTGTCAATCAATTTTCCGTCACAGCGAATTGGCAGACTATCAGTTCTACTTCTAGCATGGCTAGACCAAACATTTCCTACGTCTTCAATAATTCAGTGTACTGAAAAGTAAATATTTACATCTTTCTCTGCTCAGGCACTTGAGTTTGTAAATATGATTTGCAAATTCTGTGGCAACCAAATTTCTTTTGCAAAGCTAGAATATAAAGTTACAAAAAAAACAATTGTGTGCTTTATTTTTTATTTATTTTAATTTTTTTTTTTTTTTGACCACAGCAAGTTTTATTTCATTCAAATTAGTAGAGTTTGGGGAAAACTATTTTTAGCAAATGATGTCTAGCAATTCAGACAATAATCAGGACCTTCCTGTATTTTGTGTTCTAAACCCATTACAATATATATATATTTTAGTTTCAATTTAGATCTGTTACAGTGAGGCAGGTCATTGCAGTAAGTGGCATCATGTATCAGAGACAGCATACTGGCAATATCCCAGGGGTTTAAAAACCATTTACTTTTTTTTTCTTCTCTACCCTCTTTTTTTTTTTTTTTATCTTCCTCAGCCAGACCAAGTTGATAAGCTGCCATGAACTAAATATCCTCATAATATCACTCTGTCTGGGTCAACAAACTGAAGTCACTCCCTTGTACCGAACAAACATCATTTCCATATAATGGCTGGGAAAGCTACCATAACCAGGGCATAATAATACATCAAAAAAGTATACTGTGCAAAACCAGTCTCTGGGGATTTGATTGATTCAATCATTTTAATATTTTCCCAATTTGCAACAGTGCTAACACATATTCATATAACATCATGTTCTCTATGAATGAGAGATGCTTACCTCTAGATTTAGGTATTTGTTAAATTCAGGCTTGCATAAAACAAAATCAAAATTTAAACTTGTTGCTGCCGAGTCGATTCTTACTCATAGCGACCCTATAGGACAGAGTAGAACTGCCCCATAGAGTTTCCAAAGAACGACTGGTAGATTCGAACCGCTGACCTTTTGGTTAGTGGCCATCGCACTTAGCCACTATGCCCCCAGGGTGGACACACGTGCCTTATTTAATTCTATGATAAATTCCCTTTAAGTATAATTTCACTGTGGAAATTTTTATTTTGCAGGCAATGGAAATAATCAGTAGCCATGCTTGCCATCTCTGAGAGGGCTGAGACAGCAAGTAGAGCGTGGAAGGCAGGCATCGGCCACCTCAGCTTTCCCCTGCACATCCTCCGACCAGCAACTCTCTCCCCTGAGTTAACCAGCGATATGATCTTATCTACCTTTCTTCTTTGAAAATCTCAGCAAAACTTTGATGTGCTGGTGTCCACCCTTTTTTATTAATTTATTGATTTTTAAATTTCTTATAGTAATGCCTCTGGATTTGGGATGCACTTATCTAACTCAAAAAGTATTTTGTCATATGTGACACTGATGCACTCATGTTTGCCTTCTAGAGCAGAATCATTCCACATTCACTGGGCATCGCAAATAATTTTTGGTAAAAAAAAAAAATTGAAAGAGATACACATAAAAATTACTAGTTATTGCCCTTCAGAGATAAATTGTTCTACAGTGGCAGGGTGGAGCGGGACAGAAACAGAACATAGTGTTCGAGGGCAGCAGGTACAACATTCTTCCAGGCCTACATTCCATTCTGCACATGTCTGTGTTACAGACCCTTTTTGCTACACAAGAAAATTGCTTCCTCTAACGTCTGGGCACCCTAGCCAGCTCTCTCTGCCTTCCAGCCTATGAACAAAGGGGAGAAACACAGAAGTGTTATGCTTTTATGAAAAAATACAGAAGAAAAGCATTTCTATTATGAGGTTTATGTCAAAACTGTGACACATTACCATTAATTTTGCCAAGAACTGACACACATTAAAATCTTTTTGACTCATCCTCAATTACTACATGTGTTTTAAATGATTTCTTTACTTCTTTAGGTAAAACAAATGAGTATCATCTTTTTTGGGGGGGGTGGTGGCGTATTAAAACCAAACTCAGTGCCATCGAATCAATTCCAACCCATAGCAACTCTACAGGACAGAGTAGAACTGCCCCATAGGGTTTCCAAGGCTGTAAATCTTTAAAACTTCCTATAGAGTTTTATGTTTTCCAAGGCTGCTCCCTGTGGAGCAGCTAGTGGGTTCAAACTGCCAGCCTTTCACTTAGCAGCCCAGCACTTAACCACTATACCACCAGGGTTCCTTTTTAGGTATTACATAATGCTGATTAATAGTGCAGAGTACAAATAAACCGGTTGCCCTCCAGTCAATTCCAACTCACAGCAAAACCCCATGTGTGTCAGAGTAGAACTGTGCTCCATAGGGTATTCAATGGCTCATATTTTGGAAGTAGATCACCAGGCCTTTCTTCCAAGGTGCCTCTGGGTGGACTCAAACCTCCAACTCTTAGGTTAGCAGCCGAGTTCATTTACTGTTTGCATCACTCAGGGACCTCTAGACTAGAAATAGAGGCAGGTATAACAAACCTCTGTTGAGTGACTAGGCACTTCTCTTTTATGTATTAGTCTGATTTTAACCCATGGTCATAGCTTGTAATTGCATTTGTCATTGCTTCTCCTAAAGTGAGAAATGAATGTCTTCTCAAATTAACCATCATTAATTATTTTGTATTAGAAAGAATAGGCAAATATTTCCCCAGTTTCATCAAGATAAGAAAATCCAGTGCTTTGAGGGAACATGATCAAGTATGTTAGGGTGTGAAAGGTGAGAAAGAGTAAGCAGAAGAGAAAAAACACATCCTTTCATTGTGTTTATCTCCATCTTACTTCTGTTTGTAATACATAACGGAAAGTTCTAAATTGTCCTTTTTGATACAATGAAAGTCTCAAAAAGCAACCTGTTTCTATTCAAACCAATGAGGCCTTTCAGACAATTGTCAGGCCACCTATCATAGTTCATGCTTTCCAGTGCATATTGATCCACCGAGTCATAATAAAGTAGCACTTCCAGCTGGGAGTGAGAGTTAATGCAAACATTTTCTGGATCAGAAAAGACAGACTCAAAAAAAAAAAAAAACCAGGCATGCTTCTGTCTAGCCAATTTCAAATTGCTTCTGGCAATACTACGAATCTCATCCATACCCTGGCCTTTTCACACACACTCTGTTTCCACCGAGGAGAATGTGGTAGCTGAAAAGGAGCCTGCCAGGAGAAGCAGCACAATGCATGTTCACGAGGAGAGCTACGGTAATCACGAAAAGCAAGTACTTTTGTTAACCAAAATGGAGACTCAAAGATCACCAGGGATTATTACATTACCGCTGTTGTTGCTTTTGTTGTATCTTTTCTCTGAGTATTTCTGCAGCCCACAATTTCTTAAGGAGATATTTAAGAACAAAAAAATACTACTACTAAAGGTCATCTTTGCTGTTGTTTGGAATGTACCTTCAGAGTTCAGAATTTTGCTTTTGAATGGAAAAAAAACAGCAATTTCAAATTTTAGGAAATATGAATGTACTATTTCAAACAGAATCAAAATCAGCCACGCTCGTTAGTTAAACATAAATGTCAAGAACTTTATACCTTCATTTAATGGCACCAATGCTTCCTTCAACAGATGCATAACTGAATAGAAGAACATTGTGTTGTATTATTACATATCTTTCATAAAGTTTTTCAAGTCTTTCATTTTTGCAAAATTATACGCAATCCTGGGTAAGAATTTTCCAGCCTTTCATGTGCCCTTATATAAAAACGGGAGGGTAATATGACACTATGGACAAAACATATTTGTGGAACTCCCAGGTGATCTACAAGCAGAATTCAGTAACAGATTCGTTATTCACGTGATTCTTGAGGGAGGATGATTTCGAGGCAAAGGAACAACAGCTTTTCTGCCTTTGCTGTGCTGACATCTGTGAGCTGAGGTCAAAAAGTGAGCTGAGAGAAAAGCCATCAGGAAAGAAATTTCTCTGATCTGCAGTTTTCTTATCTATAAAATGAGGGCTTATCTCATGTGATTCACAAACTCAAATATTATGAGGTTCTGGAAAGATTTAGTAGCCTGTAAGACCAAAGCCAGTTAGTGTCACAGATATTATCTCTCTCTATGGTAAAATATTTCATAACATTATCTCAAAATATAAGTAAAATCATTTCTATTATAAAGAACACTTTGAAAGTAAACTGCCATTAAGGATTTTTTTAAATTAATACAAATATGGTCACGAATATGAGCTTTAAAAGCAGGAACAAAATATCTTGTGGCATTTCTTATTTTGAAATTGATGTATGATTCAGATGCACAAAAGTATGAAAAATATGAATAATTTGTTAAAGATTAAAAGTACTGAGGAAATTTTCCATTAGTGACTAGTTTATTACCATCAAAAAAAAAAAAAACTTGGAGTATGACAGAATAGAGTTGCTTTCTTTTTTTTTTTTTTTTTTGGTCAATTAATAACTAACAATCAAATTCCATATCGGAATACCATTGTCATATGTGAATCCAACCTTATAAAATCTTTTGTGAACTGCTCCAACATAAAAGTGAGCTTTGTCATTAGCTGAACTGTTATTGTCCTAATCATAGAACTGAACCCAGAGCAATTGAAATAAGTTAGATAGATTCTGAGATAACTTCAGAAGGTCAAAGGGCTGTAAGAGCTTTGACTTTCTAGTGAAAAAAAGGTAAAATGACAGACCTTTGTAATGAGCAAAGTCGACATTTCAAAGGATTTAAAATTTTCTTCCTGCCTTGACTTTTCTAAGAAGTAGTTCTGATCAGTTGCCATCCCTGGGTTTTTTTGGAATATTTCAAATGTGTTTTGAGTTCCATTGAATAAATGAATATTTGCTGAATACTGAATTACTAAAATGTCTTAAAATAATCACGTCTTAAAATTTAAATTATTGTGGTTTGGGAGTAGACTAAAAAGTGGTTAGAATTTGTATTTTCAAATAACCTAAACACTATTTACAAACTATCCTAATACCTTTTTAAAACAGAAAGGAGGCAAATTTTATGTATACCAAAACAAAAAAAACAAACCCATTGCCATTAAGTCGATTCCAACTCATAGCAACCCTATGGGACAAAGTAGAACTGCTCCATACGGCTTCCAAGGAGTACCTGGTGGATTTGAACTGCCAACCTTTTGGTTAACAGCTGAGCTCTTAACCACTACACCACCAGAGCTCCAATTTTACATATGTATATGTATGTATATACATATACATATATATGTATGTAGTGGGAAGGCTATGATACCTAAGACATTTTTAATTCTTAATAAAAAATTACAGATGCTCACTGACCTCTGTCTGAGCAGCACAAAAAAAAACATTACAAGGTCAAGAACAACCACCTTCTTTAAAATATCTAAATAATATTCCTCATAACAAAGAATATAGAATTTATTTCCCTAATCACATGTACTGGTAGTATTTTCCAGTACTAGATCATACATCCGGGTTTGCTTTTTTTTTTTTAGATCATACATGGAGCTCTGGTGACACAGTGGTTAAGAGCTCGGCTGCTAACCAAAAGGTCGGCAGTTCAAATCCACCAGCTGCTCCTTGGAAAACCTATGGGGCAGTTCTACTCTTTCTTATAGGGTTGCTAAGAGTTGGAATCAACTTGACAGCAATGGGTTTAGTTTTTTGTTTTTGGTTTTGGTTTAGATCACACACAAAGCTTTCAAACAGTAAAAAGTACTGAATATAAGGAATTATCAATATCATTATAATCACCATCATTACCACTCTCCTTTTACATTCCAAGAACTTGAACCAAAGTGAGATCAATCTATCCAACAGCACATACACAATCAAAAGAAAAGATGAAAATGGCTTGAAATCTGCTGGCTATAAATACTCATATGTATTCTATATTGTGCTAATGCTTAAATGTACTAATTAATTTTATTCACAAGAAACCCGTTGCCACTGAGTTGATTCTGACTCACACAGACCCTGCAGAACAGCGTAAAACTGCCCCATAGGGTTTCCATGGCTGTAAATCTTTACGGAAGCCAACTGCCACACTGTTCTTTCGTGCGGCAACTGGTGGGTTAGAACCAACCACCTTTTGGTTTGCAGCTAAGAGCTTAACCATTGCGTCACCAGGGTTCCTTTTTTATTCACAATAAGCCTCTGAATAAATGCTATTTTTTCCCATTCTAGAAATGAAGATACTGAGGCCAATGGGATACAATCACTTGTGAGAGGTCCAAGAGCTGTAGTAAAACCAGGCAAAACCCTAAATACAGTCTGACTCCCAAACCTGTTCTTCATTATATATGCTATGTGGCTCCCACCTTCAAAGGGCTTATCATTTATGAAGGATTAAGATGGCACATCAGCAAGTGGTTCATGTTACCCAAGGAACTGAAGCAGTATGACTAATGACGTTAGGGATTTGGAGAGCATTGCTGGCTGAGTGATTACAGAAGCAGAAATATTTTACTTAGGTTTAGCATGGGATTTTGAAAGGCCAAAATGAAAGGCTGGAACCTTCCAAGCAGAAGAGAATGACATGAGGGCAGAAAGATGCAAGACACATTTTTCAGAGTGAGTATAATTGGGCTGAAGGGAGTGAAGGGGGCATGGAGAGGGCAGCGGTCATTAAGGCAAGCAAGGAGGGTGGTGCTAGATTATAGACAGTCTTTCAATAAAGCTAAGGAAACTTAATTCTCAAAACTTCTGCACCCAAGCACCCCTTAGTGTGTGTTTGGCATACATGTGGATCACCAATTTTAGATAAATTAATACAGATCATCTACAATTCTAATAACAAAAAATTACCAATATTTTTAAGATCTTTAATCACATTAGTGATCGTTCCATATTATTCTACAAGAAGATGGCATTTGCAATCTTTTTCCCAAGCTATACCCAACTTGATGATGGATAACTCAGTCTCTATGGGTGGCTTGCACTGCCAGATGGTTTAAGTTCTTACTCTTGATATTTACTGAGCAAAATATCTTAGCTCACATTTATAGATAACTGAGAATGGCAAAAAAAAAAAAATTGTGGCTTTGTCGGAGAGTTCTGGATATTTGGATCAAAGATGGATAGACAAAACACAGAGAGATATCTTCCTTTTAGCATAAAATCAAGCATTGAGGTAACCAGTGCATCCAACTCAAAAGCTGGAGGTTGGAATGTTTTGACTTGAGCAATGTCACCCAAGTTAAAACATTGAAACCTCTAGCTTTTGAGTCAGACATGCTAGTTAGCTAGTTAGCAGATCACTAGCTATATATCACTTTACTTATTACATGTGGTTCTAGAAACAATCTATTTAAGCTCAGGTTAAAGAACTTAGGAATGCATTGTGACTATACATAATAACGTTGATAGATTTCTCAAGCAACAATTATCAAATACTGGGAACATATCAAACTTCTGGGTCAGGTCTTTTGCATCACAGTCCAATTTTTAAAAGTAATCATAATATCTTTCATTAAGCACCATTAAATTTTGGCTCATGAGTGATAAGCTCAGGTCAGTGGTGTGCTGGTAAGTGTTTAATAACTTGCTCTCTGGGGAAAAAAGGCCTGATTTATAGCATTTGTTGATTCCCGGGGTGTAAACACTCCCACCATGGCAGATTTCAAGCTACCCACGTGATATCACGGAATGCTGAGTTGGGAAGAGAGATACGCAGTCGGTTTTCACAAGCCAGCAAGTTATTGACCACATCTCTGAGATAAGCTACTTCAGCAAAGCAGGTGGAATCATATTGCAGTTATGAATTTCTCACTTACAGCTTCAAGTGTGAAAAATGCAATTTTTTTTCTGACTCAAAGTAATTTTCTCTTTTGAGCTCCTATTATGTCTCATATAGAACATCAGCCTAATCATTTCAGAGGAACTTGGCCCAGTTCACAGATTACTCAGTCAGTTCAGGATTATACTTCTGTTACTTCCAGGTTCAAAAAGCCCGCAGGGATCTGCCTCTTTCCTTCTCCTCCCTGGAGTTAGTCCTGGGACTGTGAAGAGGGACCTCACTTCTTGGTCTTCCACACAGGCAGTAAATGATCTCCACAGTCAAGCAGCTTCCGCTCTGCTCCATGGTGATCTGTTGCAGGATGTTCCTCATGCAACACTCTGATGATGCTTGTCCTCCTACACCAAGTGTGAGACCTTGCCAAGGACCACTGCCTCGCTCCTCTAACTTCTGCATGCATTCTTGGTGCCCCCAGGAACTCTTGGTTCTCCTGACATGCCATCTAAGCCTGCTGTGGGGTCTTTGCCACACCACTGCCTCTACAATGCAACAACAAGATGATTTAGGGACTTCGCTTGGGGCAGGCAGTCTCTCCTCCAAGCACCCACTCCAAGTACACCATTCATATTAGGACATCTAAATGTCAATGAAGGGTTCCATAAAGCGCCCTACTATGGACTTATTTAGAGGACAGGGCTTCAGGGCAAAGGATCCTCTACATTTGCTGATGTCTAACTTCTTCCTTCCTTTTCCAAACTCTCCTTTCTTCCCCTCTGTTGATGTCATTAATTCTGCCTAGTCACCTCCAACTAATAGTAGCCTAATGTACAACGGAACAAAACACTGGCTGGTCCTGGGCCATCTTCACAATCATGGGTATGCTCAAATCCAGTGTTGCAGCCACTGTGTATTTTGAGTGTCTTCCAACCTAGGGAGCTCATCTTCTAGCTCTATATCAGACAATATTCTATTGTGATCCATAGGCTAATTTTTTAAAGGAGATAGCTAGGCCTTTCCTCCTATTCTGTCTCAGTCTGGAAGCTCTGCTGAAAACTGTCCACCATCAGTAACTCTACAGGTATTTGAAATACTGGTGGTCTAGCTCTCAACCTCATAGCAACACATAAGCCACCACAGTTCAACAACGGACACACAGGTGGTGGGTCCCCTCGTAGAGATTCCTCGAACTTGTTCAGTTCCCCTTAAATCTTTATAGTTTATAGAAGGTACCTTCTCAGCTTTGTTCCCAAGTTCTGCAGTGACCTCTTTCCCCTAAAGCATTGGGTGACTCATGCCTACCTGAGCTGGGAGGGAGATGCAGGGCACAGAGGTAAGGTCATGTCCATTTCTACTCCCCACATCATCCCACAGGTAGAAATAACCCTTAAGGGAATTATTATTGTCATAAAGAAATGGTTTTGTCTAAGCCCTCATTACAGAAATTTATGTACTCACCTTTCCCAACATTAGTCAGCATACTTCAATTCTGGAAAGCAGAATCTACTTCTTTGTACAACACAACTAAAAGAACACCCCCACCTCCACTGCGGGGGTGAGGGGCAGTGGCCTGGGTTTGGTGAGACCAGTGGCATGTGAATGACTGCCAGCTCTTATCTGTGAATAACGATTAGATTATTTGGGGTCTGTCAAGTGCTGTCAAAGCTGAATCCAGGGCATTTTCCAGTCTACAACATGGCACACCAAATGATCCAGCATACAAATAAAAGTATTTTATCCTACGAGGCTAACCAGATTGAAGGATTGATGAATACTTTACCCTTATATATACAATGGACTTACGGCAGGAACAGGATTAAAATTCAATATTGAAGAAATTTCTTCCATCAAAGAAAGCAGGAATCTACTAGCATTTACTCAAAATATTTACTCTGCCCCATTCAGTACCACTCAGAATATATGGTTTTGACAGTGTCTTTTGATAGAGGAATTTTGCAAACAGGTTTTTCTACTTTCATCCTCAAGGAAAATATTAATGATGAGATGACTTTTTGCTATCAGAAGTACGCTTCTAATAACATATATATAGTTCTATTCTTTCCCACTATGGAAAAATTCATTTTCACATTAGAAAACACTATTTTGTCCTTTATCCAAATAATTCAACCAGATTATCAGAGTTTTGTTTAAAAAAAATTAAAAGTTTCAGAAGACTCTTTCTACTAATTGATACAGTTTCATAACACACATAACCAGGAAGATTTAGGGTGAATCAATCACTCATTCAATAAAGTCCAGTTTTTACAAATTTATCTAGTACTTCCCTTATTTGGATGCTTGTGTAAAATCACCACTTTCAAAAATTCATGTATCCCAGCTCATACTTGTTCTCATTCTCTACTTGCACTAAAATTGTGGCTACTCCTTATATTTATAACATTGTTCTGAATGTCTATTTCTTGCATTTTTATTTCATTTATGCTTTAATTTATCCAGTAGCTCTTCATGTACTGGTGTTAATCATGGACTTAATGCAGTGCAGTTAGTTACTTGCTACCGAATTGATTTCGACTCACAGCAGTCCCATGTGACAGAACAGAACTGCCCCATAGGGTTTTCTAGGCTATAATCTTTATGGGAGCGGATTGCTAGGACTTTCTCCCTGGAGTTGTCGGGTGCATTCAAACTACCAATCTTTTGGTTAGCAGCCAAGCATTTAATGGTTGAGCCAGCAGAGCTCCTTAATGTAATATAGTAGAAACACCAAAAGAATAAATCTAATAAATGAAAGTAACAGCACACAAATGAGGTAACCAAAAAACCAAAACCCATTGCCATCAAGTCAATTCAGACTCATAGAGACCCTGTAAGACAGACTAGAATCTGCCCCATAGGGCTTCCTAGGCTGTAATCTTTACAAAGCAGACTGCCACATCTTTTTCCTGCAGAGTGGCTAGTGGGTTCAAACCATTGACCTTTCAGTTTGCAGCCAAGGGCTTAACCATTGCACCACCAGGACTCCTTTAGATAGTCAGGCCTTTCTTCCTAGCCTGCAAGCTCTGCTGAATTCTGTTCAGCATTATAGCAACACACATCAGCTGGGAATCAAAGTTGGGTCTCCCACATAGAAAGGGAGAATTCTACCACTGAACCACCAAAGCCCCTTTAACCAAGAGATATTGTACATGTTACTGAACGGTAGCCAATTCATAATTTATCTTATAGTTTGATTTTGTAAAAGTTTATGGATAATTTTTAAACTATTTTTCCCTTAAACTAAAAAATTACCTGCTCGATCCCTACAGAATATTAGCTAGACTCTGGACAGCACATTCAGAAACACTCGTATAGGCATGGGGGGGTTGAAAGTTTTAAGCAGGCACACAACAAGGTCACGACTGTGCTTTAAAATTTATTTTTACTGAGAAAAGTTTGAAAACTGGAAGACCAGTTATGAATCTATTAAAATAACCTTGGACAGAAATCAAGGAACTGCATTACGGTAGTAGCAATGGAAACAGAAAAAAAAAGAAAAACATGAGATATATTGCAAGCCAAGAACACATAGATTTTCTTTCCTTCTTTTTCAAGAGGAAAGGGTGAGGCAAAAATAAACGATGATTCTAAGAATTTATAGCCATGGTGATCAGGATAGCCACCAGGACCCAGAAAAGAAAACTAATTACAAGAAGCTGGGTTGGAGATGATGTATTGAAGGTATGTTGAATTTTTTGTATAGACAAGACATCTAAGCAGGCAATTGGAAAATTTTAGCAGGCAGTTGAAAATGCAAGATAGGAGATTGTTAGACATCTTTCTCCTTTAGCAGAAACGTGGAAGTGTTTGCACAGGCCTTCTCCTGAGGCCCTAGCAGGGGACCAGTTCTTTTAGGGAAGACTTGCACAAAGACAAGGTCAAGGATGAGGCTTTGGAAAAACACACTTAAACATTCCAGTTTTGGCATGGAGTCTCAGGCCTTATTCTTTCTTTATTATACACTCAAAATTTTATATAATCCATTATGTCATTTCTGTTTTATTTGGTCAATTATATAGTGAATTTTATACATGTCCCTTATATTTCTTATTGTTAGTGTTAATTATATGCCAATTAAAAAAAAAAAACACAGAAAAAGGATCAAAAAGAGAGATAGCAGAAAAAATAACAAATGATCCTCAAATCACATAAATGTGGTTTAGGCTAGCTTTCTACTTAAATTATTAGAACTTTAAGGCCCTAAGAATTCCAACTAAAGGAGGACTCTTTGATAAAAAGTCCTATTTGAGGAGAAACAAAGGGAAGTCCCTAGAAAATTATGTAAGTTTTCAATGCATTTTTTCATAGGTGTGGTGCAGTGAGTTACTTAATACCCCTTCTAGCCATAGTCTTTGTGACTTTCATACAACGATTGGGTAGGACTACGGAAATAAGTAGTGGGCTGGTATTTTGTAGAATGTGTTTCACTTTGGGTTTGCTGATACCTTTCTCACAAGTTTTGGGAGGAAGACCCTTGGGATAAAGTGTCATTTCATCATATCATACTAAGGGTGCACTCTGTAAACATGACTTATAACTGATGATGTTAGGCTTGGTCACCCGACCGAGGTCGTGTTTGTCAGGGTTCTCCACTGTAAGGCTCCTCTTAGCCCCCTACACCTCTCCATACTTCACTCTTTGGAAGAAAAGCATTATGTGTATCCACAGTTAAAGAGTGAGAAGTAATGCTCCACCTTCTTCAGGGGTGAAGATTCTACATAAATTATTTAAAATTCTTCTGTACAGGAGTCAGCATTTTGTTTGACTTCATCAGGTGATGAGAAGCATGACTTTGAGGGAAAAATTTAAGTGCTTACAGGAAAAAAGGGAACCCAGGAGGCAGGAGTGGAATGTAGGTGTGAGTCAAGAAGGAGCGAAGGCCAATACAAAGATGTGCTTTTGACTTGTAGCAACTACAGGTTACTATTGTATTTTGTAAGGTTGTTCAGAAGGTTGTATTGTCCAAGCCAATACAACCTTCTGAACAACCTTACAAAATGCATCTCAGAACTTTCCACCCTGAGGATAAAAGGGGGAAGCTTTTATCTACCAAATTTATGATGCGCAGTAGATTCTAGGGGGTAGCAGCAGCAGGAGATCCATAAAATAGGAAGCTACAGGTAGGTGGTACAGGCCCAGGTGGAACACTGTTAAGCCTGTGGGAAGCTGGGCTTGGTTATCGATCGCAACACTGGCTGCAGAGAGAATAGGCTGAGGGGGATGTAAGTGGCATGCAAGAGGTGTCCAATGCATAACAGCACATCTTTAATTATAATAGTCTTTTTTTTTTTTTAATATGAGAGAATAAAATGTAAAATTTGGTTTTCTAATACTAACGGTCACATCCTTCAGCTATATCCTTCCCTCTTTTGCTGGGTAAGATACTCAGGCTAAATATGCCATGGTATTAGAGAAAGCCACACCCATCTGTCACTTTGTCATACTGTGTTGGCTTGCATATTGCTGTGATGCTAGAAGGTATGACACTTTTATTTCAAATACCAGTAGGGTCATCCATGGCGGACAGACTTCAGCAGAGCATCTCCAGACTAAGACAGGCTGGTTAGAAAGGCCTAGCAATCTACTTCTGAAAGTCAGCCAATGAAAACCAAGTGGGTCACAACAGAATATTATCCAACATAGTGCTGGAAGATGACCCCCCTAGTTTGGAAGGTACTCAAAATACACAGTGGCCATAGCAATGGACTGGAGCATACCAACAATCATGAAGGTGGCACAGGACTGGACAACATTTAGTTCTGTTGTACATAGGGTCGCCATGGGTAGGCGCCAACTTGAAGGCAACTAACAACAATCAGAGAAGGATGCTATAGACCCCTGCCTTCACTGTTTCTTTGGTTATTGTAAAAATGGCTTGGGGGTTGTGTCTGACCTCCTGCCATCCCACAAGAGGGAAGGAGAACCAAGATCAACAGCGCAAGGCTGACTCTTGTGAGGTGGAGGCCAGACAAGCCTCCTCTCTCTGCCACCTTCACTAATTCTGACACCAACCGTTCCTCACACAGCACTTGCTACTTCGCTGGGTTCAATAAGTCATTGCAATGGCCAAATAGCCACAAAGAACTCGCAGACCATGCTCACAGTTACGGGGTTTATTAGGGAAGTAAGTTACAATTCAGGCTCAGGAACACTCAGGATATAGTTCTTCCATCAGGATAGCCTGTTCCCAGCTGTGCTCACAGGAACAACTCTACCTGGCCCTAGGCCTCTCGCCAACGGCACTCAGCTTTCTCTATCTGTGGCCCAGGGAAGCCCACCATGCCCTCTCCTGCTGCTGGGTCTCTCCTGTCACTGCTTCTCACTGTCTTCAGGGTTACAGCTTATTCTCTCAGTCTCGTTTCCAGGAACTTCTCAGCACAGGGATCCCGGGTCCAAAGGACACGTTCCCCGCTCCTGGTTCTTCCTTGGCAATGGTAGGATACTCCTCTCTGCTGTGAAATTGGCTCCCTTTTAAGGCAAAACTGGCCAATCCCCTTGGCAGGCCACAATTAATTACCCTATCACAGAGTCCTGCCCAATCACCTGGGTGGGAGTTACAAGACCATGGCTAGAAAGGCCTCACAAAACCAATCAATTGCACTGTAGTTATGCAACCCACCATGCTTTGAGCGCACAGGCACATTCCAGTGGGTGCATTCTCCCTCTGAAGCAGAGACCCAGTCTCTTCACACATGTATGCTAACATTTTGTTGAGAGTATTTTGCATTAATATTCATGAGAGAGAGTGGCCTTTAATTTCCCTTTCTTGTTTGTCCTTGACAAGGTTAGGTATTAAAGTTACACTGGCCTCACAGAATGGATTGGGAAGTATTTTGACTTTTTTCTATTCTCTGGATGAGAATGTGTAAGATTAGTGTTATTTCTTCCTTACATGTGTTTGGAGAATTCGTGGTCGATGCCATTTTAGCCTAGAGTTTTTCTGTTTGTTTTATTTCTCGGAACATTTTAACTATAAATTTAATATCTTTAATAGACAGAGGAACATTTAAATTTTTTTTTTAATTTCTTTTACACAATTAAGTGCTTGGATGCTAACTGAAGGGTTGGAGGGTCAAACTGACCAGCTGCTCCGTGGGAGAAAGATGTGGTCATCTGCTCCCATAAAGATTTACAGCCTTGGAAATGTTATGGGGCAGTTTTACTCTGTCCTATAGGGTCGCTATGAGTTGGAATCTACTAGGTGGAATCTACTTGGTTTTTCGGTACAGTTTTGTAAGATGTGTTTTTCAAATAATTTTTTCAATTTATTTAATTTTTTTAAATTACCTAGAGCTAGTTTTTTTTTTTTTAATATTATCTTTTCTTAAGGTAATTAAACCACACATCCACGTCTTGCTTTTTTTTGTTGTGTTTTGTTTTGTTTTTTAATACCCTTCATTTTTACAACAAGAAGCCCAGTGTTTAAAGCACTTGGCTACTAACCGAAAGGTAGGTGGTTTGAACCCATCAGCCGCTCCCCGGGAGAAAGATGTAGCTGGCAGTCTGCTTCCATAAAGACTTCCAGCCTTGGAAATCCTGTGGGGCAGTTCTACTCTGTCCTCTAGGGTCACTATGAGTTGAAATCTACTCAACAGCAATGGATTTGTTTGTTTTTGAACACTTTTAGGTTTACCGAAACAACAGCTCAGAAAGTACAAAGTTCCCATATACCCCTTCTCCCTGCTGCACAGTTTCTCCTATTACTTAAAAAAATATATATATATATTACTTACTCTTGGTTTAATCTACTGTTCTTTTTCTAACTTCTTGAAATGGATATTTGGATCATTCATTTTCACCTTCTTTTCTAATCATGCAATCAAGGCTATCAATTTGGCTTATAATTTTGATATACACTGTTTTGTTATGATTGAGTCCAAATATTTTCTAATCTCTATTGAGACTTCCTTTCAAGACATGTATTAATTAATTTCTATATCTTTTTGATTTTTAAGTATTTTTAATTATTAATTTCTAGCTTAATTCAAGGCAGATCACTAACTCTGTGTAATTTAAATCTTTTGAAATTTGTTGAAACATTTTCTTTTTTATGGCCAATGTAAATTTTTATACATTTAGGTAGATATTCTAGGTCTACTTGATAAAAATGTGTATTGTGAAGTTGTTGGAGGTAGTATTTTATATATACTAAATATTATATAAATATAAATTTTATATTTACATGTTTGATCAAACTGCTAATTTTGCCGCTGAAATTTTTAATATGTCCACTGGTTTTTTTTTTTTTTTTTTTTTGCCTGCTTGTTCTACAAGGTACAGAAAGGCATTAAAAGTAGGGAGCCAAGATGGCGGACTAGGCAGACGCTACCTCGGATTCCTCTTACAACAAAGACGTGGAAAAACAAGTGAATCGATCACATACATAACAATCTACGAACCCTGAACAACAAACACAGATTTAGAGACGGAGAACGAACTAATACGGGGAAGCAGCGAGTGTTTCCAGAGCCTGGAGCCAGCGTACCAGTCAGGTACGGCACAAGCACAGAGAGCTGCTCCACCCCCCTGAACTAACCCCGGGAGGGGGACCAGCCGGTTCCACGGGCGGCGTGGGACGCAGCCGGTAGGAGAAGTCCCCAGGAGGCAGTGACTGGTCTTGGAGCAGAAAGAGCAGCGTCCCAGCCGGGGAACCGTCCCGCAGGGATTTGGACTGGACGCAGCGGATTTTCTGGAAAAACTAGTTTCCCAGTGATGGCTCAGAGACAACAATCCATATCAAACCACTTAAAGAAGCAGACCATGACAGCTTCTCCAACCCCCCAAACAAAAGAATCAAAATCTTTCCCAAATGAAGATACAATCCTGGAATTATCAGATACAGAATATAAAAACTAATTTACAGAATGCTTAATGATATCAGAAATGAAATTAGGATAACTGCAGAAAAAGCCAAGGAACACACTGATAAAACTGTTGAAGAACTCAAAAAGATTATTCAAGAACATACTGGAAAAATTAATAAGTTGCAAGAATCCATAGAGAGACAACATGTAGAAATCCAAAAGATTAACAATAAAATAACAGAATTAGACAACGCACTAGGAAGTCAGAGGAGCAGACTCGAGCAATTAGAATGCAGACTGGGACATCTGGAAGACCAGGGAATCAACACCAACATAGCTGAAAAAAAATCAGATAAAAGAATTAAGAAAAATGAAGAAACCCTAAGAATTATGTGGGACTCTATCAAGAAGGATAACCTGCGGGTGATTGGAGTCCCAGAACAGGGAGGGGGGACAGAAAACACAGAGAAAATAGTTGAAGAACTCCTGACACAAAACTTCCCTGACATCATGAAAGACGAAAGGATATCTATCCAAGATGCTCATCGAACCCCATTTAAGATTGATCCAAAAAGAAAAACACCAAGACATATTATCATCAAACTCAACAAAACCAAAGATAAACAGAAAACTTTAAAAGCAGGCAGGGAGAAAAGAAAGGTTTCCTTCAAGGGAGAATCAATAAGAATAAGTTCAGACTACTCAGCAGAAACCATGCAGGCAAGAAGGGAATGGGACGACATATACAGAACACTGAAGGAGAAAAACTGCCAGCCAAGGATCATATATCCAGCAAAACTCTCTCTGAAATATGAAGGCGAAATTAAGATATTTACAGACAAACACAAGTTTAGAGAAATTGCAAAAACCAAACCAAAACTACAAGAAATACTAAAGGATATTGTTTGGTCAGAGAACCAATAATATCAGATATCAGCACAACACAAGGTCACAAAACAGAACGTCCTGATATCAACTCAAATAGGGAAATCACAAAAACAAACAAATTAAGATTAATTAAAAAAAAATACACATAACAGGGAATCATGGAAGTCAATAGGTAAAAGATCACAATAATCAAAAAGAGGGACTAAATACATGAGGCATTGAACTGCCATATGGAGAGTGATACAAGGCGATATAGAACAATACAAGTTAGGTTTTTACTTAGAAAAATAGGGGTAAATAATAAGGTAAACACAAAAAGGTATAACAACTCTATAACTCAAGATAAAAACCAAGAAAAACGTAACGACTCAACTAACATAAAGTCAAGCACTATGAAAATGAGGATCTCACAATTTACTAAGAAAAACGCCTCAGCACAAAAAAGTATGTGGAAAAATGAAATTGTCAATAACACACATAAAAAGGCATCAAAATGACAGCACTAAAAACTTATTTATCTATAATTACCCTGAATGTAAATGGACTAAATGCACCAATAAAGAGACAGAGTCACAGACTGGATAAAGAAACACGATCCATCTATATGCTGCCTACAAGAGACACACCTTAGACTTAGAGACACAAACAAACTAAAACTCAAAGGATGGAAAAAAATATATCAAGCAAACAATAAGCAAAAAAGAAGAGGAGTAGCAATATTAATTTCGGACAAAATAGACTTTAGACTTAAATCCACCACAAAGGATAAAGAAGGACACTATATAATGATAAAAGGGACAATTGATCAGGAAGACATAACCATATTAAATATTTACGCACCCAATGACAGGGCTGCAAGATACATAAATCAAATTTTAACAGAATTGAAAAGTGAGATAGACACCTCCACATTTATAGTAGGAGACTTCAACACACCACTTTCGGAAAAAGACAGGACATCCAGTAAGAAGCTCAACAGAGACACGGAAGATCTAATTAAACAATCAACCAACTTGACCTCATTGACTTATACAGAACTCTCCACCCAACTGCTGCAAAATATACTTTTTTTTCTAGCGCACATGGAACATTCTCTAGAATAGACCACATATTAGGTCATAAAACAAACCTTTGCAGAGTCCAAAACATCGAAATATTACAAAGCACCTTCTCAGACCACAAGGCAATAAAACTAGAGATCAATAACAGAAAAACTAGGGAAAAGAAATCAAATACTTGGAAAATGAACAACACCCTCCTGAAAAAAGACTGGGTTATAGAAGACATCAAGGAGGGAATAAGGAAATTCATAGAAAGCAACGAGAATGAAAATACTTCCTATCAAAACCTCTGGGACACAGCAAAAGCAGTGCTCAGAGGCCAATTTATATCAATAAATGCACACATACAAAAAGAAGAAAGAGCCAAAAGCAGAGAACTGTCCCTACAACTTGAACAAATAGAAACTGAGGAACAAAAGACTCCATCAGGCACCAGAAGAAAACAAATAATAAAAATTAGAGCTGAACTAAATGAATTAGAGAACAGAAAAACAATTGAAAGAATTAACAAAGCCAAAAGCTGGTTCTTTGAAAAAATTAACAACATTGATAAACCATTGGCTAGACTGACTAAAGAAATACAGGAAAGGAAACAAATAACCCGAATAAGAAATAAGAAGGACCACATCACAACAGAACCAAATGAAATTAAAAGAATCATTTCAGATTATTATGAAAAATTGTACTCTAACAAATTTGAAAACCTAGAAGAAATGGATGAATTCCTGGAAAAACACTACCTACCTAAACTAACACATTCAGAAGTAGAACAACTAAATAGACCCATAACAAAAAAAGAGATTGAAACGGTAATCAAAAAACTCCCAACAAAAAAAAGCCCTGGCCCGGACGGCTTCACTGCAGAGTTCTACCAAACTTTCAGAGAAGAGTTAACACCACTACTTCTGAAGGTATTCCAAAGCATAGAAAATGACGGAATACTACCCAACTCATTCTATGAAGCCATCATCTCCCTGATACCAAAACCAGGTAAAGACATTACAAAAAAAGAAAATTATAGACCTATATCCCTCATGAACATTGATGCAAAAATCCTCAACAAAATTCTAGCCAATAGAATCCAACGACACATCAAAAAAATAATTCACCCTGATCAAGTGGGATTTATACCAGGTATGCAAGGCTGGTTTAACATCAGAAAAACCATTAATGTAATCCATCACATAAATAAAACAAAAGACAAAAACCACATGATCTTATCAATTGATGCAGAAAAGGCATTTGACAAAGTCCAACACCCATTCATGATAAAAACTCTTACCAAAATAGGAATTGAAGGAAAATTCCTCAACATAATAAAGGGCATCTATGCAAAGCCAACAGCCAATATCACTCTAAATGGAGAGAACCTGAAAGCATTTCCCTTGAGAACGGGAACCAGACAAGGATGCCCTTTATCACCGCTCTTATTCAACATCGTGTTGGAAGTCTTAGCCAGGGCAATTAGGCTAGACAAAGAAATAAAAGGTATCTGGATTGACAAGGAAGAAGTAAAGTTATCAGTATTTGCAGATGACATGATTATATACACAGAAAACCCTAAGGAATCCTCCAGAAAACTACTGAAACTAATAGAAGAGTTTGGCAGAGTCTCAGGTTATAAAATAAACATACAAAAATCACTTGGATTCCTCTACATCAACAAAAAGAACACCGAAGAGGAAATCATCAAATCAATACCATTCACAGTAGCCCCCAAGAAGATAAGATACTTAGGAATAAATCTTACCAAGGATGTAAAAGACCTATACAAAGAAAACTACAAAGCTCTACTACAAGAAATTCAAAAGGACATACTTAAGTGGAAAAACATACCCTGCTCATGGATAGGAAGACTTAACATAGTAAAAATGTCTATTCTACCAAAAGCCATCTATACATTTAACGCACTTCCGATCCAAATTCCAGTGTCATATTTTAAGGGGATAGAGAAACAAATCACCAATTTCATATGGAAGGGAAAGAAGCCCCGGATAAGCAAAGCACTACTGAAAAAGAAGAAGAAAGTGGGAGGTCTCACCTTACCTGACTTCAGAACCTATTATACAGCCACAGTAGTCAAAACAGCCTGGTATTGGTACAACAACAGACACATAGACCAATGGAACAGAATTGAGAACCCAGACATAGATCCATCCACGTATGAGCAGCTGATATTTGACAAAGGACCAGTGTCAATTAACTAGGGAAAAGATAGCCTTTTTAACAAATGGTGCTGGCATAACTGGATATCCATTTGCAAAAAATTGAAACAGGACCCATACCTCACACCATGCACAAAAACTAACTCCAAGTGGATCAAAGACCTAAACATAAAGACTAAAACGATAAAGATCATGGAAGAAAAAATTGGGACAACCCTAGGAGCCCTAATACAAGGTATAAACAGAATACAAAAATGATGAAGAGAAATCCGATAACTGGGAGCTCCTAAAAATCAAACACCTATGCTCATCTAAAGACTTCACCAAAAGAGTAAAAAGACCACCTACAGACTGGGAAAGAATTTTCAGCTATGACATCTCCAACCAGCGCCTGATCTCTAAAAGCTACATGATTCTGTCAAAACTCAACCACAAAAAGACAAACAACCCAATCAAGAAGTGGGCAAAGGATATGAACACACATTTCACTAAAGAAGATATTCAGGCAGCCAACAGATACATGAGAAAATGCTCTCGATCATTAGCCATTAGAGAAATACAAATTAAAACTACGATGAGATTCCATCTCACACCAGCAAGGCTGGCATTAATCCAAAAAACACAAAATAATAAATGTTGGAGAGGCTGCGAAGAGATTGGAACTCTCATACACTGCTGGTGGGAATGTAAAATGGTACAACCACTTTGGAAATCTATCTGGCGTTATCTTAAACAGTTAGAAATAGAACTACCATACAACCCAGAAATCCCACTCCTGGGAATATACCCTAGAGATACAAGAGCCTTCATACAAACAGATATATGCACACCCATGTTTATTGCAGCTCTGTTTACAATAGCAAAAAGTTGGAAGCAACCAAGGTGTCCATCAACGGATGAATGGTTAAATAAATTGTGGTATATTCACACAATGGAATACTACACATTGATGAAGAACAGTGACGAATCTCTGAAACATTTCATAACATGGAGGAACCTGGAAGGCATTATGCTGAGCGAAATGAGTCAGAGGCAAAGGACAAATATTGTATAAGACCACTATTATAAGATCTTGAGAAATAGTAAACCTGAGAAGAACACATACTTGTGTGGTTACGAGGGGGGCAGGGAGGGAGGGTGGGAGAGGGTTTTTTATTGATTAATCAGTAGATAAGAACTGCTTTAGGTGAAGGGAAAGACAACACTCAATACATGGAAGGTCAGCTCAATTAGACTGGACCAAAAGCAGAGAAGTTTCTGGGATAAAATGAATGCTTCAAAGGTCAGCGGAGCAAGCGCGGGGGTCTGGGGAACATCGTTTGCGGGGACTTCTAAGTCAATTGGCAAAATAATTCTATTATGAAATCATTCTGCATCCCACTTTGAAATGTGGCGTCTGGGGTCTTAAATACTAACAAGCGGCCATCTAAGATGCATCAATTGGTCTCAACCCACCTGGAGCAAAGGAAAATGAAGAACACCAAGGCCACATGACAACTAAGAGCCCAAGAGACAGAAAGGGCCACATGAACCAGAGACCTACATCATCCTGAGACCAGAAGAACTAGTTGGTGCCCGGCCACAATCGATGACTGCCCTGACAGGGAGCACAGCAGAGGACCCCTGAGGGAGCAGGAGATCAGTGGGATACAGACCCCAAATTCTCATAAAAAGACCAAACTTAATGGTCTGACTGAGACTAGAGGAATCCCGGTGGCCATGCTCCCCAGACCTTCTGTTGGCACAGGACAGGAATCATCCCCGAAGACAACTCATCAGACATGAAAGGGACTGGTCAGCTGGTGGGAGAGAGACGCTGATGAAGAGTGAGCTAATTATATCAGGTGGACACTTGAGATTGTGTTGGCAACTCTTGTCTGGAGGGGGGATGGGAGGATAGAGAGAGAGGGAAGCCGGCAAAATTGTCAAGAAAGGAGAGATTGAAAGGGCTGACTCAAGAGGGGGAGAGCAAGTGGGAGTAGGGAGTGAGATGTATGTAAACTTATATGTGACAGACTGATTGGATTTGTAAACGTTCACTTGAAGCTTAATAAAAGTTATTAAAAAAAAAAAAGTACCCCCTCTGTGTTTTACATTTCTACTTTCATTGTCTATTTAGCCTTTTATTTTCTGTCCATTTTTCTTTATATATTTTGAAGCTCTATAATAATTAGCAACAGAGCACAGCAGGGTCATCACAAGGTACTTCCCTTCTCCCTGGAATCTTTGCCCTTGAAGTCCTATTCCTGATTAACTATATAACGAAGCAGAGTCAAAAAATTATGGTTATACTTTATATGCTCATTATCAGGTTGAAGTAAAGATGTAACATTTTCATATATACTTTGGCAAAGTTTGTGAACTAGGGTGACCAGATGGTTTCATTTTAAGTATTTTTTTTTTATTTTTATGTAGCCATTGGAAATTGGTTTAAGAAGTAAAAGAAACTTGCTAAGAGCTTAACGTGTTGATAAGGATTTGGAAAATGAAGTCCCAGATCAATATTACGGTCAGTGATGTGGCACTTGTGTTTATAGATGACATTTCGCATGCCGGCCTTCAGACGATGAAATAAAACTGAGTGAAGATTTATACCTTTTCTCTCTCGATAGGCCTATATTCTCTATTCACTAAACCAGAGGAGAGTTTGCCACCATTTCTGAGATTAATATGGAACCATTTCTATTTTTTCTATATATATGATTTAATGCCAGAGAGGACTGTCCACCTGACCTTTCAGTTTCCTTTCCTTTAGATGTTTCTCTTCCCTCTTGGCTCCCTTCCTTTGGACACACTCCACCCTCGTCTGATCTCTCTTGCCCTGTGTCTTGGTGCTTCCTCTATCTTACCCTCTGCTGTCCTTGGATGTCCTGTAGCACACACTCCTGGGCCCTAAACTGATCTGCTAATGTAATCCAAGTGAATGTGCCAAGTAGCCAATCCTATGTAAGTCACAGTGTTAAAAAATACTGCTTTGGGGATCAGGAAAACTAGATTATAAGACTAAGTTGTGGTGACCTTGTGCAAATGACATCCTCTTGTTCTTTTTGTTTTCCTATAAAAGTATGACGTTTGATTTCAGGATCTCTAATTTTTTTTTTTTTTTTAAAGTATACACGAACTCCTAAGGTCTATGACAATGTGTTCTTTTTATTTGTAATATTCAATAGGCAATGCACCTATCTTTTCTTTCTATCTCATTCTAATAATGGCAGTGATGAAGAAGCTTGAATTTCCTGAGTTTACATTTAGATAAAGTAATGTGTGTATCTGGTACTGTGAAATTGGCTAAATTGGGGTCAGTTGGTAGGACAAACTTTGAAACTGGTCAACATTTGCTTGAGACTGTTTTTGTAATTCATGCGACCACGCCACAATGCTCTGATCATTTTCATAAGACCAATATCATCTCACTAATACCATCTCACTCTTATCCCTATTTTTCAAATCAGGAATTTGAAGCACAGAGGTTACTCCTTAAGCAAGTAAGACGTTGTAGTGATTTAAACCCAGGAAAACTAAATACTCAGTAGAGCACAGATACGTCAAATACCAAAATGGCTACTAAAATTTTATTATTGACAGGAGAGAAGCCAAAAGACAGAAGCAGGGTGGAAGAGCTGAGATCAGGGAAGCTTGTGTTCTCGATTATGAGCGTGACTCTCAGGGATCTGACTACTCAGGGATTCAATCAGGTTGACCACCACCCATCTGTCCGTCTGTCATGTTATGGTAGCTTGCATGTTGCTATGATGCTGGAAGTTGTGCCACCAGGATTTTAAATACTGGCAGGGTCACCCAGGATGAATAGGTTTCAACAGAGCTTCTAGACTAAGATGAAGAAGAAAGGCCTGGTGATATACTTCCAATTAGCCAATGAAAACCCTATGGAGCACAACAGAGTATTGTCCGATATAGTGGTAGAAGATGAGCCCTCCAGGTTGGAAGGAATTCAAAATACACAATCACAACAATGTACTCAAACATAGCAACAATCACGAAGATGGCACAGGACCAGGCAACATTTCTTTCTGTTATACACAAGATTGCCATGAGTCAGGAACCAGGTCACTGGCAAAAAACAACAATAACCTCCATGTTAAGGGCTGTACATCTATGAGTTTAAGGTAGGTCCCAACCCCAGAGATAAATCACCAGGCAGGAAAATCTGGCAGATCTAATACAAAGTCATGTGCCACAGCTTGGATAGCAAGGAGGTGTGGGACCCTTGCAATTCAAAGAATGACCCAGGTGCCAAGGGTTCACCCAGGCCCATCAGATTCTGGGTGTGATGGTGAAGAAGTTGCTATAGAAGCAAATAAAACTGGCATCTCCTGTACCCCAACAAATTTTAGGAATGCAAACCATTCCCAGCACAACAAGCCCTGTATAGCCCACAGCCAGAGAAACTTGTCCACCCATCTCTGGTCTTGTAGACCCCCAGGCACAGTTCAGACGCATATCCACAGCACCACCAAGGATTCCCTGTGCTTGGGCTTGACCTTTTTCAGTCTTGTACAAAAGCCATCCCTTATTCTTTTCCTTATAAAGAAAGTATTAGGTATTAAGTATATTAATATTCAAAGCAATTGTCATCTGCTATATAATTAAATGCATACACACATATATATGTATACACTTACACACACCTACAAAACATGTCCTTTTTGTTGTGGATGATGATTTTGTTTACTGTTTCATTCTTTTTCCTATACTGACAAGTATGTCATATTATAATAACGCATTTCCAGAGTTTCTCAAGTATATGAAAATGAACTTATGTTTGGATTATACTGCAACCTCAGACACAGCCTTACAGATGTGGCTTCTTTATATTCTGTCCTAAGCTTATAAATGGACTATCAAATGATGCACTACAGCCTGCTCGAACTCTACATTGACAAGGATAAAAATCAATGCATACTTAATTTGAACTTGCCCATAAAAATTCTAACTATACTGAAACTCTGACAATGGAAATACCGTGTAAAGACAGAGAGATGCTTAATTCCATTATATCTTCAGTATTCACAGTGATTGATTTTTGTTTGTATTGTGTACAACTAAGTTGTGATGATACTTTCCTGAGCTATGAAATCTTTCAGGTTCAAATTGAGATGCAACCTCCCAGTGAAATGGAAGCCAATCATTTGCTTTTTGAAAATACTTAAACAGTCATCTGGATCATCACTTAATGAGAGAGAAGGAGTTATTTACTCAATGGCATCAAGAGGCAAAATTAAATTAATATACCTCTAAAAAGTAACTTTTTCTTCCTCCCAACTGGACAAATCAGAATTACTAGGTTTAAGTGTAGCTTTTTCCTGATCCACTACCCCCACTGCTGGGGCCCCGGTCATTTTCAGTGTTACACGTGGCATTTCTCAATCCAGAGATGGAAAGCAATGAGTTGTGGAGTTCAATTCCTCATTTCTTGACTGTCCATTCTTTGGCTCTAAGTTTTCCAGATTCGACAGGAAAAAGGCCAATATACCTATGTATTTGGGATACTGGGATCTTTATTTACTTGCTTAGTGATACAGGATCTGCTGACTTAGCTGAACACCCTTCTTCTCCAGCCTGATCTAATATCATGAGGAAAGTTTCAACACTGAAAATAATACATAGCTTTTAATAAATCACTCAAGATCTGACGTTCCTTTGTGAATGCTTCATGTTATTAATAGAGAAAAAAACAAAAGTTAAATAAAAAGAAAAAAATGTAATCAAGTAGGTTGACAACCAGCAAAAGATAATTAAAATGGTTCTGTTTTGTTTCTCAGTTTCATTAACATGCAAATGAGATTCACGAGGGTTGATATTGTGCTTCACCAAGAGCCACAGAAATGAATTAAGAATGAAAATGTGTCTCACTGATGGAGACTCCAGATGAGCATGCAAATTAATGAAAAATATGATTTGGCCCAATTAATAACATATTTTTTGTGACTTACTGAACTTCAAAAGATGAAATAAAGATAAATACAAAAATTAAATATTTTATATCTTTCCACGAGTCACATTCTGTGAAAGTTTTCACTAGTCAAATGGAGTGGAGGTAAAAGGTAAACTCTGTTGTACTTTTTAAAAGGAGTACAGGATGGAGATTTCATTCTAAGACCAGTGTTGTGATAAGTGTTGTCCTACTAGGAAGACAACAGATCGGGCACAGGATCGGGACAGCCCTCAGAGGGCTTTGCTGTTGTTGTTAGTTGCCCTGGAATCGATTCCAACCATGGCAACTCCTTGTATGCAACTGCTTCATAGGGTTTTCAAGACCGTGTGCTTTGGGAAGAAGATCACCATGCCTGTCTTCCGAGGCACCTCTGGGTGGGTTCAAACCACTAACCTTTCTGTTAATAGGCAAGCACTTAATTGTCTGCACCACCCGAACACTCTTTTCAGAGGGGCTAAGTGTGTACATTAGCCTGTGATCAGTCAAGGCTTCAGGATTGCAAGTAGGGAGGGATAGTGCAGTGTGACCAGTTATGACTCTCACTACAGGGCAATTAAAAGTAACAAACATTATCTACACAAATATAGTCAAGCCCTCAAGTATTCCCCACCTGATACAACAATCTCAGTTCCTACTATTGGTAGACTCAAATTTAAAAACACACATAAGTGGTTATCCCACTTAAATAATGAGATGAAATTTTAAAATGAACTTAAATTTAAAATCATGTTAAAAAACAGTATTATATAAATATCTGTATTATAATTAGCACTGTGTGATATGTATAATCGTGTTAAAGTATTATATAAATACCTGTATTGTAATTACCACCGTATGATACGTAAAATCTCTACAAGATGGCAAAACACAGATACGTACACACAAATGTAATCTGTTAATTCTAATGTTCCCTGTGCTCAAACATTAAACAATAGCCCCAAGGAAGGGAACAAAGAATAAAATCAAGAGGAGGAAATGACAGTCATGGAATAAGAGAAAGTGATAAGAAATGGGCGAAGCCCAGTTTTCACAATAACGTTTGTGACTATTTCTTATGGTTGTTAGAAATGTTTTCTGTGTTAGTACTGGCAGCCCTCTTTCCCTAGAATGTAGGTGCAGATCATTTTTGCTTTAGCATATTATGAAAAAGGACCACAGTGATGCTCAGTTTCTAGGTGTACAATGTTGTCTCTCTAAATGTATGATGTTGAGAAATTCTTATTTCTACAGCAAGTTGCAATTTAATTTTCTCTAGTTTCTTTTAAACATATTCATGAGATCAAATACAACCTACCTAAGACATAATAAAAAATATAAACTGAGTATTCCTAAAGGAGCAGGAAAGCTTTAATAAATTCCCATTTCTCAACAGGAGAGAAGACCATGTCAATTGCATTGAGAATTAAACAAACTGAGGGATTATTTTTAAATAACCAGCATCTTTTAAATTTACTTATTCTTGCAAACTTCCTTGTTTAAGTTGAAATAGAAAGCTACTTAAATATTTGGGACAAATATATCAATAATTAGCATATACTTGCTGTAGAAAAACTTATTTTATGACCCAAAACCCAGTGCTGTCAAGTCCATTCCAACTCATAGCGACCCTATAGGACTTATTTTATGAGATACATAAAAAGCTTGCCAAATTGAAGAAACTCAATTGCTTGCATGTTGAATGATGACATAGGATCTTCCAATAGGATTCATCCCCTCACCATACTAGAACTGATTTAGATGTCAATTATGTCCAAGAGTTTCTATCATTTGCTTATTCAGGATTTTACTTCCTTTTGTAACATATCACCTCTAATGATTTTATTAAACGAAAATGGAAAATGAGTAAGATTCATCATGGACCAACCAGAGGAAGAAAGCAGACTTACCATCTCTTCGATTTAACCTTGCAAATCCAGGACCGTGGCTGCTAGAGAGCTCAGAAGAGCTGCTGAATGATGCCGGAGGCAAGGCAGGCACCAGAGGATCATCACAATCATCTGTCAGGGGAGAAAATGCCACATTCAGATTAGGACACTGCTGATAGCTTCCTTGGAATCAACAGACACAAAAAGCAAACAAACAAAACACAATCTAGATTCTTTAACAATATGTCAGCTGCTTACATCCAGTATTCTCCTAGAGGTTCTATTATAATCCATAAAGTTTTCTTAGATGGATACAATCAAAATGCTCCTTAGAAATGAGAATGGTGAAACTTTGTCTTGCTTACTTTGGACATGTCATCAGGAAAGACCAATCACTAAAAAGGGACATTATGTGAGGTAAAGAGGCTTGGCAAAAAGTAGGGAAACTCTTATGAGATGGACTGACACTAGAGCCACACCAATGGGTTTAAACCTATCAAAGATCACGAAGATGGCACAGGACTGGGCAATGTTTTATTCAGTTATACACTGGCCCGCCATGAGTCAGAGCCAACGCCACAGCAAGTAACAACTAGAGATTCTAGTTTGTTCAACAAGACACAAAAAAGAACTTAGAGACAAAAGTCTTTAAGAAATGGGGAAGAAAAAGTGCATAGAAATAATAATATATGATCTTGAAGTTGAAAAGCTTTTCTTAAATAAGACAAAAAACTATTTCAACATAGCAGGAAAGATCTATAAATTTAATTCTATTAAAATGAAGAACCTATGATTACCAAAACACATCACAAAGAAAGTGAAGAGAAAAATCACAAAATGTAGAAAGTACTTGCAACACATATTAACCAGTATACAATTAGTATTCCAAATTAAGGAAAACAAAACAAAATAAACAAAAACCACCTTTAAATCATTTAGAAAGCACGGTAGGAAAAATGGCACAAGGCAAGATGAGAGACTTCACAGACAGAACCTATACAAATTGATGCTGAAACTCATCAGTAAAAAGAAATGCAAAGCAGTATTACTACTGGTTATCATTTTACACACAGTAGATTAACAAGACATAAGAAGTCTGACAACGCTAACTCCTATAAAGAATGTAGAACAAGAGAAGCTCCAACATACCACTAGTGGGAGTATAAACTTGAACAACTACTTTTAGGAACAATTTGTCATTAGCTAATAAATTTGAACTTTCACATACCCCCTTGTCTTAGTCATCTAGTGCTATAACAGAAATACCACAAGTGGATGGTTTTAACAAAGAGAAGTTCATTTTCTCACAGTAAATTAGGCTAAAAGTCCAAATTCAGGATGTCAGCGCCAGGGGAAGGCTTTCTCTCTCTGTTGGCCTTCTCATCAGTCTTTCCCCAGGCTAGGAGTTTCTCTGCGCAGGAACCCCAGGTCCTGCTCCTGGCACTGCTTTCTTGGTAGTATGAGGTCCCCAACTCTCTGCTTGCTTCTTTTTCCTTTTATCTCTTAAGAGATAAAACATGGTGCAGGCCACACCCTAGGGAAACTCCCTTTACACTGGATCAGGTAAACCAAAAACCAAAACCAAACCCAGTGCCCTCGGTGACCTGAATAAGGGTGGTATTACAATCCCATCCTAATCCTCTTAACACAAAATTACAATCACAAAATGGAGGACAACCACACAATACTGGGAACCATGACCTAACCAAGCTGATACACACATTTTTAGGGGGACATAATTCAATCCATGACACCCCTGTTCCATCCATTCCACTGCTATGTATGTCCCTGTGGAGAGAGCTTCCACTGGTTTTAAGCAACTTTGTCTTCATATCGTCATATCCAGTGGTGCTGTACAAATACTACTATTTTCTGTGTCCCACAAGAAGAAAAAAGTTGGGGAAACTGCCCTAGGGAAGCCCTTGCATTTGCGTACAAGCAGACATGTACGGTTTCTAGCAACACTATTCATAATAGAAAAAAAAATCATTAACAATCCATACATCCAGTGATCAAAAAATGGGTAACCAAATCATAGTAGGTTTTCACAGTGGAATACTATACAGCAGTAAAAGGAAACTACAGCACCATAAAAACTAAATGGCTGGGTCTTAGAAACAAAAATTTTAATGAAAATAAGTTGTAGAAGGCCATATCATACATGGTGGTAATTGTTGTAAGAATCTTCAGAACAAAAAAAGCTGGAAAATATGTAGTTTAGAGACATGTGGTTTTCAAAAATCTATTTAAAAAAAAATGAAAAGCATAAAATTCAGGATAGCGGTTACCTCTCCAAGGGAAGGCAGAATCAGGATAAGGAAAAGGTACACAGGGAGGTGTGATGTGAGTGGCAATGTTCTAATTCTTGGCACAGGTGTCATGCTCATAGGTTTTTATTATTATGCTATACATAAATGTGCATATATAGGCACATACATGCATATGCATGCATATACATATGTACATATATATCCATATGTATATAAGGATATATGTATATCCTTTTATGTATATTACATATATTATTTTTTTTAAATAAAGGCTATAATGAGGACAGAAGGAAAGTATAAGAATTATCGCATGTTTATCATGATGTGCATACATGCTTAATTTATTTAGCTAATCTTTGTAATCTGGAAACCCTGGTGGCGTAGTGGTTAAGTGCTACGGCTGCTAAGCAAGAGGGCGGCAGTTCAAATCTGCCAGGAGCTCCTTGGAAACTCTATCAGGCAGTTCTGCTCTGTCCTATAGGGTCACTGTGAGTCGGAATTGACTCCATGGCAGTGGGGTTGGGGGATCTCTTATTCCCTACAATTATTAAGTTGTTCCCAATTTTGCTTTAATCAGAACAATATTTCTCTCATAGTATTTAACATATTTCGGTTCTTAAACATCATGCAGGGTCATTGTTCCACACGTCTCAAATTAATAATAATTTAACTTAAAATAAAACTAGGAATTATCTAAATTCATCTAGAATTTTATGAAACTCATTCTGACTAAACACCATTTGCTCTTGAAGGCCTTTTGCAAGAATTTGATTAAGGTAGCATTTTATTTTTTAAGATTGTTTCATTTGAAGTCTGTCTTTTCTTTTTTTCACACTTTAAATCCTTCAGCTAACTCTTAAGACAGACTCAGTACCTGGCTCACAGTTCCTCCACGTCTGTTAACTGGCTGACACCAACCATTCTAGTTTTAACTCCAGTATTAAGTGTAGACATAAAAAGACATGCAAACCATGGAGTGTTGAAGGAAATTCTGACTATGTCAAACTACAAGCATCAACCAAAATGCTATAGTCTGTAACACTCTGTGGAAACTATGGTATGTGCATTTGCATGTACAAATAGGTGTATCATATACAAGGTTGTGCAAGAGATGGGCACAGGTGTGGGTGTGTGTATACTAGAAATACAGTGATTTTTGAGTCATGATCAGTATGCAGTTCTAAGTGTGACAAAAAGGATGTTTAACTGTAATTCACGATCAATTACACGAGCAGATTCTAATCAATATTTTGGGTGCAAAAACAATCTCTCTAGTGCAATCATTCTAGAAGGCATATATTTATTGCTTATTTGTTTTTGCCAACTGTAACTTGAGAATCAAGATCATTCTACTTTTAGCTTAAGAGAAGGGGTATTGATTCCATCTACCAAGAAAGAGACAGGTAATCTGGAAAATGGGATCAGAGAGGGGCAAGTAGGGGGCTTCTGGAGTTTGGTAAAGCTATAATCCTTGGCCTGAGTAGTGGTGACATGGCATCATTACTCTTTAACATGAGCATATACATTTCCCCCAATCTGTTATATGTTTATTTAGCAACAAAGCGTTTTAAAGTTTTTCTTTAAATAATGACTAACATACAGTGAACACTGCATTAAGAACTTATAATTATTTCACACATAGTAAGTAATCATTACTACTCTTCGCTGAGGCACTACTATCATTGCTATCTGACAGATGAGGTAATTTAGGCACATAGTTTGGTTAATTTTCTCTCTCTCCCAGTAAATGGTAAGGAGCCCTGGTGGCACAGTCATTAAGCACTCAGCTGCAAACCAAAAGGTCAGTGGTTAGAACCCAGCAGCTGCTATGCAGGAGAAAGATGTAGTAGTCCACTCCCATAAAGATTTACAGCCTTGGAAACCCTATAGGGAAGTTCTACTCTGTCTGATAGGGTCACTACGAGTCAAATTCAACTCAACTGCAACGGGTTTTACGGGAAGAAATTCAAAAGCAGCCCTGGTGGTGCAAATGGTTAAGCACTCGGCTGCTAACTGAAAGGTTTAGGAGAAAGACCTGGCGTTCTGCTTCATAAAGATTACAGCTTAGAAAACCTACGGGGCAATTCTACTCCACCACGTGGGGTCGCTACGAGTTGAAACCAAGATATTTTTAAAAATGAGTTGTGGTCCAGAATCCAGAATATAAGAACATGGCGACTATAACCGTTTCTTCAGCTTTTTTGCTGCTGTTGTTAGTTGCCGTCAAGTTGATTCTGACTCATGGCAACCCTATGTGTGCAGAGTAGAACTGCTCCTTAGGGTTTTCAAGGATGTGACCTTTCAGAAGATCGCCAGGCCTGTCTCCCGAGGTGCCTCTGGGTGGGTTCGAACTGCCAACCTTTCAGCTATTTTGAGTGGAGGAATTTCATCTGACACCACCACCATGGCGCATTTGTTTAGCATAATTGGCCGAATTGTCCTGGTTTGCCAAGCTATTTGTTTATTAGCAATTTAATTTTCAATACTCTTGACACTGGAAAGGGGAGTAGGGTCCTCAGACAGTAATAATGAGCCTAGAGTGAGTAAAAGGGGTATTTCCCTCTATACAAAAATGAAATAGAATTCTAGATTAAGTATCATTCTCCTGTGATTTTAATTCCTGAAAACCTGTTTCTGAGGGTCTTCTCTGACTGCGCCAGTAAAGTGCAGATTCTGGGCTGCTCAGGTTCAGATTCTAGCTCAGCGGTTCTCAACCAGGTATGCCCCGTACGGGACATTTAATAATGTCTGGAAAAATTTTGGTTGACACACTTGAGAGCATTACTGGCATCTAGTAGTAGTTAGAGGCCAGTGATTCTGCTAAACATCCTACAACGCACAGGGAAGATCTCAACAACAAAGAATTATCTGGCCTCAACTGTCAATAGTGCTGAGGTTGAAAACCCTGTTCTAGACTATGGTAAAAGCAACCCAGTGAACTAACCTTGGAGCGCTCTCTCAGCTAGAACTCTTTGGCTTCGTCTAAAGTTTCAGTGATTATTAGCTTTAATTTGTAGCTTTTCAGAGTGCATAGAGTCATCATCCAGAATGCACCAATACATAGGCTTCTAAGTAAGCAGATTTTAAAACCTTAAATAACATGCTGGTTCAGCTCAAAACGTAATTGCATTTTTTTTAATTAAGTACTATTTCAGATCATCAAATTATCCTGGCCCCTTTGCAACTGGTGCACAGGCAACATTCAAGATACAAGGAGCACAGGAGAGCATGAAGACTTCTAGTCACCAGTGAAATTTAATAACAGGGTCATCAAAGATTTTGTGGAAAGCTTGTACAATTAAAAATGGTAACAAAGGAGCCAAGATGGCGGACTAGGCAGACGCTACCTCGGATCCCTCTTACAACAAAGACACGGAAAAACAAGTGAATCGATCACATACATAACAATCTACGAACCCTGAACAACAAACACAGATTTAGAGACAGAGAACGAACTAATACAGGGAAGCAGTGATTGTTTCCAGAGCCTGGAGCCAGCGTAACAGTCAGGTACGGCACAAGCACAGAGAGCTGCTCCACCCCCCTGAACTAACCCCGGGAGGGAGACCAGCCGGTTCCGCGGGCAGCGTGGGACGCAGCCGGTAGGAGAATTCCCTGGGAGGCAGTGACTGGTCTTGGAGCAGGAAGAGCAGCGTCCCAGCCGGGGAACCATCTCGCCGGGATTTGGACTGGACGCAGGCGGCTTCATTAACATCCGAATAGCCTGAGCCAGAGGGAGAACTCTGATAGGGGTCTGACTGCATCTTTTTTTTAGCGGATTTTCTGGAAAAACTAGTTTCCCAGTGATGGCTCAGAGACAACAATCCATATCAAACCACTTAAAGAAGCAGACCATGACAGCTTCTCCAACCCCCCAAACAAAAGAATCAAATTCTTTCCCAAATGAAGATACAATCCTGGAATTATCAGATACAGAATATAAAAAACTAATTTACACAATGCTTAAAGATATCACAAATGAAATTAGGATAACTGCAGAAAAAGCCAAGGAACACACTGATAAAACTGTTGAAGAACTCAAAAAGATTATTCAAGAACATAGTGGAAAAATTAATAAGTTGCAAGAATCCATAGAGAGACAACATGTAGAAATCCAAAAGATTAACAATAAAATTACAGAATTAGACAACGCAATAGGAAGTCAGAGGAGCAGACTCGAGCAATTAGAATGCAGACTGGGACATCTGGAGGACCAGGGAATCAACACCAACATAGCTGAAAAAAAATCAGATAAAAGAATTTAAAAAAATGAAGAAACCCTAAGAATTATGTGGGACTCTATCAAGAAGGATAACCTGAGGATGATTGGAGTCCCAGAACAGGGAGGGGGGACAGAAAACACAGAGAAAATAGTTGAAGAACTCCTGACACAAAACTTCCCTGACATCATGAAAGACGAAAGGATATCTATCCAAGATGCTCATCAAACCCCATTTAAGATTGATCCAAAAAGAAAAACACCAAGACATATTATCATCAAACTCACCAAAACCAAAGATAAACAGAAAATTTTAAAAGCAGCCAGGGAGAAAAGAAAGGTTTCCTTTAAGGGAGAATCAATAAGAATAAGTTCAGACTACTCAGCAGAAACCATGCAGGCAAGAAGGGAATGGGACGACATATACAGAACACTGAAGGAGAAAAACTGCCAGCCGAGGATCATATATCCAGCAAAGCTCTCTCTGAAATATGAAGGTGAAATTAAGATATTTACAGACAAACACAAGTTTAGAGAAATTGCAAAAACCAAACCAAAGCTACAAGAAATACTAAAGGATATTGTTTGGTCAGAGAACCAATAATATCAGATATCAGCACAACACAAGGTCACAAAACAGAACGTCCTGATATCAACTCAAATAGGGAAATCACAAAAACAAACAAATTAAGATTAATTAAAAAAAAAAAATACACATAACAGGGAATCATGGAAGTCAACAGGTAAAAGATCACAATCATCAAAAAGAGGGACTAAATACAGGAGGCATTGAACTGCCATATGGAGAGTGATACAAGGCGATATAGAACAATACAAGTTAGGTTTTTACTTAGAAAAATAGGGGTAAATAATAAGGTAACCACAAAAAGGTATAACAACTTTATAACTCAAGATAAAAGCCAAGAAAAACGTAACGACTCAACTAACATAAAGTCAAGCACTATGAAAATGAGGATCTCACAAGTTACTAAGAAAAACGCCTCAGCACAAAAAAGTATGTGGAAAAATGAAATTGTCAATAACACACATAAAAAGGCATCAAAATGACAGCACTAAAAACTTATTTATCTATAATTACCCTGAATGTAAATGGACTAAATGCATCAATAAAGAGACAGAGAGTCACAGACTGGATAAAGAAACACGATCCATCTGTATGCTGCCTACAAGAGACACACCTTAGACTTAGAGACACAAACAAACTAAAACTCAAAGGATGGAAAAAAATATATCAAGCAAACAATAAGCAAAAAAGAAGAGGAGTAGCAATATTAATTTCGGACAAAATAGACTTTAGACTTAAATCCACCACAAAGGATAAAGAAGGACACTATATAATGATAAAAGGGACAATTGATCAGGAAGACATAACCATATTAAATATTTACGCACCCAATGACAGGGCTGCAAGATACATAAATCAAATTTTAACAGAATTGAAAAGCGAGATAGACACCTCCACATTTATAGTAGGAGACTTCAACACACCACTTTCGGAGAAGGACAGGACATCCAGTAAGAAGCTCAATAGAGACACGGAAGACCTACTTACAACAATCAACCAACTTGACCTCATTGACTTATACAGAACTCTCCACCCAACTGCTGCAAAATATACTTTTTTTTCTAGCGCACATGGAACATTCTCTAGAATAGACCACATATTAGGTCATAAAACAAACCTCTGCAGAGTCCAAAACATCGAAATATTACAAAGCATCTTCTCAGACCACAAGGCAATAAAACTAGAAATCAATAACAGAAAAACTAGGGAAAAGAAATCAAATACTTGGAAAATGAACAATACCCTCCTGAAAAAAGACTGGGTTATAGAAGACATCAAGGAGGGAATAAGGAAATTCATAGAAGGCAACGAGAATGAAAATACTTCCTATCAAAACCTCTGGGACACAGCAAAAGCAGTGCTCAGAGGCCAATTTATATCAATAAATGCACACATACAAAAAGAAGAAAGAGCCAAAATCAGAGAACTGTCCCGACAATTTAAACAAATAGAAAGTGAGCAACAAAAGAATCCATCAGGCTCCAGAAGAAAACAAATAATAAAAATTAGAGCTGAACTAAATGAATTAGAGAACAGAAAAACAATTGAAAGAATTAACAAAGCCAAAAGCTGGTTCTTTGAAAAAATTAACAACATTGATAAACCATTGGCTAGACTGACTAAAGAAATACAGGAAAGGAAACAAATAACCCGAATAAGAAATAAGAAGGACCACATCACAACAGAACCAAATGAAATTAAAAGAATCATTTCAGATTATTATGAAAAATTGTACTCTAACAAATTTGAAAACCTAGAAGAAATGGATGAATTCCTGGAAAAACACTACCTACCTAAACTAACACATTCAGAAGTAGAACAACTAAATAGACCCATAACAAAAAAAGAGATTGAAACTGTAATCAAAAAACTCCCAACAAAAAAAAGCCCTGGCCCGGACGGCTTCACTGCAGAGTTCTACCAAACTTTCAGAGAAGAGTTAACACCACTACTTCTGAAGGTATTCCAAAGCATAGAAAATGACGGAATACTACCCAACTCATTCTATGAAGCCACCATCTCCCTGATACCAAAACCAGATAAAGACATTACAAAAAAAGAAAATTTTCGACCTATATCCCTCATGAACATTGATGCAAAAATCCTCAACAAAATTCTAGCCAACAGAATCCAACAACACATCAAAAAAATAATTCACCCTGATCAAGTGGGATTTATACCAGGTATGCAAGGCTGGTTTAATACCAGAAAAACCATTAATGTAATCCATCACATAAATAAAACAAAAGACAAAAACCACATGATCTTATCAATTGATGCAGAAAAGGCATTTGACAAAGTTCAACACCGATTTATGATAAAAACTCTTACCAAAATAGGAATTGAAGGAAAATTCCTCAACATAATAAAGGGCATCTATGCAAAGCCAACAGCCAATATCACTCTAAATGGAGAGAACCTGAAAGCATTTCCCTTGAGAACGGGAACCAGACAAGGATGCCCTTTATCACCGCTCTTATTCAACATCGTGCTAGAAGTCCTAGCCAGGGCAATTAGGCTAGACAAAGAAATAAAAGGTATCCGGATTGGCAAGGAAGAAGTAAAGTTATCAGTATTTGCAGATGACATGATTATATACACAGAAAACCCTAAGGAATCCTCCAGAAAACTACTGAAACTAATAGAAGAGTTTGGCAGAGTCTCAGGTTATAAAATAAACATACAAAAATCATGGATTCCTCTACATCAACAAAAAGAACACCGAAGAGGAAATAACCAAATCAATACCTTTCACAGTAGCCCCCAAGAAGATAAGATACTTAGGAATAAATCTTACCAAGGATGTAAAAGACCTATACAAAGAAAACTACAAAGCTCTACTACAAGAAATTCAAAAGGACATACTTAAGTGGAAAAACATACCTTGCTCATGGATAGGAAGACTTAACATAGTAAAAATGTCTATTCTACCAAAAGCCATCTATACATTTAACGCACTTCCGATCCAAATTCCAATGTCATATTTTAAGGGGATAGAGAAACAAATCACCAATTTCATATGGAAGGGAAAGAAGCCCCGGATAAGCAAAGCACTACTGAAAAAGAAGAAGAAAGTGGGAGGCCTCACTTTACCTGACTTCAGAACCTATTACACAGCCACAGTAGTCAAAACAGCCTGGTACTGGTACAACAACAGGCACATAGACCAATGGAACAGAATTGAGAACCCAGACATAGATCCATCCACGTATGAGCAGCTGATATTTGACAAAGGACCAGTGTCAATTAATTGGGGAAAAGATAGCCTTTTTCACAAATGGTGCTGGCATAACTGGATATCCATTTGCAAAAAATTGAAACAGGACCCATACCTCACACCATGCACAAAAACTAACTCCAAGTGGATCAAAGACCTAAACATAAAGACTAAAACGATAAAGATCATGGAAGAAAAAATTGGGACAACCCTAGGAGCCCTAATACAAGGTATAAACAGAATACAAAACATTACCAAAAATGATGAAGAGAAACCTGATAACTGGGAGCTCCTAAAAATCAAACACCTATGCTCATCTAAAGACTTCACCAAAAGAGTAAAAAGACCACCTACAGATTGGGAAAGAATTTTCAGCTATGACATCTCCGACCAGCACCTGATCTCTAAAATCTACATGATTCTGTCAAAACTCAACCACAAAAAGACAAACAACCCAATCAAGAAGTGGGCAAAGGATATGAACACACATTTCACTAAAGAAGATATTCAGGCAGCCAACAGATACATGAGAAAATGCTCTCGATCATTAGCCATTAGAGAAATGCAAATTAAAACTAGGATGAGATTCCATCTCACACCAGCAAGGCTGGCATTAATCCAAAAAACACAAAATAATAAATGTTGGAGAGGCTGCGGAGAGTTTGGAACTCTCGGAGAGTTTGGAACTCTCATACACTGCTGGTGGGAGTGTAAAATGGTACAACCACTTTGGAAATCTATCTGGCGTTATCTTAAACAGTTAGAAATAGAACTACCATACAACCCAGAAATCCCACTCCTGGGAATATACCCTAGAGATACAAGAGCCTTCATACAAACAGATACATGCACACCCATGTTTATTGCAGCTCTGTTTACAATAGCAAAAAGTTGGAAGCAACCAAGGTGTCCATCAATGGATGAACGGGTAAATAAATTGTGGTATATTAACACAATGGAATACTACGCATCGATAAAGAACAGTGACGAATCTCTGAAACATTTCATAACATGGAGGAATCTGGAAGGCATTATGCTGAGCGAAATTAGTCAGAGGCAAAAGGACAAATATTGTATAAGACCACTATTATAAGATCTTGAGAAATAGTAAACCTGAGAAGAACACATACTTGTGTGGTTACGAGGGGGGCAGGGAGGGAGGGTGGGAGAGGGTTTTTTTTATTGATTAATCAGTAGATAAAAACTGCTTTAGGTGAAGGGAAAGACAACACTCAATACATGGAAGGTCAGCTCAATTGGACTGGACCAAAAGCAGAGAAGTTTCTGGGATAAAATGAATGCTTCAAAGGTCAGCGGAGCAAGCGCGGGGGTCTGGGGAACATGGTTTGCGGGGACTTCTAAGTCAATTGGCAAAATAATTCTATTATGAAATCGTTCTACATCCCACTTTGAAATGTGGCGTCTGGGGTCTTAAATACTAACAAGCGGCCATCTAAGATGCATCAATTGGTCTCAACCCACCTGGAGCAAAGGAAAATGAAAAATACCAAGGCCACATGACAACTAAGAGCCCAAGAGACAGAAAGGGCCACATGAACCAGAGACCTACATCATCCTGAGACCAGAAGAACTAGTTGGTGCCCGGCCACAATCGATGACTGCCCTGACAGGGAGCACAGCAGAGGACCCCTGAGGGAGCAGGAGATCAGTGGGATACAGACCCCAAATTCTCATAAAAAGACCAAACTTAATGGTCTGACTGAGACTAGAGGAATCCCGGTGGCCATGCTCCCCAGACCTTCTGTTGGCACAGGACAGGAACCATCCCCGAAGACAACTCATCAGACGTGAAAGGGACTGGTCAGCGGGGGGGAGAGAGACGCTGATGAAGAGTGAGCTAATGATATCAGGTGGACACTTGAGATTGTGTTGGCAACTCTTGTCTGGAGGGGGGATGGGAGGATAGAGAGAGAGGGAAGCCGGCAAAATTGTCAAGAAAGGAGAGACTGAAAGGGCTGACTCAAGAGGGGGAGAGCAAGTGGGAGTAGGGAGTGAGATGTATGTAAACTTATATGTGACAGACTGATTGGATTTGTAAACGTTCACTTGAAGCTTAATAAAAGTTATTAAAAAAAAAAAATGGTAACAAGGCATGTGTGTTACCCTGCATAAACACTGTTATCTTTTATGAGAAGGAGAAATAAATATCACTTCCACTACACCATGCTCTGCCAAAATTAGATAATATTTTATTAGACTTTTTCAATGTTATATTAGAATTTTCACACTGACCTTGACACACAGTTGGAAATAGTGATACTATGGCTTTTAGCTTTTCTTTTTTTGAAAAAAAAAAAAAAAAATTCCTACACACTGATTACATTTGAATAGTTTTAATGAATTCTGTTAGAATATCCATATTCTTACAGGAAAAAATACCTAATTTGTGTTGAGACATTTACACACACACAGATATATCCATGGCTTTCAATTCAATATTTCAATTCACTCTTCACTTGTAAGAAAACTTACATTGTCATTAAAAAGACAATGATAAATTAGATCTCTAGTAAATTGTGTACAAGGAAAAACTTAATAGCTTCTTAGAAATAAAAATGGGAACTATGCTTGAAAGTATTTCAGTACGGCTCCATTGAAAATAATTTTATTTTATTTTACAAAGGACTTTAGTGCATAATTCTCACAAGTAAGCAAAATCTGTTCAGTTTTTAATAAAAGTAATTGAATTTTCTTAATCTCTGTGTAATATTACCTTTACTAAGAGAATAATTATATTTATTGGGTGTATTAATGTATTAACTCACTTGATCCTGACAAATACCCTATGTACTAGATACAATTATTAACCCCGGAGCCTTGGTGGCACGGTGGTTAAGCATTCAGCTGCTAACCAAAGGTCAGCAGTTCAAATCCACCAGCTGCTCCTTGGAAACCCTATGGGGCAGTTCTACTCCGTCCTATAGGGTTGCTGAGTCAGAACTGACTCGACAGCAATGGGTTTTGTTTTTTTGTTTGATTATTAACTCCATTTGATAGTTGAGGAAAAAAACGATATGAAGGTTAAATAATTTGCCCAAGGACACAGGATTAATAGGTGATGGAAACAGGATTTGTACCCAGGCCATATGGCCTGAGAGCGCCTACCCAGAACTACTAGCATGTTGAAACAAGTACTGGTAATCTAAAATACTGTTGGCAACAACATAACTGGGGCTGATTTTCAGGAGTGTTCAGCTTATTAGCCAGTGAGTAATCATCTTTGTTACTTGGAAGACCTGCAGCAATTCTGCTAATGAATCCTATCTTCCATAGGCATAAGGATGAGAGTGGAATGGAGTGGATGGAATGGAACAGAACTAAACAAAATAAAACATGATAGAATGGAACAGAACAATCGAATAGGAGTGGATAAAGCAAATATCAAATCTACTTCTTCTGACACTAACCCTGAAAAAAAAAACCATGAGGATATAACAAATCCCCACTTTACACTTACTTCTCTGTTCAGTTCTGACACCAGCCACCCATGCAGCACTTCTCCCTCTGACCCCATCCACCAGAGCTAGATCAGAACTCATAAGTTAAAGGACACAGTCTTCCAAACTGCCAAGTAGGCTCACGATTTCAGATGCCAGCTGTAAGTTTCCAACTACAAGGTTTTCCCTCTACTCCTTCAGCATGCCAGCTGCAAGCTTGGGGGCCTCCCTTGGGCTCATATATATATATATATATATATATATATATATATATATATATATATACACACACACACACACACATATAAACCCATTGCCATCAAGTTGATTCTGACTCATAGTGACCCTCTAGGACAGAGTAGAACTGCCCCATAGGATTTCCAAGTTTTTTTTTTTAATCTTTACAGAAGCAGACTGCCACATCTTTCTCCTAGCATATATATATGTATGTGTGTGTGTGTATACATATATATATAGTAGAACTGCCCCATAGGGTTTCCAAGGAGCACCTGGTAGATTTGAACTGCCGATTTTTTGGTTACCAGCTAAACTCTTAACCATTATGCCACCAGGGTTTCCACATATACATATATATATTATATACACATACATATATCCCATGTGTATATACACACACACACACACATGTTTTTAAGGAGCCCTTGTGGCACAGTGGTTAAAGCACTCAGCTGCTAACCAAAAAGTCAGCAGCTCAAAACCCACCAGTCATTCCAGAGAAAGGTACAGGAGAAAGATATGGCAGTCTGCTTCCATAAAGATTTACAGCTTTGTAAACATATAAAGAGAGAGAGAGAATTGCTAACACCTTGTGACGTTAATGGTATAAGCTTTCACTTGGAGGCAAACCCTGGCTTACTACCCCAAGTTATAGTCTTAGTTTAAATAGTTTTCCCAATTAATCTTCACAATTAATGGATTAATGGGAAAGCAGTTAACTTTTAATGGCAGCACAGCCAGAGGCTGATTGACTATAGAGGTTTAATAGCAACTATTTAAAGTCCAGACATCAGAACAAGGAGACCTACAAACCCACCTAACAAAACCAACCAAAGGCAAAGGGGTGGAAGAAATAATAAAAGGGTAAGCAGAAAGAATCTCAGAATCTGCACACATTACAAACTTTTATTAAGACAGAATATGGTCACACATGACCCCATGATTTCTAATTTGATATTAGGAATAATGATGAAAAGAATATTGCGTGGAACAAGCTTTCCTATAAGTTTGGCATATATGTATTTAGGATAGATATTCAGTAGGAGAATTAATGGATGACAAGCTTATTTTTTTAATGTATATAAAGATGTTGAAATTATTGCCATTTTTTTCCACAATGATTATAATCAATTTATTCTCCATTCATTCCATCACACACACCCCAACCTCAGAAGCTCATTTGATAGGTGAACAAAACTGTAACCACTGTGTATTTATACTGTTGCTTTGATCAATGCAAACAATTATTCCATATGTTGTTATCCATTTCCAATTTCTGTAAATTGGCTGTTATTATCCTCTATTTTCCACTTGGAAACATCATTTATATTAATCACAGTTATATATATATTTGTTGTTGTTATGTGCCATCGAGTCAGTTCCAACTCATAGAATATATATAGTTGGCCAAACCGTTTTTAATTTTGTTTACGCCTTTTTAATTGTTGTTCAATGAAGTATTTTTGCTATTATTAGGCTGCTTACAAGCACTTAACTATCTATTGTAATCAAACATTTGTCTTTTTGTTAGTGATCTCTTTAAGCAGAAATGGCATAGAAGACAGCTTGCACTATAGAAAGAACTCAGGCTTTGGCTCCTGAGGTCTGCCCACCCACGGCCTGATAGAAACTGCTTCAAATTCGTATACAATTCCTTTACCTATGGAGTGCAGATAAACATATCCCCTTCAGAACAGAACTATGAGAGCTTCATGGGATAGCATACACAACACCTAAAATGTACAGAGTAGGTATTCAAAATAATTCTTCCATTTTTCAATACTCCTGTGTAAAGAATGTGCCTTGAAAACCAGTGTGATAAATTGATACAGGAAACAAAATATATACACCAAGTACTATGCCACCCACCTAAGTATGAGAATAATATTGACTCCTGCCCTGGGATATCTCATGTTCAGATCCTTTGGCTTGAGCATCACTTATGTTTCTGATGCATGCTTTCAACATCTTGTCTTCTATGACAATTCCAATTAAGTACCTCACAGTCTCAGTGTATGGGAGCCCATCATGTTTTATTGAGTTAGCTGGGGGTTCCGCTTGTTTGTATTCATAGGGAGCAGGAGGGTCAAGAAGGGATATTGTCTATAGTACCCCTTAAGAACCCACTATATTTTTATGTAGTTGGAAAACAATTATAAAAGAAAAAGGTCCTCACAAATAGGAGAGAAACCAATGAATTGCTTCAAGGTAAAAGTCTGTGACCACAATAGGAATGGTAGACCTGGTGATATGGCCAGCCTCTTTACACTCTGTTCCCAGTGCTGAACCTGGTAAACCCATTGTCACTGGTCAGGTCTGCTCCAGTCCTTAATAATAATGCTAAAATAAGGAGGAGGAACTTATAAAGATAAGAAATCCCAAGTCCTAAACACTTTCATTATAAAACATGAGCGATGAAGATAAATGACTTAACATTCAACTTAGAAAGAACAATAAAATAAACATAAGGAAAGCACGAGGAAAGAATTAATAAAAATGAAAACAAAAACTAATGAATTTAAAACAAAAAATAAATCAAGAACTGAGTCTTTGGAAAACAAAAACAAACAAACAAGAAAGTATACAAAAAAAAAAAAAAAACCCTATCTACTTTTATGGAGAAAAATATAGAGTATGAAGAGGGTACAAGTATATAAAATGAGAATTAAAATAGGAAATAATAACAGATATAAAGGAAATTAAAATTATAAATGATTACATTTCTCAAATATATGAAAATAAATTCACAATTGTGGAAGAAAAGGGTAAGTTCTAAGAATATACATGTGGGTATATAAACATGTATGTGTGTGCATGTGTGTATAGCTAAAATGAACTCTAAAAAGGCAGAAAATAAAAACAGACTAATTTCCATAAAACAAGCCAAAAAAGTTGCTTAAAGATCCATTCCCTCCCAAATCGTTAAGATCAGTTGGTTTCACAGGGGAATTTACCTGTCCTTCACTGGACAGGTAAGTGAGGCATTGGTAGTCCAGGGGTAGAATTCTCACCTCCCACGCAGGAGACCTGGGTTTCATCCCCATCCAATGCACCTCACGTGCCGTGGCCACCACCCATCTGTCAGTGGAGGCTTCTGTGTTGTTATGAGGCTGAATAAGTTTCAGTGGAGCTTCTAGGGATAAAGGCATGGTGATCTACTTCCAAAAATTAGTCAATGAAAACTCTGTGGATCACAATGGTCAGATCATGGGGATGGCACAGGACCAGGCAGCGTTTCATTCCATTGTGCATGGGGTCACCATGAGTCAGGGACAGCCTCAATGGCAGCTAACAAAAACAATTTAGAGGGAATAAAGAGAAGTACTTCTCAGACTGAGGAAGGATGTGTTTTGAATTAATAAAGATGAAGTCCAACTCAAAGAAAACTCTCATGTAAGGTTAAAAACTGATAGATACATAAGAATAATAATAAATGCAAATAAAAATAACTAATGGCATTTCAACAGCACTAGGTTTTTAGGGTTTTTTTTAATGGCATTTAAATATTAGTTCCAATCATAATGTTTTAAAATAGATGCTTACCTCCATGAACAACTGCCTCCTTTGCCACGAGACCAGAAGAATTGGATGGTGCCCAGCTATCATTACTGAAAATTTTGATCAAAGATTCCATAGAAGAATCTTGATCAAAAGGTTTCAAATTCTCCTGGACTCCAGACTTCCTGGGGCCATGAAGGTTGAATGAACCCCTGAAACTATTGTCCTGAGATAATCTTTAAAACTTAAACCAAAACTATTCCCTGGGATCAAACTGACAACAGCAACTTGAAAGATTAGATAGGAACCTTACAGGACAGTGAATTTATGTTAATTGGGGAGGAACAACTCAGAAAATGAGTGAGAAAGGTTACACAACTCGAAGAATGTAATCAGTATCATTAAATGGTACATGTAGAAACTGTTGAAGTGATATATGTTTTGTTGTATATATTTTCAACAACAACAAAGTAAATAAAATTATATAAAAAATTAAAAAACAAAATAGATGATCTAAACACATAACTGCATACAGTCAAGCATGGAAAAGGATGAAACACATAGAAGATAACATGTAGAAATGAATCTAATGAAGTTCCATCTACACTTGCTCGTACGCAGAACACACTTCCTTCTGTAACACTTGCTCATACGCAGAACGCACTTCCTTCTGTAATGTCTATAGTATGTGCTATATCCCGTAGGTGCTTATATGATTCCTTGTGAACTGCAAACAACATAGATTAAATTGACTATAAATGTATAACAGAAAATGGTAATGAAGGTATGCCTTTAAAAGAAAAAGAGGTTTAAATGTATAGGATAGGAAATTTTTTATTTCTTTTAGTTCTTTTGGAAAAACTCATGTAAAAACTCTTAAGTGAATTACTGTAGACAAGTACTTGTCTTTCACAGCCCAAGGATAGAGGCAGCAGCAGAAAAACATAAATGGCTGCTGTATGAGTTTCCTCTTGCTGCTGTAACAAATCACTAAAAAAGGAGTGGCTTAAAAGAACAGGTATTTATTATCTTACATTTCTGGAGATCAGAAGTCAAAAATCAGTTTCTATGAGCTAAAACCAAGGTTTCAGCAAAGCGATGTCCCTCTTGGAGACTCTGGGAGAGAATCCTTTTTCCTCCCTTTTCTAGCTTCTGGAGGCCACTTGCATTCCTTGGCCCATGGCCCTGCATCACTCTGACCTCTGCCTTCTGTCCTCCCATCTCCTCCTCTGACTCTCCTACCGCCCTTTTTCACTTAAAAGAATCCTTGTGATTATACTGAGGACACCAGGTTAATCTAGGATAATCTCCTTGCCATGGATTGAATTGTGCTCCCCCCAAAATTTGTGTCAACTTGGTTACGCCATGATTCCGAGTATTGTGTGGCTGTCCTCCATTTTGCGATTGTAATTTTGTGTTGAGAGGATTAAGCTGGGATTGTAACACCACCCTTACTCTGGTCTCCTCCCAGATCCAAGGTAAAGGAAGTTTCCCTGGGGTGTGGCCTGCACCACCTTTTATCTCTCAAGAGATAAAAGGAAAGGGAAGCAAACAGAGAGTTGGGGACCTCATACCACCAAGAAAGCAGCACTAGGAGCAAAGCACGTCCTTTGGACCTGGGATCCCTGCACCTGAGAAGCTCCTAGACCAGGGAAGAATGAAGACAAGGACCTTCCTCCAGAACTGACAGAGATAGAAAGCCTTCCCCTGGAGCTGACATCCTGAATTTGGACTTGTACCTACTAGAATGTGAGAGAATACATTTCTCTTTGTTAAAACCATCCACTTGCGGTATTTCTGTTATAGCAGCACAAGTAACTAAGACACTCCTCATCTTGAAATCCCAAACTTAATCACATCTGTAAAGTCCCCTTCTGCCATGGAAGGTAACGTACACGCTGGTTCCAGGGATTAGGACGTGGACATCTTTGGGGGCATTATTCCATCTGCCACAGTTCCCAAACTGTGGGTTTAGAACCAAGAATTTTTCTTTTTATATTTTGTGGTTTAAAGTATTCACCATTGGTTGTTGAAAAGTAGTTTTTGAGTCTGTTCTAGGGACACGCACCTACTGCTTAATGATCAGATCCTATATTTTGAGTAAGTCATTACATTTAGCAATGGAATCCACATCTATAATTATGAGGCAGGCAATGCTATGTCATTTCCAAAGTCATCAGAGGATTATCAATGCACAAAGTCAATAAATGTTTTTCCTTTTTTTTTAAGTACCTGCTGCTTTTCTCCAAGTTGCAGCCCAATGCTCCCTATTCTGCGACCCCTGTTCTGACAGTGCACCTCTCCCATCCCTCCATCAGTTCCCTCCTTAACCTGCACAAACTTCTATTACAGCACCTCTCTGGCTGTCTGAATCTCCACTTGCTCACATGAAACTTTCTGGTGCATCAGCATCATGTATTACCCATCACCTGGCACAGAAGCTAGAATACAATGTAGCACAGTGGTTACAAGTGTGATTTCTGCAGCCATTCTGCATGGGTTCAAGTCCTGCCTCTGCTAATTACTAACCAAACTGCCTCGCCCCTATCTAAATGGGGATAATGATGGTACTAAGTTCTGAGTTTTAGCATGAATCAGCATATAAAAACTACTTGGTACCTGGCGTATAGTAAGTACTACATAAGTGTTTGTGATTGCTACCTTATTAGAATATGAGTGTGTATTATTATAAATTCAGAAAATTCAAGAGTTTGAATTGAATAAAATTTAGCTAGATGCCTCTTACAAGATCTTCTAATAAGAATTATTGCTTGAGAAGGAGCAAGAGAGAGAAGGGAATATTTAATGTTCCTAACCACATGGTTATCCTTCTAGCTAACAAAAGATGGCACTCAATCATTTACACAAAAATGAAGTAAAGCATCCTTCTAATGCATTATGTTCCTGTTAAGGGACAGTTTTATGATGTTCAAAAAGGGTTATTTTTCTTTATATCTCTCGAGCTTTAGAGTTATTCATCTCATTTACTCCAGAATAATAGAATTTAAGATTGCACATGATGTAGAAATCAAGAAACCCAATTCATAAGACAGGTGAAAAGGAATTCAGAGACCAGGGGCATCTCTTTATTTCAATACCTTTGATGATAGGGTTAGGACGCTCAGCGCATCCACGCTGTGCCTGGCAAAGCCATGTGAGAATGATGTTACAGCAACGATGTCTGCCTAGATATGTGCTATTTCCATTAACTGATATTTCCAATCTGAAACTGCCATGTTTTAGACTTTGATTCCTGGAGGTAAAAACGGAAAGCCTCAATTCAATTCTTAATCCAGTCATATTAGATGATTTCGGCATTGCTGAGCAAATACTCCATTTTATTACCAAATTCTTCTGAGAGTTGTTATTTCTATCTCAAAATATCACACTTAAAGATGAAGTCTGAAATGTTTCATAGTGCTAAAAGTTTTTCTGCAGATAAATGCATTTTAATACGTGAGACCACAAGGCTATTTTAATAAACAGCTATTTCTCACTAAGGGTGAAAAAAGCCAACTAGAAATGAAAAATACATGAAATTGAATGGATGGTATTTCCATTTCATTGGTTGAGATTATTGTGCTTGATTTCACCATCAAGCAAGGAACAAGCCTGGCTCACCTTGGAGGTTCATTTTCTGTTTTTGGCAAGTTAGCTAAAAGCTGGCTGAGCAGGTATGAGTTAGCTCAATGGTACTGGAAGCTTCCCTTTGCTATAAGGTGACATCCCTAGAAGGGAATTACCACTGTTATACAGGCATGAGGGTATTTCTTGTCACTGATCCACCTAAATATGGGGAGAATCATGGCACAAGTCCCTCTCTGCTAAAAAGATAGCCAGGTATGTGAGGCTCTATGATAGGAAGAATCCTAAAATGGTGCCCAAGATTATAGCTGTTCTCATTTTAAGTGCCTTTTATAATCCACTCCCCTTGAGTGCAGACAGAACTTGCGAATGTAACAGAATAGCACGATTATAATTAAGGTCTCTAATTTAAAGAGCCCTGGTGGTACAGTGGTTAAGCGCTAAGGTCAGCAGTTCGAACCCACCAGCCATTCCCCAGGAGAAAGATGCGGCAGTCTGCTTCCATAAAGATTACAGCCTTGGAAACCCTATGGAGCAGTTCTATTCTGTCCTTTAGGGTCGCTATGAGTCAGAACAGACTCGACAGCAACAGTGGCACAAAAGGTTAAGCACTTGACTACTAACCAAAAGGTTCGCAGTTGAAACCCACCCAGGGGCTCCATGGGGGAAAGACCTAGTGATCTTCTTTCATAAAGACTACAGCCCAGAAAACTCTACAGGGCAGTTCTACTCTGGCACATGGGGTTGCTGAGTCAGAATCAATTTGATGACACCCGATAACAACAATTTAGCTGACTCTTAGTTATTACAAGGGGAGATTAAACTGGGTGGGCTTGATCTAATCAGATGAGGCCTTTCACAGGTCTGGAGGTCAGAGGAGGGCAGTAGTGGCTCAGTGGTAGAAGGCTCACCTTCCACGCAGGAACCCCAGGTCCAATTCCTGGCCAATGTACCTCACATGCAGCCACCACCTGTCTGTCAACAGTGCCTTGGGTGTTGCTATGACACTGAGCAGGTTTCAGCAGAGCTTCCAGACTAAGAAAAACCTGGAAGAAAGGCTTGGCAATCTACTTCCCAAAATTTAGCCAATGAAAACTCTATGGATCCCCAACCAACCATGGGGATGGTGCAGGACCAGGCTTCAGGTTGTTCCATTGTATGTGGGGTTGTCATTGTGCATGAGCTCATCAGTAGTTAACAACACAGCAGGGGTCAGAGACACAAAGTCAGAGAGAATCACTGAAATTCTTCTCACTGTCCTTGAAGGAGAAAACTGCCATGTTGTGAAGAGGCCATGTGGCAAAGAATGGTGGGCAGCCTCTGGGAGCTAAGAATACCTCCAGCTAGCAAAAAAGCAAGAGCCTCAGCTGTAAGGAACTAACTTCTAACAAACATGTGAACTTGCAGTCGACCACAAGCCTTGGATGAGACTCCACCCCTGACAGACACACTGATTTGCAGCTTTGTGAAACCCTGAGCAGAAAACTCAGCTAGTTATGCTGTGCCCAGATTCCTGACCTACAGAAACAGTGAGATAATACGTTAATACACAGGTGTTGTTTTAAGCTGCGAATTGTCTGGTAATGTGTTACTCAGCAATAGAAAACCAACAGAAGTCCTCCTCACACCTCCCTGAGAGCACATGAGAACTCAAGGATACCGTGTCTGCCACTGCTCTGCCTCTACATTTTCCTTCAGAAAACCTCTTCACTGTTTGCCCTGTATAACACCAACTGTTTGTGTCCCCGATGCCTTCGTACAACACTAGTCAACTTGTTCATAAGAAACACATCCCTGAAATATCGCAGTTTTGAATTGCAAATGTTATACCTCCAGGAGACAAAACCGATAGTAGCTATGAGTTGGAATCGCCTCGACGGCACTGGGTTTTCTGGGTTTTACTTTTTTTAAAAGAAATTACTTTTACCAAACTCGGGTTGCAATGGAAGAGCAAAAATTCTACTTACCAAAACAAACTACAGAATTCTGTTGAGTTGACCAAGTATTTGTGCTCTTAGTCACTGCCTAGGCACTCCATCATAAAAAACACCCCTCCTGTGACCCAGCACTGAGACAGTTTCCTGCCCTATGTCATAGCATCTAATCTACTGCAAATTGACTTCATGCTTAGCAACTAAGGCATTAGTTGGCTATTTGGATATTTTAACTGGAACCCTCTAGATAAGATTCTAATGATAATAATAGTGACAGGCATTTCATGCTATGTCCCAGCCCCTTTAAAGCCTACCACCAACCCTGTGAGGAAGATGTTATCTCCATTTTCTAGATGGTAAATCCAAGGTTAAAGAACTTACATTTCCTGCTGAAGGCTTTGGGCTTATCCCATCTCAGTTCAACATCTTAACTCTTAAAGACTATGCTATGCTGACAGTACAACTCTCCCATGTTATTGCCCGATCTTCTAAATACGTAACTGCAAGTATTTGAGTATATTGTCCTATGTGGACATGATGTGGGATAAGCAAGGCACTCTATATGATAGGTAACAATGGATCATGTTCTCAACAGTAAGATTTCTTTAAATGTGTACCAAGGCTATTCTAGATATCACCTGCAAAACAACTGGCTTATTTAACTTTTTGAAGATAAGACATTTTAATAAACAAAATTAAAATCTCTACCAGGTTCTAAAGAACATGAAGTCACAATCAGTAAAATAAAAAAATAAGTATAGTGCAAACTCTGGTTGAGCATCATTTTTGCCCCACCTGCTTGTGGGATGAAGAATGACCGTACCTAAAGAATTTGGTATTTTTTCTTGGTCCCTGGTAGATTTGAATGTTTTGTTATTCATGGAGGGCTTCAGACCACACCTGTCAGTTTGTGCTAACAAGATGACTCATGTTGGGTAGAGGCTGGCCAGGCCAGGGAGACCTACCACATGATCAGTCCAACTTCCTGGGAGTGGAGGGGGCCTGGAGATTGAGTTCAACATGTGGGCCATGATCCAATCAATCATGCCTACATAGTGAAACTCAAATAAAACCTCTGGATTCTGAAGTCTGGGTGACCTTCCTGATTGGTGTTAGACAGGAGGATAATGTGTCCCTTGTGACATGGAACCTTCACATTGAGGACCCTCCCAGGCCTTGCCCTATGCTTCTCTTTTGTATCCTTTTTGCTGTAACAAAACTGTAATCATATGTCTAGAAATTCCCTGATTTTTGAGTCATTCTACCAAATTACTGAATCCAAAGGTGTAGTAAACCAAAAACCCAAACCAAATCCATTACTGTCGAGTCAATTCCAACTCCTAGCAATCCTACAGGAGAGAGTAGAACTGCTCCATAGGGTTTCTAAAGAGCAGCTGGTGGATTCTAACTGCCGACATTTTGGTTAAGAGCCGAATGCTCAACCACTGTGCCACCAGGGCTTCAAAGTGTGGTAGGAACGGCCAAATTTGTAGGCAGCAGACCAGCAGTGAGGGTGTTCTGGGAAACCCTGAACTTGCATCTGGTGTCCTGAGGAGGTTGTGGGAATCCCCAAATTTGTAGCCAGCAGGTCAGAAGTCAAAGTATCCTAGGAACCATCAAATTTGTGGCTAATTATGGCACAGTGGTTAAACACGCAGCTGCTAACCAAAAGACTGGCAGTTCAAATCCACCAGCCGCTCCTTGGAAACTCTATGGGGCAGTTGTACACTGTGGGTTGCTAAGAGTTGGAATTGACAGCAACGGGTTTTTTATGAGTCTAAAGTCTTGTGCAGACTTAGCAGTCTGAGGACTGTGCCCCTTGTGATATTTGATCTGACGCTAGGTGGTTAGGGTCAGAAGAACGAAGAAGTGCATTTGCAGTTAATGTCAGAGAAGATATGTGGCATAGTGGTTAAGAGCTACCACTGCTAACCACAAGATCAGCAGTTCAAATCCACCACCCATTCCTTGGAAACTCTACAGGGCAGGTTTACTCTGTCCTACAGGGTCGCTATCAGTTGGGATTGACGATGGCAACAGTTCTGGGTTTTTTTTGAGGGGGGGTCAGAAAACACACATTGTTCTATCCCTCTTCTACCCATTATATATATTTAAAAGCCCATCACCCACATGTTTCTTGCCCACCTCCATTACTTAGTAAGGACTGAAGGCCAGCATATTAAGAAATGTCCCCATTGATAGGAGTATGGTCTGAAGATCAGTTGCTCTTTCACTGGCTAGCATTTCTGCAGGCACCTTAGCCTTTTGAGAGCTTTATTACAACTATAGCCTCACCTTTTCTTCCAGGATATGGTTGTTCTACTTACTGGCTTTCTGCCTTAATTTCAGATTGTAATTCTAATGCATTTCTCCACTTAGATAGATACTACTACCCTACTACTGAGGCTTTGGCTGCTGCCCTACAACACACACACACACACACACACACACACGGTAATCAAAATAATCTAACTGGTGATTCCACAAAACCTAGAGCATTCATTCTCAACTCATTTTAATTCTGGCTCCCCTATGCCACTTCATATGGATGATCTAGGACTTATATTTTGATTATTACATTTTGATTAAACTTGACCATTACATTTTGATAATTACATTTAAACGAACAGTACTATTAGGGCTCAAAGCTCTGTGCTGCTGCTGAGGCCATCAGCTATGAACACCTTTCAGACTTCTTGTTTTATTTTGTTTATTCTCCAAGAAGCACTGGTTCACCTCCTCAGGCTTAAATGGCCTCCTATGTCCTCATAGCATCTTCTGTGAGACTCTTACACAGTAATTAAAATAATACATTGAAATTCTGTGTTTACAATGTTTCTCATCCTGCCTAAAAGCTCAACCCCATAGCGCAGTTGATAAGGCCGCACACTTCTGGCTATGGCCCTGGAATACAAAGAAAAGGATATGAGACAGGACTAGGCTAGAACCCTACCCCACCCCCACCCCCACCCCCCACCCCAGCACATAGGCCGAGAAAAAATCAAGCAGGACAAAGAGTAGAATAAACAACCTGGCCTACTGGCACTGGTGCAACTATAACCCACCTCCTGGAGATTAGAACAGAGCACACACAGGCCCTGTGGGGCAAAATGTTCTGGCTGTGGGGTGGAACAAACTGAAATGTTCAAAGATGTTACAAATAAACTGTTAATGTATATCTTGCAGGACTCACAGGTGCAGAGTGTGTGCAAGAGAAGAGTGACCACTGTTTGACCTTCCCAGGCCTGCAGAAGGGGGCGATGTGACAAAGGGAACCGGTGCACCTGCGTCATATCCCATAATGAGTTATATCAAGCGGAGCCAAAGGACTTCCATCTTGAAGAAATCCTGCGCCCGCACCTGCATTTGCACAACCCAACCCCTCCTCAGAAGTCTCTGTCTCCCCCCCGCCCCAAGAGCCTCATGAATAAACATCAAGACTCCTGCTTGTTGAAACCCTTAAATACGTGGCTCTTGGGCAAATCAGAGAGACAGTCTCTCTGAAGGTTCTAGGCTTTTGCTAGATGCTGGCAAAATAAATTTGCTTGTGTGACTCCAGGCTGCCTCAACAGTCTTACTGCACAGCGTAAATCCAACTGGGTTCAGCCGAGGAAGAGGCCCTCGGTAACAGATAGAGGTTGAGATACCGTGAAGGAGAGTCAATTCCAACTCATAGTGACCCCGGGTAACAGAGTAGAACTGCCCTATAGGATTTTCTAGGCAATAATCTAATAAAAAAAAATAAAATAAATTTAAAAAAATTTATTTTTTTATTTTAAGCTTTAGGAAAGCAGATTACCAGGCCATTCTCCTGCAGAGCCAGTGGGTGGGGTTCAAACCACCAGCCTTTCAGTCAGCAGCCCAGCACTTAATTGTGTCACCAAGGCTCCTTTGTGAAGGAGGAAGCACTAGTAATTGGTAACTACTCAAAAAAAAAAAAAAAAAAAAAAACTACTCAGCAGCAGGGAAATAAAAGTGTCTTTTAGGATTTCTGAACATGAGTGATTAGAAAAGGGTAACATATTTAAATAAAGTGGAAGGGAGACAGAGAAGCCGAGAAGATTTTTGACTTCTAATTTTGCAACTGGTCTATCAGATCTTGTAGATGTTGAACAAAATCTGAAAGGGCAAGTTATTTAAAGTTCTTGAATAAGGCAATCTGAAAACAGCATGCTGGAGGATTTAGTGGCCATTAGTAGAATAAAAGAGTGTGTGTGTGTGTGTGTGTGTGTGTGTTCAATATCTACATATCTACGATTCTATAGCTTCTGAGTTTATTTTTGTATAGTAAATGTTGACAAATTTAAAGGATAACAGTAGTTTTTTTCATAGCCTGGGAATACATATTTTAATTAATTTAGGGGAAGCTTACATGATAGATGTGAATCAAGATTTTCCTGTAAAATCACTATCTTATTCCTCAGTACTAGCAGTCCCTGGATGGCGCAAACAGTTAAGCAATAGGCTACTAATCAAAAGGTTGGCAGTACAAATCCACCCAGAGGCACGTTGGAACTACTTGGAGAACTAGCTCTGAAAAACACACTGAAAACCCTATGGAGTGCAGTTCTACACTCAAACACATCTGATTGCCGTGAGTCGGAAATGACTTGACAGCAACGGGTTACTAGTTATTCCTTAGAATTAAGGATTTAATTCCTGTTGTAAATCAAGTCATACTATGTACATCTGAAGGAACAGTTCCTTTTTGTTTTGGGAGCTTCATTACAATAAATCAAACTTATTATTGTAGTTCAATAAAAATAAGTATAAATAATTTATTATTTTAGTTCATTCAACCACTCAAGTACTTCACAAAGTAGGGAATTTATATTGTTAGGGTTCGTTCCTAGTTAATAGAGCTCTGAATAAATGTTTCCTGATTTTAAGTAAATTTTAAATTAAATAATACTTTATTCAAAATTCTGAAATCTTAATGGCCAAGAAGAGTTAGCTGAACAGTCTCATCAATTAAAAGAGCTTTCTAAAGACCAATTGCTGATTTTGTGGTACTGGAAATTCTAATGCTCAAAATAGTAAAACATTCATAAACAAACAAAAAAAAAGTTTCTTATTTTTTCATAATCCCCTGAGTTCACTTATAAATTAATAAAGGTCATTTCTTTACAACTTTGTTTAGATTAAGCCTTCCAGGCTCTTCTTCAGGACTGAATATGCCCGCGGGTGTATTTTAAAAATGTAACAATTGCCACTAGAGGCCAACTGGAAGGCTCAAATGTGTCCTGCCACTGATTTTTAATTCTCACAAGATTGTATAACGCTACAGAACACACTGGAGAATTCAAACTCTCTGGAGGGGCAATTACCTCAGCTCTTCTCAATGTTTGGGGTTTCAAATACAAGGTCAATAATTCAATAGCATCCACATATAGCTGCTGAATCCCTAGACACAGCAAAAGAAATGGATTCAAAATGATGAGACGTTCCAAAAAGTACCAATTAGTAACATCATAGTAAGACTATAGCATTTCTCTCCCTCTCCTCTCTCCTCCATTTTGAGAGCAGGGACTCTACAGCTTTATATTCCTACATTCTAGCACATGCTTCACACATAGCAGGCACTTGGTAAATGTCTGGATAATTAAACTGAACATAATTTGAAGAATACATCGTAGAATTTTAATCAGCTTTTGCTTTTCCACTTTACCAATGCCCTCTTTGTACACATCACATGATAGATACTTTAAGCCTGAATTTATTGGGTTTAAAGCATTTAAACAACACAACCAAAGGAATTTTGCTTTTTATAATAAGGGGCAGGCATTTAGTCTCTACTGTCTGAGCTGGCAGAGTAGTGGTTAAGAACTACGTCTGCTAACCAAAAAGGTCAACAGTTCAAATCTACCAGGTGCTCCTTGGAAAGTCAATGGGGCAGTTCTACTCTGTCCTATGGGGTCGCTATGAGTCAGAATCGACTCGATGGCAATGGGCATCTAAGCCAAATGGGTGGAGTAGGGGTAGGTGGAGTGTGAGGGACAGAAAAACCATCATAATCCTCAGTGATGGGGAAGAATCCTCCACAAAGCCTCAACTCAGCATATATTCTTGCTCTTTCCGAATGCAAAGGATGCAAATAATATTCAACAACAGACAATGCCAGAAAGTTATTTCATTTGAGCCTTATGTCAGAAAGATTTTACTCAATACATCACCATGGCATGAATGTTCCCAAAATATTGCATTATACATATCACACACAATCTCAGAATATTTAAATATGATCCATTTTAGAGATGTATGGGAAGAAAATGAAACAAAGCAAAAACAAACAAGAATGAACTTAGAAGTTCCTACTCAGAAAGAAAGCAGCTACATACAAAAATTATTTTAAACTTTTTGGAATATTAAAAAACATTGATAATTAAATAGAAATAAAAACTAACAACTGGAACTGATGTCTCTTTGCTCTCACGCATCTCTACTTTTAGTCAGTCATGGTTTTCTGTCAGTCCTATATGTCCACATGGAATGAGTCTGGTGACTATTCTTTATCACCATTGTCACTGTCCTGGTTATCATGTAGTGCTTACTATTTCCTGGAAGTCATCAAAAAAGAAATGGAATGCATAAAGATTGATATCCTAGGCATTAAACCAAAGAACCAAGCCCGCTGCCGTCGAGTCAATTCTGACTCATAGTGATCCTATAGAACAGAGTGGAACTGTCCAATAGGGTTTCTAAGGAGCGGCTGATGGATTCAAACTGCCAACCTTTTGGTTAGCAGCCATAGCTCTTAACCACTATGTCACCAGGGTTCCTAGGCATTGGTGAGCTGAAATGGACCGGTATCAGCCATTTTGAATCAGGCAATCATATGGTCTACTATGCCAAGAATGATAACTTAAAGAGGAATGGCACTGCATTCATCACCAAAAAGAAAATTCCAAGATCTATCCTGAAGTACAACACTGTCAGTGATAGGATACTATTCATATACCTACAAGGAAGGCCAGTTAATACAACTATTATTCAAATTTACACACCAAACTTTAATGCTAAAGATGAAAAAACTGAAGATTTTTACCAACTTCTGCAGTCCGAAATTGATTAAACATGCAATCAAGATGTACTGATAATTATTGTTGGTGATTGGAATGCAAAAGTTGGAAACAAAGAAGAAGGATCAGTTGTTGGAAACTATGGCGCTGGTGATACAATGATGCCAGAGATCGCCTGATAGAGTTTTGCAAGACCAACAACTTGGTCATTGCAAATACCTTTCTTCAACAACATAAATGGCAGCTATACACGTAGACCTCACTGGATGGAAAACACAGGTATCAAACTGACTACATCTATGGAAAGAGACACTGGAAATGCTCAATATCATCAATCAGAACAAGGCCAGTGGCCAACTGTGGAACAGACCATCAACTGCTCGTACGAAAGTTCACATTGAAACTGAAGAAAATTAAAACAAGTTCACGAGAACCAAAATACCTTGAGTATAGTCCACGTGAATTTGGAGATCATCTCAAGAACAGATTTGATGCATTGAACACAAATGACCAAAGACCAGTCAAATTGTGGGATGACATTAAGGACATCATACATGAGGAAAGCAAAAGGTCATTAAAAACACAGGAAAGAAAGAAAACAGCAAAATGGATGTCAGAAGAGACTCTGAATCTTGCTCTTGAATGTAGAATAGCTAAAGCAAATGGAAGAAATGATGAAGTAGAAGAGCTTAACAGAAGATTTCAAAGGGCAGCTCCAGAAGACAAAGTATTGTAATGAAATGTGCAAAGACCTAGAATTAGAAAACCAAAAAGGAAGAACGCTCTAGGCATTTCTCAAGCTGAAAGAACTGAAGAAAACATTCAAGCCTTGAGTTGCAATTTTGAAGGATTCTTTGGGGGAAATATTGAACAATGCAGGAAGCTCAAAAGAATAGAGAAGAAATACACAGAGTCACTGTACCAAAAAGAACTGGTCGACATTCAGCCATTTCAGGAGATGGCATATGATCAAGAACCAATGGTACTGAAAGAAGAAGTCCAAGCTGCACTGAAAGCACTGGTGAAAAACAAAGCTCCAGGAATTGATGGAACACCAATTGAAGTGTTTCAACAAATGGATGCTGTGCTGGAGGTGTTCACATATCTACGCCAATAAATTTTGAATACAGCTACCTACAAGGCCAACCAACTGGAATTCATATTTACACCCATTCCAAAGAAAGGTGGTTCAACAGAATGTGGAAATTATCAAATAATATCACTAATACCACATGCAAGTAAAATTTTGCTGAAGATAATTCAAAAATGGTTGTAGCAGCAACTGGCTGAAATTCAAGTTGGATTCAGAAGAGGACATGGAACAAGGGATATCATTGCTGATGTCAGACAGATCTTGGCTGAAAGGAGAGAATGCCAGAATACCAGAAAGATGTTTATCTGTGTTTTAGTGGCTATGTAAAGGTATTTCACTTTGTGGATTATAACAAATTATGGTTAACATTGCGAAGAATGGGAATTTCAGAACACTTAATTGTGCTTGTGAGGAACCTGTACACAGACCAACAGGCAGTTGTTCAAATAGAACAAGGGAATACTGCATGGTTTAAAATCGGGAGAGGTGTGCATCAGGGTTGTATCTTTTCACCATACTTATTCAATCTGTATGCTGAGCAAATAATCTGAACAATGGGGCTATATGAAGAGGAAGGTGGCATCAGAATTGGAGGAAGACTCATTATAACCTGGGATATGCAGATGACACCACCTTACTTGCTGAAAATTAAGAGGACTTGAAGCATTTACTGATGAAGATCAAAGACTACAGCCTTCAGCATGGATTACACCTCAACATAAAGAAAACAAAAATCCTCACAAAGGGACCAATAAGCAACATCATGATACAGGGAGAAAAGATTGAAGTTATCAAGATTTCATTTTACTTGGATCCACAACCTATGCCCATGGACGCAGCAGTTATGAAATCAAATGACGTACTGCATTGGGCACATTTGCTGCAAAAAATCTCTTTAAAGTGTTAAAAAGCAAAGATGTCACTCTGAGGACTAAGGACTGACCCCAGCCATGGTATTTTCAGTCACCTCATAGGCATACGAAAGCTGGACAATGAATAAGGAAGATCAAAGAAGAATTGATGACTTTGAATTACAGTGTTGACAAAGAATATAGAATATACTATGGACCGCTGGTAGAACAAACAAGCCTGTCTTGGAAGAAGTGCAGCCAGAGTGCTCCCTGGAAACAAGGATGGCGAGACTTTGTCTCATGTACTCTGGACATGTTATCTGGAGGGATCAGTCCCTGGAGAAGGATATCATGCTTGGTAGAGTAGGTCAGTGAAAAAGAGGAAGACCCTTCATGATATGGATTGATACAGTTGCTGCAACAACGGGCTCAAAACAGTAATGGCTGTGGGGATGGTCCAGGATCAGGCAGTGTTTTGTTCTGTTGCACATAGTATCACTATGAGCCAGAACTGACTTGACAGCACCTAATAACAACAACAACTTATTACTTCTTACACGAATTACTTCACCAGCTCAATATTTGGACTGAAAGACTGGAGGTTCACATTCAACCAGCAGCTCTGTGGGAGAAAGACCTGGAAGTCTGCTTCTGTAAAGATTACAGCCAAGAAAACCCTGTGGGGCAGTTCTACTCTGTCACATGGGGTTGCTATAAGTTTGAATCAACTTGACTGCAGCACCACCACCAATGTGTTCCCCAACTAGACCTCATTCACTTTCCCCCATCATTCCCATCCCTCACATTGCCAGAAGTTTCAAATCTTATTGTTGTTTTAACTTTAAAAAATGTAAATCTGATCGATGTCACACACACACACACACACACACACACACACACACACACCCCTTATAATGTTAAACTGACCCCTTCCCTTTGAGATTCTGGGTAAAAAACTTAGTTCTTCTGCCAGGTTGTCTGAATCACTTGTAGTGCATTTCAATGCTCCATGCATTTTATACTCCTCTCTGATTAGGCTTATTGCACTGTGCTAAGCTTTTCTACAAAACCAGGAAGTAGCAAAGCTGAGCTTTAAGCCCAGGACAAGCTGCTTAAGCACTGGCCAGTCTGGCTACTAAGCACATTGCCTGTAATAACGCTGATCATCCTGCAAGCACCCTGAACAATACTGTACATTTGATTTTAAAGGAAAGCAAAATCTTTAGGCATAAAATATGACCACAAAAGCATTATGTACCTAAGACTGAAAACATCGTGTCTCAATTGGCTAGCAAGAAGTTACTGAATCAGGCCATTAACCATTTCAGAACCATTGATGCTGAAGACATGTGTATTGATAGGTACCACACTGCTGGGGCTTACTAAATATTTGTTGAGTGAATAAATAAATCAAATGAGGAGAGTAGTGAAATTCGAAGATGCTCAGAAATTACCTGAGATAAAAAAGCTTAAACAGACTAAATGAACCCTAGCTCAACCCAGTGAGAAGTAACTGCTTGTACTAAACAAAATACAATCCAATACAAATTTTTATAACATACTTATCTTCCTTTCTTTTTGAGGTATAATCCTCTGAATCATCAGTGCCGACTAAAAAATCAACAGGGTGCCACAAATAACCCAAGTAAGAAATGAAATGGGGGACATTACAACAGACCCAGCTGAAATAAAAAGGATCATAATAGAACTTTATGAAAAACTATACTCCAATA